>NW_028318362.1:5000-662500 GCF_062004578.1 Staurois parvus | reverse complement strand
GGGAGGGACTGCAGCACCAGCAACTTGGACAGGAGGACGTTCAGCTTTTGCACCGTCGGGTGCGTGCTCGCAAACTGTTGTCTCTTGGAAACGGATTCCAAGAAAGACTGCTGACGGAATCCGTGAAGAGGAGTAGCAGGAGAAGTTGCATCTGAACGAGCGGAAGATGCCAACGAGCGACAACTCCCCTCAGCAGAGGTGTTGGAGCCTTGACTGGCTGATAGAGGGCGATTGACATCGGGTGACGGAGCAAGTAACGGAGCGGGTGATGGAGCGGGGGCTGGGGCGGGCAGAACCGCCGTATCTTTATCACGGTTTTCCCAGGCCACCAAATGGCGACGCTGCATATGCTGCCGCAACGCTTGAGCCCCCTGGCCACACTTGACTTTATGGCCACATAGTCGACATACGGCTACGTTTACTTCCTCGGGCGGCTTGACAAAAAATTGCCACACCGCCGAGTAGGAAACTTTGCCCCCGATACTCCTCACTGGCTGACTGCTGCTTCCTCCGTGCACACCGGCACCACTACTGGCCGTGGTGGTAGGCTGCAGTGGAGCTGGTGCTGTACTCCGTGGCCGTTTGCCTCCACTGACACTGCTGCGACCCTGCTGCCTCCTGGGCAACCCACCGACTGTTTTGCTCACTGCCAAGCTGCCACCCTCTTCTCCTGATGATGCGGAAGCAATAGCCTGATGACGACGAGGCTGCCAAGTGCGATCAGCCTCATCATCATCAATTAGGGTCTCCGCCTCACTACTAGCCCCCTCGGCTGCGTGTGGGTCAGGAGACAGACCTGTCTCTAGACCGGCTACCGAGCCACTCTCCTCGCCACTACTTCTTCGCCTGGCTGCTGAAGAGGCGGATGTCTCCCCCCGTTCCTGACCGCCCTCTGTTAGCTCTTCCTCACTGTACAGTGGGCCTGAGCCCACAGCATGCGATACTTCGCTTGGTGAGGGAACACCAAAGGACAGGGGCAGGTAGAGGACACGTGATTTCAGTGGGCTTGCTCCCGGGCCATGCCAACTAACGGTTGTGTCTGACGTACCCACCGACCGTTGGCTGTAGGTGTCAGAGGTGACCTGGGAAGAGGAAGACGACCGAGCCAACCAATCGATGACGGCAGGGTTGTCGGTGGAGACACGACCGCTGGATGACACCGGGAGCACTGGCCTCTGGCTGCGACTAGTGCTGCCTCGACCCCTTCCTCTGCTGCCACGTCTGCTCGCTCCTAAAACATTGCCTCCTCTGCCACTCCTATGCATGTTGTCTGACATACTCTTTAATTAAACGATTCTGTGTCCCTGAGTAACAATTCTGTGTCTGTCCCTGAGTAACAATTCTGTGTCCCTCAGTAACAATTCTGTGTCCCTCAGTAACAATTCTGTGTCCCTCAGTAACAATTCTGTGTCTGTCCCTGAGTAACAATTCGGTGTCTGTCCCTGAGTAACAATTCTGTGTCCCTCAGTAACAATTCTGTGTCCCTCAGTAACAATTCTGTGTCTGTCCCTGAGTAACAATTCTGTGTCTGTCCCTGAGTAACAATTCTGTGTCCCTGAGTAACAATTCTGTGTCCCTCAGTAACAATTCTGTGTCCCTCAGTAACAATTCTGTGTCCCTCAGTAACAATTCTGTGTCCCTGAGTAACAATTCTGTGTCCCTCAGTAACAATTCTGTGTCCCTCAGTAACAATTCTGTGTCTGTCCCTGAGTAACAATTCTGTGTCTGTCGCTGAGTAACAATTCTGTGTCCCTCAGTAACAATTCTGTGTCCCTCAGTAACAATTCTGTGTCTGTCCCTGAGTAACAATTCGGTGTCTGTCCCTGAGCAACAATTCTGTGTCTGTCCCTGAGTAACAATTCTGTGTCTGTCCCTGAGTAACATTTCTGTGTCCCTGAGTAACAATTCTGTGTCCCTGAGTAACAATTCTGTGTCCCTCAGTAACAATTCTGTGTCCCTGAGTAACAATTCTGTTTCCCTCAGTAACAATTCTGTGTCCCTCAGTAACAATTCTGTGTCCCTCAGTAACAATTCTGTGTCCCTGAGTAACAATTCTGTGTCCCTCAGTAACAATTCTGTGTCCCTCAGTAACAATTCTGTGTCTGTCCCTGAGTAACAATTCTGTGTCTGTCGCTGAGTAATAATTCTGTGTCCCTCAGTAACAATTCTGTGTCCCTCAGTAACAATTCTGTGTCTGTCCCTGAGTAACAATTCTGTGTCTGTCCCTGAGTAACAATTCTGTGTCCCTCAGTAACAATTCTGTGTCCCTGAGTAACAATTCTGTGTCCCTCAGTAACAATTCTGTGTCCCTCAGTAACAATTCTGTCTGTCCCTGAGTAACAATTCTGTGTCCCTAAGTAACGTTTCTGTGGCCCTAAGTAACGGTTCTGTGGCCCTCAGTAACAAATCTGTGTCCCTCAGTAACAATTCTGTGTCTGTCCCTAAGTAACAATTCTGTGGCACTAAGTAACGTTTCTGTGGCCCTAAGTAAAGTTTCTGTGGCCCTAAGTAACGATTCTGTGGCCCTAAGTAACGTTTCTGTAGCCCTAAGTAACGTTTCTGTGGCCCTAAGTAACGTTTCTGTGGCCCTAAGTAACGGTTCTGTGTCCCTCAGTAACAATTCTGTATCCCTCAGTAACAATTCTGTGTCTGTCCCTCAGTAACAATTCTGTGTCCCTCAGTAACAATTCTGTGTCTGTCCCTGAGTAACAATTCTGTGTCCCTAAGTAACGTTTCTGTGGCCCTAAGTAGCGGTTCTGTGGCCCTCAGTAACAAATCTGTGTCCCTCAGTAACAATTCTGTGTCTGTCCCTAAGTAACAATTCTGTGGCCCTAAGTAACGTTTCTGTGGCCCTAAGTAACAGTTCTGTGGCCCTCAGTAACAATTCTGTGTCCCTCAGTAACAATTCTGTGTCTGTCCCTAAGTAACAATTCTGTGGCCCTAAGTAACGTTTCTGTGGCCCTAAGTAACGTTTCTGTGGCCCTCAGTAACAATTCTGTGTCCCTCAGTAACAATTCTGTGTCTGTCCCTAAGTAACAATTCTGTGTCTGTCCCTGAGTAACAATTCTGTGTCCCTAAGTAACGTTTCTGTGGCCCTAAGTAACAGTTCTGTGGCCCTCAGTAACAATTCTGTGGCCCTCAGTAACAAATCTGTGTCCCTCAGTAACAATTCTGTGTCTGTCCTTAAGTAACAATTCTGTGGCACTAAGTAACGTTTCTGTGGCCCTAAGTAAAGTTTCTGTGGCCCTAAGTAACGATTCTGTGGCCCTAAGTAACGTTTCTGTAGCCCTAAGTAACGTTTCTGTGGCCCTAAGTAACGTTTCTGTGGCCCTAAGTAACGTTTCTGTGGCCCTAAGTAACGGTTCTGTGTCCCTCAGTAACAATTCTGTATCCCTCAGTAACAATTCTGTGTCTGTCCCTCAGTAACAATTCTGTGTCCCTCAGTAACAATTCTGTGTCTGTCCCTGAGTAACAATTCTGTGTCCCTAAGTAACGTTTCTGTGGCCCTAAGTAACGGTTCTGTGGCCCTCAGTAACAAATCTGTGTCCCTCAGTAACAATTCTGTGTCTGTCCCTAAGTAACATTTCTGTGGCCCTAAGTAACATTTCTGTGGCCCTAAGTAACAGTTCTGTGGCCCTCAGTAACAATTCTGTGTCCCTCAGTAACAATTCTGTGTCTGTCCCTAAGTAACAATTCTGTGGCCCTAAGTAACGTTTCTGTGGCCCTAAGTAACGTTTCTGTGGCCCTCAGTAACAATTCTGTGTCCCTCAGTAACAATTCTGTGTCTGTCCCTAAGTAACAATTCTGTGTCTGTCCCTGAGTAACAATTCTGTGTCCCTAAGTAACGTTTCTGTGGCCCTAAGTAACAGTTCTGTGGCCCTCAGTAACAATTCTGTGTCCCTCAGTAACAATTCTGTGTCTGTCCCTAAGTAACAATTCTGTGGCCCTAAGTAACGTTTCTGTGGCCCTAAGTAACAGTTCTGTGGCCCTCAGTAACAATTCTGTGTCCCTCAGTAACAATTCTGTGTCTGTCCCTAAGTAACAATTCTGTGTCTGTCCCTGAGTAACAATTCTGTGTCCCTAAGTAACGTTTCTGTGGCCCTAAGTAACTGTTCTGTGGCCCTCAGTAACAATTCTGTGTCCCTCAGTAACAATTCTGTGTCTGTCCCTAAGTAACAATTCTGTGGCCCTAAGTAACATTTCTGTGGCCCTAAGTAACGTTTCTGTGGCCCTAAGTAACGATTCTGTGTCCCTCAGTAACAATTCTGTGTCTGTCCCTAAGTAACAATTCTGTGTCTGTCCCTGAGTAACAATTCTGTGTCCCTAAGTAACGTTTCTGTGGCCCTAAGTAACAGTTCTGTGGCCCTCAGTAACAATTCTGTGTCCCTCAGTAACAATTCTGTGTCTGTCCCTAAGTAACAATTCTGTGGCCCTAAGTAACGTTTCTGTGGCCCTAAGTAACTGTTCTGTGGCCCTCAGTAACAATTCTGTGTCCCTCAGTAACAATTCTGTGTCTGTCCCTAAGTAACAATTCTGTGGCCCTAAGTAACGTTTCTGTGGCCCTAAGTAACAGTTCTGTGGCCCTCAGTAGCAATTCTGTGTCCCTCAGTACCAGTTCTGTGTCTGTCCCTAAGTAACAATTCTGTGGCCCTAAGTAACGTTTCTGTGGCCCTAAGTAACGTTTCTGTGGCCCTAAGTAACGATTCTGTGGCCCTAAGTAAAGTTTCTGTGGCCCTAAGTAACGTTTCTATGTCCCTAAGTAACGTTTCTGTGGCCCTAAGTAACGTTTCTGTGTCCCTAACTAACGTTTCTATGTCCCTAAGTAACGTTTCTGTGTCCCTAACTCTCTCCCTGAATACAGCCAGGTCTGCCTCTGTTGAATGACTGGAGGCAAATGGAGAATTCTAAAATGGCCGCCATTTATAGCTCGACCATTACACAGTGCTGGCTGGCTGGCTGCTGATTGGCTAATGCGATCACATGTCATGAATGAATGCATTATGGGTCAGCGCGCCTTGTCTGCGCGCCTTCCCAGACATCCCCGCACATGTCGCCGCCATTTTAGGAAAAATTTCGATTCGCGCATCCGAAGTCTGCTTATTTTCGGATTTTTCTAATATTCGAAGCGAATTCCACTGCGCCTACTTCGATTCGCTCATCTCTAGCAGCAACCCAATGCATTTAGTCATCTAGATGTGGTGAAGACGACTTGCTGAAATTCAAACCAAACATCAGAATGGGGAAGAAAGGGGATTTAAGTGACTTTGAACATGGCATGGTTGTTGGTGCCAGATAGGCTGGTCTGAGTATTTAAAAAACTGCTGATCTACTGGAATTTTCATGCACAACCATCTCTAGGGTTTACGGAGAATGGTCCAAAAAAGAGAAAATACCCAGTGGGCTTCAGTTGTGTGGACAAAAATGCCTTGTTGACGTCAGAGGTCAGAGGAGAATGGGCAGATTGGTTGCTGTGACATTCAGATGGTAGGGTCAGAAATTGGTGTAAACAACCTGAAAGCATGGATCCCTCCTGCCTTGTATCAATGGTTCAGGCTGGTGGTGGTGGTGTGATGGTGTGGGGGATATCTTCTTGGCACTAGCAAGGTGTACCTAATAAAGTGGCCCTTCCCAATATGGTTACCCTGGGTGTCTTAAGATCCACTCTATTGTCTCCCATCATTCAAGAAAAAAGAGAAAGAGGCACAGGAAGCTCAATAGCATAATACCTTCTTTATTAGAAGTAAAATAAAAGCAGATGAAGTATTACTTTACTCACAAAAAGGGGAGAAAAGCATCAATGTGCAGTGAGTCTGTGTCCAGAGCACAGCGGAGGTTATTTACTAAAAGCAGAGCGTGCAAAATCTGGTGCAGCTCTGCATAGAAACCAATCAGCTACCAGTTTTCTTTTTTTTTTTGCTGAATCTTAATTGAACAAGCTGAAGTTAGAAGCTGATTACCTACCATGTACAGCTGCACCAGACTCTGAGTGCTTCAGTTTTAGTAAATCTGACCCAGTATGTGCAGATGAGGGAAGGAGCTGCTGCTGGTCTGCACAGTGTACTTTATTCACAGAAGGAGATATGACACGCATCAATGTGCAGTGCATCTGTGTCCAGAAAGCATAAATAATGTACATATGGTGCAGTGCTAAAAATAAATACACGTAATGAAATGATACAATATTAATAAAAACTTTAAAATCCCAAAGGGATCCAAATTAAAGTGCAAAGAAATATAAAGTTCAACTATGTGAATTTAAAAAATGGGTCAAAAATTCAGACCCTATATACTGTGAAAAACAAAAAACAACCCAATCCCAAATTGGGATGATACACACCAAATTGTATCAGCAAGGTGAATCCCATAAAATGGGCTAATCTTAAAGTGAAAAGTGCCAAATCGCAATATACAAAGTGTATACACAATACATACAGTGAAATTCAAAACCAATAAATATGTGTAGTGAACCAAACAAATATTAAATATGCAGTGAAAAAACAATTGTTGTGAAAAACTGATCACATATAACAAAGCAGCAAATGTCCATTTAAGTCCAATAATGGTGCTGTTGGGATCCTCCACACTAAAAACAGTGCTCCGCTATCAACAGGGAACTGGTGCCGTGCGGTGTACACTCCAAAGAAATCCCAAAATGGCTGAAATGCCTGCTCACATTCAATAAGTGACCCTACGGGTCAACACGCTTTTGGATCACACCAGGATCCTACAATATAGATCTCCTTAATGGCTGACCTCCATACACACAGGGTTCCAATTGTACCAAATATGTAATCCCTTTCCTGGATCGATAGGCAGGTGACCTTACTATCTCCAACTTACTCACAGAAACTCTGCCCAGCTCTCAGTTAGAACATGCCCATAAGAGAAGAAAGAAATACTTCCATAGTGCAATATTGTTTTAATGTAAGTAATCAGACAAAAACGCCAGTGGATACACTCACATTTGTGCAGTATTAGTAAGGCATTCCACCTCATACCATGGGTGTATTCACATGTATCCTGGGTGCACCAAGATGGCTGCCGGCGTAATGGCGTCACCACGTAGCGTGTCGACGTGTTGCGTCACGTATCCCAGGTGACTTCTTCAGTAATTACATTTAACCCCTTGTTTGCCAGGAACACGCTCATACACAATAAACCTCCATTGCTAGTATAGTGTATGAACTGATCAATATATTTGATAATATCAGCACTATACCATCGTTCACATTAGTATAGTGTCCCCAAAAACGCAGCGTTAGCGGGATAAGCCCCAGCACCTGCCAGCACCTGTGTTTAGCCCCTACGCTTTCTCCCCCAGCAGGTGCAGTATCAATAGGTAACTGTCACTTCATACATTGCACACAAACCCGCAGTGTTCGCTTAATCAGGCCTGATCTCTGTTAGCACTGGCCGGTAAATTTTGATGACTCTCATATGCAGCAGAGTGCCAGTACTAGTGCAGCACTACCTTTTGGTGAACTGGTGAGCACCAGCGGCCTAGTACATCCTGGTCTTTCACATGCCAGCGCTGCAGTACTACTTGGTGACATGGCGAGTCCCATAAGTGCAGTACAAGCTGGTGCGTTGGGGAGCACAAGTATTGTCCAGCAACCACCAAGAATTCCCACACAGGCCCATAGAGCCCCTAGTATACTTCCGGATGTGCTTCCAAATCCCGATTGGCAGCCCACAAATTCTGCAGCACCCGTACTTCCCCTATTTACTGCACAACCCAGAAATTAGGTGGAAACAGCAAAACTACTACCCTTGATTTTTTGGAGCTGTTTTTCACAGAAGATCAGTATGCATTGATTGTGAATCAAAGCAATTTATATGCACAACAATTTATCACCGTCAAACCAAATTCCAACCTTGCCAGACCATTCGCATGGAAACCCAATACGGGTTCTGAATTTACATTTTTTTGGGGCCTGACCCTCAACATGGGCATTACTAAAAAAAATGAATTGCGGTTGTATTGGTCCACAGACCCTATTCATCATATGCCATGTTCTCTGCTGCCATGGCCAGGCATAGATATGAGAGTATAATGTGTTTTATGCATTTCAGCAACAATACACTCTGTCATCTACGGGGTAACCCTGAATTTGACCGGCTCCAAAAAATTTGTCCCTTCGTAAATCACCTTAACCAAAAATTTGCAGATGTCTATACTCCCAAGCAAAACATCTGCGTTGATGAGTCCCTCATTAATTTTTCTGGCCGCCTTGCATTCAAACTATTTATCCCCAGCAAGCATGCCAGATATAGGGTCAATATGTATAAGACCTGTGAGAGGACAACAGGCTATACATATAAGTTTCAGATTTACAAGGGAAAAGATAGTCAGGTGGAACCTCCTGGATGCCCAGACTACATGGGGAGTAGTGGCAAGATAGTTTGGGACTTGGTGTCATCCTTTTTCCACATGGGGTACCACTTATACGTGGACAATTTTTATTCAAGCATGCCACTATTTAGACATTTGTACAATCTTGGAATTGGCACATGTGGCACTGTGTAACCTAATGTGTGCCCACAATTAGAAGTGGGTGGATGCAGGACGGTATATTCTAATGGTACATAGAACAGAGCATATACACCCAACAAGGACCAGCGACGTACTGGTACATCACTGGAATTTGAATGGTTATACCAGGATGATGCCTACAGCTGCAGGCATCATTCTGGTATCGTTTTTTTCAGCCAGCTATTGGCTTTCATGTAAAAGCAATCCTAGTGGCTAATTAGCTTCAGGATTGCTTTTACAAGCAGCGGGAGATGATGCCCCCCCTCCCCCACTGCCTTCCACGGCCTTCTTGGGCAGTCCCGTACCAACGGGAGAACCTAAGAATGCAGACGGTGTTTCTGCAAGCTGACCATAAAGCTGATTGGAGACCGGATTGGTGCCAATCATCTCTATAGTCTAAGAAATCGGAAGCTACGAGCATTTCATCACTTCAGTTTCACAGGATATAAACAGCGCCATTTGTAAATTGGGAAAGCATCTGATCACACCGATCTTGGTTTGATTAGATAATGTAAGGGCAGAGGAGATATCTAGAGTATGATAGACCCCAGATTTCTCAAAAAAGAATATATGACAATGCCCATTGAAGTTATAGGGGATATTTGCATTCCCTGTGATAGCATTACAAGTGATCACAAAAAAAAAAATGAAAGGGACAGTGTAAAAATAATTAAAAAAATAAAAATAATAATTAAAAAAAGCACCCAGTGCTGGTATGTAAACAGCAGTTGCACCATGCATGTGAGGTATCACCGTGAACATCAGATAAAGTACAGTAATTCTAGCACTAGTCCTCCTCTGTAAATCTAAAATGGTATCTTGTAAAGGCTTTTAAAGCATATGCAGCCTGTCTCCATTGCACAGGGCATGCACAGTTTTAAAGCATGTCATGTTTGGTATCTTTTTACTCAGCATACCATCATCTTTTATATGTTACCAAACAATTGACCAATATATTGTGTTTTTGCGCATTAAAGGTAAAAAAAGTGTACTGTGCGAGTACTATGTGACATAAAAAATTGCAGTACAAATCATTTTATTCACTATGGTATGAGTGATGTGTGACATAAACTTCTAATGCTGGGCATAAAATGCCCCCACCCCCAAAATGACTCCTTTTTGGAAAGTAGACACCCCAAACTATTTACTGAGGGGCATGTTGAAGCAAAAGAAGAATTTATTTTTTTCCCACAAGTTTTTGGAAAATGACCAAAAAAAGTGTTTTTTTACACAAAATTGTCAATTAAATAATTTATTGCTCACACATGCCGTGGGTATATGTGGAATTACTCCCCAAAACACATTCTTCTACTTCTCCCAAGTACGGGGGTACCACATGTGAGAGACGTTTTGGCAGTCTAGCCAAGTACAGGACCCCAAAATCCAATAAGCACCTTCAGGTTTTTAAAGGGCTTTATTTCCTCATTACACTTCCTGACTACCTATCAAAGTTTTGTAGGCCCTGAAATGCCAGGATAGCACCAACCCCCCCCCCCCCCCCAATGACCCCTTTTTGGAAAGTAGACACCCCAAGGAATTTGATAAGAAGCATGGTGAGTATTTTGCAGATCTTGTTTTTTCCACAAATTTTTGGAAAATGAAAGGAAAATAACAAAAACACTTTTTCTTTTCTTTTTTATATTTCAAAACCTTGTGAGAAAAAATGAGACCTGAAAAATACTTACAATGCTTCTTTTTTAAATCCTTGGAGTGTCTACTTTCCAAAAAGGGGTTATTTGGGTGGGATATAGTGCTATTTTGTCATGTCAGGGCCTCTGAAACTGTGATAGGTAGTGAGGAAGTGAAATGAGGAAGTTACGCACCTTCAGGCTTTCAAAGTGGTCATTGGATTTTAGGATCCTGTATGTGGCTAGGCTCCCAAAAAGTCTCACATATGTGGTATCCCCATACTCGGTAGAAGTAGCAAAATGTATTCTAGGGTGTAATTCCACATATACCCATGGCTTGTGCGAGAAATATATAATTTAAATCACAACTTTGTGTAAAGAAAAAAAACCTGTTTTTGTCACTTTCCAGAAACTTGTGGAAAAAAAAAATATTCCATGGACTCAATATGCCTCTCAGCAGATGGCTTAGGGGGTATTTGTACTGTCCTGGTATTTTAGCACCTCAAGAAATGTGATGGGCAGTCAGAAAGTAAAAGCTGTGTAAATTCCATTATCTATACCATAGTTTGTAGATGCTATAATTGTCACACAAAGCAATCAATATACACTTATTGAGATTTTTTAATCAAAAACATGTAGCAGAATAAATTTTGCCCTAAATTCATGATGAAGTGAGTTTTTTGGATATTTTTTATGACAGAAATGAGGAAATATCGTTTTTAAAAAATAAAAAAAATAAAAATTTTTCTTTTATTGCGCCAAAAATAAAAAGTGCACAGGTGATCAAATACCACCAAAAGAGAGCTCTATTTGTGTGAAAAAATTGCATAAATTTTATATAAGTACCGTATTGCATGACCAAGCAATTGTCAGTTACACTAGTGCAGCGCTGTATAGCAAAACAATTAGCCCGTTGGTTGCCCCTAGATGTTAACCCCTTTCCAGCCAGCGTCAGCAAGTGCCTTATTGCCTGCCACACTACCGCAGTACCACTATAAGTCACTGTTATTCCTAGATTAGCGTCATAGTTGTGTAAATTGCAGTATCTATACCATAGTTTGTAGACGCTATAACTTTCACACAAAGCAATCAATATACACTTATTTGGATTTTTTTTACCAAAAACATGTAGCAGAATACATTTTATCCTAAATTTATAACTAGCTTTGATTTTTCTATGTATTTTTTTTTTTAGCCAAAAGTAAAAAATATTGTTTTTCTTCATAATTTTTGGTCTTTTTTTTGTTTATAGCACGAAAAATAAAAAGCGCACAGGTGATCAAATACCACTGAAAGAAAGTTCTATTTGTGTGAAAAAAGGACTTAATTTTGTGTGGGTACAGTATTGCATGACCGTGCAATTATCAGTTGAAATAATGCAGCGCCAAGTAGCAAAAAGAGGCCTGGTCATTAAGGGGGGTAAATCCTCTGGAGGGCAAGTGGTTAAGGCCAACCCACCGAGAGGCTGGCGTAAAGAGGTTAATAATGAATAAATGAATGAGTAAATTCATAATTCAAAATTGATGAACAGAGATATATTCTCAAACTTGTATAATGAATATGTTAAAAGTCATTGTTAAAGACGCTATAGGATTAATCTTATAGAAAAGCCAATCAATGCATGCTAATGATTTGAATACCACAACTAGAGATGAGCGAATCGAACTAGGCGAACCGGAATTCGAGTCGAATTTCAGGAAATATTCGATTCGTGTCGAAACCGAAATTTTGCCTACTTCGGGTGCGCGAATCGAACATTTCCCGATCAGCCGGCAAAAGTGTCCCTGCAGTGAGCTCCGCTATTTCTGACAGTTCTCTGACAGAAGGAACACATGTTTAGCGGTTGAAACATTGTATCTATTAGTTTACATTTAGGATACAGATGTTTCAACCACTGTACATGTGAAGAAGTTGTGAGAGAACTGTCAGAAATAGAGGAACTCTGCACATACACTTTTTGCCGGCTTGGAATTATTCTTCTTTTCATCCTACTTCTTCTTCTTCTTCATCCTCAGAAGAAGAGGATGAGGATGAGGATGAAGAAGAAGAAGAAGAAGAAGAAGAAGAAGAAGAAGAAGAAGTAGGATGAAAAGAAGAATAATTCCAAGCCGGCAAAAAGTGTATGTGCAGAGTTCCTCTATTTCTGACAGTTCTCTCACAGCTTCTTCACATGTACAGCGGTTGAAACATCTGTATCCTAAATGGAAACTAATAGATACAATTTGTATCTATTAGTTTCCATTTAGGATACAGATATTTCAACCGCTGTACATGTGAAGAAGCTGTGAGAGAACTGTCAGAAATAGAGGAACTCTGCACATACACTTTTTGCCGGCTTGGAATTATTCTTCTTTTCATTCTTCTTCTTCTTCCTCATCCTCATCCTCATCCTCATCCTCTTCTTCTGAGGATGAGGATGAAGAAGAAGAAGAAGAAGAAGTAGGATGAAAAGAAGAATAATTCCAAGCCGGCAAAAAGTGTATGTGCAGAGTTCCTCTATTCTGCAGATACACTTAGAGGAGCTCTGCAGATACACTTAGAGGAGCTCTGCACATACACTTTTTGCCGGCTTGGAATTAATCTTATTTTCATCCTACTTCTTCTTCTTCTTCTTCTTCTTCTTCTTCATCCTCATCCTCAGAAGAAGAAGAGGATGAGGATGAGGATGAAGAAGAAGAAGAAGAAGTAGGATGAAAATAAGAATAATTCCAAACCGGAAAAAAGTGTATGTGCAGAGCTCCTCTAAGTGTATCTGCAGAGCTCCTCTAAGTGTATCTGCAGAATAGAGGAACTCTGCACATACACTTTTTGCCGGAAACCGCTGTATGGAGTGAATGTCCCAGAACTGTCAGAAATAGACTATTTATGACAGTTCTGGGACATTCACTGCATACAGCTGTTTTAACCGCTGTATGGAGGGAATGTCATGGAACTGTCAGAAATAGACTATTAATGACAGTTCTGGGACTGTCCTTCAATGCAGCGGTTGAAACATTGTATGTATTTGTTTCCATAAATGATCCATTTATGGAAACAAATACATACAATGTTTCAACCGCTGTATGGAAGGACAGTCCCACAACTGTCATTAATAGTCTATTTCTGACAGTTCCATGACATTCCCTCCATACAGCGGTTAAAACAGCTGTATGGAGTGAATGTCCCAGATCTATCAGAAATAGACTATTTATGACAGTTCTGGGACATTCACTGCATACAGCTGTTTTAACCGCTGTATGGAGGGAATGTCATGGAACTGTCAGAAATAGACTATTAATGACAGTTCTGGGACTGTCCTTCAATGCAGCGGTTGAAACATTGTATGTATTTGTTTCCATAAATGGATCCATTTATGGAAACAAATACATACAATGTTTCAACCGCTGCATGGAAGGACAGTCCCAGAACTGTCATTAATAGTCTATTTCTGACAGTTCCATGACATTCCCTCCATACAGCGGTTAAAACAGCTGTATGGAGTGAATGTCCCAGATCTATCAGAAATAGACTATTTATGACAGTTCTGGGACATTCACTGCATACAGCTGTTTTAACCGCTGTATGGAGGGAATGTCATGGAACTGTCAGAAATAGACTATTAATGACAGTTCTGGGACTGTCCTTCAATGCAGCGGTTGAAACATTGTATGTATTTGTTTCCATAAATGGATCCATTTATGGAAACAAATACATACAATGTTTCAACCGCTGCATGGAAGGACAGTCCCAGAACTGTCATTAATAGTCTATTTCTGACAGTTCCATGACATTCCCTCCATACAGCGGTTAAAACAGCTGTATGGAGTGAATGTCCCAGATCTATCAGAAATAGACTATTTATGACAGTTCTGGGACATTCACTGCATACAGCTGTTTTAACCGCTGTATGGAGGGAATGTCATGGAACTGTCAGAAATAGACTATTAATGACAGTTCTGGGACTGTCCTTCCATGCAGCGGTTGAAACATTGTATGTATTTGTTTCCATAAATGGATCCATTTATGGAAACAAATACATACAATGTTTCAACCGCTGTATGGAAGGACAGTCCCACAACTGTCATTAATAGTCTATTTCTGACAGTTCCATGACATTCCCTCCATACAGCGGTTAAAACAGCTGTATGGAGTGAATGTCCCAGATCTATCAGAAATAGACTATTTATGACAGTTCTGGGACATTCACTGCATACAGCTGTTTTAACCGCTGTATGGAGGGAATGTCATGGAACTGTCAGAAATAGACTATTAATGACAGTTCTGGGACTGTCCTTCAATGCAGCGGTTGAAACATTGTATGTATTTGTTTCCATAAATGGATCCATTTATGGAAACAAATACATACAATGTTTCAACCGCTGCATGGAAGGACAGTCCCAGAACTGTCATTAATAGTCTATTTCTGACAGTTCCATGACATTCCCTCCATACAGCGGTTAAAACAGCTGTATGGAGTGAATGTCCCAGATCTATCAGAAATAGACTATTTATGACAGTTCTGGGACATTCACTGCATACAGCTGTTTTAACCGCTGTATGGAGGGAATGTCATGGAACTGTCAGAAATAGACTATTAATGACAGTTCTGGGACTGTCCTTCAATGCAGCGGTTGAAACATTGTATGTATTTGTTTCCATAAATGGATCCATTTATGGAAACAAATACATACAATGTTTCAACCGCTGCATGGAAGGACAGTCCCAGAACTGTCATTAATAGTCTATTTCTGACAGTTCCATGACATTCCCTCCATACAGCGGTTAAAACAGCTGTATGGAGTGAATGTCCCAGATCTATCAGAAATAGACTATTTATGACAGTTCTGGGACATTCACTGCATACAGCTGTTTTAACCGCTGTATGGAGGGAATGTCATGGAACTGTCAGAAATAGACTATTAATGACAGTTCTGGGACTGTCCTTCAATGCAGCGGTTGAAACATTGTATGTATTTGTTTCCATAAATGGATCCATTTATGGAAACAAATACATACAATGTTTCAACCGCTGCATGGAAGGACAGTCCCAGAACTGTCATTAATAGTCTATTTCTGACAGTTCCATGACATTCCCTCCATACAGCGGTTAAAACAGCTGTATGGAGTGAATGTCCCAGATCTATCAGAAATAGACTATTTATGACAGTTCTGGGACATTCACTGCATACAGCTGTTTTAACCGCTGTATGGAGGGAATGTCATGGAACTGTCAGAAATAGACTATTAATGACAGTTCTGGGACTGTCCTTCCATGCAGCGGTTGAAACATTGTATGTATTTGTTTCCATAAATGGATCCATTTATGGAAACAAATACATACAATGTTTCAACCGCTGCATGGAAGGACAGTCCCAGAACTGTCATTAATAGTCTATTTCTGACAGTTCTATGACATTCCCTCCATACAGCGGTTGAAACCGCTGTATGGAGTGAATGTCCCAGAACTGTCAGAAATAGACAGAAACTGTCACAGAACTGTCCTTCTTCTCATCCTTCTCCTTCTTCTCATCCTTCTTCTCATCCTTCTTCTCATCCTTCTCCTTCTTCTCATCCTTCTCCTTCTTCTCATCCTTCTCCTTCTGCTCATCCTTCTTCTCATCCTTCTCCTTCTTCTCATCCTTCTCCTTCTCCTTCTTCTCATCCTTCTCCTTCTCCTTCTTCTCATCCTTCTCCTTCTCATCCTTCTCCTTCTCCTTCTCATCCTTCTCCTTCTTCTCATCCTTCTCCTTCTTCTCATCCTTCTCCTTCTCCTTCTTCTCATCCTTCTCCTTCTCCTCATCCTTTTTCTTCTCATCCTTCTCCTTCTCCTTCTTCTCATCCTTCTCCTTCTTCTCATCCTTCTCCTTCTTCTCATCCTTCTCCTTCTTCTCATCCTTCTCCTTCTTCTCCTTCTTCTCATCATTCTCCTTCTTCTCATCCTTCTCCTTCTTCTCATCCTTCTCATCCTTCTTCTCATCCTTCTTCTTCTCATCCTTCTCCTTCTTCTCATCCTTCTCCTTCTCCTTCTTCTCATCCTTCTCCTTCTTCTCATCCTTCTCCTTCTTCTCATCCTTCTCCTTCTCATCCTTCTCCTTCTCCTTCTTCTCTTCCTTCTCCTTCTTCTCATCCTTCTCCTTCTTCTCATCCTTCTTCTTCTCATCCTTCTCCTCCTTCTTCTCATCCTTCTTCTCATCCTTCTTCTTCTCATCCTTCTCCTTCTTCTCATCCTTCTCCTTCTCCTTCTTCTCATCCTTCTCCTTCTTCTCATCCTTCTCCTTCTTCTCATCCTTCTCCTTCTTCTCATCCTTCTCCTTCTCCTTCTTCTCTTCCTTCTCCTTCTTATCATCCTTCTCCTTCTTCTCATCATTCTCCTTCTTCTCATCCTTCTCCTTCTTCTCATCCTTCTTCTTCTCATCCTTTTCCTTCTTCTCATCCTTCTTCTTCTCATCCTTCTTCTTCTCATCCTTCTCCTTCTCATCCTTCTCTTTCTTCTCATCCTTCTCCTTCTCCTTCTTCTCATCCTTCTCCTTCTTCTCATCCTTCTCCTTCTCCTTCTTCTCATCCTTCTCCTTATTCTCAGCCTTCTTCTTCTCATCCTTCTCCTTCTCATCCTTCTCCTTCTCATCCTTCTCCTTCTTCTCATCCTTCTCCTTCTTCTCATCCTTCTCCTTCTCCTTCTTCTCATCCTTCTCCTTCTCCTTCTTCTCATCCTTCTCCTTCTCCTTCTTCTCATCCTTCTCCTTCTTCTCATCCTTCTCCTTCTTCTCATCCTTCTCCTTCTCCTTCTTCTCATCCTTCTCCTTCTCCTTCTTCTCATCCTTCTCCTTCTCCTTCTCCTTCCTCATCTCCAAGGGCATTTAAATTAAAGGTACAGTGTTCTGCACTAATTTAAAGGCTCTCTGAAGCCTAGAAACCCTTTAAATAAGTCATCTTCGTAGCGGAGAAATTCGCATCGAATCGAATTTCACACTGGAATTCGCCGAATCAGCCGAATCGAATTTTTCATTTCTTCGCTCATCTCTAACCACAACCATTTAGCTTGTATCAGGTCTGACACACATTTCAAATCCACGGCGGGCAACTCCTACTTGCAAGATGTATCTCCAATGTATCATATAGCCTGATCCAATGTAACTGCCACTCTTTGGAGGATTATTGCCATCAGAGCCAGATTCTCAAGAAATGGGTCATGACTCAGTGGCTATTGATCATGCAATTTTAAAATATCTAGAGCTGTACATTACACCCTCCACAGTTCCAGCTTCTTCGCTTGAAAAGGGCCAAGTATTCATCACACAGTTTACTGCTCAATATTGGGCCATTCGAAAGATCATCCAAAAACACTGGTGCATCCTGTGAAATGATCCTAAACTCAAAGATCACATTCTGGAGGCCCAAAATGCCCCCAGTTTTTCTTTGAATTATGTCACAGTCTATTAATTTTACAACTCATCATACATTACTGTACAATCCATATTCTATAAACAGCTATTATTTGATTTGTTGCATCATTAATTTCCTCAATAAATTACACATCATTCTATTTATGATAAAGGCAATCCATTAAAATCATGTACATGCATTGATCAGCTGTTCTAATAGACTAATCGCATATGGTCTTTATTAATGCTTTTTAACTTACTTGTTCTACAAGCTTAAATTATTTAACTTTTGTCAACATGATTGCACATACAGTCCTATGTATTATCCATTACCTTTCATATTCACTAACGTTACACAAACATACATATATATATATATATATATATACAGTAGTGTTAAAAATAATAATAATAAAGCGAATAACTGCCATTCGAATGGATAGAAGAATAGCCAAAATGGCAAGGACTCAGCCAACAATCAGCTCCAGGAAGATCAAAGAAGGTCTAAAGTTACCTGTGAGTACTGTTACAATTAGAAGATGCTTATGTGAAGCCAAGCTATCTGCAAGAAGCCCCCGCAAAGTCCCACTGTTTAAGACGTGCTGAAGAGGTTACAATTTGCCAAAGAGCACATTGACTGGCCTAAAGAGAAATGGCGTAACATTTTGTAGACTGATGAAAGTAAGATTGTTCTCTTTGGGTCTAGTGGCCGGAGACAGTTTGTCAGATGATCCCCAAACACTGAATTCAAGCCACAGTACACTGTGAAGACAGTGAAGCATGGTGGTGCAAGCATCATGATATGGGGATGTTTCTCATACTACGGTGTTGGGCCTATTTATCGCATACCAGGGATCATGGATCAGTTTGAATACATCAGAATACTTGAAGAGGTCATGCTGCCTTATGCTGAAGAGGAAATGCCCTTGAAATGGGTGTTCCAACAAGACAACGACCCCAAACACACCAGTAAACGTGCAACATCTTGGTTCCAGACCAACAAGATTGACGTTATGGAGTGGCCAACCCAATCCCCAAATCTTAATCCAATAGAAAACTTGTGGGGTGACATCAAAAATGCAGTTTCTGAGGCAAAACCAAGAAATAGAGAAGAACTGTGGAATGTAGTCCAATCATCCTGGGCTGGAATACCTGTTCACAGGTGCCAGAAGTTGGTTGACTCCATGCAACACAGATGTACAGCAGTTCTCCGAAACAGTGCTTATACAACTAAATATTAATTAAGTGATTCAAAGGAAAGCAAAATCTTCAAACATTTTTCAGTTTATATAGTGAATGTTTGAGTATGTAAAGAAGAATACAAACACTGCTATTTTTTTGAACAGTCTAATATTCACTTTTATTCAATTTTTTTAGAGGAACAACACAAATACTGTATATTTTTCTTCATGTTTTGATTTGGAATAGAATGTATAGTGTTCCCAATGCATTTGTGTGTATGGAAATAAAAGCTATTAGAAGGATTTTGAGCTTTATTCACTTTTTTCAACACACTGCTATTATTTTGAACACAGCTGTATATAGTTTATATTGCTTTTAAGCTTTTCATTTTTCCTTTGCTTTCTATTTTATTTAATTACGAGTGTGTATTGAACTCTTTACTTCTTCACCCACTGATGCCGCTTACCCCCTTGTTTCAGTCTATTTCTCTCTTGATGTTATTTCTCCTGGCCCATTAGGGGTTAATGTTGACATAGGGAGTGGTACTAATTGATCCCTGAGGAAATGACTCAACAGACTGATGAAGAGGAACTGTGTTTCCTTGAAATGCATGTTCCACAATCCCTAGCAACTATCCATGGAAGGAGGAATCTGGAGTGAGGAGTCCATCGGTGGTGGGGACTAGAGTGGCTTTCCCCTACACTGGATGCTCCTGTGTAAATAACCCCTACTGCACTCTGGACACAGACTCACTGCACATTGACACTGGTCATTTTCCTCCTTCTGTGAGTAAAGTAATTCTTTACCTGCTTTTCTTTCACCTCTAATAAAGATGGTATTATGCTCTGAGGTATGCGGTTTCCAGCTGCTATTTAAGTGGCAGCACAGCTAGTCTCTGCATAGTTTTTAGGCTTGTCTCTGGGATCCATTTCCAGCACATTCAGCATTTCTGTATGCCTTGCTTTCTATGTGATTTACACCTATCTATTCTGTCTAGTACATGTGTACCACCAAGGTTTATTTCATATTCCTATACCAATTATTTTTTGTTGTTCCAATGTTTCATTACATTAATTGCCTTTGAGGTTAATCCTTTCCTAACATCTTTCACACAAGCTCCTTGGGAGCCATAGGTATACTTTACAGTTGATCAGTGTTCAGGATATGTGCCCTTAGCAAGATCTCTTTTTGTTTGTGTCCCCCATCATTCAGGCTGGGTCAATGTACCTCGGTGACATGTGGCAGCTGACCCACTGGGATCCAATGATAATTGATCTTGGCAAGTATATTTTTAATACACCCTGGAGAGGACATACGCTCAATCACCCACCTTTTAGAATCAAATACTCCAATAAAGTGATACAGAGCTAGTGATTGAAAAGGGGTAGTACATTATATAATATCAGAATGTTTGTCCTTGCACAGCTGAAGAGGATGCACCTATGCGAATGCTCCTTAGTCAGGTTGGTAACCTACAGTGTTGTTTCCCTACTGCGTGCTAATGCACACAGACCGGTGCAAAATATTATACCTTTATCATTTGGGCTGTTCAAATATCATCTAACAGTAATATGCCAAAATGAAAGGGGTCCTAATCTGACCCCTTCATTTGGTGTTTGGCTGCAACCACAACTTCTGAAAACCTTGTGCCTACACTACTAATAATAACCTTTAAGCATCTCTGAGTACACAGTTTGGAATGCTACTTAAAAATACTCTCTGTGCCAATGGGAATATAAGAAAGACAAAACCCTAAATCTACCAAAAGTCCATTCTGTCAAATACATCTCTTGTGAGTTTTTATGACCCATCCAAACGTAGTCAATATTTCCAGTATAAACAAAATACCACGTGGACCGCGCATAAATTAAGTGCATTAAATTTGGCAATACATGAGTAATATTGCTTCACATACGCAAAGTGAATAATTGTAACATTCAGTCCCAATATAGAAAAATAAAGTGCCCAGGTGCTGAATATTAATTGGTGAACTTTGTGCAAAAAATTACTGTTGCTCCTCTGTGCTCAATCGATGCCCCACATAGATGTGCACTCACCATTGCCCGTGGACCACCTATCTCTAGGTTGGTCTTAAGTGCCTGGTTTGGAACTAGCCCAATGCGTGATGGTAAGAATGGCACCAATTTTCATTCCTGGGAATCATGCAGTCTGGCTGATAGTAACCAATAGGATGATGACCAGCATGGATATAAATGTGTAGTTTCAAAAGAGCCTTTTTAAATTTTCTCCTCTCCTCCCAGGCAGTAAACAAAGTTTCAGCATGTGAACAGAAACAAAGCAAACATCCCATAGTGTAAAACCATAAAAAAACTTTAATTATGGGGAGACATTATAAGAATAAAACTCACAAGCAAAGTGCCCATTAACCTGGCACTCAGTGTATTCAGCCTTGCTGCCTGTGAATAGAAACCAAGATGGCCACCGCGTCCCAGCGTGCGTTCCAAAGGCTGGAAATGACGTCAGCGGAAGTTGCTTCATCAAACCTCGACCGGTTTCGATCAATAGATCGTCATTATTCACTTCGCATATGTGAAGCAATATTACTCATTGTGGCGATTGGAAGCGGGCAACCATTTTATTAAGATCCACCATCTTGTATCATACTCTGCAAATATCATTCTCTCTCCCTCCAGCCCCCCCTGCAAGGAATGTGGTCTGTATGTGTGCTGAGTTCAGGAGTGCACAAGGCACAGCTGGATACGCTTCATGGTTGTAAACCCAATTAGCTGGTCCCATGATGTCTGTCAGACTCTTGCCTTGGCCTGGTCGTAAAGCTATAAATCAGTCAGTCACTGGACATGAAAGCATTCCAGAGTGGCAGTAAAACGTACATCCCACTTGAAACCACTTTTTAATACAAATTCATAAATCCCGACAGGAACAAGGTACAATAAAACAAAGTATATATTCAGATAGGTCAGTTTAATACGAGTCACCTGACACCTTACACCCCTATGTGGCACCTACATGAGAGTAGAAAGCAATATGCATTTATCTGGAACAGAAAGATATGTCATATTTGATGTCTGGACGTTCAGGATATCATTCTGCATATTAATCTACCAGTGGCTAGGCTGCTACATGTACCTAGTGAAGGTTATTGGCCATAGTATAAACTCGGGATTTGGTCATAGCCTGAGTCCCAGCCTAAACACCCCTCCCCAAATGAGGCGATTGGTTCTCTGCTTTAAGGAGACACCCTGCTGGGTTCCTAGAAAAAAAGGCTGTCATGCCTAGAGAGAAAGATGAAGAGATTCTCCTTTTTAACATCAGGAACCATCTTTGGGAGAAAAGGCAACCATTTTGTTCAGGACACTTGAACTCTGCCTAAACCAAGGACTTCTGCAGGTATCCTACCTTCTTAAACTTCTTTCTTTATCTCTCTGTTGTGTTATTGCTCTCTGTATTTATATATATATATATATATATATATATATATATATTTGTTACATCTTTTCTGTAAATACTTTTATTGCACCATTTTGACCTTTTTAGTAATAAATCCTATTTTCTGAAAAGTGTTCAACTGTTTCAAAAGCTCTTTAATGCAAACTAAGAATCCCTGTCTCTGAAGAGTGCTACTGTGTGTTTTAAAACTTCTGCATACATCTGTCTGCGGTGGCAGTGTGTATACAGACGCTTATTCAAACATCATAGTGTTACTGCTAAGATTTGTGAGTTTCCTCCTTCTCTGTAAAAAGGCGGTGGTGGCAGTGTGAAGGGTTAATTGCGTAATTAACCTGACCCAGTAACAATCGCTCTCAGGCTGCTGGCACATAGATTATGGTCCAGTGAGCTGGAAAATCTGTGTGCAGGGTACAGCTGAGAGTGGCATTGTTACGCAAGTGGCAGCGCGGTTTTAGATTGGCTAGTCTTTCGGTCACAAGTTTGTGAGAAGGGCTGGGGTCTGACGCCGCACCTGTCACACTCATGTATTGTCAAATTTAATGCACTTAATTTATGTGTGGTTCACATGGTATTTTGTTTGTTTTTGTGTTATTGGTTCACAAATTAGGACTGCAGCGTATACTTATCAAAGTTGCATGAATATCTAATCGCAACAGCACTACAGCTTAAATATTTCCAGTATGGCTAACACAAAAATTCTGGTAATAATGGCAAGGATCATTTGGATGAGAAAGTAGTATTCTCCATGTAATCTACTGAACAAAAGTCCTGCACTTACAGACCCGAGCAGAAGAAACAAATAAGAACGCAATTTCAACTGCACTTAATGAGCTGCATAAGGGTGGTCTAACAAAATAAACAAATGCCTCCTACTCTACAGCTTTTTTGACCACTTGGTCATTCACTTTTGGTAACCAGTGATCTACATGAAACAAAACAAGCAAAATTGCGAAGTGTCAAGATAATAGACCAACCAGCCAAAATAACAAATGACTAGGCATGGGCAGTTAATTTTGTTACAAATCTAAAATCAGACTAAATTTGCATTATCACAATATCAAACTGGTAACGAATTTCAACAAAGCCAAAACAAATTATAATGAAAACAACAAATTCATTTGTACTCATTTGTTTCACTCGGATGACATGATGCGATAGTTTTGGCATTTTCTTAATGTTTGAAGCATTCGAAACACCTAACGACATAACAGATCCATTTGTTTTTATTCTAGTAAGCATAGCATGAATATCTTAAAAAATTATTTTTGCTTTGGGATTGAACTTGAGGGGTCAGTCATTTAATTTGTATGTGCACTGCCCAGCAAACAAAGTCATTGAGGAATGGGGAAATGATGAATTCAACTTAATAACATAATGAACATGTACTAATTAATTACGTTAAAACGAATATAGCCAATCTTCTGAAATAACAAAAGAATAACAGAACTTCAGGAAATACAAATCAATTCAGGACAATAAATATATACTCTCCCGAAATAATGAATTGTTTTATAAATGAATCATTCTAACATAATAATTATGATGAAACAAAATGCTACTTAGCCTCTTCCTACTGACTGTACACATATATGCAGCCTCACGGAAGTGGGTCTTTTTCCATGGGGCTCCATATATGCTTATTTTTCTTTTAATTATTTTACACACTTCTGTTTTTTTTTTTTAAGCTTAATCTACTACAAGGAAAGGAAGACTAGAGCCCTGTCTCTGTGCTGGGAGTGGGCTGTGCAGCACACTCCCAGCACAGAGACCGGGCTCTCTTCTTGCAGGAGATTAATTACTTGCCCTCCTGAGCATTTACCCCCCTTCCTGACCAGGCCTCTTTTTGCTACTCGGTGCTGCACTAATTCAACTGATAATTGCGCGGTCATGCAATGCTGCACCTAAACAAAATTTACGTTCTTTTTTTCACACAAGTAGAGCTTTCTTTCTGTGGTATTTGTTCACCTGTGTGCTTTTTATTTTTCACACTATAAACAAAAAAAGACCAAACATTTTGAAGAAAAACAATATTTTTTACTTTCAGCTATAAAAAATATATAGTAAACTCAAAGTTAGTTATACATTTAGGCCAAAATGTATTCTGTTACATGTTTTTGGTAAAAAAAAAATCCAAATAAGTGTATATTGATTACTTTGTGTGAAAGTTATAGCATCTACAAACTATGGTATAGATACTGCAATTTACCCCATTTTTTTGCTATACAGCTCTGCGCTAGTTTAACGGACAATTGTGCGGTCATGCAATACAGTACATAAATGAAATTTATGTCCTTTTTTTCACACAAATAGAGCTTTCTTCTGGTGGTATTTGATCACCTGTGCACTTTTTATTTTTGGTGCTATAACCAGAAAAAATTTTGAAGAAAAAAACATTTTTTGAAAAAAACAATATTTTCTCATTTCGGTCATAAAAATATATATAAAAAAATAAAATTTAGGCCAAAATGTATTCTGCTACATGTTTTTGGTTAAAAAATTCCAGTAAGTGTATATTTATTGCTGTGTGTGAAAGTTATTGCGTCTACAAACTATGGTATAGATAATGGAATTTACACAGCTTTTACTTTCTGACTGCCCATCACATTTCTTGTGGTGCTAAAATACTAGGATAGTACAAATACCCTCAGATGACCTCTTTTCGGAAAGTAGACACCCTAAGCTATCTGCTGAGAGGCATATTTAGTCCATGGAAGATTTATTTTTTTTCCACAAGTTTCTGGAAAATGACAAAACATTTTTCTTTTTTTTACACAAAGTTGTCATTTAAATGATTTATTTCTCGCACAAGCCATGGGTATATGTGGAATTACACCCCAAAATACATTATGCTACTTCTACCAAGTATGGGGATACCACATGTGTGAGACTTTTTGGGAGCCGAGCCACATACAGGAGACTGAAATCCATTGACCACTTTGAAAACCGGAAGGTGTGTAACTTCCTCATTTCACTTCCTCACTACCTATCATAGTTTTGAAGGCCCTGACATGTCAGGATAGCACCAAACCCCCCCCCCCAAATGACCCCTTTCTGGAAAGTAGACACCCCAAGGAATTTAAAAAAATGAGATCTGCAAAATACTTACTGTGCTTATCAAATTCCTTGGGGTGTCAAATTTGGGGGGGGGGGGTTGATGCTATCCTGGCATTTCAGGGCCTCCGAAACTGTGATAGGTAGTCTGGAAGTGTAATGAGGAAATAAAGCCCTTTAAAAGCCTGAAGGTGCTTATTGGATTTTGGGGTCTCTCTCATGTGGTACCTCCATACTTGGGAGAAGTAGCAGAATGTATTTTGGGGAGTAATTCCACATATACCCATGGCATGTGTGAGCAGTAAATCATTTAAGTGACAATTTTAGGATGTCTACTTTCCAAAAAGGGGTCATTTTGGGGGGTGGGGCGTTTTATGCCCAGCATTAGAAGTTTATGCCACACACCACTCACTCTTCTAACCTCCTGAAGATCAAGTCTTTTCTGACACTTTTTGTTCACATGACAAAAATCAGTATTTTTTGCTAGGAAATGAATTTAAACCCCCAAACATTATATATTTTTTTAAAGCAGAAACCCTAGTGACAAAAATGGTGGGTACTACAATTTTTTTTGGCACATAGTACTCGCGCAGCGATTTTTCAAAAAATCATGCAAATTTAAAAAAAAAATACACTGTTTTTACTTTTAATGCATAAAAACACAATATATTAGCCAATTATTTGGTAAACTATAAACGATGATGGCATGCCGAGTAAATAGATACCAAACATGATATGCTTTAAAACTGCGCATGCCCCGTGCAATGGCGACAAATTGCATACATTTTTAATATCCATAGGCAGTGCTGTAAAAGCTACCAATTTAGATTTACAGAGGAGGTCTACTGTTAGAATTACTGCCCTTAAACTGACATTCATGGCAATACCTCACATGCATGGTGCAACCACTGTTTACATACCGGCACAGGGTCAAGGCTTGTGCACACAGGTGTGCGCGCATGGGAGGGGCGAGGTTTTTTTTTTGTTGTTGTTTTGATTTTTTTTATTATTTTTACACTGTACCTTTCATTTTTTTTATCACTTTTATTGATATCACAGGGAATTCAAATATCCCCTATAACTTGAATGGGCATTGTCATATATTCTTTTTTGAGAAATCTGGGGTCTATCAGACTCTGGATATCTCCTCTGCCCTTACATTATCTAATCAAACCAAAATCGATGTGATCAGATGCTTTCCCAATTTACAAATGGCGCTGTTTATATCCTGCTAAACTGAAATGATGAAATGCTTGTAGCTTCCGAATTCTTAGACTATACTGTAGAGATGATTGGCACCACTCTGGTCTCCCATCAGTTCTATGGTCAGCTGGCAGAAACATCGGCTGCATTCTCAGGTTCCCCCGATGGCACGGGACTGCCGAGAAGGCCGTGGAAGGCAGCGGGGGAGGGGGGGCATCATCTCCCGCTGCTTGTAAAAGCAATCTTGCAGCAAATTAGCCACTAGGATTGCTTTTACATGAAAGCCGATCGCCAGCTGAAAAAAAAACGATACCAGGATGATGCTTGCAGCTGTAGGAATCATCCTGGTATAACCATTCAAAATCCAGTGATATACTAGTATGTCGCTGGTTCTTGTTGGGTATATATACTATGTTCCTTTTTTTTTTTTTTGTATGCAGCCAGTGGACTGAATGAAAAAAGAGAACAAATCTCACCCAGAAAAAAAGTGTGTGGTATGCCCACCATTAGAATATACTGCCCTGTATCCACCCACTTCTAATGGTGGGCACACATTAGGTCACACTTTGCCACATGCAACAGTTCCAAGATTGTACAAATGTCTAAATAGTGGCATGCTTGAATAAAAATTGTCCACGTATAAGTGGTACCCCATATGGAAAAAGGATCGAAAACTGGCCGATTTTTCGGCCGAAAAAAAAATTGGCCGATTTTCGCACCGTTAGTGGGTTAATTGGTTGGCCGTTTTTCAGGGGTTTGCCACATTTTTTTTTATCTGTGAAGTTGGAAAAAAATCGTCCGATTTTTGCCGGCAATGATGGGCAAATCAGCCGACTGTTTTACCGATAAAATATCTGCGCATGAGCCGTGACCTGCAAGAAGAAGAAGAAAAAGAATTCCAGTCCGCTATTATATTTGATCTGAAAAAGTATTGCGGTTGCAACAATGTATCTATTTGTATCCGAATAAAACCATCTGTATCCGAAATGGATACATTATTGCAACCGCAATACTTTTTCATGTCAAATATAATAGCAGAGCTCTCTGCAAGGGACAGATGTAATTAAATGCCGGCAGTAGATGGAACGAAAATCGGCATTTTTTTTTTGGCCGGTTTTCGACCCGTCTATGGCCTGCATAACACTACATTTTTGGGGACGCTTTACTAATGTGAACGCTGGTATAGTGCTGATCTGATCAAAGATATTGATCCGTTCAGACACTATACTAGCAATGGAGGTATATTGTGCATGAGCGTGTTCCTGGCAATCAAGGGGTTAAATGTGATGACCGGTGTACTGACGAGCAATCTGACGCTATCTGGGAGGGGCGTGAAAACTACAGGAGCGCAAATCACGTGTGTGTGTGTGTGTATGTATGTTTGTGTATATATATATATATATATATATATATATATATATATGATATTGTGCACCCATGCTGCCCTGTAGCAGTATTTCTGCTATAGGGTGGTCAGGAAGAGGTTACAGAAGCAGTTTTTGTTACGTCGCTGTGTTACTTTAACTGACAATTGCGCGGTCATGCAACACTGCACCCAAATTAAATTTACGTCCTTTTTTCCCACAAATTGAGCTTTCTTTCAGTGGTATTTGATCGCCTGTGTGTTTTTATTTTTTTCCACTATAAAAAAAAAGCTGGTAATTTTAAGAAAAAAACAATATTTTGGACTTTTTGCTATAAAACATGTCCAGTAAAAAAAATTAAAAATCAAATTTTGTCATAAATTTCAGCCAAAATGTATTCTGCGACATGTCTTTGCTAAAAAAAATCCCGATACGTGTAAATTAATTGGTTTACGTGAAAGTTCTAGTGTTTACAAATTGCGGTATAGATACAGGATTTTTACATTTTTTTTAATACTAATAATGGCGGCAATCAGCGACTTATGGTGGGACTGCGGGACTGCGGCGGACATTCTGACACTGGGGGGGAACTGACTTGGGATCACTGTGTCATGGAAATTTTGTATTGTTGGTCGAACTTTAAATGTGTCATATATTCGTGTTATTCATATGTCTCTCGTGTGGCTTAATTAAAGCTCTGAAGGCTGCAATTGGGCCATGCGCATGTACAATGTATGTATTACAGTACTCAGCTTGGTAATGGATGAGATGGCAGATCTGCGCTTATAGACCGGCGTGTATACCACCACGGCATTCGATGCGAATGTCGCTGGCAGTAGACCGCGGGCCTGTATCCACATATCAGCAGCATAGTACCACGTGGGCTTCATAACGCAAGGCGCCAAGCGGTACGAACTCCGCGTGTAGGCTTATGCATATCTTACAACCCATTACCAATCTGAACTGTATCCGGATGGATGTGTTTTAATAAAGATCATACCGGGCCCATCCAGGTACAGACTGATATTTTTAGGGAGTGCTTGTACAGGGAATGGACATACCAATAGAAGCTAGTAGGACAGGAAATATGACCTCAGATGGCTCATGGGGGGGAAGGGGAGGAAGTCTGCTGACCTCAGAAGACTCATGGGGGAGGACCAGTGATAGATAATAGGAAAGGCTATGCTCCAATTGGAATATACATCCTGTGTATAGGCACTCTCCATTGCATTGTTTGGTGGGAGGGGATTGACTTTATTCATGTGGGGGGCATGTGTGTATTTTTAATAAAACAGAGAGCTGAGTCTAAAACCAGCCCTTATGTGAGTTGCAACACCATCCTGAGAGTGTCGTTTGATCATTCTAGGGTAACAGAGCTCTAATTCCCCCACATCTCAACAGAGCCAAAGTATTTGGATGGGCAGGATTCGTGTAGTTTAGCTGCAGTCGTGGTAAGCGAGATTCGCACAGCTTTATGGGGGATTTCTGCGCATCCAACTGCGAGTACTCACGGTAAGGAGAAATTCGTTAAAGCGAATTTCCAAGACAGTTTGGCGAGCCTGGTGGATACTAACGCGTATTCTTGCATAGCTAACCAAGAACGGGGGGGGAATAGCCATCATGAACTAGCAAAAAGTATGCCGGCACATTTCAGGTCTCTCTGCCATTAAGAGGATCGCTTTTTGCGTGTTCGTGTGGCTGATTTCGCTCTCTGTTAGCTAACAAGAATTACCGCTTGGCAAGGACCTAGTTTTTTGTCCTAAACTCTTGATTTGTGGGTGAAAGACAAGGGTTTGTCTCTGCGGAGAGCAGCAGAGGGGTGGGTTTGGTTGGCTGGATTTGGTCAAGTTTAAAAATCTTCCAACCAAAAATTAAACGGGTATATGTTTTAGCGGGTAAAAGTTGTTGCATAGTGTTAGGTAAGTATTTGCGGGTTGTAGGTACTGTGGTAATTGCTCTAACCCCCTCCACGTGAGGTAATTATTACAGTGCTGAAAGGTTTAGGTTAATTGTTAACTGTTGTAAGATCTCTGTGTGTATATAGTCTGTGCAGTGTTTTGTGGTACTACTGCTCCCAGCAAGCATGCAGCAGGGGGTCCTTTCTGTTACATGTGCATGTTAGTGTGATATGTTGGTGTTTTATGTCCGTTCTGTGATTGTGCCCAAATTGTGTTGTATGTGTACTGCATTTTGTTGTGTAATTGTCCAGTGTATGTTCTGTCCAAAAGTCTGTTTTATGTAAGAGGTTAGAGGCAATTTTGAGGCTAGAGTCTGCCATGTGCTCCTCTGTGGGGGGGCCATTCTAGTATTACCATGTGCTTCCCTGTGGGGGGTAATTCTAGTATCTGCCATGTGCTCCTCTGTGGGGGGTCATCTTCTTGACTAACCACATGGACTCCTTTTGTTTGGTGGCCATTTTGTTGGCTACCATGTGCTTTCCCTGTTGGTGGCCATTTTGTTGACTACCATATGTGCAGTAATCTCTATGCAATGTGTATGCAGTTTCTTATATGCATTTGAGCCATATTGTGTTTTTAATCCAAATTTTTTACAGTTTCATTTGTTTGCTTTTAGCTTTAAATTTGCGTATTGCCAGTCAATTTAAAGTGTGTTAAGCGAGTTTTCCCTTCACGTGTTCCACATTTAGTGAGCGCGGTGAAGTCTGGGTTTTTGCACATAGATTTCTTGTATAGTGATTATGTTTTTCTTGTGTTTTTCCTGTTAAAAGTAGTTCCTTATTGTAAAGCGGGTTTGTTTTAAGCTGGTGTGTCACGTGTTTCGCGTCCAGCAGACTTTTTGTGTAAACGGTTTTAGGTGGTTGCAGCGAAGATTGCGTGTGTAACGTGGATCGTTTAGCGGTGCTGATAGGAGTGATTTTTGCGTCAGCAACAAGGTTACTTTTGGCGCAGTTTTTCGGTTTACCTCTGTGTAATTGTTTTACTGTGAAACGTCCCGTGTTTTTCATAAGGATCCACTTTGTCCTTTTTAACAGTTTTTCAGGTTGAAAAAGGGTTTTTCTGTGTGTATTAGGAAAGATTTTTTCTTTACACAAATTTCCTAAAGGTCAGTTAGCAGGTTTCTGGCCAACCAGTGACCCCTAAGTAACATCCAAGAACCCCTCTTTTTGTTTTGACTTGTGTTAGCTACTGTGTGCAGGGAGAGAAAAGCCACTTTCATCATTGTGCGGTGTGGCCTGCCAAACACAGTGGGTGATGAGAACCACATAAATTACGCTGTGGGAGTGGGCTGTCCAGGGAAGTATAACACTTAGCCTGGTTACCACAAACACTTCGGGTGGTCAGGATCACATAAATTGCGCTGTGGGAGTGGGAGGTGTGCTCTCAGTCTGACCGCCACTTGATGCGCTTCGGGTGATCGATAAGTATCACATAAATTACGCTGTGCTGGGAAAGTGGTGGAATCAGGCCTCTCGGTAGGATCCCACCGAGTGCTCCAGGGGGTAAACAGGTACCCGGACGCGGGATATATACCAGTGACTAGTCACGATGGGCAGTAGTCAGTCCATGAAGAGAGAGGGGGAACCAGCCCTCTTCAGGGTAAGGACAGCTGCACAACTGATGAAGGTGAGTTTGGGGGGGAAGTCTACAGAACCCCTCAAAAGGTGGAATAAATGGTCGAAGGGTACCAGATGGGAAATTCCCCGGGAAGGTACATTTGACGCATGGAGGTGGGAAAAATTCATCTCTGAATTTGAACCACGGATGCAGGCGTCAGAACTAGAGATCGCACAGCTATGGCTTCACAGGTCAATCCGATTAGGGAAGCAGGGCATACATAAACTGGTGTCTGTCCGGAAGAACCAGGTGATGTATACCTGGCCTCCAGAGGGAATAAAACAGGAGGATCCAGTGTCAGAGGTGGAGGAAGCTCTTTCAGGGCTGACTCTACTAAGGCAGGCAGGATCAGGGTCTGCTGGGGTTCCCCAACAACCAACAGTGGCTGAGATAAGTATAACTGCACCTGTCTCTTCTGTTAGTGACATCACTCTTGATGTACCTTCCGTGTCTTCTGTATCTATGCCTCAGCCTCTACCTCTACCTCTCCCTTCTTCCTGCTTCACCCCAGCTCCTTCTGTTTCCAACTATGAAGCCTACTCAACAACCGATTTGCAGACTATCTGTGAATCAAGGGGAATAGACACCCGGTTAAGAAACAGGGCGGATTGCATCAAAGCGCTACGAACCACTGATCAGACCCCTGCCCCCCAGCTATACCCTGATCTGAGGGACCTCAAACCTGAAGGTGCAGTAAGCGAGGTGGTTAATCTAAGCCCACCGATGAAGCTGGGTCAGCCCTTGCACTCTTCCCGGACCGAGGCCTATCCAGTCAGAGTGCAGCAATTTGAAGGTCCTCCCAATGCACGGGGGGAACGGACTTTAGGGGAACGGGTAGTTTGGCATGTCCCCTTCACTCCGGCAGAGATCCGCACTATTCTGGCTGAGCTCCCGGACTATCGAGTCAATCCGAGAGGATTTGCTCGAATGTTTGGACAAAACCAGTTCAGCTATCGTATGAGCGGGTCAGATTGTGCGCAGATCCTGCGGGCTAAGGTGGGCATGGAAGTGGCCAGTACAGTGATTGCAGGGTGCTCTATAACCACGCATGAGGAGATGACTTCAGGGGGCAAAGAGTTCTGTACACAGCTAAAGGCAAAGCTTCCAGAAATGTATGGTGCTACCTCTACTACGGACATGATGAAGCTCACCCAGGGTCCTAATGAGGAAAGCGCCTGCTTCTGGCGCCGTCTCAAGCAGACGGCACTGGATGCGGATCTGGAAGTTGGACCTGATGCTCCAACTGAAGGGGTAAAGGTGACCGCGACGCACATTCTGTTGCGGGCCAAATTTTTGGAAGGCATCAATATTAAAATTCGGGAAAGGCTGGTTCTGGCCCGACCCGAATATAATGAGATGTCTATCCCTGCTATCCTTTCCACTCTTGCGGCAATAGAGAGGGAAATGGATAGAAGAAAACAAGACAAGGCCAAAGTTCTTATGTCCCAGACCCCACACGAAAAACCAAGGGATCTGGGTCACAGGAAGGATAGGCCCCCACCCAGGTGCTTCCAGTGCCACCAAACGGGGCACATGAGGAGGAGCTGTCCCCAATTACCTAAAGGTCGGTGGCAGTTCATTCCTGATGAGTCCTCCGCCCCTATGACCACCATGATGCCGCGGTGAGATGTTCCTGTTGCCTCATCGACCGTGTAAGCCAAGCTCGGGCAGACGACTACATCTCCATGCCCGCTCCTGGGATCCCACTCCAACCACTGATCGGAGGAAGACCTCACCAACCATCCACCTTCTCTACAGATTACGTCCTGGCTTCCCTCTAATTTATCTCTCTGAAGACCACATTCTCCAAGACCTTCAAGCAAGCTTCAAGCCTCATCATGGTTTGTGTCTGCAATTTGGAAAACCGTCTGGGTCGAGACCAGCCTTGTGTGGCCCCGTCTGCAGGGGCAATTTGAGAATCTATTGCTGGATCTCCCCAGACCACCGTGGGATCACAAGCCTTATTCATACCACAAGTCTGTTTGGTTTTTGCAAGAGCCTTCCTGTAGTGAAGGTTCCAACGCTCTTGAGGATCATTGCTTCAATCAAGCCTGTTTGCGTCGAGTCTGCGTCGGATCTTGTTGTTTCAGGTACCCCGTGGAGCTTTATTCTCAGGGACAACTACAGGAACTCTTTGAAGTTTGAGACTACACCCATCAAGCTAAAGAAGATCAAGAAGGGACACGAGGAGAATATGATAAAACAGGAGGGAATGTCATGGAAATTTTGTATTGTTGGTCGAACTTTAAATGTGTCATATATTCGTGTTATTCATATGTCTCTCGTGTGGCTTAATTAAAGCTCTGAAGGCTGCAATTGGGCCATGCGCATGTACAATGTATGTATTACAGTACTCAGCTTGGTAATGGATGAGATGGCAGATCTGCGCTTATAGACCGGCGTGTATACCACCACGGCATTCGATGCGAATGTCGCTGGCAGTAGACCGCGGGCCTGTATCCACATATCAGCAGCATAGTACCACGTGGGCTTCATAACGCAAGGCGCCAAGCGGTACGAACTCCGCGTGTAGGCTTATGCATATCTTACAACCCATTACCAATCTGAACTGTATCCGGATGGATGTGTTTTAATAAAGATCGTACCGGGCCCATCCAGGTACAGACTGATATTTTTAGGGAGTGCTTGTACAGGGAATGGACATACCAATAGAAGCTAGTAGGACAGGAAATATGACCTCAGATGGCTCATGGGGGGGAAGGGGAGGAAGTCTGCTGACCTCAGAAGACTCATGGGGGAGGACCAGTGATAGATAATAGGAAAGGCTATGCTCCAATTGGAATATACATCCTGTGTATAGGCACTCCCCATTGCATTGTTTGGTGGGAGGGGATTGACTTTATTCATGTGGGGGGCATGTGTGTATTTTTAATAAAACAGAGAGCTGAGTCTAAAACCAGCCCTTATGTGAGTTGCAACACCATCCTGAGAGTGTCGTTTGATCATTCTAGGGTAACAGAGCTCTAATTCCCCCACATCTCAACAGAGCCAAAGTATTTGGATGGGCAGGAATCGTGTAGTTTAGCTGCAGTCGTGGTAAGCGAGATTCGCACAGCTTTATGGGGGATTTCTGCGCATCCAACTGCGAGTACTCACGGTAAGGAGAAATTCGTTAAAGCGAATTTCCAAGACAACTGACATCCCCAGTGACACCAATACAGTGATCAATGCAAAAAACACTGACACTGTACTAATGGCACTGGGGAGGATGGGGTTAACATTTTTTAAGTAATGAAAGGGTTAACTGTGCAAGGGGAGTGTTTTTCTAGGGGGCGGGGGTGTGTACTTCACCGGAACACGCTGATCCCAAGATAAACTCTTCTCTCAGGTTCAGCGTGCTCGGAACTGACAGAGAGCAGACTTGCAGTGTAAACACTGCAGCCGTGCTCTCTGTCAGTGATTGCTAGTAATCGCCGGGACCCGGTGGGTAATGACCGGCCGGGACCTGGTGATAGACACCCACTGCTGCGATCGGCGGGGCGGGTAGGGCGGGCATGCACCACGCGCGCGGCCCCTACCTGTTTTGCAGTGCGCCGTTTAAAAGCGGCGTTCTGCACAGAGGTACTGCCCTGCTGCAGTAAAAAACACTGTGGTTGGTCGGCAACTAGTTAAGCTGTAAATAAAAGAAAAGTGTAAAACAAAGAAAAAATAAAGAAAAAAAAATAAGATCAAGGTTTGCCAGGGTTAGTGTTAAGGTCAATGTCGGGTCACAGGTCAAGGTCAGCATATTTTGAGTAGAATTTTTTTTGTTTTTTTATATTAGTATCAGTGTCAGTGTGTTTTAGGTGGGATAAAAAAAATGCAAATGGTGCACCATTGTTTCTGGGTCCTACTGTGGGTACAAACAACAACTAAGATACACATATGTGGTATCTCTGTGATCATCAGGAGAAGAATTTATTTTAGGTTCTTGGTTGGTGGTAACTTACTGTATGGTAATGGCAAGAAATATACAGCTAAATTTAAAAAAATGTTTTTTTTTACTATACTGGGACAGTTTTTCTTTAAAAAAAAATCAGGATATATCCATTACCATTTACCAACCAAAGAAAGCCCAAGGTATAATCCATCTGAATACAGAAAGTAATTCTGACAATATATACAGTTTTACTAACACATGTCAAAGTTGAGAAATTTTGCTTTTTCCATCATGCACATCTCTACAAATGACATGCCTAGACCAATACAGCACAAGCTAACCATGCATATATTTGGTTTAAGAGGATATGCATTTTTTTTTTGGTTTTGAGCTATATTTCAAACATCCCAAAATCCTTGATTAACTAGATAAAACAACTTGCACTGTTGTTGCCAAACTCAAGTCAAGTATATCTGTGAGGTGTGTTGTCGCAAGGAAAATAGTTTCAGACAGCATACCTATTTCAAACTAAGATACAGTACATACCAGGGGCTGACTGACCATTTGGAAACTTGGACACTGCCCGAGGGCCCGGGGTCAGTAGGGGGCCCCATGAGATGCCCCCGGTACCTTTTTCATAGGCTTTTTCATGCAGGCAAAGTAACAAGTTTACTTTAGACCCTCACATTTTTCTGGTCCTATGCAGTGCAGTAACTCAAGCGCATCAGCACTTGTTAATGTTGCCAACAAACAGCAATGGCCTGAAAATCAGACATTTTTTTTTCAACCCAGCAAACACAGGTCAAGTTTATCCTCCATGCTGTAGGTGGTGCTGTGTTGCTGTGCTTCTGTGCAGATGAAAGTGGAGGCTGAGATGAATGTTGTTCCTGGGCAATCTCTGTAGGTGTCATCAGGGGAGCTTCGGTTCGATTGGACACTTCAGCTTTGAGTGACCTTTGGCAGCCATTTTTAGTATAGGAAGTGCTAATAAATAGCAGTGCTCTTCTGGGGTTGGCATGCATTCTTTGAGTGGCTACAGTAGAGAAAGGAACTACACTTCTTTGGGGGCAGTTATTTAGCCTAATGGAAAACAGGAAAAGGTTTCTGCATGAGGAGAGAAAGTTTAGGGACATAGCTATATGTTCTGCTGTCCACTGGCTGAAAGACTGGCTGCATAGGTTCTGTTCATTCTCCTCAAGAGTACCTTGTGCCACCTTTCCGCCAGTCAGCCACACTCTTGAAGATGTAGCACCTGGTAATGTAGCCTATACCTGTGTGAAATATGCAGTACAGAGATACTGTGGGCAGCCACTATTACTGTATTTGTATCTGTACTGCCATTGTACCAGTGATAATGATTAAAGATTGCTGTTTGTCTTGTTACTGTTTAATTGCAACTCTGCAACACATGAACCATTCAACCAGGTGATTGATTTTTACACTATCATTGCTTATAACAGTGATGATCACTGAAAGTGATGGCTTTCCATTCATGACAGTTTGCTTACTGTTGATATGTTGTGATTGTCTACAGCTAAGCACATGGTACAGGGCACCAGGTACCATGTGCTAGCTGTGGGAAAATCACAACAGTAAGCAAGCTGTTCATGAATGAAAGCCATTCATGACAGTTTGCATACATAATATCATGTGATCGTTATGATTGTTCATAGTGATACCCTGGCTGCTCACAGTGGCCGTGGAACAAGCACCATGATCCACTGTGTCCAGTGGGCACAAGAGTGCACAGTTGTGGGCCCCAGTATGTCGCCATGCCCACCTGTGCCACCCGCTCACAGTAAATTTAACCAAGCGGTTAAATAAACACAGTAAAAAAACTACTATACAGTATCCTGCTACCTGCAAGGATAATTCTATTTTATGGAAAGATAAAATTATTTAGCATTTTCTTTAAATGAAAAATGCATTCGTAAATTGATACTTTCAAGTGAACATTTTTCTACTTAATATAAACATCTTTTAGGTTTTCACCATATAAAATATATTTAATGACTCTTGTACAGCTGATACAAAGAAATTTTGATTTGATGAATGTTTTTTGTGCATTTCTGCCTGTGAAATGTGTCTACAAGACATTAAATAAATGATGGTGTTGATGTTGAGAAAAAATTTTTGTCACTTCCGGCTAGGGACAATGTAGACAATACCATTTTTTTTGGGTGGGACAAGGGAGCATCAGATCAATGATTTTTTTTTTTTTTAATCTGATGTTTTCAAGGGTAGAGGAGAGACCTGGGTCTTATAGACCCAAGAGCTCTCCATAAAAAGACTTATCATGCTTTATTGCTATCACAAGAGATGTTCACATTTCTTGTGATAGCTATAAAAGTGAAAAAAAATAAAGAGACAGTGTGTAAAAATGAATTTTTTAAAATAAAATAAACAGAATAAAAAAATGTAAAGTGCCCCATCCGCTACTCCCACCCCGCCTACTTGTAGGCGAACCCTATGAGTAGGTTGCACACACATATATAGACAGTGTTCACACCAAACATATGAGGTGTATTCCTGCGCACGTTATAGCACAAGCAATAATACTAGCTCAAGGCCTCCTTTGTAGCTCTAAACTGGTAACCTGTAAATTTTGAAACATCACCTATGGAGATTTTAAGTATTAAAGTTTGTCACCATTCCAGGAGAGTGTGCAATTTTAAAGTGTGACATATTAGGTATGTATTTACTTGGCATAACATCATCTTTTATATTTAAAAAAAAAAATGGGTTATATATTGTGCTTTTTGCATTAAAATTAATTAAAGTGTATTCTTTTTAAAAAAAATTGCAAGTGAAAAACCACGGAAATACTGCCATTTTATTATTTTTTTTAAGGGGTTCTAAGTAATTTTCCAGCAACAAATACAGATTTTTACTTGTAAACAAAGTGTCAGAATTTGCCTGGTCCTAAAGTAGTGTAAATGTTATCCACTAGGGGGCGATATTGAATGATTATAATGAGATCCCTGTCTGGTTTTTTTTTTTTTTCTGGTTAGGTTCAAAGGTTTAGAGTTACTTTTGTCTAAGAGGCAGATCACAGTGCAGCTCATTAGATCAGAAGACTCTGGACTGCTAAGGTAATACATCGCCTGACCATAAGCTATGAAAGGAAAGGAATATAATTACAGCTTCATTTACAAATGTACATATGTGTATACAAGGAACAATTTATAAATCCTATCCTACAAAGAATAGCTAGCAAACATTACAAAGGGCAGAGGAAGGTAAACTATTAACAATGGATATAAGATTTAACCTTCTAGGTTAGGTATATAGGATAGCGTCTGTATTATTACTATGGGCTGTGTGCAAATATCTTTAGTGCAATGTTTATGCAATGTTTATGCAGGATAGGCTGAATATAATACTTGTATCATTATTATTATTATTTGTAATTTTTTTTTTTTATATTGAGTATTTAATAGCACAAGAGGGCATAAGTGTAATTATTAAGTAACGCTGTATGATATGAATGACACCGACAAGGGTGAGTTATACAGATAATGCAAATACTTAAAGTAGAACGAAAGGCATAACTTTTATTTTTAGTTTTGGATAGAGTGGAGAGGGATTAGAGTACCTGTCAGTTTGTATTGCTGTCCGTGTCCCCATTAGGGAAATTTGCCCTCTCTGTTTGTCCTGTTTTACCATTATCACTAAAAGCGAAAGTAAAAGAAAATCCCAAATTTTGGGTTGTCCCCAAAAAATAATAGAGGGGAAATCTTCCAATGGGGACACTAGTTCTGGGAGTACCCAAGGATTTCCCTTAATTGTAGAGATTTTCTCACTTTCTGCTTTGGCTATGGGACAGGAAGTGAAAGTAAATCTCCCCAATGGGACACAGATGGCAAAAATAACCTTACAGGGGTTATAACCCTCACTTACACTATCCAAAATGAAAGCAAATGTTTTGCCTACAGTATAGTTCTATTTAAAGGCACTTCCAATGGTGAATAAATAGAGATATTACAAAACCATACAGAACACTACCAAGATTAAATATTGAGAGAGACAGCCATGTCTCCACAAGCTAACACTCTAGAGCAGTGTTTCTCAACCTTTTTTCAGTCAAGGCACCCTTTTTAAAATTATGGGCAGTCCTGAGGCACCCTTTACAATTATGGACAGTCCCGAGGCACCCTTTAAAATAATGGACAGTCTTGAGGCACCCCATTCTAAAATGGGGTGCCTCAAGACTGTCCATCATTTTAAAACAACACCCCATTCTAAAATGTGAAACGATTCCAATAGTTTTATATAACACAGCAAAATCCACACATGTAGGACACCCAACATTAGAGGTGATTTATTCTTCCAAATTAAATACACTTTTGCACACTGATACTGACTAGTATGCCAATGTTTCTCTTCTCCCTCAGTTTTTCCTCCATCACTGAGCTAATGTGAGCCCAGCACTGATGGAGAAGGGCAGGGGAGGGTCAAACTAGGATGCTGTACAGGCAACTGAGATCCTCCTGAGAAGGTCGTAATGGTGCACAATGAAAACCTGTGGCTTTGTGTAACTAAAAGGAAGGCTTGTTCCACCCGCTGGCTTGTATACAGGTTTTGAGCAATTTTTAGACATGAAACCTCAAGGCACCCCGGGGTGCCTGGGCACCCTGGTTGAGAATGGCTGCTCTAGAGAGATAAGGCGCAGAAAAAGAGGCAAGTACATTAGATATAAAGTGACACCATGTGGCTTCTTATGGTGAACAAAAAAGCTTCAATAAATGGTTGGTATTCTTGATCTATAGTTGAAACCCAATTGATCAATATGCCACAAGCAGGGAAGTGGATTTCTACTAATAGTTGGAAAATATGAGCACAAGTTAGTAATCGCATCTGAGTTTCCACCACGTAATCTCATAATCTGATCAATGGAAATGTTTGGATTCATGACCCAAGCATCTCAATGCTGCCAATTGATAAAAAATTATCAATAATTATTAGCAATTGATCAGAAGGGAAGGTATAACTATTTATTTTGATTATTTGATCAAACCGCACATGAATCGGATAATATTATTATTATTATTATACAGGATTTATACAGCACCAACAGTTTGCGCAGCGCTTATATTATAAAAGCATGTATGGCCACCATTAGAGGAGGATACATAGGCCACAATAGAATAGCTCTGGTCTGGTTATCTGCCCATTATATGCTACATTTTACTGATATTTTGCTACATTACACACCAATTAAACTGTAGAGTACATATCTTTTTTATGAATGCTCTTTCCCCATTATACTATTATTAAGACATTGTGACAAAGCTTGTCAGAATGAAATGTCATTTTATAGATTATTCACATTAAAAGCCAACGTTGTTAATTTTATAGTTCGAAAATGAAATAATGATATGATAAAGATTCCTGTTTTTAAACAAAACACTGGTGTATTACATTCAGGCAAAACAAAAGGGAACTTTGTAACCAATGTTGCTATTAAAAGTCATTGCTTAATATATGAAAATCAGTAGAATGAACATGATCCAAGGTGTCACATATACAGGACATGTAACAATGTACGAGTGATAGATTTCTTTCAACCCTAGCCACAAAACAAATATAAAAGGGAAGATATTCCTGTTGTTAGCATTAAAGCTGAACTCTAAGTAGATATAAAAGACATAAATTAATGCAGCTCTGTAATCATTAATGCATCTTTAAGCCTGGTTCACACTGATGCGTTTCAAAATTCGCAGTGTTTCCTGTGCGAATTCCACATCGCATCAGAATCGCACCCCGTTCATGCGAACCGCTGCAGTTGTGTATGTTAAATTAACAACACCCTAAAATCGGTCCACAAAACATGGTGCGATGTGCAGAATCAGATCGAATAGGTGAGAATACTCATGCGATCCGATTCTAGTGCGGACCAAAAAACGGTTATGCACATTTTTGGTGCGGGTGTGGTGCGAATAGAGCCATACAAAATGTAGCACTCCGATTGCACCACACACAATTCGCATGTTATTTGCACAGGAATGCGGTGCGCTTCCTGTGCGAATCACATGCGATGTACTGCACCGCATGAATGTGAACCTGGCCTAAATGTATTTTTTTAAATACAAGCAGTATCATACAAGTACCTGAATATGACCTGGTATCAGCCATTTGCAGTTTCTGTACAGCATGAAAAAGCAGCACAAGGAGACAATCAGTTTATGTGCTGATGAGAAGCATGCTGTTGGGGGAAAGAGCAGAGTGACAGAGTGAGAAAGATGAGCTCATCATTTTGCTTTCACTGTCTAATCACAAGCTGGGGTGGGTCCAGGAAAACCTGGGCTCAGAAGAAATGAGTTGAATGATGCTGGTCATGAGACTGAGGGCATCTAGTGGCAGAAAAAGTACTGTTGGGGAAATCTCTGGATTCAGGTTTATTATTGTAACAATAGTTGGATTTGCTAGTTGACCTTTTAATGGTCTATTCATTCTTAGCTTGCTTTTTGTAGCTGCAGTTGTGCTTTAAATACATTTTTTAGCTCATTATAATCTGATTGACTGTCCAGATATGTACTTACAGTAACCGCTAACTCCTAAACATAGCTAATGCCCTCCTATCTCCTAACTGCTATATTTATACATGGATGCTACTGATCATGGTTTACACTTATGGGCCTATATGTAAAATAGTTGCTTTGAGCATGTACCAGCATTACACAAAAAAAGTAACAAAAAAATACCCTAGCAAATGTTTTTAATGTGTGCAAAATGTTATTTTCTGCTCTAAAGTTGTCTTTCACAGGGCTAATGAAACATTTCCTAATATCAAGAACAGTTAGAGAAAATAGCCTAGGAAAATTCAACTAGAAGAGAAAATAACCTAAGACCTCTTTCACATGGATGTTTCAATTGGTTTCGCCTGCCCATTTTTCAGGTGGACCCGATCGGAACCTTTATTCTCTTCTAAGGAGCGGCAGGTGTAAACAGATATGTGTCTCTTTACACCTGCTGACATCCAGTCCGATCCAACCTCTCAAAAAAGGGACAGATGGGGATCCAATTCCCCTTCCGTCCATCGGATCAGGTCAGATGGAAACAATCAGGCAGTCTATTTTCATCCGACTGCCCATTGAGGACAGCGAGCTGCTTTTTGTCCGCTCTGGAGAGATCCCCCCGCTGAGCAAGCGAATCCACTAAACGGGTCTGCCCTTGTGAAAGGACCCTAAAACAATAGCCTAGGAACATTTGACCAAAATTACCTAAAACAATATCCTAATGACATTCAACTATAAGAGAAAATAGCTTAAACCAATAGATCAAAAATCATCTTTCATGATATGCATGGGCACATATTCTGCCACTATTGTGCTATGATGTTTTGATCCAGCAAAAACAGTCAGACTGCCTAGGCCTCCAATATCTTTCTCTCTGCTACAAATCTGCACTCCTGATGCACAATCTTGATGGGAGTTTTCTACCAGAGCAGGGGCGGACTGACAACTCATAGGGCCCCCGGGTCAATAAGGGATCATGGGGCCCTTGTTTCCTTGCCCACACTCAAAGCACACCCACAAAAGCCTATAAAAAGGTACCAGGGGCATTTCATGGGGCCCCCTACTGACCCCGGGCCCTCAGGCAGTGCCCGAGTGCTCAAAAGGTCAGTCTGCCCCTGTACCAGAGACATACTGTGGGCTGATATGATGGATGTGATGTCGCCCGTTTATTCACTTCCCTTTCTTGGGTACAACCTGGAGACTGACCATTATTACCCCTTTTCCCTATGAGTATCCCTTCTCTACTACAGGTTTGGAATGAGGCTATCAAACATTGGGCAATCTCATCCTGTATTGACTCCCTTTACCCCAATTTTGGGGCTTTTCCCTTGGGGTTCTACTTTTCTATGCTGGACATGCAGGCCTACTACCCCTATTTCCCAGGTCTTGATTGATGGCACCTCCAACAAGTTACTCATTTTGTCATGGACTTAGACCACTGCCCTGACCATTGGTACAAATACTTTCAGCTTTGGGCATTTGTACATCAACTTAAAAAAGGATGGGGGTCCATAGAGAACTTTGAAGATCTGTGTCTTTCTAAGGAAGGTCTGTCTCATCTCATTTCTCTCCTATACACATTATTGTTGTAATATGCTAGTCCTGAACCTTCCCTTTATATAAAAGCTTGGGAAAGGGAACTGGAGAAACAATTCCAGGAAGTAGATCTTCTTAAGACATTCAACTTTTACTTACAAGGAATGAATAGCTTCCTCAGCACAAAAACAGATATAAGATGCTAACACACTGGTATAGATGCATCTGTGATATCCATAGGATTTTCCTTTTATGTGAATATTATTGGTGCTATGAGAGAGAGCTTCATATATGGTGGTCCTGCCCCATGGACCTTTTGGTCCATATCTTCACCATAAACAAAGCAGTGATGTAATTATTATTATATTATTATTATTATTATACAGGATTTATATAGCACCAACAGTTTGCACAGTGCTTTACAAAATGAAGGTAGACATTACAGTTACAATACAATTTGGTACAACAGGAAACAGAGGGCCCTGCTCGTGTCTATGACTCAAAAAATATCCCTTCTCTCTGTTTATCCAGGCTCCATTTCTACAGCCAAGGAGGGCCTTTTCCTATATTTTATGTTAGCTGTCAGGGCAGTGATACCCTGACAGCCAAAGACCACACATTCCTACAATACAGGAATAGTTTACTAATCAATTCCATCTTCACTGTATGGAAAAGTTGACCGACTAGCTCAAGGATCGATATTTCACTTGTATGGACTCCTGTACCACCACAATTGTTTACAAGGATTCCTTGACATTTAAAGATGCCTTGGTATCTTTGTAATGGCCTGATTAGCTGTCATTGAGTTTCCAGTCATTAGGCTCATGATTAAACTGTGCCGATTCTGTAGTGAAGGTTGAAAATCTGGCATTGCTGTCTGGCAGGAGTGGGCAGTTCACAATCCTGGCTGAACAAAATTTTGGCATGTAAAACAATTTTCATGTTTGTATCTCAAATGTATATTTTCCTGATAACCTGGAATTCAACATTCATTTCAAGGTAGTTCAATAGCTACAAACTGAGATATTTGTGAGTTGATGATCTTGAAAGGAAAGTACTTCCATATGTATAAATGTAAAAAAGGTTTGATTTTTTTGCTCTTCCCTTGTAGAGCTATTGTTAAGGCTTCTGAGGCACACAATGAGATTTTCAACTGCTAACAGCTAGCAAAATGTATGAATGGAAAGTGCTTGCAGGGTTCACAGTAAAATGTGTTCTTTGTGTGCCTTTATCTCTTTCATCTGAATGTTGACAGTGTCTTTTATTCATTGGTGATGACACATTATTTTTTTTTTGGTTTATTGAAGAACAAGCAGTGTCCAGGGTAAGGGAAGGAAGGTTCTAGTTGGCTTTATTTAACCCTTACGCTTGCCATACATGGATGAAAAATTGGCCAGTTCAGCAGGGACCAGACAAATTTTGATCCATGTGTGGGCACCCTGGTTGTACACAAATTGATCTATCAATCAATGTGTGAAAAACCAGACTGACACATTTTTTCTGAACGATCGGTGTTGCCGGCTAGTACTGCAATGGCCATCCTGGATCATCTTCTGCAGGATTTTCTGTGTTTATATGTACATGTGAGTGTCATTTTAAAAAATCTTTAGTTTTTATTTAAAATTTCCACACTATGGGATGTGCTTTGGTGTTCCTCTTCTATTACATGTGTTTGTGAATTCAAGCTGGTGCTTCTGGATACTACAGGCTGTCAAGGCTGTGTGTCCACCAGACGTTCTTAGATCTCTTTTAATTTAGAGATCCTATGGTTCTAGCAAGAGCGTTTCCTGCACATGGGGACATCCATTGTGGACACAGTGGAGGTTATTTACTAAAATTGGAGAGTGCAAATTCTGGTGCAGTTCTGCATAGAAACCAATCAACTTAAAGGTTTTATTGCCAACGTTTAATTGAACAAGCTTTCAAATAAAGTTAGAAGCTGATTGGCTACCATGCACAGCTTCACCAGATTCTGAGTGCACCAGTTTTAGTAACCCCCCCCCCCTTGTGTTTTGAAGGGTTACCTGTGGCACTGCACCTTTTTCCTTATATTCAGTGTTATATAGCACTGTCTTTACTAGGAACGTTTACTTGTCCTCATCTGCACATACAGTACATTGTAGGGGGTTATTTACTAAAACTTATTTACATGGTGCAAAATCTGGTGCAGCTGTGCATGGAAGCCAATCAGCTTCCAGGTTTTATTGGCAAAGCTTAACTGAACAAGCTGATGTTAGAAGCTGATTGGCTAGCATGCACAGCTGCCCCAGATTCTGAGTGCACCAGTTTTAGTAAATCTCCCCTGTGTTATTTTTCACTTATATTGATATTTAATTATATTAAAGTTATTTATTATGATTTGAGCAAACTAATTTCTGATTGTTATATTTCATCACTGTTTGGGATTGTTTAAAATAACTACATTTTATTAGCACACCTGTTTCACAGTACTTATGGTTTAGGTCTTGTATTCAGATCAATAGCGTGCTGCTTTTTCTTCAAATTTTTTTCTATAGGTACACTAAAGGTGGGAATACATGATTAGAAAATCGACCGATCAGTCATCCGACGACCAAAAGGCATTCTTTCGTTGGTCAAAATCATGGCCCACATTAACCAATCTAAAAAAAATTGTTCATCAGGCATTACATAGTGTTGATGTCTTCTGTACAAGCGGAAGTGATGCAATGTGCGTGTGACCTTGTAGGCATGTCCTTCCAGCCAGAACAAGCGATATACACAACAATTAATAGCAATGAGTATTATATAGTTTATTACATTAAATAGTGATACATAAAATATAATATGCATAATTCTGGTTTCATTATCTCATTAGGCCAATCACTTTTTAACATTATTATTTTTGTTCGTGTTTACGAAGATTCCTTGGACACAAACATCCGGGTCATCTTCTGTTTCCGCTCATGCATGATAGCGCTTGATAGATTTTTTTTGTATGACCGTCATACCACCGCATAGAAAATCGGTGGTTCATATGCGAAACTACAACATTTTTCACTGTTATTTAACCGGATTTTTTCGTTCACAATATCGTTATCGGTTAAAACATCCTGCTCATCAACGAAGAGAAAATAGTTTGATCAGTGGGTCCGTGAAATTTTTCGGACGATTTTCTTATCGTGTGTACGGGGCAATAGTGTAGAAAATGTTTTTTTTTCATCAAATCTAGTGTACAACTAATATGAGATCTGCCAGCACAATTATGCTATGTGAATGGGAACAAGTAACAAATGTATAGTAGGCGTTATCCCAAATTCTCTGAAAAAGTGAAATGCACTTTAAGTGTAAACTTTAGAGATAGGGTATTATTTTAAGAGTTAGGTTTAGCCTGTTTACTTGTCCAGACAGGAGACGTTTTAAGGACATCTTTTAGATTAGGGACAGTAGAACATTATGACTTTTATTTGCTTTCACCATTGAAAACTCGTGCCAAGCTTAGAGTATTCTTCCCACTAAAAAACTAAGCTGAAACTCTCAAATATTTGTTTAATCTGAAAAAGGTGGCAACGTTTATAGAACCTAATATTTAACAGAAAAGGTATTTTCGCTGACATCTGAGCTCTCAGCAACAAGTAAATTAGAGAGCTTAGACATTACCACCCACCTTCCTTGTAGAATGGACATGAGATACGGTATTTTATCTTTCCATAAATAAAACTGAGGGATTTCAGAGGCGGAGTTCTGGCTCTGATACGTTCTGTTGTTCAGTCTTCCCTTTACACAAGGGAATTGTTGTTACTATGCATTTAATATATGACAGGTTTCCCAGAAAACATACAATATATAATTAAAGTAGTAAAGTTTGCATACGCAGTGTTTATTTTCCAACACTCCTAGTACATTGTATATGCAAACATATTTCTTTTCAGCATTCACATGTGTGAGCACGTTATCAAATAAGCCATTGCTATATTAAAATGAGAGAGATACGCCTAGTAGGTATCCTAGGTTTTTATACTGTTTTTATATTATTTATTTTGTCTCCAAATAATATAAAGATAACTATCACAGCTCAAGGTCTACCTGTGCTTCCACCCAAGTACAAAAAGGTAGCACTTATAGGAGCAAATGGGGTGGGAGATAAAAAAAAATTATACATGGAAGTATATTCTGACAGCAAACACGACGTCTTCATGTTCCTCAAAGATAATTAAAGCGGAGCTCCACCCAAAAGGGGAAGCTCTGCTTTTTTCACCCCCTCCCCCATCCACTACCACATTTGGAATTTTTTGAGGGTGAAGTAGATACCAGGTTTTGACAGGTACCCGCTCCCATTTCCAGCTCAGTTCGCCATGGCTTTTTGCAGAAATGCACTGCAGTCCATTTAACATGGTTTCCTAAGGGGCATGTTCTTATCTATGCGTTTTTCAGCTGCTGTGTTTTTTGGAATGAGTCAGGGACTTTTTTAAATGCACAAAGCATCGTTTATGCTACAATAGAGTTCAATGGAGACACTGCTGAAATACATGTAGTGCATTTTAGCCATGTTTTTGCAGCATTTTTGCATTTTTATTTTGCCTAGCAACAAAAACATTAATAAAAAAAAAACACAAAATAAAAAATGCAAAATGAGGTAAAAACGCAAGTGCAAAAAATGCAAAGAGAAATGCAATACAAAAACTGATCATACGCAAACTCCATTGGTGTGAACCAGGCCTATGTGAGTTTCAACAGGTTTGTAAAAAAAATAAAATTTGGCTCTGATAGCTATCTTCATACACACACACATTGGTCCCCAGTTCTGATAATTGAGAACACATGATAGCTGAAGAAGCATGGACAGGTAAGTATAAGAATTGGTGGAATACTGGGCTTAATTATAGGGTAACTATATAAGCCCTGGTTCACACTGATGCAAATTGTTGAATGGTCAAATCGCATGGCAAATTGCATTCAATGATCATCAATGGAACCGTTCTAACTACTCTAATTTTTCTAACCACTCCAACTTCGTCAGAGTCGCACCGAATAGAAAAGTAGTTCCTGCACTACATTTGTCAATTTGGGGTGTGACTTGCATATACATCTGTGCATGAAGTCGCAGAGATGTCTATGAAGTTGCACCCAAAGTTGCACTGCCATCTGACTTTAAACTCGTTCAACTTCAAGTGAAGTCGCACGATTTCAAAGTTAGATCCAGTGCGAACCAGGGCTAAGAGTATGATTATCCCTTCATTCTGAAAGGTAATGGGCAGCCTTTTTGAAGTAATCCAGTCAAATAAAACATGCTTGTCAGCATTGTACTGCATCTTTTCTGATTTCCAGCTTTATTACAGTGTGGTGCAACTAAGTATGAAGTTCAGACTGTTAGAATATGATTTTAATCTCAACAAGGTTACACTGGGATCAGTAGCATGGAGAGCATGTTTGTTTTGGCAAGTAAATGTTACTAGGCTAAGGTGTAATGTTCTTTTTGCCAAGTAAAATGGAGCTAGGTTTTTTTTATAGATATTGTTGCTGTAATTTTATAAAACACAAGCTACAAAACGCACTTTAAAAGAGTAAAGATGGTCCCATTTAAGAGTAGCATGTGAATGTCTTCTTCTACAGCTTCAGGCAGATTAAATAACAAGTTTGATGGCTTTGGTACTTTTACATACATAGAGGACTTTGTAAAAAAAAAAAAAATAGGTGCAGGAATGTCCACCTTCTAAGTCACTTCTTGTCTACGTGCCCCAATCCACCTCCGAGCACCTTTCCTTGGTTCCACCCCCTACCCACCTAACAGTACTGCTCCTTTTAGAGAATATAGAATTAAGTGCTGCTAAGCAATTTGTATGGAATTTGTTAATAACAAGAAAAGCAGTAAAATATATTCCTTTCAGCCAGCAGCAATGGACCCCCCTCCAGCAACAACAGATTCCCCCAGAAATAATGGACTCCCACAACAACATACAACCCCAGCAACAATAGACCCCCAGCAGCAACAACAGACTCCCCAAGAAACATTGGACTCCCACAGCAACATACCACCCCAGCAACAATAGACCCCCAGCAGCAACAACAGATCTCCCAGCAGCCAGCATCAATAGACCCTCTAGTAGCCAGCACCCCTTGCCATTACATACATTCAGTACAGGAGGTGCATTCCCCTGCGTTCCCACTGAAAAAAGTCCTGCATACACACATTTGCATACTGTAAAATTTTGTCTTTTTGTAGACCTTACCTTTTTCCTAAAAGGCCAGTTGCCTGGCCACCACTGTTTCCAGCAGTTTCAGAGTTACTGACTTTGAGCAACCATGCAGTTTGCAGATTTGCGTGCTTGCTCCAGGTCAGTGGCTCAAGGTATTGGATCAGCTTGATAGTCAGACAGAAAAGCCTAAGTGTCATATTACTAAACCTTGTACACCCCTTTAGGAACATGTTTTCTCTGGCTAAAGCTGAACTCCGGAAAATACTAAATACCCCTGCAGTGGGTCCTGTTAAACCACTGTATGGTCTTGGCCACCATGCTGCAGCTCAGTTTCAGGGTCTTGGCAATCTTCCTATAGCCTAGCCCATCTGTATGTAGAGCAACAATTCTTTTTTTCAGATTCTCTGAGAGTTCTTTGCCATGAGGTGCCATGTTGAACTTCCAGTGACCAGTATGAGAGAGTGAGAGCGATAACACCAGATTTAACACACCTGCTCCCCATTCACACCTGAGACCTTGTAACAATAACGAGTCACATGACACCGGGGAGGGAAAATGGGCCCAATTTGGACATTTTCACTTAGGGGTGTACTCACTTTTGTGGCCAGCGGTTTATACATTAATGGCTGTGTTGAGTTATTTTGAGGGGACAGCAAATATACAAGCTGTACACTTACTACGTCACATTGTAGCAAAGTGTCATTTCTACAGTGTTGTCACATGAAAACATATAATGAAATATTTACAAAAATGTGAGGGGTGTACTCCTGTGAGATACTGTATTATATGCATAATTGCAAATATTTCTACGTGTTTTGTGATTAAATGCACTCTCCATTATACACTATATCACTATACTTTCCCACCGTAGCTTTATAGCTATTAATTTTTATGTTAGTGTGAATTTATTATAGGTAGTATGTATTACTTTATATATAGAAATGTACTCAATTGATCCATGTTGATGCAACTGAAATATGGGAATGATGTACAGAAAAATCTACTGCAGAAATGGCAGGAAATTGTGAAATTTCTTTTCTGCAAAGTGAGGAAATTGTGAAAAGGGATACATTTTAACATACTTATTGCAGTTAAACGTAACCTGTCATGATCGCAAACACAAGGACTGCCAATACTGATTTTCTGCTGAAAATGCTAGTTGCTTGACTGACAGACTTTATGCACATGCGCCCCCAGCCAGCTGATTTTTAATTTATACATGCATTACGTGCATTGGTGTAAAATTAGTGTAAGTTAGCAGAAGAAAGTATTGAAGATAGCAGTGAACAAACAAATGCAGACCCCCTATTTCTCTACATACAGGGCCCATGCCCACTATGTTGCTATAAAAGGCAGTCTATTCATAATTAATGGGCTGTTTTAACTCCATGCACAATAATGTATGCAATAGCGCATGATAACAAGCTGTAATGGAATGTTACGTGCTACTAAACCTAGAACCCTGCATTCACTATATCTGGTCTCCCACAGTACACACAACATGGAAAAGCAATTATTTTTAGAAATTATAAACAGCTAAATACCTTGTCTCATCAGCAGTTAGAACAGTCTTGTGACTTTTTTCAGTGTCCAGCAGAACACTGGTTAAAGCTTGTAGGAGGAGTTTTCATTCTCCCCTAGTTGTCCTATGAGGCTGCAGGACCCTTGACCCTCTGTTTGGGGAGTGCTGATTGGCACCGTGCTGATGACATGCACTCACCCAAAAAAAAAAACTCTCTTGCTATACACACCAAACTGAGTTGCCCCCAAGGCTCTGTTTTATCAAAAGATTGACTGAAGACGTAGAAGAAGGGGAGGATCAGAGAAGACAGGATCAAACATCCTTTTTACACAATGTGGAGGATTAACCCCTTAGGTCTACAGTGTGTATAACAAGCATGCTTTACTGCATAGACAGACTGATTTTACTGTTGTGGGTTTAACACTTTTAAATGTGAATAAGTCCTAAAGGGAACCTATCAAGAGAATATTGCATGATCTGTCATTACTGACCTCATTTTAAAAATGTTAGTTGCCTGGCTGTCATAATGATCCAAACACTGACTCACTGACCTAGAACAGCAGTAGGAGTTGTAGTAGCAGTACAAATGTTCTCATCTCTTGTTTGTTGGGTCAAAAAGCATGAAGCCAGAGGATAAGCATGCTGATGCAGAAACAACCAGCATTTACACCGCTGCGTACAGTACTTCTCTTGTATTGGTGGTTGTACATTGCTCAGTGGTGTATTTAGGTTTTGTCCTGCCCTAGGCAACACAAAACTCAGACCCCTTAGAGAGAGCCTGACATCAATCAACACCAGCCCTCCCCCCCCCCTCCTGCAGCAAAGTCAGAGGCACATCTGAAGACGGAGCTCCGCTGACCCTCAGCCTTCATGGCCATCCTGCTCCGCTTCTACAGCATCTGTAGCTCCGGGAGAGCCTAGTCTAGGCACATCCAGGCATTCCCATGGGAAAAATCGGGCGATGGAAGCGGCCCACGCTGCCTCCTCCAGATCCTAGGCTTGCATCCCCGGCCTCAAGTAGTGGCTGCAGCCCCAGGGAGTGCTCCAGGGGATCCGCTGAGATGGAGGGGATGGACACAGATCCACCTGCAGCTTCACATCCCTCACCAGTGGCCCCTTCTCTGACGGTGGACACCAGGTGTGTTTTGTACCTGCTAGACATGCCGTGGATAACACTAGGAGGACTATTGACCTGATCGATCTTGTTAATAAGTCCTCGACTCCTACTTTCTTAAGGTTGGATTCCCAGAAAGCATTTGACTGACTTAGCTGGCCTTATATGTTTCTGGTCCTGGAGAGATTTGGGTTTAGCGGTCTATTTATAGCCGCTCTGAAAGCTCTTTACTCCACCCCCATCTCCCAGGTCAAATTGGCATAGTTTTTATCAACTTCCTTGTGGATGTCAAATGGTACGCACCAGGGATGTCCACTTTCCCCTTTGTTGTTTATCCTCTGTCTAGAACCCCTGGCCATAGCTATTAGATCCAACCCAGACATCCAAGTGATACACACCCATAACAGTGACTTAAATTGTCCCTGTTCACTGTTGATATCTTGCTGATGCTGACGGAGCCTCACACTACCTTACCTGTTTTGCATCGTACTTTACAGCTCTTCAGTGCCTTGTTGGGATATCAAGTTAATACATCTAAAACTATTTAGCTACCCACCTCCGGGCTCTTGCCTCATGGTCCTCCCAGTGCCCCCCAAATAAATGGGCCTAAATTGAATGACTACAACTAAGTCTGACGCACCCTTGCTCTCTTCTCTGGTCTATGACCAACACTGACACCTCCTCTTACAAATGTCTCCTACTTGGACCCATGCAGTTCACGTTATCTATATGGAGGCGGTGTAGGGTTAAATTCACCCTGTCCTCCCTGTGTTCCCCCTTAACCAATTTAATCCATGTCTCCCAGATAGCCTGGCTCATGTGAGTCCCTGGACCGAGGCCAACCTATTTCAGTTGCAACACTTGGTCCATAAAGTGACTCGTAAGTTTAAATCCTTCTCTGACATTCAAAAAGCCACCCCATCAATATTATGTTTATCTACAAATACGTCATTTCTTTTTCTTCAGAGCCTCCTCTCTGACCCTTGAGAAGCCTACCCCCTTTGAGAGTATCGGTATCCAAGGCCCATACCAACGGGGCATAATTTCCTCTACATATAATCTGCTTTTAGACGCCAGCTGCCTTTCTATTGATACTCACCTTTATATGGGTAAATGGCCCCATATCCTCCAATGTGACATTGCCTTAGATCAATGGAGCAGGATTTGGGAGGCTGCTTCCGGATCTTCTATATGTGTAGTATATAAAGAAAACACTTACAAAATCCTGATATTTTGGTATAAGACCCCTGAGATTCTCCATGCTCGTAATCCGAATATTTCTTCTGTATACTGGTATTGTGGCGAGGAAACTGGCACTCTTTTCCACATTTTTTGGGCTTGCCAGTTCATTGCACTCTTTTGGAGAGAGGTCCTTAACCTACTACAGCTACTTTTGCAGGATTCCATTTGAGCCCATCCACTTTTCGTTGGGCACATCTTTTTCAGGCCTCTGTAAATTTGCAAGGAAACTTTCCTCTCACATTTTAATTGCGGCCAGGAGAACCATTCCTATGCATTGGCTTTCTACTACGTCTCCTACGCTATCGGAGTTGATGAAGGTTATAGCAGAGATTCAGAGATTAGAAAAATGGAGTACCTAACTGCTTTGCATGCTAATTCTGTTCCCAGCTTTGAAGCAGTTTGGGAACTGTGGAATACTTCTAATTCTGACTTGTGCGCTCACCTGTCTGAAACTGATTGCCAATTCACTGTTATGTATTGACATTGTATGTATCTATGTACCTCTCATCGATCAGCCTGTTTTTCTGTTTTCTTGCTGCTCTATGTTTGTCATATCGTGTTTCTATGCAACCCTGTTAGTTGTAAATGTTTGAAAATCAATAAAAAGGTCACTATAAGAAAAAAAAATCAAAAATCAGCTGGATGAAAGAGGCAAAAGTGCAAGGGCCCATTGATACCTTTCCGTTCTCGAGTGTCTTGAGGATGTATGCCTGTCAATACATTTTGTGTCATGCGTTAATATGCGTTAATGAGCAGAAAACGTAAAAGGACAGGATAAAAAAGTAACATTTTTTTAATGCGTTTTAGTGCATTTTTGAATATCACACCAACCTTACTGCAATGATTGCAACAGTGTGATTCAGCTCCTAATGTAGCCCAAATTTTGGAAGCCGACTGGTTACTACTGATAATACGAAACGTTTCTTGTTAACTTCTTTATTCATACATGTGGCCCATGACCCAGTGCCTAAGAAATGATTACATCAGCACTGGCTTAACAAATAGGAGAAATGTCATTTTTTAATCTTATCTTGCCTTGTGTCACCTACACAATGAGTATCAGGACTAAACCCTAGATAAAGTTCTCGTTTTGTGTGCTTAAGGGTCAGATTCATTGTGATCGGATTGCATGGCACCTACAGACATGGGTTTGTATGACCCAGAAATTCTCATAATCCTCATAAAGGAGTAGTAGAGAACCACAATGTTCCATCATAAAAATCATATGACATTAGAAATGTGTCACTGAACTTCAATACCCAGCAGCAAATCCTTTAGGGTTCATGTACACTGCAGCTGATAAACTCACGTTTAAGAGCCGTTCAGCGTTTTTTCCAGCAGTCCCTGAACACACCCTAATGTTTTCCTATGTGTCCATGTACACTATGTTGTTTACAGGCAGTTGAGTTTTTTTGAATGCAGAAAACTTTCATTCAGGAGTAGATTTTATCAGCGTTTCAAACGCCAAATGCTTGTAAACGCGGCTAAATGCAGCTAACCGCGTTTATAAGTGTTTGCTAATTTTTTTAACTCTTCCATTTCCAGATGCTGTCCAGAGCCTTTTTTTCAGCATGAAAAATGCATGCATAGCGTTTTCCCGGTACTCAAATGGACCTGATACACCGTACTTTGAGGTTTCACATGAAAGAAAATATATTAGACACTGCCGCAATAATTTCTGCACAGAAATGAGATGGAACACATCCAAACACCACAAAAAAACAGCTAATCTCAACAAATACTGCTCTCCCTGCTTCTGCTCTCTCTATTTCTCTCAAAATGTCTGAAGTAGTTAATTTTTTACTGTTTTTCAGTGCATTCTGGGCATTTGGGAAGGTCTCCTGAGGTTATCTTTAAAAAACACTTCTAAACGCAAACACTCATAAACGCGGCTAAACAAACGTTTTTTAACCTTCTTTTTCCAGCAGTCAGTTTCCATCATTCAGAAGTGTCCCCTGTATATGGTGGCTTATCGACACGGGATCAGTACTGTATTGTACTTGCATTGCAATTCATACATCCTATCTTTTATAAAACCCAATTTCAAGTAGAACTTTGGCTTTCAGTGGAAGGGGATTCTGCCATTGTTTTCTGTTGAACCTTTGTGCTGCCTTTTCACCAAGAGGTAATGTTTCACACAAAAATTAGATTTACCCTCAGGATCCAGAAGCTTGTTCACTTGCATATCTAAAATGCTGCGTTTAGATGCATACAGCATATAGTTCTGCACTCATCAAAACACAGCACTATAGAAATCAATGGGGCCATACACATAGCTGCTGCTACAAACAAAATTGCATGCCGTGTTTAGTGGTGTGCAAAAAATTAATTGGCATCTGCATACATATCTGCAGATTGTATGGAGGAAAAGATTTGTACATATCTAAATGCATGTAAAACGCAAATACTTTAGGCGTGAATCTACACAAGATCTTCTGCTAGCTCTGCCAGCAAGAATCCGCATTCCATGCAGAAAATGTGCATATGCCCATGTGAGTGAGCCCTTAAAGTTAGCTATTGTTTTATAAAAACTTTAGTTTCTAGAAATGTGCAATATAAACAGGCACACATTTGCTAGTATGTTCATAATTGCCTTATACCAGTATTCATTAAAACCAAACTGTGCCCATCTGTTTTCATACAAATGCTCTGTGATACATATTAATTCTTTTATACTTCAGTTGTCTGTTTTGAAAGTAAAAGGTGTATGGATCACTTGCCACAGTAATTTGAATCAACAGAAAGCTTTACACCTTATCACCCACATTCACATACCATCTCCCACATACACATACCATATATGCAAATTAAAGAGGGGAACTCCTGCCAAAATTCTTTTGGCTTTGCATTGAATTAAAAAAGTTTTGAACATCTGTAAGGTTGCTTTCTATTTACTATATGTGTCCATGTAATAACTCCTACTGCATCTAAAGCAAAAAAAAAAAGTTTTTGCTAGAAATACACTTTAACAAACTCATTCCCTTGTCATGTTTTTTTTTCCCCTCTCTTCTTCTTCCTTGTCATGTTTAATCAAACAAAGCAACAACATCTAAAGGGAAACTATAATGATTCATTAACCACTTGCCCTCCTGAGGATTTACTCCCCTTTTTGACCAGGCCATTTTTTGCAATGCGGCGCTGCGTTACTTTAACTGTCAATTGGGCAGCACAGTGGCTAAATGGTTAGCACTTCCGCTTGGCAGTACTTGGGTCGTTGGTTCAAATCCCTGCCACGGCACCACCTGCCTGGAGTTTGCATGTTCTCACTGTGCCTGTGTGGGTTTCCTCCTGGTACTCCGGTTTCCTCCCACACTCCAAAGACATTCTGGTAGGTTAATTGGATCCTGTCTAAATTGGCCTTTGTATATGAATGTGAGTTAGGGACCTTAGATTGTATGCCCCTTGAGGGTTAGGGACTGATGTGAATGTACAATATACAGTCATGGCCGAAATTGTTGGCACCCTTGATATTTTTCCTGAAAATCAAGTATTTCACACAAAAAAGGTATTGCATTAACACATGTTTTGCTATACACATGTTTATTCCCTTTGTATGTATTGGAACAAATATAAAACAGAGGCAGAAAAGCAAATATGACATAATGTCACACAAAACCCCAAAAATGGGCTGGACAAAAGTATTGGCACCCTTAACTTAATATTTGGTTGCACACCCTTTGGAAAACATAACTGAAATCAGTCGCTTCCTATAACCATCAATAAGCTTCTGACACCTCTCACCCGGAATTTTGGACCACTCTTCCTTTGCAAACAGCTCCAGGTCTCTCTTATTGGAAGGACACCTTTTCCCAACAGCAATTTTAAGATCTCTCCACAGGTGTTCAATGGGATTTAGATCTGGGCTCATTGCTGGCCACTTCAGAACTCTCCAGCGCTTCTTTGCCATCCATTTCTGAGTGCTTTTTGACGTATGTTTGGGGTCATTGTCCTGCTGGAAGACCCAGGATCTTGGACGCAAACCCAGCTTTCTGACACTGGGCCCTACAGTGCGACCCAAAATCCTTTGGTAATCCTCAGATTTCATGATGCCTTGCACACAGTCAAGGCACCCAGTGCCAGAGGCAGCAAAACAACCCCAAAACATCATTGAACCTCCACCATATTTTACCGTAGGTACTGTGTTTTGTTCTTTGTAGGCCTCATTCCGTTTTCGGTAAACAGTAGAATGATGTGCTTTACCGAAAAGCTCTATCTTGGTCTCATCTGTCCACAAGACGTTTTCCCAGAAGGCTTTTGGCTTACTCAAGTACATTTTGGCAAACTGTAGTCTTGCTTTTTTATGTCTCTGTGTCAGCAGTGGGGTCCTCCTGGGTCTCCTGCCATAGCGTTTCATTTCATTTAAATGTCGACGGATAGTTCGCGCTGACACTGATGCTCCCTGAGCCTGCAGGACAGCTTGAATGTCTTTGGAACATGTTTGGGGCTGCTTATCCACCATCCGGACTATTCTGCGTTGCAATCTTTCATCAATTTTCCTCATCCGTCCACGACCAGGGAGATTAGCTACAGTGCCATGGGTTGCAAACTTCTTGATAATGTTGCGCACTGTGGACAAAGGCAAATCTAGTTCTCTGGAGATGGACTTGTAACCTTGAGATTGTTGATATTTTGCCACAATTTTGGTTCTCAGGTCCTCAGACAGTTCTCGTCTCCTCTTTCTGTTGTCCATGCTTAGTGTGGCACAGACAGACACACAATGCAAAGGTTAAGTGAACGTCTCTCCTTTTTATCTGCTTTCAGGTGTGATTTCTATATTGCCCACACCTGTTACTTGCCCCAGGTGAGTTTACAGGAGCATCACATGCTTGTAACATTCTTATTTATCCGCAGTTGTGAAAGGGTGCCAATACTTTTGTCCAGTCCATTTTTGGAGGTTTGTGTGACATTATGTCGAATTTGCTTTCTTTCCTCCCTTTTTTTGTTTTGTCCCAATACACACAAAGGGAATAAACATGTGTATAGCAAAACATGTGTTAATGCAATACGTTTCGTGAGAAATACATGATTTCCTGGAGAAATATCAAGGGTGCCAACAATTTCGGCCATGACTGTATATGTAAAGTGCTGCATAAACTGACGGTGCTATATAAGTACCTGAAATAAATAAATAATTGCGCGGTAATGCAACACTGCACCCAAATGAGATTTATGTCCGTGTTTCCCCACAAATAGAGCTTTCTTTTGGTGGTAATTTTTAAATTTTTTATTTTTTCCACTATAAACAAACAAGACCAAGTCTGAAAAAAAAAATATTTTTGATTTTTTGCTATTAAACCATGTCCAGTAAAAAAATTTTAAAAATCAAATTTCGGCATAAATTTAGGCCAAAATGTATTCAGCGGCATGTTTTTGCTAAACAAAAATCCCAGTACGTGTTAATTAATTGGTTTACATGAAAGTTATAGTGTTTACATATGGCATATTATACTAGTGTATATATAATGGATTGGTTTGTTTTTTTTACTAGTAATGGCAGCGATCAGTGACTTATAGTGGGACTGCAGTGGGCATTCTGACATTGGGGGGGAACTGACTTAGTGTCACTGACATCCCCAGTGACACCAATATAGTGATCAGTGCTAATAAAAAGGACTGACACTGTACTAATGGTACTGGGCAGGAAGGGGTTAACATGTTGGGCGATCAAAGGGTTAACTGTGTGCCATTTTACTATGTTGGCTGTGTGTGTGCTTTACACTGTTAGCACACTGCTTTGTATGGCTCTGCCCTGTAGCTGTATTTCTGCTATAGGGCAGTGTGGAAGCAGTTAATGATTTTATAATGATTTCTTTTTAAAGGAGATAAATACAGTATATAGTCACAACATACAATTTCATTTTATAATATCAGCATATGAACAATTGTTATTTTTGACAATCCAACAGTTTATGTAGACTAAAGACCTCTGTAGTGTCTTTTTGGGGAGGCGGGGGTTATGAGAAATGGTTCTCCCCATACAGGATGTTGTGCTAAATCTGTAGGTAAAGAAGAGAACCAAACGTTCGCTAAGTGGAAGAGTAGGTTTGATAATAAAGTTGTCAGTGCCGCCACCCAGGACAGGGCCTCTATGAGTAGAGGGGATTCCCTTCTTGAGAAATTGACCAGGAATCTAAACAAAGTAATTGAGAGAAGAGGAACTACTGCAGCCAACATATAACATTAACCATAAGCATATACATACACACCAGTATGGGAAGAATACAGTCATGGACGGAGATTCTGACAGATCCACTTGATCTGCAAAAACAGCTGCAGTTGACAACAGTTTTCTTTGTTTTTTATGTTTCTTAAAGCCAGAAGGTTGGAATGTTAAATGAAAATCGTCCGTGATTAGTTTTTTTTTCTACATAATTAAACAATTGAATGAACATTTTCCAAGAGTGGTGATTCCATACTTTTTGCCAGGGGTTGTAGTGATGGCAAGACTCCTTCAATGCCATACAGGTCAATAGAGTGTAAGGCAATGCTTGACTATGTATGAAAATAAGATCTTCTGAACCATGCTTGCTGTACATCAAATTTCTATGTCAGTTGACATGTTCGTACATTATTAGACAGATACACAGAATGCTTGAAGGTAAAAAAACCTTCAGCCTTTAGAACCACTTTAAAATGACTTACCTGTTATGGAAAATATAGCAGGACTGTTACATGCTTACTTGCAGGAACATTAGATGTTGAAGTGTAGTAATCTACTTTTTCTTACTGATTGTAACATTGAATATGTACAGTAAGAAGATATGTGCATATAATGCTTTGTTGCCATTTACACTATATTGCCAAAAGTATTGGGACCCCTGCCTTTACACGCACATGAACTTTAATAGCATCCCAATCTTAATCCATGGGGTTCAATATTGAGTTGGCCCACCCTTTGCAGCTATAACAGCTTCAACTCTTCTGGGAAGGCTGTCCACAAGGTTTAGGAGCGTGTCTATGGGAATGTTTAACCATTCTTCCAGAAGCGCATTTGTGAGGTCAGGCACTGATGTCAGACAAGAAGGCCTGGCTCACAGTCTCCGCTCTAATTCATCCCAAAGGTGTGCTTTAGCATGCGCTTCTACTTTGTTATAATACCACTAACAGTTGACCGTGAAATATTTAGTAGCAAGGAAATTTCACGGATGGACTTATTACAGGTGGCAACATATCACGACACCACGCTTGAATTCACTGAGCTCCTGAGAGCGACCCATTATTTTACAAATGTTTGTAGAAGCAGTCTGCATGCCTAGGTGCTTGATTTTATACACCTGTGGCCATGGAGGTGATTGGAACACCTGAATGCAATGATTTGGAGGGGTGTCCCAATACTTTTAGCAATAGAGTTAAAGTTTTCTGCTCCAATATCCAACCAAATGGCTCTTTTTTCATATCTATAATTAGAATCACATGTTCCCAGCTATTTCCAGATCCGATTTAACATGTAATGACACATTTCCATAATACCACCAAACCTTTTTCACAAATCAACTCTCTACATTTAGTAAGATTTGCAAACAAGCTTATAGAAAACTTGAAAACCTGAAACTTTTATTGATCATGACATCTTTGCTTATTATCAGTACTTATATGTATTTTTTATGTTCTTTTATGTTGTAGTCATTACAACAGTAAACCATGCCCAACTACAAGCTGACCTATTTCAATTTCAAAGGGAGAGGAGAGATTGTACGCTACATATTTGCTTACAAAAATACTCCATTTGAAGATAACAGAATTGAATATAATGAATGGGCTGCCCACAAAGCATGTAAGTATGAATCTATTACAGAGATGGTGTTGTATCCTGCATTCATATTTATAAAGTAATGTATAATAGATGTATGCTTTTTTTTTAAATATATTTAAATGTGTTTGCTTGCTTAGTCTGTTCTTAGATTGATAGTTATTATAAGGTCTGGGCTCCTAAAAATGCATCTGATGTTCTGGTTGGGGGAATGCAACTTCTGGCTGTGCGATGCATTAGCTCTGGTTGAAAAGTGAAGGCAATTTTAGTCTCCACCTCCACATGTGCCATCTTCTGATGCTGGATAGTACAGCTTTTTATCAGAGCTATGCCTGATGAAAATTATGCAGCTCCTTTTTGAGGAAGTCCAATTCATAGATGAAATGTATGAGGCTTGTGAATTTTCTGCCATATCACACTTGTCTTGGAGATACACTGTCATTAGATGTGGACCACATAGTGGCTAGTGAGAGTAGTATAATATTCAGCTGAACTGTGCATTTTTTAAGGAAAAAGACCCTTATCCCTTTATCTAGACTGGATGGCTGTACCATTTGGCATCCATTTAACTGAGTGCACTAGCTGGTTATCACCAGTGGTTGGAATTTATCTGCTTGGCTGATACACAACAAGAATTCCTTGGTTTTTTTACATCCTATCATTATCACAATTATAGAGGATATGGGCTATCATCATATGACAATAATTTGTTTGAAAAGATGTGTATTAGGAACTCATTTTCGCCAACAATGTGTGCAAAGTATAGCCTGCTCTGCCAAGAAATCCTTTTATTGTCACCACATTATAACCAGCAGACTGCATTAGATATTAGGTGTGTGTTTTCTATCGGGAATATGGGAATTTATAATGTATTTATATGGGAGTCATACAGACTAATGACTGTTAACATTACTTCCTCCATTTGTTCATCACAAAGTTGAGGACTGTGCCAAATGGGAAGCCACTGTATCCTGTTACATGACAGGATAAGATGAAATATTGCATGCATCCACTATATTCATGTTTTCTCCAATTTAAGAATGTACAGTTTTGCATATTTTTCCGCGAACCATGGTAATATTTGGGACATTGTTATTGGGCACATTGGTATACAATTTACACTTTTTAATCTGGAGTGAATTAGAATTCTGCACTTCTATTGTAACAAAGTACAACAGCGATATTACACCAGTTATGGACTCCTGACCTCAGATTTGCACAACAGTGCGTAGAGAGCTTCATGGAATTTGTTTCCATGGCCGAGCAGCTGCATCCAAGCCTTACATCACCAAGTGCAGTGCAAAGCGTCAGATGCAGAGGTGTAGAGCACGCCACCACTGGACTCTAGAGCAGTGGAGATGTGTTCTCTGGAGTGACAAGTCACACTTCTCTGTCTGGCAATCCGATGGATGTGTCTGGGTTTGGAGGTTTGTCAGGAGAATGGTACAACAAACTTATAGGTGTGCCCAAGGAAGCCCTGCAAAGGGTGCCCAATTTGAAGTTTCTGGATCTGTACTGCTTAGACCTTGAAGAAGGGGACATTCCCTGAAAGCTTGTCCTCAAAATTGTATGTTAGTGCAAATAAAAAAGTATCACGGACAGTACTCAATTGTTTCTGTCGCAAATGCATTAATACGGCTACAATCAACTCAAACAAAAAGACTGAGTACAAAGAATTCTGCATCTGCGGTTACAGTTCAGAAATATTAATATTAGACTAGCATTATCAGAAGCAGGCTAGCAGTGGCAGTCTATATATCTCTGATGTCAAGTGTACTTTGACCTAAACTACACAGGAGAATTTGGACACTGGCAACAACAGTGATGGCTCTGGTATAACTCCTTCCACTTCTAGCTTGCCTCAGTTTGTAGAGAAGCAGTAAAGGGAATAGGATCACAAAACAGTCCCTTAATGAACTTCAAGAAATGCATTTTATGGTAAATACAAAAATTCTATATTAAATGTATTCAGGAACAGGATTCAGAGAAACATTGCATGTCTAAAAGCCGTCCAAGTGAGGGGTTGGCAAAAAAAAAAAAACGGAGGGCTGTCTGCAGCTCAAAGAGTTGCCTGAAGGACTTTATTCCCAAACAAGACATCAGATGAGGCCTGAACATCCACCTAGTAAAATTTAGAAAATACTTGCAAACTATAACAGGTGGCAGTTTTGCAAATCTGGGAAACAGTCGTCTGATGCCAAAAAGCTCAAGAAACACTCACAGATCTAGTAGAATGAGCTTTAACAGGAAAGGCTGGAGCCCAGTGTTTAAGACTAAAAGCTTGAACAATGATATGTTTGAGCTACTGGGGAATGGTGTAATGAAAAGCCAGTTCCCCTTTACTGGGACTATCAGAGATGTTTGTAATGGAAGCAGAGGCTGCAAGTTAAACCCACACAACAGACATGGAGGAGAAATGTATTTATGATATACTGACTCTGGACAGAGAGACAAGAAATCAGTGTCCTGATTGTGGTGAAAGGCCGAAGCTACCTTGGGAAGGAAGAAGGCTCTGGGCTGAAACACAACCTTACCTTTGTGTAAGACCAGAAAGGGTTCTTTACAAGACAAGGTTGCTATATCAGACACACTCCTTGCAAAGATGATGGTGAAAACAACATTAAGAGTAAGCATGGCAAGGGGAATTAAACTGATTGGTCGAAAAGTGCTTGAAAGAACCAAATTCAAATCCATGGAGTTACCAGTGGTTAGTGATTTTTCAAATAGGATAGCATTGCCCAAGATTTGCCCCTTAATGGTATTCAGGGCCAAATTTTGATTCAAGCTGATTGTAAACAAGGTGAGGATCTGTCCCACAGAGTATTTCCTGAGGTGAACACTTTAGTCCTTGCACCACGGTAGCATGCATTCCATGTGTGATGGTAGACCTTGTGGAATGTAGACTTCCTAGCTTTTAACAATGTGGGAATTAGCAAATTAGAGAGGCCCCTGTCTTTTAAAACCTGTGCTTCAACAGCCATGCTTCTAAAGCTGCCAACCATGAAGAAAGGTGGTAAATTGGTCCTTGGGATAGAAGATCGGGTCGATCAGACACTGCTCAGTCAGGTCAGAGTACCATATCCCCTTGGACTAGTTTAGAACTATGAGTATCACCAGAATGCCCTCTTGTCAAGCAGACAAGGAAGAAGTTTCAGAGGAGAAAAAAGGCATAGATCAGGTTATACTGATTCCATGGAGCCACCAGAACAACCATTGTTTCCACCAGAAGATTTCTGCACCTGGAGATAAACCTGTCCAGTTTGTTGTTGAACCTGGAACCCAGGTCCTGAAACACTTCTGGGCATAAGAACTATTCATTTGGGTCCAAGCACTGCTTGCTGGGGTAGTCTGCTTGCCAATTGTCTATGCATGGGATGTGAACAGCTGATGAGGCTGCCCAGGACAGAATCCTTTATACCCTTCTTGTCTCAGGAAGACTTCTAGTTTCTCATTGATAGTTGATGTACACCACTGCTATGGCATTGTCTGACTGAATCCAGATCAAATGACCCTCCAATCAGGAGGTCCAGCACTGCAGGGAGAACAAAATTGCCCAAAATTCTAAAATGTTGACTGGGAGATGAGATTCCTACAGTGCCCAAGCCGCTTGCATCAAGAAGATGTGTAGGATTCCATCCCAGCCCTAAAGGCTGGCAACCAATTCCTAGGACACTAGCAAAAAAGTGAAGCATGCTGGGAGTGGGATGGGTTATACCAGACTGTTCATTCTTTGTTGTTGCCAGTATCCAAATCCTCTTGCAGTATAATTGTTCTAAATCTTGCATCCCTTAAAGTGGTTCTAAAGCAGAAGCTTTTTTACCTTAATGCATTCTATGCATTAGGGTACAAATCCTTCTGCAAGCAGCTCCTCCCCCATCCCCCTTATACTTACCTTAGGCCAGTCTCGATCCAGCAATGTGCACACTGTGCGCAGTGATGTGTCATTGGACAGATTCAACAGCGGGAGTCATTGGCTCCTGCAGCTGCCAATCACAGCCAGTGAGGAGGGAGTGGGGGCCGAGCCATGCTCTGTGTGCCTTATGGTCACACAGAGCCAGCTCGGGAATGAGCACCCACTATTGCTCCATGGCAAGCAGCTTGCTATGGGGGTACTTGGCAGGGGGGAGGGGCCAGGAGTACTGGCAGGGGACTCCAGAAGAAAAGAATTGGGGCTGCTCTGTGAAAAACCATTGCACAGAGCGATTAGTTTTGACATTTGTTATTTAAAAAAAAAACTGAGCCTTTAGAATCACTTTAATGAGCGAGAAAGAATACACAGTATGTAGTCTTAATAGTATTTGTTATCAGCCATTAAAACAAGAAATAGTTTTTTTCCATATATTGATATATTTTAAATTAGCAACATTTGAAGTTTTCAACCGTGATATCACTGTGCCAATTTTTTTTGGAACAACTGAGAGTTGTTTAAAATGTATGTTTACAGTCTGGGCAGTGTTTCAAATATTTCAAAATTCAACAAATTATACAGGACATCAAACGGATGTTATCCTTTCAAGGTTAGTAACTGTTCAGTGACATGGCATTCCCTTGAGAAGAAGATGTGTCATGCATTTTAGCACATATGTATTAAAAAAAAAGTGTTTGCTTTAACGCAATCGATAATTTCACATTCACTTCATAAGGGAAAAAAACTTTTTTGGAAGTAAAGTCATTTTGCAGAAACCTATAGCAGTCAGTTAAGATATTGCCTTACATTTAGAGCATTTAGAACAGAAAACTGAATGTTTTCTACAGGTAGATGCAGTCTGCATATTGCTCTACTAACGTTAATCTGTAACTTAGCCTTGGTTGCATAACTGTATTTCATCATGGCTACATGGATTACAATAATCAAAGGGTATAAGGTTCATGCTTGGGACAGCATGACATGGTATTATATGGCTTCTCAATTTTCATGCCTGCAAAACAACAAAACTATTAAACTACAACATTCTAGTTGACATTTTTCCAGTGAAATACAGAAGCAATGACCTTATTTTACCAGCTATTTTTAAAGCAGATCCCGCATTCATAAATTCTAGTTTTGCAAGTCAAACATAAATACCTGTTTATGGATGATTTGCAGGAGCATGGTCACATTCCAAGCTAGACAATGTAATACAAACCTAACTACAGCCAAAACATTTTTTTTTAAATTTTATATATACAGTCAGGTCCATAAATATTGGGACATCGACACAATTCTAACATTTTTGGCTCTATACACCACCACAATGGATTTGAAATAAAACGAACAAGATGTGCTTTAACTGCAGACTGTCAGCTTTAATTTGAGGGTATTTACATCCAAATCAGGTGAACGGTGTAGGAATTACAACAGTTTGCATATGTGCCTCCCACTTGTTAAGGGACCAAAAGTAATGGGACAATTGGCTTCTCAGCTGTTCCATGGCCAGGTGTGTGTTATTCCCTCATTATCCCAATTACAATGAGCAGATAAAAGGTCCAGAGTTCATTTCAAGTGTGCTATTTGCATTTGGAATCTGTTGCTGTCAACTCTCAAGATGAGATCCAAAGAGCTGTCACTATCAGTGAAGCAAGCCATCATTAGGCTGAAAAAACAAAACAAACCCATCAGAGAGATAGCAGAAACATTAGGCATGGCCAAAACAACTGTTTTGAACATTCTTAAAAAGAAGGAACGCATCAGTGAGCTCAGCAACACCAAAAGACCTGGAAGACCACGGAAAACAACTGTGGTGGATGACCGAAGAATTCTTTCCCTGGTGAAGAAAACACCCTTCACAACAGTTGGCCAGATCAAGAACACTCTCCAGGAGGTAGGTGTATGTGTGTCAAAGTCAACAATCAAGAGAAGACTTCACCAGAGTGAATACAGAGGGTTCACCACAAGATGTAAACCATTGGTGAGCCTCAAAAACAGGAAGGCCAGATTAGAGTTTGCCAAACGACATCTAAACCTGAATCCGATTGAGCATGCATTTCACTTGCTGAAGACAAAACTGAAGGGAAAATGCCCCAAGAACAAGCAGGAACTGAAGACAGTTGCAGTAGAGGCCTGGCAGAGCATCACCAGGGATGAAACCCAGCGTCTGGTGATGTCTATGCATTCCAGACTTCAGGCCGAAATTGACTACAAAGGATTTGCAACCAAGTATTAAAAAGTGAAAGTTTGATTTATGATTATTATTCTGTCCCATTACTTTTGGTCCCTTAACAAGTGGGAGGCACATATGCAAACTGTTGTAATTCCTACTCTAAAATTACTCTCAAATTAAAGCTGACAGTCTGCAGTTAAAGCACATCTTGTTCGTTTCATTTCAAATCCATTGTGGTGGTATATAGAGTCAAAAATGTTAGAATTGTGTCGATGTCCCAATATTTATGGACCTGACTGTAATAAAGAAGTGTAGGAACTCATTCAGGTTTTTATTGCATTTTGTGACCACTTTATAGATTCCCTCTCATTTCTTATCCTTGTGACAACAAACTGACAGTTTCTAACTTTCCACATGTTGCTGCCGCTGTTCTATTGGAGACATTTCCCATCACGTCCTTTCCCTGTGACATACTGTCATAGTACATGAAGTGGTTCTAAAGCAGGCATCATTAAATGGTGGACCATGGTCCTAATACGGACTGAGTGACAGTCCTGTCCGGACTGCAGCCACACCACTTAGCAGCCTGAGTGGACTCCTCTCCTCCTGTCACTGCAGCTGTTAGTAATCGAGAGGAATGGCAGGGTAGACTCCTGTTCTGTATGTACTTTTCTGCCACTGCCGTCTTCGCCGTTGCTGTTGAATTCCAGCAGGGAAGAGGGCAGGAGGAATGGAAGGAAAGACCCTCATCTGAATCTACTGGTTTGCCGCCACTGAACTCAGAGCAGGGAGGAGGGCAGGAAACACTGCAGGTCTACAGCGCAGCGGGGAAGTGGAGCCAACCTTTCATCCGGATCACTCTCTTTTTACCAGGAAGAGTTGGGAAGAGTCCTTCCTTCCATTCCTCCCACCCTGCTCTGAGTTCAGTGGTGGCGATGGCAAGCCAGTACATTCCGAAGAGGAGTCCTCCCTTACATTCCTCCTGCCCTCTTCCCTGCTGTGACTTCAACAGCAGCGGCAACGGCAGATGAGTACGTACAGGAGTCCACCCCACCATTCCTCCCACCCTCCACAATGCGTTAAGGTATGGGGAAGATTATGGGGTAGATGGGGCTGTGATATCAGAGGGGGGATCTGTGATATGAGGGGGCTGTGAGATTGGGGAACTGTTATATGAGGGAGCTGTGATGTGGGGGCTGTGAGAAGGGGAAGCTGTGATATGAGGGTGCTGTTAGAGGGGGGAGCTGTGATATGGGGAGCTGTGAAGTGAGAGGGGGAGAGCTGTGATATTGGGGACTGAGAAGTGAGAGGGGGGAGCTGTGAAATGGGGGTGCTGTGAGAGGGGGAACTGTGATATGGGGGGCTGTGACATGAGGGGGGAGCTGTGTAATGGGGGCTATGATAGGATGGAGTTGTGATGTGAGAGGGGGGAGCTGTAATACTGGGGGGCTGTGATGTGAGGAGAGCTGTGATATGGGGGGGTATGATGTGAGAGAAGGGAGCTGTGATATGAAGGGTCTGTGATGTCAAGAGAGGGGGAGCTGTGATGTGGGGGGTTGTGATTGCAAGGGGGACTGTGATGTCAAGGAAAGCCTATGATGTGAAGGAGGGCTGTGATGTAAGTGGGGCTATAATGTTGTGGGGCTCCGATGTGAATGGGAGTTGTGATGTACGGGGGGCTGTGATGGGAAAGGGGGGACTGAGCATATTAATGTAAAGGGGGCTGTGATGTGAAAGACCTGTGTAGTAGAAGAAAAATTAGTTTTGGACCTCTGCAGAAAGAAAATGTTACCAACCAGACCTCCCTGTTCTAAAGGCTCATGGTTTTTACCTTCATGCATTCTATGCATGAACGTGAAAAACCTTCTGTGTGCAGCGTCCCCTCCAGCCCTCCCCCCCCAATACTCACCTAAACCCCTTCTTGATCCAGTGATGTGCACTGGAGTCTCGGCTATCCCGGGACTCTCTCTTTTCATTGGCTGAGACAGAAGCGGGAGCTATTGGTTCCCACTGCTGTCAATCAAAGCCAGCTAGCCAATGAGAATAGAGAGGGGGCAGGGCCTAGCCATGGCTCCGTGTGTGAAGGAACACATGGAGCAGTGGGTGCCCCCATAGCAAGCTGCTTACTGTGGGGGTACCTGACAGGAGGGAGGGGCCAGGAGAGTCTGTGGGGGGTCCGAGAAGAGGAGGAACCAGGCTGCTCTGTGCAAAACTACTACACACAGCAGGTAAGTATAGACATGGGTATTATTTAAAAAAATAACCCATAAGCCTTTAGAATCACTTGAAGTAAAAGACAACAAACTGGGGTTTGATTTTGAAGGCCAGTGGCAAAAGAAGAAGTTTGCCATTGCTGATCTCGTACTGAAAATGCTAGTTGGTTGGCTATCTTTAACTTCAATACTTGCAGAAACACTGACCTGGAACAAACAATTATATCAGGAAAATCATGTTGAACTTTGAATTTGCATAACTATTACAGGCCAGTGACTCAGAAAGCATTAAAGCCAACAGGTCAGAGTTTAAGCCAAGACGTTAATGTTTTCAACATAGGATGTTACCATTTCTAGCATTCATGCCCCCCAGCAATGATAAGCTGAACTGTCCTGGGTTCAGTTCAGCAGGACTTCATCGAATTTCAAAGAAGTTTAGATGACAAACCCCAACCCTTTTGAAAGTGAACAAGAACTGAATGGGTCAAATGAAAAATACTGATTTTCTGGGATAATAGGCAAGGAGGTGTCAAATAGCAGGTGTGGCCAGGAGCACTGACATTTACAAAGAAAAAAAAACTGGCTGGCAAATAATATCTCTCTTCTGGCTTGTTTTAAGCACAAATGGCACACAGACCCCAAAGGTACCCACAATACATAGCAGGCCAGTAAGGGGAACTTTGGAAAAGTTTGCAGTTTTTTTTTTTTTTTTTTAAAGAAGCTGGTAATGCAGTTTTCTAAGCTGAGATCTACACATAATTTAGACTACTTTTCAGTGTAGGTATCCCCTGCCTATTCCTCTAACATATACTTGATTTGAATTGTTCAAGTTTGCAACAAGCATAAAATAAAGATGTTTCAAAGATTTGCAAGGTGTTTAAATAACACCTTACACATGTACACTAACATATGGTCCCCATGGGAATATGCGTTGGCACTTTTCTAGTCCACCCTTGTGCATCAGCTTCTACCATCATCTTAAACTTGCCCTTTCACCCTACCACTATAAGCTGTGGGTCATCTTGTGGGAGAAAACAAGGATTCCGCCCCCAGCCCCCCCCCCCCCCCCGACTATTTCCCTTTACAAATTACCCTGGCATCAGTTTGGTTTCATATACGGGTATTGGACTCATCAGAAATCTCCTTTGTGGAAGCAAATCTGACAAAGTACACTCATCTTTGAACTCTATATTTTGGATGTCTATTTAGGCATGTATAGTAAGATAAAAAAGACACTTTCTTGTTTGTTGCAATGTGAAGAGCCAAAAGCCAGGATTTTATTGTGAACCTATTGATAGTTCAGGTGGCACAGTGGCTTACTGGTTAGCACAGCTGCCGTGCAGTAAATGGGTCATGGGTTCAATTCCCAACCATGGTGCCTCCTGCATGGAGTTTGCATGTTCTCCCTGTGCATTCCAAAGACATGCTAGAAGGTTAATTGGCTCCTGTCTAAATTGTCCTAGTTTCATCCCTGGCCATGCAGGATCTTCCTGTATAGTAGGGGTTGGGGACAAACCTGGCAACCTACCCTGTAAAATAACTGCTAAGAGAATTCATTGAAAAAGTCGCTTACGAGTGACGGTCCATGCAATCACCAAGGGTCGGATACCACTGAATGGATAGATAGTTCAGGTGCTAAATAGAAAATAACTCTTAGAAATCAGTGGTTGCAATTTTCTAGGCTAATCGGCAAGTGATTGTCAAACAAATGGCATGGGGGACTGGGCACTGTCCTTAGGAACATGTACCATAGCATAAAAAATAATAAAATACTTTGGAAAATGTTGTTTTGGCAGGGAGCAGCAATTTTAAATGCTAAAATTTAAACATTAAAAGTGCCTTATTCATTTAAATAATATAGTATGTCTAGGGGAATGTCATGAACCTGCCTGTGAAGTGGCATATCTGAACAATGCAAATGTGAAAAAAAAACATACGCGTTACTATGAATCAAAAAGATAAATATCAAAAATTATAAATATATAACAGTAACTGCTAGTGCACAAAACCCATGTCTTATAATTGGGCAAGTACAAAATCTATATTATATGTGTGTATAATATCTGTGCATCGCTACACAGCAATAATTTGTAACAATTATGTGAAAAGAGAAAATCATAAAAACAAAACCAAAAGTCCCAAAATATTTCTTCTTAAGCAATTCTTCTTCCTGTGACCACCAGGTGCTGCTAACTAAAATAGGTGCATTATTCCTCCACCAGATATCTGCTCACCTCCCGCAGTGTGACCTCAAATTGTCTCACAGTCTGGAGAGTCCAGGAGTGATGTATATCGCTGCTGAGCACTAAGCTGATTGTTTGCTGCGTCGTGATGTCATTGACTAGCTCCTCCCCCCTCCTTATGGTTCAGGAGGGCTGAGTGCACGGTCTTCCTTCCCTCTTTTCTGGCCTATCAGGCTGCATGCTTGGATCAGGGTCTGGTATGGATTTTAAGGGGGAACCCATGCAAAAAGAAAACAAGAACATTCACACCAGAACCTGATCCGAGCATGCAACCTGGTAGGCCAGAAAATGGGGGAGGATGAGCATGCATCCCCTTCCCCCTGAGCTATAAAAGCCACATGCCCTCAACATGGGACAGGTAGCTTGCTGGGAGTAGGGGGGCTGTCTCTCACCAAATACCTTGTCTTGACCCCCTTTGGTTATGGGGGTCTGAGCAGGGGGTTTATCAGAATTTGGAAGCACTCTTTAAAAATAAGGGGGCCCAAGATACCATTCAATCCCTAGTGAATGAGTAAGGAGTATATAGTAGCCCTACTCATTCACAAAAAAAAAATTAACACAGTTTTTGACAAGTCCTTTATTAAAAAAAAAAATGCCCCACAATATAAATCATGTTGCCCAGCAATACAGATCCTCATCAATCTTGATGAGCAATGCTTACTGATCCGCGTCATGTTAACTCTAGTTGAGCCTTTCTCAACGTTTTCAACACCGATGAACCCTTGAAACAACTTTCCAATCTCAGGGAACCCCTGCTAAAAATGACTCTATCTACAGCTCATGATACATTAGTGTGATGGTCAGAATTACCCCCTTACAGAGGGCTAAAACGATCATTGGTTTCAGTGGGAAGTTATCTGAGAGGCCGAAATTGCTCACTGTTCAAGAAATCCCTAGTAACCTATAGATGAACCCTAGGCTTCCATGGAACCCTGGTTAAGAAACCCTGCTCTAGTTACTCAGCTGCCACAAATTACTGTCACCCTTAGGCTTACTAATGCAGGCCATAGATGGGGAGAAAAACGGCAGATTTTTCTTTTAAAAAATGAAAAATCGGTCGTTCAAGTGGCCGACGTTACCATCAATGGTAAAAAAAATCGGCCGATTTTCTACCCGTCTAGAGCCGGCAAAAAGTGTCCCTGCAGAGAGCTCTGCTATTTCTTTGACAGTTCTCTGACAGTTCCTTGACATTTATAGAAGTTGCAACATTGTATCTATTTGTTTCCATTTCGGATACAGATGTTTTTATTCGGAAACAAATAGATACAATGTTGCAACCGCTGTAAATGTCAAAGAACTGTCAGAAATAGCGGAGCTCTCTGCAGAGACACTTTTTGCTGGACTGGAATTCTTCTTATTTTCATCCTACTTCTTCTTCTTCATCATCCTCATCCTCTTCTTCTTCTTCTTCAACCTCATCCTCTTCTTCTTCTTCTTCTTCATCATCATCATCCTCATCCTCTTCTTCTTCTTCTTCATCCTCACCCTCTTCTTCTTCTTCATCCTCATCCTCTTCTTCTTCCTCATCCTCATCCTCTTCTTCTTCATCATCCTCTTCTTCATCATCATCCTCATCCTCCTCTTCTTCTTCTTCTTCTTCTTCTTCTTCATCCTCATCCTCTTCTTCTTCTTCTTCGTCCTCATCCTCCTCTTCTTCTTCTTCTTCATCCTCATCCTCTTCTTCTTCTTCTTCTTCTTCATCCTCTTCTTCTTCTTCATCCTCATCCTCTTCTTCTTTTTCTTCATCCTCATCCTCTTCTTCTTCCTCATCCTCTTCTTCTTCTTCATCCTCATCCTCTTCTTCTTCTTCTACTTCTTCATCCTCTTCTTCTTTTTCCTCATCCTCATCCTCTTCTTCTTCTTTATCCTCATCCTCTTCTTCATCATCCTCATCCTCTTCTTCCTCTTCTTCTTCTTCTTCTTCTTCTTCATCCTCATCCTCTTCTTCATCCTCATCCTCGTCTTCTTCATCCTCATCCTCTTCTTCTTCTTCATCATCCTCTTCTTCTTCTTCTTCTTCTTCATCATCCTCATCCTCTTCTTCTTCTTCCTCATCCTCATCCTCTTCTTCTTCTTCTTCATCCTTATCCTCTTCTTCTTCATCCTCATCCTCTTCTTCTTCTTCCTTCTTCGTCATCCTCATCCTCTTCTTCATCCTCATCCTCGTCTTCTTCATCATCCTCATCCTCTTCTTCTTCTTCATCCTCATCCTCTTCTTCATCGTCATCTTCTTCTTCTTCTTCTTCATCCTCATCCTCTTCTTCTTCTTCATCCTCTTCTTCTTCCTCTTCTTCTTCTTCATCCTCTTCTTCATCCTCTTCTTCTTTTTCTTCTTTTTGTCTTTCTCTTGCAGGTCACTGCCCATGCGCAGATTTTTTATCGGTAAAAAATCGGCCGATTTGCCCACTAATTGCCGCGAAAATCGGCCGATCGGCAAAATCGGCCGATTTTTTCCAACTTTACCGAAAAAAAAACCGGCCAAAATACCGAAAAACGGCCGACCAAATCGCCCACTAACGATCCGAAAATCGGCCGATTTTATTTTCGGCCGAAAAATCGGCCGATTTTCGACCCATCTATGACCTGCATAAGAGGCATCTGTTGTCAGCTGTCCTGCCTCTACTCTGAAGCCACCACTGTCAGTTGATCATTTGACCAAACCAGATCGCTCTCAGAATAGGTAAGTATACACATTCTTCTTTCACAGGGTATATAGAATAGGATTTGGAAGGGCTGAGGGAGCAGATTTAAGCTTAGTTAGGAATAGGCTGGACTTTCACTTTACATTAGAACTTGAGTAGAACATTTTTTTCTAGTTAGAATGAAGAAATGTAAAAATGTGTTTTTCTTTTTATGAGGTCAGGAACAGGGGACAAATCTGTTCAAGAGAGACACAGACAGGAACACATTAGTAAAGAAATATACTGTATGAATGCCAAGATTGTATGGCTTTCTCTATCTCCATTGGGGTATTTCCATCACTTCCACCATAAAAGATCATTGGTGTAAGGAAAGCACCCATCTGGCTTTGCCTTTATTTGCAGGACCAAAGGAATATATTAACCTGAAAGTACTTGCATTATGTTCTGAAAAATAACTTAGCAGACTATTCACATGATCACTGTTCAATAATACCCTGGCAGCTGAAAAACTTTAATAGATAAGTGAGCTGCTAACTGAGGTCTCTTTCAACATTTTTTTGTTTTTTAGTTTTTTTTTGTTATTTAAAGTTTTCAACAAAAATACCATTTACAAAAAATAATGATTTCCAGGCATTTTTGCATCCTGTTATTAGGCTCTGAATGAATGAATGAATGAATGAATGTTATGCTACTTGTTTTAGTGGAAAGAAAAATATTCTGACTACAATTTCCTGACTTTTGATAAATAAAAGGTAGTAGAGTCACTCATGGGTCTTGGGCAGAAGAATATGTCCAACCAAGAGGAGTGTAAGCCATCAACTATTTTTATGGATTGCAGCCCACTTTTGGTATGCACTGCCCATGATATTCAGTGGATATAAAATTTCTACACACCCCTGTTAAAATGTCAGGCTTCTGTGATGTAACAAAATGAGACACAGATAAATAATTTCAGAACTTTTTCCACCTTTAATGTGACCTATAACCTGTACAACTCAATTGAAAAACAAACTGAATTCTCTTTGGGGGGGGGGGGGGAACATAAAACACTAAGAATTTCCAAGGCATTAGATATACCATGGAACACAGTGAAGACAGTCATCATCAAGTGAAGTAAAATATGGCGCAACAGTGACATTACCAAGAATTGGACGTCCCTCCAAAATTGATGAAAAGATGAGAAGAAAACTTGTCTGGGAGGCTGCCAAGAGGCTGACAGCAGCATTAAAGGAGCTGCAGGAATACCTGGCAAGTACTGGCTGTGTGGTACATGTGACAACAATCTCCCATATTCCTCATATGTCTGGGCTATGAGGTAGAGTGGCAAGATGGAAGCCTTTTCTTACGAAGGAAAACATCCAAGCCTGGCTAAATTTTGCAAAAACACATCTGAAGTGTTATGTCCTGATGAAACCAAGGTTGAACTTTGTGGCCACAATTCCAAAAGATATGTTTGGCGCAAAAACAACACTGTACACCACCAAAAGAACACCATACCCACAGTGAAGCATGGTGGTGGCAGCATCATGCTTTGGGGCTGTTTTTCTTCAGCTGGAACTGGGGCCTTAGTCAAGGTAGAGTGAATTATGAACAGTTCCAGATACCAGTCAATATTGGCACAAAACCTTCAGGCTTCTGCTAGAAAGCTGAACACGAAGAGGAACTTCATCTTTCAGCATTAAAACAACCCAATGTATACATTCAAATCAACAAAGGAATGGCTTCATCAGAAGAAGATTAAAGTTTTGGAATGGTCCAGCCAGAACCCGGGCCTGAATCCAATCGAAAATCTGTGGGGTGATCTGAAGAAGGCTGTGCACAGAAGATGCCCTCACAATTTGACAGATTTGGAGTGATTTTGCAAGGAAGAGTGGGCAAATATTGCCAAGTCAAGATGTGCCATGCTGATGCTCATACCCAAAAAGACAGAGTGCTGGAATCAAATCAAAAGGTGCTTCAACAAAAGTATTAAGGTTGTGCACACTTATGCAACCATATTATTGTTTTATATTTTTACTTCCCTGCACCTAAAAGATTTCAGTTTGTTGTTCAACTAAGTTGTACAGCTTTGAACCTAGCCTTAATTACCATGTGTATTTTTTTTTTCTGTTTTCAGATACTGTTACTCTTAACATTTTGCTAATGTTTTATATATGAGTACTGCTTGAGCTTTAGGAGGGGATTACACCCTGAAAGCTTGTCCAGAAAATGTAACTATGCAAATGTCAAAAGTATCAGCTTTGTTGTCACAAGAGCACACTGGCTAGGTTCACATCTATACAGCTCGTGCGGCCGCATTTTGTGCAGCCAGGGCAACCCATTCATTTGCATGGGCTGCCGTGCCCTGTGGAATGTACAGAAAAAGTTCCTGCACTATTTTTGAAATTGCAGCTCACAGGGGAACAAGTACAGTGTGTTTCCTAGGATTAATGGCACCTACCCTCAGCTCCTGTGTTTAACTGTGTGGGTGTTTGTGGGTGCAGGCCCTACAGAGGCAACCATCTGCACAGCTGTGAACTTTGCCTAATATGGCTAAAATCGCCTCATGTCCATCTTTGTCAAACCTTGATAATTATGGATTGTGATCCATCAAAAGGTTAGACAAAATTAACTCCTCTTGTTTGAACACATAGTCCTGCTCAAGACTTGTGAGCAAATCTATTTTTTTATTTATCATCTGAGGCTACTTTGCGGCAGTGCACCTGGGAAGATACTCCCTGAACAGGGTGCAGTGACTTCCAATAGATTTTATATGATCCCTTCACTTTTTTTTTCACTTTATTTTTTCTTGCAGCTTACCCATTTGGAAAGGTCCCGGTTTTAGATATTGATGGAGTTACCTATAGTCAGAGCCTTGCTATTGGCAGATACCTGGCCAGACAAGCAGGTAAGGTAATTTATTATGGTAACATACTGTTGCAAACTGACATACGGTAGTTAAATTTTTAATTCGTATTATTCATTTTAAATGTTGCTGTAGCTTAAAAGTAGCTTTCAATTATGAACAGACATGTGATACATCACTTAAATCACTAGCGGCACTGTGTGAAGAAATGAAAAAGTAACAAATGTACCTAAGAGATTTCTGTAACAACTTTGGGCATTAAAGCAGGCAAGTAGAGAAAATGTCTACTTAATGGTGAGGGAAGAATGTGTAAGAAGTATGATGTTCGAAACAGATTAATAATTTCAAGGTCAAGGATGTGACATATTCAAAGAGGTTTTCCACATTACGTGAAGAGCTGACCCAAATAAGAAACAATACCGAATCCACGGTACATGGAGATTTTTTTTTTTAACTCTTTCTCTCTCCCTAATAAACCAAATGATAATCATAAAATACTTAAAACAACAACAACCAAAAACGCTGATGTATTTAATACCCCAAAAAAGTATCAAATAAATTAGGTCTATACTGCCCCATATAGTCGCACAGTGATATATGCCTCACAATAAAAAAAAAACATGAAGTTTAAACTTTGAATGTTTTTATTATTATTGTGAGATATACACCATATCACTGTGCTATATTATATGAAGTAACATAGACTCAATCTCTTTAACAAAGAACTGACCCATTTTCTAAATTCTGCACATTGCTTTATGTTAGCTCCCTATCTCTATATGATCTTCCTGCTGTTGTCCACGTAGTGCTCTTTCTGATTTCATCTGCAGTTCGGCTAAGCTGGCTATACTTGTTGGGTTCCTTGCAGCCTACAGAGTGATTGCTTGCCTGTATAGACAGGTGGTATGTGTCAGCATGGCAAACAAATCAGAGGGATAAGTGGCAATTGTATCTGTGTGCAAACAGGGCTGGGGCACCCATTTTACACGCCTATGTACATGACTGTCATTCCACAACTGTTTTCAATAGAGTTTATGTGGAAGGGAACATAAAGTGAAAAAGCCATGTCAAGTTTAAGTCGTTCTATGATCTGACAGTGAGAGTTCTCTGCTTAAGTAATTGCAAGTGATACCAAGCATTAACCACATCAATACCAGGCCAATTCTGACACTTCATTCATGTAAATACCTGCCCTTTTTTGCTAGAAAATTATTTTCAACCCTCATTATATACATTATATATTTTTTTAAGCAGAGGCCCTAGAGAACAAAATGGTGTTTTTTATGTCACAAGGTATTTGCACAGTAGTTTTCAAACACAATTTTTTTTAAATACACTTGAATAAATTTCAATGCCCAAAAACACATTATAATACCCAATAGTTTAGTAAAATATAAAAGATGATGTTACATCGAGTAAATAGATACCTAACATGTCAAGCTTTAAAATTGTGTAAAATGGCAACAAATTATGGTACTTAAACATCTTCATTGGCGATGCTTTTAAAAGCTTTCTCAGGTTACCAGGCTACACAGGAGGTCTGGTGCAAGAATTATTCCTCTCACTATAATGTTCGCATCAATATCTCACGTGTGGTGCGAATACTGTTTATACATGTGAGCTATGTATGTGCTGCCTTTCTGCAAACATTGGGAGGTGGGGCACTATAAATATATATTTTTTTAATTCTAATCTTTATTTTTTTTAAATCACTTTTATTGCAATCACAAGGGATGGACAACATCCCTTGTGACAGCATGGGCAGTGACAGGTTCTCTTTACTGAGACATCTGGGGTCTATTGCATCACTTAAAGCCCATGTAGTTTGCCTGCAAGAAACGCACTACACCCCTAACTCTACCCCCAAGTTTTTTGGCCCCCGTTACCCGCAGGTCTACACAGCCTCTGCCACAGCAAAATGCAGGGGAGTACTCATCGCCTTCCATCGTACAACCCCCTTAAGCAATGAAGTTAAGGATCCTGAAGGCCGTTACCTCCTACTAATAGGGAAACTCCTAGATGTAGACGTAACCATAGCCACATATTATGCACTGAATCAAAGGCCCTTACCATTTCTTTCCCACCTACTAACGGTTATAGACCATCATGCGCGAGGTACTTTGCTTGTCTGCGGAGACTCTAACTGCACTTTATATCCTTTTCTTCTAAGCACACTTTCCAAGCCGTATTGCAACTTCATTCCATGATAGACACCTGGAGGGAACTTAATCCAACTAAGCGTCAATACACTTTTTATTCACACCCTCATAAGTCCTTCTCTAGGATAGATCACATTTTCGTAACCGCTGGCTCTTCATCTCGGCTCCTGGCCTCTGACATACTTCCTATCCCCTGGTCAGACCATAGCGCTGTATTCACCTCCATGACCTCCCTAGCCCCATACCCGTCTGACCCCTCCTGGATCATTGACAATCTATTAGCGAATCCTTCTCACTGCCAAGAAATTGAGGCAGCTCTCAAAGATTATTTAACTTTCAAACAAACACCCGATTTATCCCCTCTCCTTCTCTGGGAAGCACATAAACCAGTCCTACGGGGATTTTGCATTAGTAAAGCATCCTACTTAAATAAAGCGAAACGACAGAGGCGCCTCTCCCTTGAGCGAACGTACAACCAATCCCATCAAGCCTTCCAAGCAACCCCTACACCAGCCAACAGTGAAGCTCTTGAGCGAGCCCGATTAGCTCTGGACCTATTCCTCACGGACCACGCGGACCTCTCACTCCGAAGAGCCAGACACAAATATTATACAAAAGCAAATAAACCCAACACCTTTCTAGCCCTTTCGCTTCGTAGGCTTGACCAGATAACTAGACCTATTCGAATACGTACCTCTTCTGGCAACCTCACCAATAACCCGGAACGCATCCTGCAAACCTTTCACAAGCATCTCTCACGACTCTACTCTTCCTCCACACCCTTTGACCTCACCCAGGCCGATGCTCTCCTGGCGCCCATCTCCTTCCCAACACTCTCTGAGCACCACCTAGCAGCCTTAGAACAACCCATCACCCCAACTGAAACCTTAAGCGCAATTAATAATTTAAAGCTTCGTAAACGTCCAGGACCAGATGGGTTTTCCGCCACATATTACAAAAAATGTTCCCACCTTCTAACGCCCATCCTTACCAGTGCTCTTAACGCCATACTACTGGGCCATACCTTTAATTCAGAATCAGTACAAGCTACCATCTCAATGATCCCAAAACCTAATTCAGACGATACGCAATGGTCCAATTACAGGCCGATCTCCCTCCTCAATATAGACATTAAACTACTTGCCAAAATTCTTGCCACATGCCTTAATATGTGTATAGGTTCCTTAATCCATAATGACCAGGTGGGATTCATTCCATCTCGGCAGGCCGGAGACAACGTCAGACGCGCAACTCTTCTGGCGCATATTGCTAAATCCCGTAATATTCCTACCTGTTTCCTGTCCCTGGACATAAGGAAGGCATTTGACACGGTTTCATGGCCCTATTTACGCTACATTCTGAACCGCTGGGGTTTTGGCCCGCATTTTTTAACCTGGGTTTTCTCTTTGTACCGAGAGCCATCGGCTAGCATTAGATACCTGGGGCATAGATCTGCTCACTTTCCAATCTCCCAGGGCACAAGGCAAGGTTGCCCTCTCTCCCCTTTACTCTTTGCTTTGGCCATAGAACCGCTTGCCCTCCTAATCAGAGCTAATCCGGATGTCCGAGGACTTGAAATAGGTGGCTCCCACCATAAATTATGCCTCTTTGCGGATGACGTTCTGCTTTTTCTCACTTCTCCTTTGACCTCCTCCCCTCACCTCCTCCGGCTTCTCGAGAGGTTCGGAGCACTCTCTGGCCTTATAATAAACCCCCACAAATCCACGGCACTTAATATTTCCCTCCCCAGTAAGGAGCTGGCACATTTGAAGCATATACTTCCATTTCCCTGGTCTCGGAATCATATTCCTTTCTTGGGAATCAAACTAACCCCTACTTTATCAGACCTTTATACAGCCAATTATACTCCTATGTTAACACATCTTACCGCTCTTATGACTAAGTGGTCCTCCTTACCTCTCGCATGGCTTGGCAGAATAACGGTCATAAAGATGTCAATACTTCCAAAAAGTTTGTATCTTTTCAGAGTTCTCCCAATCCCAGTACCTTCCCACTATCTTAGCGTTCTACAGCGTCGCATTTCATCCTATGTGTGGGGCACTATCCGCCCCCGCGTACCCCGCTCCACCCTTTATCGCTCCAAACTTAACGGAGGTCTTGGTCTACCAAACATCGGTAAATATTATCAGGCGGCACACCTGGCTCAGTTGCCAAAATACCATGCGACCTATGAAATACCTCAGTGGGTTGCTCTTGAATCTATAGATTGTGATCTCCTTTCTACGGCTAACTTACTTTGGCTCAGACCAAGTGACCGCCGCTCGATAACAAACCCCATTACCTCTCACTTTCTATCATTATGGGACAAATTCAGGACTCGCTACCTTCTCCAATCCTTGCATAACCCGTTACTCTCACATCTAAAGAATCCAGCTTTTCCCCCGGCCTGGTCTTTGCCACTCTCATTTAAATTATGGACCTCAGCTAACCTACTCTGCACTCATCACTTCTTGCAGAGAAATAAATTCAAATCCTTCGCCTCACTACAGGAGGCGTATAGCCTCCCAGCCTCTGAAATATTCCGGTATCTATAGCTGCAACACTTTTATGGCCCCTATACTAAAATACCCAACCAAACTAATACCATGTCTCCCTTTGAACGAGTTTGCTATAAAGACCCCCATAGGCGCGGCCTCATTTCCTATCTATACTCCCTCATTACAACTTCGGCCACCGCATCCTTCCCTTCATATACCTGTAGGTGGGAAACAGACTTGGATAGGCATTTAAATCAATCTGACTGGGATCACATATAGGCCAATACGAAATCATCTTCGCAGAACGTTGCGGCCTTGGAAACAAACTATAAAGTTTTGACCCGTTGGTACATGGTTCCAGCGAGAATCGCAAAATATACTCCTAGCTACTCCCCCAACTATTTTAGAGGCTGTGTAGACCCGGGATCATACTACCACATCTGGTGGGATTGTCCGGTAGCCAAGTCTTTTTGGACGGATGTCTTCACTATGATATCCAGACTTAGTACAAACATACTCCAACCCACCCCGACAACAGCTCTTCTCAACCTACGCCCTCCCAATGTGACGTCGTCACAATTCAAACTTATCATGCAAGTTACCACATCAGCCAAGCAGGTCATAGCGAAATCTTGGAAAGCCCCCACCTTAAGCATTGCTGCTGTTAAAACCAGAGTAACACAAGCTATGATACACGCAAAAGTTGAAGCCACAATTCTTGATACAATTCCTAAGTTCTTGAATGTCTGGACTACCTGGGTCGAAAATTTCCTTCCGCAAAACTTTGACAAATCCCTCCTTCTTCCTTGATCCAAATTAGATTAAATATTTTTTTTCCTACACAATGCTGGTACCACTTCTAACCGGTCTCACGTATTATGTATATTCTTTCTCACTGGTCCTGAGTCATTCCCGCCACCTCCCCCCCCCACTCTTCCTTGGTCCCCCTCGGCCTCTCCCCAACTCCTTAAGTATCTCTGGAGAGTCTCTAACCCCAATGAACGAACTCTCTTTAGCACATCGTTACCTTTTCCTAAAATAATCTCTGTATGCCTAGAGTCACAAGCTTGTTTGCATTGCACTTTGTGTTTGATGTTTTCTCTCCCTATTTGTTTAAAGACATGTCTGCTGTGTACATTTTTCTCTGTATTTCACAGCCTGTACAATGTCTAATGCCAATTGTCTATGCCTTTCCCCCTATGTTTCAAAATGAATAAAATGTTTGAACAAGAAAAAGGTACCAGGGGAATCTCATGACTCAAAAACAAATGCTAGTCATGTGGTAGGTAGCTGTGTGCAGCAGATCTAATCTAGTGGAGCAGCAGCATCTAATGATGGGATGGGAACCTCATTTGTGAAAGACAATGGCTGCTCTGCACACAACACCCTTCAAATAAAACCAGTGAATGACTAGAAATATTTGTATATCATGAATTTTACAAATATGGATTCTTGTTTCTACAGGCCTGACAGGAAAATCAGCGATAGATGACCTTCACATCGATGCCATAATTGATCATTTGGATGACTTGGTGACATCATTTCCTTGGGAAGGTGATGAAAAGGTATGGCATTTGTTGTTTGTTTAGAAGAGTTTTAACAGTATTATTATTATTATACAGAACTTATATAGCGCTGACAGTACCCTGGCGTGAGGGGTGGGACTGATGGTGGTGTTGTTGATCTTGGTGGAGAAGTCAGGGGGGGCACAGGCTGGGGGGAATACTAGAAGCTCAGTTTTGGAAAGGTTGAGTTTGAGGAAGTGGAGTGACATCCAGTCCGATATGTCACTTAGTAGGCTGGTGATGCGATTGGAGACTGAGGGGGTGAGGTGAGGGGTAGAGAGATAGATTTGTGTGTCATTGGCATAGAGATGGTAGTTGAAGCCGTGGCAGTTTATGAATTGGCCAAGGGAGGAGGTGTAGATGGAGAAGAGGAGGGGTCTGAGGACAGAGCCTTGAAGGATCCTGACAGAGAGAGGGAGTGAAGGGGAGGTGGCAGCGTTATAGGTAACACTGAAGGAGCTCTGCGATAGATAGGAGCAGAACCAGGAGAGAGAGGAGTCTCTGAGGCCAAGAGAGTGCAGTTTTTTGAGGAGGAGGGGGTGGTCAACCGTGTCAGAAGCCGCAGAGAGGTCAAGTAGTAGGAGTATAGTATAGTGGCCGTAGGTTTTGGCGCTTAGTAGGTCATTGGTGAGTTTGAGTAGGGCAGTTTTGGTGGAGTGTAGGGGGCAAAAGCCGGACTGTACAGGGTCGAGAAGGTTGTCGGTGAGATGGGAGCTCAGGCAATTGTAGACTAAGCGTTCTAGTTTAGAGGTAAATGGCAGTAGGGAGATGAGTCTTAGGTTGTTCAGGTCGCAGGGGTCCAGGGAGGGTTTCTTATGCATGGGAGTGATGTACGCGTGCTTTAGAGGGGAGGGGAAGGTACCGGTGGAGAGGGAAAGATTGAAGATGTGAGTGAGGGAGCATAGGATGGAAGAGGAGGGGGACCGCAGGAGTTGTGAGGGGACAGGGTCCAGGGGGCAGGTGGTGGGGCGGGCTTTGGAGAAAATCTTAGTGACCTCTTCGGTGGTAATGAGGTCAAGGGAGCAAAGTGTTGAGGGGGTTAATGTATGAGGAGTGCTAAGTGGGATGGGTGTCCGAGCAGTGGCGAAGTCCCTACGAATTGCGTCAATCTCGTGGGTGGTAAGTGAGGTACTGGGCGGAGGTGGAGGTGGAGAAAGTAGAGAGTTAAAAGTGGAGAAGAGCCGGCGAGGACTGGAGGAGACGGTATTGATGAGGGTAATAAAGTGGGCCTGTTTGGCAGCGTGAAGAGAGGAAGTGTACATTAAGAAGGCAGATTTGTAGCGGGTGAACGCTTGTTGGGATTTGGTTTTACCTCATAGTCGCTCCAGCGCACGACTATGTCATTTGAGGTTTCTGGTGTGGTCGGTCTGCCAGGGTTGTAGCAGATGGGGCCTAATGCTTCGTGTTGTTGGGGGTGCGAGCGAGTCTAGAGCGGCTGAAAGCGAGTTGTTATAGACAGTACTGGCTAGGTCAGGGCAGGACAGGGGATGGATGCTGTCGTAGAGTTGGTCAGTTGCAGAGTGGAAGGGAGCAGGGTTTTAGTTCTGGAGGTTTCTGTTGGTAATTGTTTGCCGTTTGGAGGGATAGGTGTTTGAGGACGAGGAGACAGAGAAGGTGATAAGGTTGTGATCAGAGAGAGGAAAGGGGGTGTTTGTGAGGTTGCAGGGAGTGCAAAGGTGAGAGAAAACAAGGTCAAGAGTGTTCCCGTCAGAGTGAGTGGAGGACTGTATGCACTGAGCTAGTGCAAAAGAAGAGGTTATGGGGAAGAGTTGGGATGTAGCTGGGTTATTATTATTATTATTATACAGGATTTATATAGCGCCAATAGTTTGCTCAGCGCTGTACATTATAATGGGAGTCAGTACACGAGACAGTGCAGTAACAATATGATTCAATACACGAGGGGTTCGAGGGCCCTGCTCCTTGGAGCTTACAATCTAGGAGGGAGGGGATAGTGGTACAGGAGGAAATATCTGTGGGGGATGGAGTGGTAGGAAGAGTGGAGGAGTTCAGTAATTAGCTGAGAGCGGGGTAGGCTTCCCTGAAGAGATAGGTTTTCAGGGTGCGCCTAAAGGTGAGGAGAGTAGGTGATAGTCTGATGGATTGGGGTAGGGAGTTCCAGAGGATGGGGGAAGCCCTGGAGAAGTCCTGGAGATGGGCATGGGAGGAGGGGACCAGGGAACTAGAGAGTAGGAGGTCTTGTGAGGAGCAGAGTATGTTTTGGGTGGTATTTGGATACCAGATCAGTGATGTAGTTTGGGGCAGTATTATGAACAGCTTTATACGTAAATGTTAGCATTTTGAATTTTATCCGTTGGGCAATCGGGATTGGCGGAGGGGGGTGGCGGATATGGAGCGGTTTGTAAGGTGGATGAGTCTGGCCGCAGCATTCAAGATAGACTGAAGCGAGGATAGACTGCGGTGAGGTAAGCCGATGAGGAGGGAGTTACAGTAGTCAAGGCGTGAAATAATAAGGGAGTGAATGAGTTGCTTAGTGGTTTCCGGGGTTAGGAACGGACGTATTTTGGAGATGTTGTGGAGGTGAAGTCTACATGAATTTGTCAGTGATTGGGGCTGGAAGGACAGATTGGAGTCAAGGATGACACCTAGTACTCTAGCTTGAGGGGTGGGAATGATGGTGGTGTTGTTGGTCTTGATGGAGAAATCGGGGGGGGGGGGCGCGGGCTGGGGGGAAAACTAGGAGCTCAGTTTTGGAAAGATTTAGTTTGAGGAAGTGGAGTGACATCCAATCTGATATATCGCTCAGTAGGCTTGTGATACGGGCGGAGACTGAAGGGGTGAGGTGTAGAGAGAGAGATTTGTGTGTCGTCGGCACAGAGATGGTAGTTGAAGCCGTGAGAGTGTATCAATTGGCCAAGGGAGGAGGTGTAGATGGAGAAGAGAAGGGGCCCGAGGACAGAACCTTGAGGGACCCCAACAGAGAGAGGGAGTGAAGAGGAGGTGGCAGCGTTATAGGTAACACTGAAGGAGCGCTGTGATAGGAAGAGAGCCAGGAGAGGGCGGAGTCTCTGAGGCCAAGAGAGTGTAGTTTTTTGAGGAGGAGGGGGTGGTCAACCGTGTCAAAAGCCGCAGAGAGGTCGAGGAGTAGGAGCACTGAATAGTGGCCATTAGCTTTGGCGGTTAGCAGGTCATTGGTGAGTTTGAGTAGGGCAGTTTCGGTGGTGTAGGGGGCGGAAGCCAGACTGTAGAGGATCAAGGAGGTTGTTGTTGGTGAGGTGGGAACTCAGGCGATTATAGACTAAGCACTCTAGGAGTTTGGATGTAAATTGCAGCAGGGAGATGGGTCTAAGGTTGTTCAGGTTGGTGGGATCCAGGGAGGGTTTTTTAAGTACACTGTGTTCCAAATTGTTATGCAAATGATATTTTTCTCATTTACATAAATAATTGATGTAAATAACAGTCAGCATAATTCTCATGTTATCAACTATTAAGAGTAAAATTCAAATTTTATTGAACAAACCTCCTAATGATAACAGTATTTTTGTTAAACATAAAACACTTAAATGCACTGTTCCAAATTATTACGCACAGTAAATTTCAAAACACTTAATAGGTTGTAAAGAACTGAAAATTGTCATTTGTTGTGTTTGCAGCATATTTACTGAAATCAAAAGCTATTTCAATCAAACTTTTAACAACATTTTAACTTTTTAAACATTTTAACAGGTCACGTTACATTTTAACATAGGACCCCTTATTTGATAGCAGCTTCACAAGTCTTGCATCCATTGAACTTCTGAGTTTTTGGACAGTTTCTGCTTGAATTTGTTTGCAAGATGTCAGAATAGCCTCCAGAGCTGCTGTTTGGATGTAAACTGCCTCCCACCCTCATAGATCTTTTGCTTGAGGATGGTCCAAAGATTCTCAATAGGATTGAGGTCAGGGGAGGATGGAGGCCACACCATGACTTTCTCTCCTTTTATCCCCATAACAGCCATTGATGCAGAGGTATTATTTACAGCATGTGATGGTGCATTGTCATGCATGAAGATGATTTTATTACGGAGAGCATAGTTCTTCCTTCTGTACCAGGGAAGAAAGTGGTCAGTCATAAACTCCACATATTTTGCAGAGGTCATCTTTACACCTTCAGGGCCCCTAAAGGGGCCGACCCCCAGCCCAAAACATGACTCCACCACCGCCTTGCTGATGTCGCAGCCTTGTTGGAACAGGGTGGCCATCCACCAACCATCCACTACTCTATCCATTTGGACCATCCAGGGTTGCACAACACTCACCCGTGAACAGGACTGTTTGTAAATTAGTCTTCATGTATTTTTCTGCCCAATGCAGCCGTTTCTGCTTGTGAGCATTGGTTATTGGTGGCAGAATAGAAGGTTTATGCACAGTTGCAAGACTCTGGAGGACTCTACACCTTGATGTCTGTGGGACTACAGAGGCACCAGCAGCTTCAAATATCTGTTTGCTGCTGTGTAATGGTATTTTAGCAGCTGCTCTCTTGATCCGATGCATGGATCTGGCAGAAATCTTCCTTAATATGCCTTTATCTGCACGAACCCGTGTGTGCTCTGAATCAGCCACAAATCTCTTAATAGTGCGATGATCACACTTACATTTTCGTGAAATATCTAATGTTTTCATACCTCGTCCAAGGCATTGAACTATTTCACTCTTTTCGGCAGCAGAGAGATCCTTTTTATTCCCCATATTGCTTGAAAATGGTGCTCTGCTTAATAATGTGGAACACCCTCCTTTAGTAGTTTTTCCTTAAATTGGGCTCACCGGCCAATCTAATTATCACAGGTGTCCGAGATTGTTTATAGTGATCAAAAGAGCCCTGACACACAATGCCATCCATGACTTAAACTGAAAAACAAAATATTTAATCTTTGTGACACTTAAATAGAATTTGCATAATAATTTGGAACACGGTGTATGGGAGTGATGTGCGCGTGCTTTAGAGGGGAGGGGAATGTGCCAGAAGAGAGGGAGAGATTAAAGATGTGAGTGAGGGAGCGTAGGATGGAGGAGGAGGGTGATCGTAGGAGTTGTGAGGGGACAGGGTCAAGGGGGCAGGTGGTGAGGCGGGCTTCAGAGAAGACCTTAGTGACCGCTTCAGTGGTAGCAAGGTCGAAGTCGAGTGGAGTGTTGAGGAAGTTTTAGTGTGAGGAATGCTATTATTGATGTTGATAGGGATGTATCAGTACAGTAACAGTACAGACGTAACATTTTTTTTTACTGTATTTCCTAGGAATAGGTATTGCATAATGACGAGGACTGAAGATAGGTGCACAATTTTAAAACTCTCTTGAGCTTTGCAGACCCTTTCCTGCAGTATGTTTGTGCCACTAGGAAATACTGGGGTTTCAGAACCTGTCTTATCAACTTTTTTGCCTGCACCAGCTAACTGTATATTGAGGGTGGAACTGGTGTCTCACATAAGGCAAGTTTGCCAGATCCCATTGGAAAGCTGGATTTTGTAAGGAAATCAGAGATCAAGGCACTTTTAGGGGGAAAAAAAACAGAACAACAAAGTAGCTGGGCAGTGAAAGAGGCATTCTGACAATTGTCAGAGTTGTCAAGAGTTGATTTGAGTCTGTCAACCAGCTTTCAAGTGCAAAAGCAACCAACTGGATCAATGCAACCTGCCTAGCAACACTTTGTACTGAAACCGTAAAATGATGAAGACTGTAGGCAATAGGTAAGGTGATCAGCTCTGATGTTTGTGATCAGACTGACAACTCATTGGGCCCCCGGGCAATAGGGGATCATGGGGCCCCTGTGTCCTTGCCCAAACTCAAAAAAGCCTATGAAAAAGGTACCAGGGGCATCTCATGGGGCCCCCTACTGACCCCAGGCCCTCGGGCAGTGCCCAAGTTTCCAAATGGTCAGTCCGCCCCTGTTTGTGATTGAAAGCTGGTTAAAAGTAGTTGATATTGCATTAAAATTGCTGTTTATAAAGCCACCAAGCAGGTGTGGTTCAATGTCAAATCCACAATAATACTCACTTAAGCACATGTAACAATCAGTTTTTTTTAGCTAAACAAATTATATAGAACCCCCAAATGTGTTTTATATATATATATATATATATATATATATAACATCATTTTTTTTTTAAACAGAGGATAAATTGGTGGGTTTTGCAATTTTTTTGTAACATAGTATTTGTGCAGCTGTTTTCCAAACACAATATTTTGGGAAAAATTCACTTTTTTGAACTTTAATGCAAAAAATCACAGTACATAACCCATTTTTTGGTAAATTATAAAGTATGTTATGCCAAGTAAATAGATACCAAACATGTCACACTTTAAAATTGCACACACCCGTGCAACAGCAACAATGTAAATGTTACTACTTTAAAAGAGTTTACAGTGCTAGAAATACTGCTCATGAACTGAAGGTTGGGGTGATACGTCACATGTGAGGACAAGCGCTGCTTGTGTGCGTGTGGGACCGACACGTGTGTTCGTCTTTGTGTGCAAGCACAGAGAGATGGGAGCACTTTAATTATTTTATTTTTTTTACATTGTCACTTTAAAGAATGTGAACATCCCTTGTGACAGGTACTCTTTATGGAGTGTTCTGGGGTCAATAAGATCCCAAATCCATCTTCTGCTCTTAAAAGCATTCAGTCACACCAAAATCGGTGACTGGTCGGCAAGTGGATACAATAACCCCCCAACTGTCCCTCATTTGGGACAAATTCCCCTTGTCTTTCATTCCTCCTGAAATACCCTTTTTTAACTGTATTCATCTCTGTAAACGAGTATATTATTTGACTGTAAAAGTTATTTATATTGCATTACCTTTTCAAACATTCTTCAAATAATTGCATAAGGCCTCCTGTACGCAGGATGTTTTGAATATTTTCCTCCTGGCAGCATTTTTGCAGAAAAAACACCTGACCCTTGTAAAAGTGTCTAAATGCTTTTACAAGTGTTTAGGCACGTTTACAGGCATCAAACATTAATTCATTTCATTGGCCAGAATAATAATTGCTCAAACTATCATGCAGATTCCATTGCTTTCAGCAGTTTCTGACTTACTGATCTGGAACATCAGTGACTTCTCTCTGTCCGGATCTGTATACTTGTCCTGGAGTAGTGTCTCAAAGTACTGAAGCCAGAAATAGCCAGCCAGTTAGCCCTGAAGGTGGTCAGTACAGCTTTCCCTTTAATTAGTATTTAGACCCAGGTACATAATTGATCAGTCATATTCAGTGGGGGCAAACTAGAATAGGTCCTGGTCAAGTTGCAGTCCAAGCTGACTCATGGAGCCCTGTATTGCCAGAAAGGGTGGTTGTCTGTACTCTCAACAATGGTTAAGGGTTTCTTACATTTTAGGTAAGGGAACATTTTAAAATGTTAAAATTGGAAAAGAAAAGGAAAACTACTCACATAACACCATTTTTTACCCTAGAAAATAAAGGAGTACATGGAAAAGAATGGTCAGCCAATCCTGTCTGGCTTGGAGAAGGCTTTAGGTGACAAGAAATGGTTTGCTGGCGACTACGTAAGTATTCTTTATCAAAATGGATAGCTGCATGGTAAAAACAGTACAATTTTCACTTCATACTGTATGAAAACTAAGCTAGAAAAAGTTTACCACGTCTTAAAAAGCCACAGGCACAATTTTATAAGTGAGAGGTGCATAAGGAAAGTGTTTGTTAAATAAAATATTCTAGGTTCCTTGAAGTGTGAAAGTACTGCTGCATTGCAAGGTCCACAAGCTGTCTGCAAAATCAGTCCAAAGAGTTTTTTTTTTACTATGTGCTCTGGAAGACAGCTAGAAAGCTGTGCTCTGCCCTTGAACAAACATCATTATTGATAATTAGGCAATATTAGGCTTTAATGTTGATTGGCAGCATCAGTTGTTTCAGAACACAATGTTTTTTTCCATGTTTGTGTGGGTTGTTTGTGGTTCCTCTGCAGTAATTCCACAAACCAACAACATACAGGTATGTAGGCCTCCTCTCCAACTGCCTCTAGTATGTGACAATAGCGGATATTTAAGAGAATGGAAGGGGAATTTGAATTTACCTGTTAGATTCCAAATCTTGGGGTAAAAGAGAGGGCACAGGCTGAATTTTCAAAGACCCTGAGTTTTATATTGGTAGCTTCAGGTGATTGGACACTGGCAAGCATTTGAGGATACACCCCTTAGACACCTTTCCTATAACCCAACCCCACTCCTTAAGTCCTTAGATTTGTAGAAAGCAGTGCAGGGTAACAAAGGAATAGAAGGGATGGGTGTCCTGTACTGTACTCCAAGATATGGAATTTACCAGTAAGTCAAAATTCCTCTTATCTTAATCGTACAGGACACAGGCTGAATATTCATAGACCCTGGGGTGTCCCCAAGGAATGAATGAGATGGGAGGACACAAAACAAGCAAACAGAAATGTGCCAACAGGCCCAACAACAAGGATCAACAGTCCCAACTAGAGTGCTGCTGGAAAAACCTTGAAGTCAAAAATTGCATCTACAGAAGTCTGGACATCAACCTGGTAGAACTTTGAAAAGGTATCAAGAAAAGACCTTACAAAACTGCAGAGCTAGAGGCCTGATGCCTAGAATACCCAGGAAACTCCAACTGGCCTTGTGGTGTGGGCACGTAAAAGGGGTGGAGGAGATTTGTCCTTGAAAGTGTAAGCTCTAGCGATCAAATGTCCCTAGTGGGTTGAAAATGTGGCTTCTACAGAATAGTGAGAATCACGTTAAAAAAAACAAGAAAGCAAGGAGGGCTTAAATCAAGATACACCTTGAAAAAAGGTTTTGACAAGGGAGATCGAAGCCAGAGGTTTTTGATAAAGAATGAACAAGGCCGAAACATGTTCTTTCAGAGTTCTTAAGGCCAAGCTCTGGTCATGACATGATTGCAGAAAGGCCAGAATGGGAGGCACAGAGTAATCTCTGAAACTGAAATGGTGTTCACACCAGGCAAAGAAGGATTTCCAGGTACAAGAGTAGATCTTTCTAGAAGTGTCTTTTCTTGCTTTTAGCAATATGGGAATGCCAGACTTGGAGACCCCTCTGTTTCCTAAAACCTGAGCTTCAACAGACTGAGAAGCAGGATGGAACAGAGGGCAGGTTTGCAAAAAATGATAAGGTAAGTGAGCGCAAAGCAAAAAACGGCAGCAGCTAGCATACAGGGCAATCCTCAACACCTCTAAACTAAACAAACAAATCAACAAGGTATGCAGCGCTAAATAAATGTCATTAAGAAACTCTAATAGCAATAGCTCTGCTAAAACCCAGTAACATCAATTAAAGCATGTCCAAGTTCCATGTGTGGTGGATAAAACCATGTAGGCTTGTAAAATAAAAACTTCAAATGTTCAATTCAGTGTAAAATCCTGAAGATTCCAATAAACTTATGCGCTTACCACAAGAACATACAAACTGAGCGTTGTATGTATGTCATCAGGTGTACCATCAACGGAAAAGGAGGCCTGGTTCCTACTGCGGGCAGCATCCGGTCACCAAGGTAGAAACTCAGGGGATGTCAGCACTCACTCTGGGGTCACATCTGGCTCACTGGTATGTCCAACGACATCCAGCCTCCTGGTAGGAACTTCTCCTACGATGGTCCACCTTTCATGGCAACTATAATCAACAGATAGCTTTTTGGCCATGCCCCAGGGGTTACTCAGGTGCAGCTATAGGGTAAACCTATCTGGAAGGAGTATGCACCAACCCAGGTGTAGCCCATCCTGTAGCAAAGTCCTCGTGCCAAAAAAAGAAGTGCCTGAGTACCTTATAATGGCTCCAGGCAGAATAGCAGTAAAATGCACAAGGGCATCCACCTAAGATTAAGCTCGGAGTGACAAGTTTACAATGTAAAACAAATACATTCCAAACATAGCCCCCCCAATTTTTATCTTTAATGGACCGGTATATCATCTTGTGGATGACTGCATAAAGTGCCAAGCTGAACGCCCATGCAGGATCCAGTTCAACATTACAGGCTGGGTATGGCTCCCAAGGTTTTTCAGAAGTTGTAACAACCTGGATGTATTGCTTCTGTTGCGGTATTAGAAGACAGTGAAGGAGTTGATTTTAGAATCTAAAGATAATAAATAATAAAAATTAGGATGAGAATGATTTCTCTGTAATGGAGAAGAGGTCTGTGACATTAGGACACTAGCAAAGAACTGAGGACTAGCAGAAAAGTTATAGGGGAGGGTCCAGGGGGTATGTCCTCAAAAGCTTGCCAGTGTCCAATCACCTGAAGATATGAGCCTTGAAACCCTGTGTTTATGAATACTTAGTCTGTGTTCTGTAGTTTACATAGTTCAGGAAAAATGTTATCTTAATCGTAGAGAATTGTTAATGGAATACAGGTGACTTGTGTTGCTATACCACATGAAATGAGAAAAAAAAAAATCTATGGGACATGCAAGCATCTCCAACAATTTGCTTCAATGGAAATACACTCTAGATAAACTTGAGGTGGCACAAGTATGACATTGTACTGGTGGTTATAAACTAAGTCCCACCTGACACTGCCCTATGTGTTGACCTAGGACATTATTTTATTTTCAAGTTCTCATCCTTTATGTATTAAACTAAATTTTACTTAATCTATTTTTTTACTACCTATAGGTAACATGGGCTGACTTTTTCTGGGATAACTGTGGTGACATGTTTGAGCACTATCAGCCTGGTTTTGCAAATGCCTACCCTCATTTACTGGCTCTAAGAAAGAGAGTACAAGAAATCCCAGAGATTGCAGCATGGATAAAGAAACGACCAGAGTCACCATTCTAATATGTCTTCTGTCATGTTGCTGTTATTAAGAATTAAAAGATTCAGCTTGGTCTAAATAAAATTTGAAACCTCAGTGTCCAATTTGTGTAAGTGTTCTCAATGTATGTGTATTAGTGTCTAAATGTGGAATAGATTCACATTGAAACATCCCTATAAGTATGAACATTGCTTTGAATAACAATCATATTTAGGCCCATTTACATTTGTGTGTTGTGGTGTGGCTCATTAGGTGCCTTAAGAAGTAAATGAAGTCTATTATATCTCAGAGCACAGCACAGGGATACATACCTCAAACATTTAAAGTGATCCTAACAATATAGTGTCAATGAAAACATACAGTAAAGACAAAAATTACAAAGGTGTCCAGGGCTCACATACAAAAAAAATGTTCAATAAACAGATGTGAACAGGAACAAAGATTCCACTTAAATCTTTGATTGTTCACTTCTGTGAACACATTTCAGGTATGTTTCAACAAAAAACTTTACACCCTCTGATAAATGTCCTGTGCACCACCACTGAACAATCTTTCACCACAAAGTTCAGATCACCACTCGCCAAAGTAAAATGCCTTTTTCTCAAGAAAAGGCACTCAAGCTGTCTCACAAGGAATCCTCCTCTAGCAGCATGGATGGCTGCTTGGGACTTCAGACTGCAAGATCTCCCCCCCTCAACAGGGGGAAAGTAGGCTCAAGCCATCTCTCAAGGAATCCTCTGTCTATGTGGATCAGCCTTTCTCAACCAGGGTGCTCAGGCACCCTGGGGTGCCTTGGCATAATGTCTAAAAAGTGCCCAAAACTTGTACAAAAGCCAGCGAGTGGAACAAGCCTGCCTTTCAGTTACACAAAGCCACAGGTTTTCATTGTGCACCATTACGACCTTCTAGCCACCAGCGTCTTGACAAACAATTACATCCTCAGTTGATAAGGATGTCGGCTGCCTGCACAGCATCCTAGTTTGACCCTCCCCTGCCCATCTCCATCAGTGCTGGGGTCACATTAGCTCAGTGGTGGATAAAAACTGAGGGAGAAGAAAAACATTGGAATACTAGTCAGTACCAGTGTGCAAAGTGTATTTGCTTTGGAAGAATAAATCACCTCTAAATGTTGGGAGTCCTACATGTGTGGATGTTGCTGCATTATATAAAACTATTATAATAGTTTTTCACATTTTAGAATGGGGTGCCCTGTTAAAATTATGGACAGTCTTGAGGCACCCATTTTAGAATGGGGCGCCTCAAGACTGTCCATAATGTTAAAGGGTGCCTCCGGACTGTCCATAATTTTAAAGGGTGCCTTAACTGAAAAAGGTTGAGAAACACTGACGTGGATAGTTGTTCCAGACTCCAAAGAAGGATGATTCACTCACAGTGTAATGCATTTTTATAAAGGCATTAATAAAACAACTATTATACTCACAAGTAACAAGTGAATAAGCAGGCATCAATACGTAAATCCAGTGTGGCCCCCAGTAAACTAAAAGCATTGTGTACAGTGAAAGTAACAGCCATCTGTGTGTGTGTGTACTGGGACTCCTAGACACCAGCTTCTGCCCACACTGTCGCTTCGCTCTAAGGCATTTTGTCGCAATGGTGACTGCATCCTCTTTCATCATCCAAGATGACAGAGAAAGGCATTTTAGTTTGCGAATATGGATCTGATCTTAACATATCAGGTAATTAAGGGGTTAGGCGTGCGCCAAACAAGTGTTAAAAATTTGCTTTTTTTTTTCCTAAAAAATCTTTTTATCCATCTATACAGGTATGTCGCAGTGCCTGTAGGAGCCACCTGTCTACTGTACAATACAGGTGGGCGGTCCTAAAGTGGTTAAATGTTTGTAAGGTATATATCACTGTGCTGTATATATGAGTTATAGGCTTGTACCCTCAGGTGATTGGACACTGCAAGCTTTGAGGACACACCCCTGGGGGGCTTTCCCTATAGGCCTACCCCAATCTGAGTCCTCAGTTTTGAACCATGCAGAAAAAATGAGGTTAAGGAAGGTGGTCTGTCCTGTCCCCGTGATAAGGATTATAATTTTTATAGTCAATTTATTTTTATTTTAAAGGGTATGTATCACCACAGGCAGACATATTGATATTTACATCTATGCAGGTCAATAGCCACCATGGACAATGTAAACAAAAATTCAATCATCATAGGATAAGTAGGTGACATTGTACATATGAACAGTAACTGAATAAGTATTGTGCCAAATACATTATTGTAAAGTTTGCAATAGTATAATGCAAGCCAACATTTTCCAACTTTAAGACACAGAGAGACGGTAAACATAGGGTCCCTGAGGGGGCACCTTAGAGCTAAGGGAAACAGAAACCGAAGTGAGGGGAGAAAGAAGGCAATGTGGCTTACTTCCCAAGGGAAATTGTTGGTAGTGGCAGCCTGGGGTGTCTAGCTGGATTTAGCCAAGTAATTGTTGGTATCTAGGGGAGAATATACAATTTTTTCCAATAGTACCAATTTTTGTTTTGATCAGAGATCTTGTCTTTGATACCTGCTGTAAGGTCTTCCATCTCTTGGGTATTGTTTACTCTGGCAAACCATTGTCTCAGCATCAGTGGGGATGTACTCTTCCGGGTAGTGGTGCACCGAAATGTAAATTCAGAATGCATGTCGCCGAAAACCGAACCGAAACCAAAATGGCTGCGTATGTGGGGGTGGGGAGGTTCCAAATTTTTTTTTCTACTTACATGTATATTTTTACTTATTTTTTTGAGCTTATGATTTTATTGCTATCACATAGGGGACCAATAGTCTCCTATGTGATAGAATGAGTGACAGGTCATCTTTGTAAGGGGGAGGGGGGGGCAGTGTGTGCAAGGAGGGGGCAGGAGAGGAGCAGTGTATAGAGAGGCTCCCGCACTGACTGTCACTATATGTCAGTGCCGTTTTTTAAATGCAATTGCCGTTTTTTTTTTTTCTTCACTAGAGCTCAGATAATGACCTGTCACTTTCCCCGGAGCTAGCTTTGTTTCTTTTAGCTTGGGGAAAGAAACTAAAACAAAACTTTGTATCTTTTAGCTCGGGGAAAGTGACCGCTCATTCTCTGAGCTATAGTGAAGAAAAAAAAAAAGCCGGCAATTGCATTTAAAAACAATGCAATGTTTTAAATGTAATCACCGGCTTTTTTTCCCCTTCACTATAGCTCAGAGAAGGAGCAGTCATTCTCTGCTAAAAAGCTAAAAAGTCGATAATTACATTTAAAAGCTGGCACTGACATAGTGACAGTCACTGTATACACTGCTCCTCTCCTGCCTTTCTCCATCACCCCCTTCACATCTTCAGTACACATAGTGCCCTGTTATCGGCTAAATTTTTCCTATCGGCAAAATGCCGGATAGGGCTATTTTTTGCCGATGTTTCGGTGGTTGAAATTTCGGTGCATCCCTACTTCCAGGAGCTAAGGATACTGGCTTTTGCTGTGTTCAGCAGCCGGAGTAGCATAAGACTTCTTATATTGCTTACAGAACATACAGGTTAATTGAAGGAGTATTGCTGACGGGTTACTGAATAAGGTATAACCTGTAACTTGGTGGATGACTTGTCAAAACTGGGTACCAAAATGACTGAAGTGCTGAACACTCCCAGAATACAGGTAAGAGTGTTCCTCTGTGAGTGCCACACCTTCAGCAGAGGTCACTCTGTCGAGTGAATAGCCTGGCTAGCATGGAGGGAGTTCTGAATTATCAAGTGACAATCTTGTAAGATATTTCTGATACTTGCAGCTGATCAAGGCCTTGTGTGCAAAAATAAGAATTATAACCCATTGTTTATCTGAGAAAGTTATGTCTAGGTCCTCGCCCCATGAAAGGAGAGGAAGTCCAGATCCAGGTGAGAGTTGACATCTAGCATAGTTTGGTTGTAGTCAGCACCAAGGGTCAAGAGATATGACTTCAACATTCATCGAAAGCGAAGAAAAGTAATTACAGTTGTACTGGTGGAGGAAGTCCTGAGCACTAAGTAGTCCCAACTTCTGACCTGCCAAAAGGGACAAAGGCTGAGTGTCCCAGTATGGGGGTCAGGGGCGATTTGGCCAAGGTAAAGTATCTATTAATTTCTTTTAATGTAGGTCCGAGTCTTCTTCCAAGGCTACCCAGAGCTCGAAGGCGCCATGTTTAAACCAATCAATAACATGTGTCGTGTGTGTAATATTTCAGCAGGTCAGGTAGTCTCACTCCTTCCCAATGATTAGGTCTCGTTAAGACCGTTCTACTGATGCAGGGCATCATGTTGTGCCAAACGTATCTAGTAAATTCTGCTTGAAGGGTATGAAAGAATGTTCTAGGAATAGTAATTGGTAGAGTTTGGAGAATGTAAAGGATGTGAGGCATCACGTTCATCTTCAGTACATTACATCTCCCAAACCAGGTGACAGCAACATTTTTCCAGGCAGTCCCTACGAAATTATTTGCATGATTCAGAGAAAGTTCAAGTTGAATATCTTTGTAGGATCTACTGGGATGTGTGTTCCCAGATATTTGAGAGAGTGAAGAGCACAGCGGAAGTCAACATTATTTATCTTAATTGTACAGTACAGGGCATAGGCAACCTTTTCATACACCATGGGACGTTCAAGTTACAACCAGGGGGCAACAACCAGGCAAGTATATGAGAACAAAAGAAGTCCGATCAGCTGCAATCCACTTTATTGAACCAAGATAAAACCAATATAGACAGTGGAAATACAGTAGGGGACTGACAGGTAAACGCGTTTCACGCTATAGACAGCGCTTATTCATTACTGTTTGGATATTCATTACAGTCTTTACTTGGTTCAATAAAGTGGATTGTTTGGAGTGCAGCCGATTGGACTTCCTTTGTTCTCATCTATGCAGCACACGAGCTGGGCTAGCACCTACAGGAGAAATTGTGCTTGGAGATTGGAGTCTCTCTACCTTGAGCAGTGGTAAACATAAACAGGCAAATGTAACTAACCACAGGCCCAAAAAACGGGCAAAGGACCCAAGTCCAGTTTTGCTGAAAGAACCTTCTGCAGAAAATTGGACCTCAACCTGGTAAAATTTGAAGTATGAACAGAACACCAGCTGGAGGCCCTACACAGTTAAGCAACAGACGTCAGTTGCCAAAACACCCAGGATACTCTGATATATCTGGTGGAGTGAAAGTGAAACAGTACAGGAGGAGGTTTTCGTTTAAAAGCATAGGCTCTTGTAATCAGGTTCCCGATACACCATACAATGGTGAATTTTGAAGCCGGGTGCCCCTTGTGAGGTCTCTAGGAAAGAACAAACAGGGAATCCATTTGTCTAACAGAATAGTCCTGTAACAAATCCTCATGGGGCAAGGGCAGGTAGAAACACTTTAGTATTTTATAAGAGCTCTAGGTGAAAGTGGCATTAGGCTTGGTTCACACTGATGTGATATGGGAAAGGCACAGGAATCGCTAGGTTTCCTGCATCGCACCGCATAGCAATCACTCATGCAATCTGCTGTGGGTGTCAATTAAAAGTTAACGACAACTCAAAATCAGGTTGCAGAATGCAGTGCGTTTGCCTGAATCGGATCACGAGGGTATGAACACCCATGCGATCCGATTCCAGTGCGGCAACAGAAATATGCCTTCCCCTTTTTCGCGCAGATGCGCTGTAAAATAAGTTTATATATCTGTGACAGTGAATGACGGAGCAGTTCAGTGCTAAGACAGTTTTTCAAAATCTATTATTATACAGTGTTTATAAAGCGCCAACAGTTTGCTCAGTGCTGTACATTACAAAGGGGGGGCCTATGTATCTGTTTTGAGTCATGTATAGCGTTACAGTACAGAGATAAGCGTAAAGTCATCAACCAGTCCATTAATCCAGAGACACGGTTGGCAGATGGCCGAAAGATCCTAAGGAAGGATGCAAAAAAGTGCGTGCCGTGGGCCAAGATAGTCGTGGATCGAAACGCCCTTTGCTCTCCAGTAAAGCTGGATTGTCAAATAAAAGGAGTGAGTGGGCCTGGGTCAGTTGAAAAGAAGTATGAGTCTCGTCGTCAGTACCAGAGTGAAAGAGAGGCCACCGTCAAAGGTAAAAATGAGGACATGGAGTGGTAAGAGGTACCATAGCCTCATAACAGTGCCCATAAATCAACCGGTGATATATCTTGTTCGATGAGTGTAGAATGTTTCACTGGAGGACATGGGAACCATTCCAAAATTCGGGAGAGTAAGACTGAAATATTCGGGTGAGGGCTGGGGCTTAGGTAATATTTTAAGATAAACAGCATTTTAATACTCGAGCAAAAACTTTGTCATCGGTACCTGCAACTCAGTGCTGCCACACAAAGTGGCCCACAATGAAAGAAGGTTGAACATACATGGCCTATTAGAATGGCAGTGGTTTGTTCTGATTGCTCACATGCAGTTTAGTGTCACAGCATTGCTTTTCACACCAGCCGATATACTTATGTGATTAGTTGACTTTAACCAAAAACTGCCTTTAGATAAAAAGCAAACTGTGCAGCTCTGCCTTAAGTAATGCCCTTGTTATAGGTATATGCCTTTGTATGCAACTCCCAAAGTCTGGCCAGAAAATCCCAGGAGGTGGCATAATCCTAGTCTGCTTTGTTGCTAGGACGTTGGTAACATACAAAATACTTATTTAAAAAAAGAGAACTTGCACACTGATCCATTTGCAAATCTTATTTTTTAATAAACCAAATAAGGGGAAAAAACACACTGGAATTGGCGCATGTAATACAAATAACACTAAATGAAATATGACAATCAAATTACATAACAAAAATACATAATGTATCCACATACAATAGAATAGAGGACATAGTATTAAAGAGATCAAGTAAACATACAAAAATACTGACAGTCTAAAGAACCAGTGAATTTGCAGTTACAAACATGACTTGACATATTCAGAATGTTACTTCCAAAATGTGGATTACCTAGCTGCTGTGAAATTTAAACAGTACATCAAACAGCTCAGATACCCCAAATTGCTATAAATGTAAGTTCAGTTTCTCAAGAAATACTTACAAAAAAAAAAAAAAAAAAAAAAAAAAAAGCAGTTCACAATCCTTTATGTCAGTATAAAAAAATCACTGCCTTGAAAAAGTAATTAGAAAGAGAGGAAAAAAAGACTCTCATTAAAGACCAAGAGATGTTTTTAGTAAAGTCGCCATATCTAGAGGAATGGATCCTTCATCACCTGAAACAAAGACAAAAAGATCAATATCAACTATGAATGCACAGAGGTTAACAAGTTAAGTGTAGATTTCTTATAACCTAAAAGCATATTGACAGTACAGAGTACTTCTGATTTTGACAATTTATGGGGAACACAAAAGACAAAAAACTTAGGCTGAACTGATCTTCATGCCTCTGTGAGGAGGGAGCAGGGGTGTGCCTTACCAGCACTATGGGTGTCTATGAGCACACATAGGTTGGCTTGGAAGAGCATGTACACGGTTGCCTCCTTAGCATCTGGCTTGCTAAGGAGGCACCCAGAGCAGGGGAAACAGACAGGGCTGGCAGGGAACTATATATTTGCACAGAGCAGGTAAGTATAACATCTTTTCATTTTGAACAATAAACTACAGAAAGGGGCGGCAACTTAAATTAATATAACTACTATCAGGGAGAAGCAGTCCTTCAAAGTGTAATAACACTCTATAAGATCAAACAACAAATCAAGGGTGCTGTTCCCAGTATTACCGATGCTTAGAAAAAACCACAGTGCATAATTTAAAGTTATGGGTCTAATCTCACAACATGATTATGTAAACAAAATGTCCATTCAATATATAGTCTATACAGTGATTATATGAATATAACTCTCCCAGTATTATTATTCTCAGTGCATAAGGGACCAGAAGTGATGATAGCGGCCAGGCCTTTTTGGTCCCTTCTGTACGTCACTTCCGGTGGGCTGAATCCAACCCATGGAACGCACGCCGGCTCGAGTGTAGTGAGCGGAGGTGCGTGCGCAGTGTTTGTTATCTATCTCTGGCTGTGTTTGAGTGCCTTGGGGCACACTGTCACGTGAGTGCACTTTAATGATTACTTTCCCATTTTTAATAAACTTACTAACGCTATGGGAGCAATCTTTTTTTCTCTTTCAGGAGTACATTTATGGTGGCATTCCATTTATTACAAGAGAATAACCCCAAAGAGGCTATGTAGACTTCTGACCGCTTTCCAATTTGAAGGCACCTCTTTTGGTGCTCACAACGGTGGGCATCTGGTAAGTTGCCAATCTTACCGCACATGGTGGAGGAATATTGGATTCTCTTTAATCTTCCCTGGTTTTAAGCACACGGCAAAGGAGAGTAAATTCATATATTTGCTGTATAGATTATTTTGAATGCACATTTGATGTTATTCAAACGATCATGTTGTGAGATTAGACATAACTTTAAATTATGCACTGTGGCTTTTTGTAAGCATCAATAATACTGGGAAGAGCTCCATTGATTTATTTGTTCTTTTTATTTTAAGACAAAAAAAAAATCCTTTAATATCACTTTAATACTAATTTAAGGCGGTGTCCAATGCTGTGGCAGCATTAGACATATAGGATCACACAGGAGCCAATCAACCCAATCTAAGTGATGGTGGGCTTGTTTTACTATTTTTTTCCTTGCACATTATTGGAAGATTAAAGTCGGAACAAATGTATCATATGGCTCTGAAAAAGAAGCAAGGCCTCGAAATGTGTCAGTTGGATCTTTGTATATCCTACCATGTGATGAGATGCATCGTAGGTTGGAATTTGCTGTTGTGTTGTGACAAGCCTTTGTACATCTGTGGGTTTTTAAGTATAATACATACCATGTTTCTATTAATAAAGTCATTATTTGAGGATAATGCACTAGGCTGGCACGCCCTCTGTTCTATGTTTACATTTCAAATGTATCATTCACTGAGCTAAGTGATTTTTTTTCTTGCACATTATTGCTAGATTAATATCAGAACAATTTTATCCTATTCGCTAAGTATTTGCAAAGAGAATTTTTACTTTGCTTAGTAAATAATGTGAAGCTGTGCTGATTTCAGTTATTCAATCATATGCAAGCATATTTTTTTTAAATTGCCTTGCACATGCATTTTCACTTCATTTCATCTCATTCACAAAGATGAATAAAAATTCACTATGAAAGTGAACATGTTCAAATTAATTAGTAAATTATGGTGAATGTGTTGGATGCACTGCTGTTTTGTATCTTGTTGGGCAAGACTTTGCTTTCTTCAAATATTCCTAATGACAAATCTATTAGAAGGCATATGACAACATACATACTGAAGCTTGACTCCCTGCATAACTCCCTCCTACTCCTAGCACAGCCTGAGTTTTGTCAGGGAACATTATTGCAGTAAAACAAAAGAAGGACCTTTGTCCTGTCACGTACTTCAAGAAAGGTATTTTACAGGCAAGTCAAAAATCTTGTTTCCGGTGTCCTCATCACAGAACACAGAAGAGTACATTTCTGAACCACTGGGACATCCAAAAGCAATCCCATTAGGGGCAGACCACAGCAAATGGGTAACAGGAAATCCCCTTAAGAAGAAAAAAAGAGGAACTGAGAAGGCCCCTACAAGGCTACTTGGAGAACTTTCTGTCTAAGGTCAACGTCTGCTGAGGCCTTAACATCCACCTGGTAAAACTTGGGTAATGTGCCCAGACCAATTGGTAGTCTTACAGACTGGGGTAACCAGGGCCTGATGTTGAAAATCCCATAAAGCACCAACACTTCTGGTGGAGTGAACCTTCAGGTTGTATGTCTGAGTAATGAACTGCTGAATCCACCTAGCAATTAAGGATTGAGAGGAAGCCTGTCTTTTCCATGCCCTGAACAGACAATCCATGAGTGCTCTCCAGCCCGACAGGCTGGTGTCTATTGTCAGTACCTTCCACACCTCAGGAAGGAGGATTCCCCAAACTCCAGTGCTGGCTTAGATAGTGATCAGTCCAAGGATAACTAGGTTTTAGTGCTCAGACATTTGTCTCTTTGTAAATACATTTTTTTCTTTCACGCTCAGGTATGTCACAGAAAAGGTGAGCTGCTAGCACAAATAAAGCCTGTGATACTAAGCTCAAAACAACATATATTAAACCAAAATGTTCATTGAATTTTACACTATGGAAGCGCTTCCATTTGTTTGAGTGACATTGCAGCCCAAGTGTGTGGAGCAGAGTGGATTCATCGGCCGGAGGGTGGCCTTGATCAACCCCACAAGCGCTGAATGACCATTTGCTGGATAGGTAATGTTCATGTCGCTTCTGGTAAGCGGCTGATTTTCTCTGGTTCTTCTACGTATAGATATAAACAGATTCACATACTATGGTTTGATGGTATGAGCCTCTGATGGATCGTTTGTAAGATCTTAATCACTTTATTGGAACTCAACTTTATTTTTGCACTTGCACAGGACTTTATCATCTTTTGGGGGCTTGAACATATATTCCTTTCTGGATGTATTTTACTTCTGTCAATCTCTGTTATATCACTATTACAATTTAGCGCTGCACTAATTTATATAGGTTTCTCTGTGTCCAAAGAGTCTGCTCGCTGTATGCTATCAGGATGTTGAATTTATTTTTTTAATGAAACTGAGGGTACAGGATTGCCTCAAAAAGGAGGCTACCATCACCCCCAGCATCCTCATTAAAAAGTGGATAAAGGGGTGTTCCAGGGAATGTAACTCCTGTACCTTTAGCAGAAAGGTCCAAAGTTCTTGTTGGGGAAGAAAAACTTTTGCCAGGGCTGTGTCTGAGACGAGGCCTTGAATTTCTAGGTGATGCAGCCGTTTCTGGGTTGACTTTTTGAGATTATGGACCCAGGCAAAGTCCTGCAGGACTTGCACCATTTATTGCACACTGATGTTGAAACGGATTCTTTTCACTGATTGTTCCAGCTGAAGCAAATGGTCCAGATGCCCCATAATATAGATCCTCGGGCCAGCACCTTTGTGAACACTCGTGGTCCTGTGGCCAGAACAATGGGCAAAACCTCAACTAAAAAAGTTGTTCCTTCATCATAAACCGCAGATAGCACTGACAGATGGCAGACAAATGGGAATGTATAGGTAAGACAGCCAATTTTCACGGAGGCTAGACATTTTCACTGAGGCCTTGATGGAGGAAAGGAATCACTGATCCTACAGATTCCATATGGATATTCTGAACATACAAAATAAATCTTTATCAAGCTCTTTAGGTTCAGAATAGACTGAACATTGCTATTTGGCTTGGGCACCATCAAAAGTTAGGAATAGCAACTGTCTAGCCTTTCAGGTTCTAGAACAGTAACAATGCCACCTTGAGAGTGCAACAGGTCCAGGCTGCTCATTTGTTAAGTACAGCAGGCACATTCTGACAGCATGAAACATGGTGAAAGCAAAATGCAAAACTCCAGCTTGAAGCCACTGGACAAAACGTTTTAAACCCAGGCATAGGAAATATTCAAGAGGCTATATGGCCACAAGTACCACCAGCCAGAATCTCCAAACTCATCAATTTAGAACTGTAACTTTTCTAAAAAGAGTTCCAAGTGCTCATCTTTAAAGCAGTAGTAAAGTCATTAAAAAAAATCCAGTCCCTCTGCAAGTTATTGGCATAATGTGCCATTGCCAATGTGTACTAGCATACTATGAAAGAAAAAAAAAATTAGGTTACTCCTACGCATGTGCAGGGGAGTCACAGCTGAGGCACAGAGCTCTGAATTGATGGTACATTCACCATGCCCTCAATTCAAAGCGCAGTGCGCATGGCCATGTCAAACCTCACCTGGAAGTGAAGGATCACCCAATGGTCTAAGAATTAACTCTCCTGTATCCCATAGTGTACGATTAAAAAAAAGTGGGTTATGTGCAGTGGTCCAATTTTGTAACTACTTGTCGAAGCAGTGCTGGAACCATGTATATAAAGCAGCTAAAAGTGATGCATTTTCGACTTAAGAAAAAAGAACAGACTACTATACATCACAGAATAAAACCATTAACATCATTTTGCAGATTTTTTTTGTTGATGAAAATATAAAAAAATACAGTGCCTTGCAAAAGCATTCACGTCTCTTGGCATTTTTTTTGTTTCGTTGCATTACACACTGGAATCTAAATGGATACTTTGGGAGTTTTGTACCATCTGATGTATATAGCATGCCTTTGACTTTGAAGTTGCAAAGTAATTTTACTGTGACACACAAATAAGACAGAAACACAGAAATTTTGAGTGTGCATAAGCATTTGCCCCAGGAGCAGACCCAGGCATTCCAGGTGAAAAGAAGATTGGAGAGCAGATTTTGCAAGCTGATCAAACAACCTGAAGCAGCTCAATCATCTTATGGACATGCAGATAGCTGGAAGGGAGTCTTCAAGCAAATGATCATTTAGATAACCTGAGACCTGGATGCACTCAGTTCTTAGAAGCACAAGAAGAGGTGCAAGGACCTTTGGAAATACTCGGGAGTAGAGGATAGGCCAAATGGCAGTTCGACAGACTGGAAGTGGTCTCCTAGTGCAAAGCCCAGAAAGTGCTGATGTGGATAAAAGACCATATGTAGATAGCATCTTGGATTTATACAGATGCCAAGTACTCCCTTTGTCTCAGAAAAGCAATAACTGACCTTGTGGATTCCATGCCAAATTTAGGTATTTGTTGAGGGATTTTAATATTCACACTAAAGTGGGGGGGGCTAACCATGCTCTGTGCATCTTATGGACACACAGTAGGGCTCGGTCGGAAGCAAGCACTTGGCAGGGGCCAGGAACGCCAACAGGAAACCAGAGAAAAGAAGGATTGGGGCTGCTCTCTGCAAAACCATTGCACAGAGCAGGTAACTATGTTTTTGTTTTTAAATTACCTTTGCAATCACTTTAAGTTTAGGTAACATGAACAGGTTTCAGTAGAATCTTTTAAACCTACTGGTACAACTACTACTAGGGATAATAGTACAACTACTCCCTGGGACAAGTGACGTTTAGGGTATTATGCAAATCTATCTTAAGGTTGAATTTGAGAGAGAAAAAAAGCGATGAGGGGGGGTAGAATTTTATACTCTATCTTGTACCTCTTTGAAACCAACAATTTAACCCACAGGTCTTGCCTCCTAGGACTCAAAGAGAAGCAAACTGATGTCCCTGCACTCATCGGATTGAGGATGTCCCTTCATTGGGAAGAGTGATTTAGGGGGTGGGCTTTGAAGCCAAAGTCTTACGCCAAAAGGAAGGACTGAACTAGGTTTTGAGTCTGAAGCCTGAGTAGATCGATAAGGGCATTTAAACTTTTGAGTCTTGTGACTTCTATCAGTGTTCAGCAGAGCACTGGTTAAAGCTTGTAGGAGTTTTCTTTCTGCTCTAGGAGGATGCAGAACCCCTGGCCTCTGTCTGGACAGTGCTTATTGGCCCTGTGCTGATCACATGCACTCTCCCAAGACAAAACAAAACCTCTCTAGCAATACACACCAAACTGAGAATGTGCAGTGTCTCCATGCGATATGTCTTATCAGGAGATAAGAGGGGGGCACTGGAAGAGGAGGATCAGAGAAGTCAGGGTCAAACAGCATTTTTACACAATTCAGAGGATTAACCCCTTAGGTTCTACAGTGAGTATATGAAGCAGGCTTTACTGCATATACAAACTGATTTTACTGTTGTGGGTTTAGTAACCCTTTAGGAGCATATCTCAAACTTCCTTTCTGTAGAAACTTTGAATTAAGAAACATCTTTAATTGGTACAGTGAGATGTTTAGGAGTGAGATGGCAAGATCACCTACCTGGACAGACCACTTTTTAGTGAACTCTTTTTGCTGGATAGAGCTTGGCAAGGATTTTCAGAAAGGTGAAAATGTTCTCTGAAATTGACCCAATCATCATAAATTGCCCATTCTATTTGTTCATGAACCGGGAATATCTTTTTAGATTTTTCAGGTCTCTTTGTACTCAATAGGGAATGGTGAGACTGGGGTCAAGTGCAACAATGCCAAGGCTTTTGTGCACAGCAAAAGTGAGCACATTCACACAGGCAAGAATATTGCATGAATCCGCAACATCAGGTGTATTGGATTCTGAGGGTGAGAGACCTTACAAAGCTTCCTCTGCCGCTGCCTCTGGATCTTCTTCATCCCTGTTCCTTTTCCCTTACATAAAACTGTGCGGTGGCCGAGTACCTTTTGTGCTCTTACAAAGGCACTACATACCTAATCTGCGAGAAGGCTCAGTTAGTTGTAAACTTTACCAATACACAGCCTTGATCTGAAAATGATCTAAAAACACACATTTCTTCTCTTCCTCCCCATGAGTTGTTCACATACGCTTTGTCACTCACAATGGTCTTGGAGCCTATAGAGAGGCATATGCAGTCTGTGACCTCTACTGATTGGTACACTGGCAAAGTTGGGAATATTCTCCCAAGATGGATGGTAAGTAAAAACTTAAAGTGTATATAGAACACGAACAATGAACTGCTCCTATTTTCTCCCTTTTGGCCGGCTAAATATACCATTAAATATTTAGTTCTATTAATTCAGTAAATGTAAAAAAATATGAATTTCACCTGAAACCTTGTGAGCTGATACATTCCTGTGCTCTTTGCCTGTGTATAAGGAGGGGATGGGGAGAAGAGGATGAGCAGGGGTCTGCGTTGTTTGTAATCTAGATGGAAGCAGGCAAGGCTGACATTACGGGTAATTTAAAGCTGTGTTGCCATGCCAAAGAAGGTAAGGGCCTCATTCTTCTTTTTTTTTTTTGCAGCGGTTGCCTTGACATATGCTTTAATGGAAGATGAACCAGGCTTACTAGTCTTGCTGTTCTAAGCTATTGTTATGCTATGAATTATTAGTAATTACAGGGGGAAAAAAAGCAATGTTGTTTCAGATAACTGAAACATAGTAGTTGTCTAATTAGGTTTAATAGTTTTCCATTTATTTTTCAAGTTAGGTAGGTGAATGGTAAACATATATGGTATCCTGTTTGAAATTAACATAATTTGTGTTAACAGAAAATAGTAACAAATGTTAACAGAATTTGCAAGCCATAATTCAAGCATCGCTATGACTTCTTTTTTCTTTCTTGAGCTGGCAACTATAATTGCTTATTTACTAGGTTTCCAAAGCAGACGTACCTGTATCCGTGGTTGTCATATCTTGTTCTAGTCTTAACTTTTGTTGACTGATTTTTAACATGGACTCCTCGATTGTTTCTTTACCAATTAACTTGATAACATTCACTTCCCTTAAAAAGAAGAAAAAAAAAAACACACAAAACAATCATGCATTTTGTATATTATTCTCCTTCTACAAAATGTGTGACTATCATGATGGATATGGCATCTTGGTATAAGGAACATACAAAAACACCAGTGCTCTTACTACACCTTATTAAACAACAGAGGATCTGTTTGAGAATGGAGGTTCAATCTTTCAGAGGGCAGAATAGATTTCTCAACTTTGTTTCTAAAGAACTTGCCTGTGTCTTCCAAAACAGACAATATTCTATTATTTTCTCAATCTGCTGGGTTGCATTTCATTTAGGAGTTATCCATTTCAGGCAACATAAGGCAAGCCAGTAACTTGTCATTCAGCACTTGGCCACAACCAGTTCTGCTCATGGCTTTCTGGACCTCTATTGCTGGACCCCCACCACTAAAGGATGAAGCCCCGTGGAGGGGGAGCATATGGGACACAAATGAAAGAGGATTTGACTCAGTCTGGGAAGGTAAAGAAAGTTTTCTGTCTACTATCACTACAAATATAGCGCAAAAAAAGTGAACTCAAAGCACACTATGCCATCTGTAACATAAGTCAAAAACAGACAAAATACGCAGACATTCATAGTAACTTGTTAGCCATTTTCAAACACACTTTACTGTTATGAGCAGAAAATAAGAACTTTGATGTACCTATAAATACCATACCATAGTCCAGTACAAGATACAGGAATTGATTCTTAGATCATGGGATATATGCCAGTACCTTAAGGTGATTGGACACTGGCAAAATACTTTGCTGGGACTGCCCCCGTGTATCCCTATAGCCCCATCCAAGGGGTGTCAAAACCATAGCAACAGGTCCACAGGAGAAACAAGAAAGTTCAACTGATCCATACAGACAATTGACAGCACAGGCTCATACAGCCACCTGGCAAATACATTTTTAAAAATGTAAACAGAAGATCAGGTGGTGGCCCTGCAACTTGTGAGAAAAACAGATGCTAGATTCTGTAAATAGCCAAAGCAGCCCAACATCTCTAGGAGAATAGGGTCAGATAGGGAAGAAATGACTCATACCCTGAGGGCAGAAGCCCTGGGGAAAAAAAAGCAAGGAAAGAACCATGAAGTGGAAGAATAGGAAGGGAACTCATACAGGGACCACGCTGTAAGGAAAATGAAGAGGGTTCCCAAGGGAAGACAGCGCAGGTAGCCTTGAACCCATCAATAAGCTGAAACGTAAATTTTATCCATGCCTTCAGGACAAGGGGAGGGAGAATGGACATTCTCACAAGAGGTGATAAGAACACCAGGGAAACATGAAGGACTGACGTTCAGGACACTTTGTTTCCCAAGAAGAAAATAGGGGATAAGAAGAAAAGAGAGACAAGAAGGCTCTGTTCCTACAGAGGCCCTTTTAAGGGAGTAACACCCTAGAAAACAAGTGGAGGGCACTACGTGGACAAGAGCATTTGAGGAAGGTCCCAGATAACACTGTTCAACAGGTAAAAAGTTTTGGGCATAAAATTAGCTAATGTTACATAATTTTGGGGTGCTGAAAACGAAAATGACCCTAAAAAATGTTGATTGGCTCTAGTTTCCATGATATATTCACCCATCTAATGACGTAAGCCATTCAAAATTATGATGCAACTTCAGCCGCATATTGCGCAATTGATACTGGTGACCAATAGAAAATTGCATGTATACTGAGATGATGCAATATTAGCCTTTAATTGCATCACTTCACTGCATAAAAGCTGCAGTATCTGTAGCTGATTGTAGTTAGACAGCGTCTTTACATTTCGTTTTATGCTTATATAGGCTACTCAGTAATGCCTCGAACTTGTGTGAATAAAGCAGATAATTTCTGCTATATCTGCGGTGAAATAACTTTTATCTCACAAAAAAGGAGGATAACAGGAATGATTAAGAAAGCCTACAACTTGTATTAACTACACAATGTTGAGACATCTGTAAATAAATATAAAGATTCAGGTATTTGGTACTTCTTGAATGCGGCGAAGGGATTGATACCCAAGTTTTGGCGGAAAGTTGAGGTACCGAATGAGGAAGACTGGATCAATAGAGTAAACCAGATAAGTAGAATGGAAAGATCATACCATATGCAGGAAGATAGGATGAGAGTTTATTTTAGCAGATGGGAAAAGTGGGAAAGAGCAGGATTGAAAGAGAAATATAGGAAAATTTGAACTAGGATGTTAGCAAAAAATCAACAAGCCTCAAGAGATTAGATTGGGTTAGAGTCTGCAGAGGGGGAGGAGGGGGGATGTGGGGGGGGGAAGAGGGGGTAGTGGGATGGGAAAGAAAAGAGTTTTTAGTAAGGGAAAGGTAGAAATGTTACAAATGTTTATTTGTATGAGAATTATTACCCTTTTTGGGTTTGTTTTCTTTTGTATTAACATGAAAAATTTAATAAATGCTTAAATTATAAAAAAAAAAAAAAAAAACAAAACAGTATCAGATACGCCAGTAGGAGGGGCTTGAGTGGCAACGTAGTGACGTCAGATCCGGCGCGGGCGCCATCTTGGTGCACCCCAGCATTACCCACACATGCAGTACACCCATAGTGTGGTGAAAACGCCGTTTGCATCTATTTTAACGTGAGTAGGTACTTTTATGCATTGTCTTTCAACTAATAAATGGGTTTACACTAAAAAAAAAAAAAAAAAAAAAAAAAAAAAAAAAAAAAAAAAAAGAAAGCCTACAACTTGTATTTTGGCTGCAAGATAGGAGACCAGGACAAGAGCTGGGCACCACATATATGTTGCAATTCTTGTGGGACGGCACTGGAGCAATGGTTGAATGGAAAAAAGGCATCTATGCCTTTCGCTGTGCCAATGATTTGGAGAGAGCCAACAGATCATGTTAGTAATTGTTACTTTTGTATGGTGCCTCCAATTGTAAAAGGGCTAAATAAGAAGAAAAAGTTATCTGTGCACTATCCAAATATTCCATCGGCAATACGTCCAGTTCCTCATGGAGAGGGGCTACCAATTCCTAAAGCACCAGAATCCTTTGTGGTTGAGTCAAGTGAGGAAGAACCTGAAGCGTGTAGTCACGTGCAGTTGTAAGAGATAGCCCTTTCCTCGAATACAAGAGAAAAGCCAAGAGAAGCAAAACCGACACAAACTGAAGACAAAACTAGTGAGAATCCTAAGTATTAAAATGATTCAACTTAGCTTATGGCTATAATTTTTCTTGGTAATCCTATGCAATATATTATGCCATTTAGGCTTTGTTATGTAGTCAATATCACTTGCTTTATATTTGTGGAAAGACATCTATCTATATAATTATTGTGCATTATGTAGTCATTACGCCTATAGTAGAAAACTTTCCGTTTACAGAAAAACTAGAGCCAATTGACAAATTTCATTGTTATATTTGAACTCAGAATGTGAAATTCATTAAGAAATGGATCCTTTTGTTTCCAAAACTGGCAAAAAATAAAAATTTGTTGAACAGTGTAATTACAGTAGGTAATGAAGAGGAGCAACTTCTTGCAAACAGTGTGCAAGAGCCAAGGTGTTAGGAAGAAGATGTACAAGACCAAACAAAGACCTGCAGCTTACCTAGGGCAAGAGTTTTGGTCATTTTAAACAGAAGAATTTGCACGATGAGGAACAGGATCAAATTCTGGATTAGGGTTCCCTAGCATCACATTAGGTGAGCACTACCTCACTTGAACTGATCTGCATACCCCAGGAAAAGTGGGCACCCAATCTAGAAGTTGGAATGTGCCTAACTAGTGAATGAGAGATACAAGGAGATCTCTGGACAAAAAAAGTATGTAGAGAAGTAATATAATTGACGATGTTTGGTGAAAAAGTGTGACAAGTGCTGAGGCACATACAGAACGCATACGGAGATGGAAACAAACGCCTAAGGGGAGCAACGAGAATAGGGACAATGCATCCTTTACCATTACTAAGCTAGCAAATGCAGTTGCCCAATACAAAAGGCCAGGTTTGAGGTGGTGAGAGCTTCTCAGCCCATAAACTGGCAATTTGGTAATCTGCAACTCTGATACGAGGAGGAAGGGGCATATCAGAGCTCAGAGCAGAGGGTTGTAAGCCCAGGAGATATGGTTTATAGTAATAAAAAGTAAATGAGGCTTCTAAGTAGTGGAGTTAACCTCCTCATATAGGAAGGAGAATAATTCCAGTGAGTCTGAGTGCATAAAACAGTGTACAAGCAGAGTCCATCATAACATCAGAGAAATTGCAACTGAGGGGTGCTAACGAGAGTATATTCTTGAACATGACACCAGACAGACAAGAAAAAAAAAAAAAGTGCTGATGGAGAATGTAAAAACAAACTATGTCAAGATTAGACCCAGGAGGCCCAGACAGTAAAAGGTCCAGGAGAAGCAAGAGAAGGCAGAAAAAGGAGAAGTGTGAGCATTAGCATTTGGGCATACAATATGATTAAAAGAATTAAGCTCCACAGCCTTGTATTAAAGTCCCTGAGGCACTCTGGGATATGAATGTTCAGGGTGTGATTAAAGGTCTAATAACATAGCACCAGAGTGTAGTGATTTTTTTTCAGCAATGTAAGAAGTGCATTGATATATGAACAAACAGTGAGTATAACCCAACATGATGCGTTTGCTAGGAATAGACAGAGTATAGTGGCAGATCTACAGAAGACCTTGAAGGAGCCTAGCCACTGCAGAAATTAAGAGAGATGTTTTAATGGCACGATGGGTAAATGCATCCCTAAATGAACATGGGTCCCTGTTAAAGATTTAAAGTCCTTGTAAGTCCTAAAAAGGGACGGGGATGATCGCCCCTTGAGATTGCTGCAAAGAGGTGTAGGGAATTCGTATGCTTTTTGTGAAGCAGCAAGTAGGAATGGGTAGTAGAATGCATCAGAGAGAGGAAAGCAATAGGGATGGTTTCTGTACCTTTCCTACAGAGTGAAATAAAAGGCCAGAACGTCTCAGTTCTATGCTGGAGCAAATGTCAGTTGATTCTCAAGGTGAACTTTCAATGCGAAGAATGCTTTTGAAAAGGTTCAGAGCTGATTCACACATGTGCAGTGCGGGTTGAAGCTCAGGTTTCACAGCTAATTGCCGTAGTTGTTCAGCGGTTCAAGTCAGGCTTACATCAGATTCAGGACAGGTTTAGACCAGGATTTTATACTGTTCACTCATATGCGGTTTAGAAACGGTTCCCATAGAAGTCCATAGCCTGTAATCCGCACCTGAACCAGACATCACTGCTCAGAAATTGTACAGGATCCTTTTTCAAACCGCACTGCCAGTGCACCGGACATATGTGAACAGGCAAGATAGGAAGCAATGTTACTTCACATTTCATGCAGATTGGATGCGGTTCAAACCGCATCCAATCTGCATATATGTGAACCGGCACTTAGTGAGCTGGAGGGGACAAACAGATTGCACATGTAAGCTAGGGGAAGCCAATTCAATAAGGAGGTGTAATTGTGAAATGCACCGCATTTTCAGATGCATAGGGTTTGTGAACAGAAGGATCTTACCAATGAGAAGGTCTGAGGAGTGGCCAATAGGATGTCAATGCTTTTATGATTGTGCAGTTGTATCTCCCTCAGATACAGTTTTCTATACACATTAATACTCTCACATGCCTACAGGTTACATTTTGGTGAGCAATAAACAGTGGGTATAGAAAAGAATCACCCCACTTTAAAATAATCACATTTTGATACTTTGCAGCCTGAAATGAAAACATACGCAGTTTTTGTTTTATCCAGCTGCATTTACTCAGTGCAACCTATAACATACAAGTGAAAGATAAAACACCAACATGTTAGAAAAAAAAAAAGAATCAAAAACAGAATCACTGAGTCGGAAAAGGGATCACCGCCCTCCAAAAAATTACTTTTAAAGTCAAATCAGGTGTAACTAATTACCTACTCAATGGGACACACAGCCACTTGACTTTCAACTGTGATCAGTTGTGATCATTTTGATTAGCTTAGCATCAAAAGAGCTTTCCTGGAGAATTTCAGTCCCTGATAGTGCGACTGAAACAATCAACTATGGGTGGCAAGGCACTGTCAAAAAATCTCCGGGATAAAATTGTGGACAGGCGCAAGTTACTATGTGGAAGTGGAAGGTGTTTGGTACAACACAAACCCTCCCTGGATCAGGACGCCGCTCCACACTTGATGAGCCAGGAGGAAACTGGTAAGAGAAGCTACCAATAGGCCTACAGCAACTCTGAAGCAGTTGCAGGAATCTATGACAAAGAGTGGTCATAGTGTGCATGTGACAACAAAATCACAAATTCTCCACAAATGTGGCTTGTATGGGAGGGCTACAAAAAAAAGCCACTCCTTATTTGCCACATGCAGTCATGACTGAGCTCTGCAAAAACGCACCTTTAAGGTTCTGAGGCCACTTGGAAAAGAGTGTTCTGGTCAGATGAGACTAAAATTTAATTATTTGGCCTCAACACTAAAAACAATATGTCTGTAAGAAATCCAATACAGCTCACCATCCAAATAACACCATTCCTACCATTAAGCATGGAGGTGGTAATATTAAGGGGTTTTTCTCTGCAACAGGGACTGAAGCACTTGTTAGGATAGAAGGCAAATCACGTCAAACTCTTGAGGAAAATCTGTTGCCTTCTACCAGAAAGTTGTCAATGTGAAGGTGGTTAACTTTCCAACATGACAATGACCCAAAGCATACAGCAAAAATGACCCCACACAGTGATTGAAAGAGAAATGGCCTAGTCACAGCCTATACTTAAACCCCATTAAAAAATTCTGTGGAATGGCTTAAAGACTGCAGTCCACAGTCACCATCAAATTTAACTGAACTTGAACAGTTCTGCAAAGAAGAGTGCACAAATATTGCAAAGTCTAGATGTGCAAAGTTAATAGAGACAAATCCCAACAGACTAAAGGCTCTATTTAAACCAAAAGGTGGTTCAACAACATACTGACACAAGGGAGTGATCTTTTTTCCAACTCAGTGATTCCGTTTTTTTATTTTTTTTTCTGACATGTAGATGTTATATCTTTCGCTCGGATGTTTTGAGTTGCATAAGAGTAAATACAACTGGCTAAATATGTGTTTGTCTTCATTTAAGGCTGTAAAGCTACAAAAAGTGGTTATTTTAAAAGGGGGGTGCTTTTTTTCTATACCCACTGTATTATCACCCAGCATGAGGTTACCTTTTTTAATGAATCCAAATATGATCGGCATTAGAAGCCTATTTCATCTAGAAGAATGTGCCTAACCCACCTAAACAAACATGTCATACATGCCTGCTCTGTGCAATGGTTTTGCACAGAGCAGCCCCGATCCTTTTCTTCATGGGTCACCTGCTGGCGCTCTTGGCCCTTTCCCTCTGCTGAGTGCCCCCAAAGCAAGCTGCTTTCCCTGGGGACACTTGTGCGTACTCACTCCTGAGCTTGCTGTGCATCTATAAAACACACACAGCATGGCTCAACCCCACCCTCTCCTCACTGGCTGTGACGGACAGCAGTGAGAGCCAACGGGGTCGTCCTGTCACCCTCCGCTGCCTCTCAGGGCTCTACCATCCCACCGGTGAGCCTAGACTGAAGTTGGAACATCCCCGATCATCCTCATCAAATATGAAACTGGAAGCGACGAGTATTTAGTCACTTACAGTTTCGGCCAGTAGTTTACTGGCCATTACTGGCAAAGGACAGGTTCAGATCTGGGGTTTGCCCTTTGATTTTACAAGGGATGTCTACATACTTTGTGATAACAATACAAGTGATCAAAAAATGTAAAGGGAGCAGTGTAAAATGAATAATAAAATAAATAATTTTAAAGAAATTGTCCCCCTCCCCCCCATGCCCGGTCTGTGTCTCTGCTTTGCTTGCTGCAGCTTGGCATGCCCTTGCTGAGTCTGATCTACTAGGACCCCCAGATCTTTTTTTCATACAGGAATCGCCCAATTGTCCTCCCCCTAGCGAGTAACTTGAGTTCATGTTTTTGCTGTCCAGGTATATTACTTTAGATTTTCCAAAATTAAGCCTCATTTGCCATGCATTTACCCATCTCTTTATTTTATTGAGGTCTTCCTGTGAGGGTTCTACATACTGCTATGATGTTATTGCTCTGCTTAGCTGTGTATCATCAGCAAACACTGAGATTCAGCTTTGTATGTCATCTTCGATATCGTTTACGAATAGATTAAACAGAAATGCTCCCAGGACAGAGCCTTGGGGTACCCCACTTACCACTCTAGACCTTTCTGAGTACAAGCTATTTATCACCTCCCTTTGGACATGCCCCTGTGACCAGTTTTCTATCCAGGTATATATGCTATGGTCTAAGCCAGGGGTCTCCAAACATTTTAAACAAAGGGCCGGTTTACTGTCCTTCAGACTTTGAGGGGGCCGGACTGTGGCCAGTGTAAATAGAAAATACTCTGGTGTCAATGGGAGTACAACATGCCCCATCATTAGTATCAGTTAGAGGAATGGTGCCCCATCATTGGTATCAGTGGGAGGAATGGTGCCCCATCACTGGTATCAGCGGGAGGAATGGTGCCTCATTATTGGTATCAGTGGGAGGAATGGTGCCGCATCTCTGGTGTCAGCGCAAGGAATAGTGCCCCATCATTGGTGTCAGTGAGAGGAATAGTGCCGTTATTGGTGTCAGTGGAAGGAATAGTTCCCCAATAATTGTGTCAGTGGGAGGAATAGTGCCACATTGTTGGTATCAGTGGGCAAAAAAGTGTGCCATCATTGGTGTCAGTGGAAGGAATAATGCCCCATCAATGGTGTCAGTGGGAGGAATAGTGACCTGTCATTGGTATCAGTGGGAGAAGTAATGTCCCAAGGGCCAGATAAAAGCAAGGAAAGGGCCACATCTGGCCCCCGGTCCGCAGTTTGGAGACCGCTGGTCTATGCCAATAGGCCTCAATTTGTGATTTAAGCGTTGTTGAATGATTTCGAAAAATCCAGATACACCAAATCCACAAGCCTTTCCTTAAACCTTAGTCAGATTAAGAAATCATAGTATATTAGTGTAATGCATGATATTAAAACCCACAATGACAATGGTTAGAATGTTGTCATATTTCCTACTAAAGGCAACCACTGATGATGAGTTTTCATATATCTTGAACTTTGGAATAAAAGCTTACACAGAGCTAACCTTTGGCATACATACGTACGCTGATATTTTAAGAATTGGCTTGCGTAAACATATTACTTAAACTGTGAATAAGGAATTGTTCTTTAGCCCTACAATTACTAAGCATCTAGAATAAAGTAGGCGTATTTGGAATTGCTGCAATCAAGCCTGACTGAAAAGGGTGGTGAACTAAATTAATAAAACATTGTCAACAACTGAAAAAGAGTTTTCATTCACATGGACATATTTAAGATTACAATTTAGGCTTGTAGCAGAGTCAAATTACTCTCAAGTCAAGCAGTGAAAATAAATGTACACCATTTCAGCTTAGCAAGTAAATGGTGCTTGGATCACACTGGTTTTCTGCTCATAAAGTAAGGATGGTTTAGAATCAGTTATCTTTTTGCTGTCATTTGGGGAATTCATCTTCTCTCCGTTAGTTGTCAACTAATGTGACTGGAAAAGAAAAAAGGGTGAAATTCATAGGAACAATTTTCTCCCCAACAGGTTTCTGGGAAAGGAAAGCAAAGTGAAATCTCCTCGAAGACGACAGGCAGCACAAAGAGAAGCTGATGTGAGATTCTCACCCTTAGCCAGACTACCCAAACAAATAAAAAGCTTGACTGAAGTTCCACAAATTTTAAAGCAAAACTAAAACTTTACTTGGTTTGGCCCACTCTATGGCAGCGATCTTCAGCTTGCTTGTCATTGTAAGGATTACAGTCTATATCATGGAGGATTACAACATTGGCTGAGGTAAGATTTATCCCAAGTCCACCTGCTTTAGTAGATAGAAGGAATATAAATATATCCATGTCACTATTGAATTCATCTATAAGATGTATCCTATAAAAAGAAAAAAAAAAAAACACTGTTTAAATATGCAAAAGGTACTTCAGTAAACACACAAGTTATGAAATGCACAGTCTCAACCAAGACAACCAGAGGATGTAGAAACAAATCTGTTTCTATCTATCTCAACCATTCTAAAAAAAATGTGGATGTTGAAAGCCAAGCAGTCACATGTCATCCTTGTAAACCATTGGTATTACAAATTATGCCCTAATATACAGCATTCCCTGTGGGAATAATACAATTTTGTTTACAGTTTTAACAAGCAAACATGGACAACTTCTTTCCAATGGCGTTGCGTAAGAAAATTTACAAAGAGGCAGAACAGGCATTGACAGATCCCAAGAGCAAGGCAGGCAATGCACCTAAAAACACAGCTGTTTTTTTATGCGTCTTTAGCTCAAAAAGAAGGTGGTTCCTGAATTGTGCATAAGGTTTCCATTCCTGAAGTTGAATACCATATCCAGTGACCTAGCCTTACAACATAACATTTTCTAAGAATGGATATAAAAGACAAATAGAACAGGTTTGCAAGCATTCATAAGCAGACCTTAATATGTAAATAGCCTGAACACATTCCATGATACTACACTCAAAGCAATGAAAAAGGTTTAGTTTTTATACACACCTGTCCGATATCTGAGTCTTCCCATCTAGTCGGAGATAACGATACTGATGGTGCTGCAGAAAGACCTCTAATATATCTAACATCATAGTGAACTGGCTGAAAAGTACAACTCTGTCACCCTGCATAGAAATAAATGCAAAATCATCATATAGAGTACATGGTTGATTTTGTGCAGTTTTAAATTTAACTCGTTGATGTATTCATTAAAAATCATAACTTTTTTTATTAAGAAAATATACATTTTATGGAGATGTAAGACACATAGAATATTCTTAAAGTGGTTGTAATGGTAACATTTTTTAACTTTAATGCATTCTTCACTTTAAGGTAAAATACTTTTTACAGGCAGCTCTCAGCACCTCCCCCCCCCCCCCCCCCATACTAAATACTCACCTGAGCATGATCTCGGTCCAGCGCTGTGCACGTCTGCAGCAGCTCCTCTCCCCCCTCTCACAAGCTGATAGCAGCAGAAGCAATTGGCCTATGCTGCTGTCAGTCAAATTAAGTGAGCAGAGAGCGGGGCAGGGCTGAGCCAGTCTGTGTCTGAAAAGTACAATTTCCCTCTAGAGTTCTCATTCCAGAAATAAAGTGTAATAATGTGGAGCTGTGCTAGTACATGCACTGTAAATTAATAACAATGTGAATATAAAATAGTTAACAATAACCCCACTATGAAAACAATTTCTGAGTATCTAGGTGACTACATAAACAACATATATGAAACTATGATGAATGTGACCCATTCGTCGTAGTTTCATATATGTTGTTTATGTAGTCACCTAGATACTCAGAAATTGTTTTCATAGGGGGGATATTGTTCACTATTTTATATTCACATTGTTACTTATTAATTTACAGTGCATATACTAGCACAGCACCACATTATTACACTTTATATTGACCATTCTGGTATGTGGTAAGGTGTTAGCAGCTTTATTCACAGGTCCAACTAAGCGCAGGAGGATTTTATAATTTTCTCATTCCAGAAACACTTTCTGCTGCTTCTGGATAATCACAAAGTGTTTCTTCACCAGCAGCATCTTCAAGTAAGGAAGTGTTATAAACAACTGCCTCACAAAAATACAAAATTCCTTCATTTAGACTTCAGTCACACTGAATCTGACTTTGAAATCGTGCGCCTTCACTTGAATTCTCACGATTTCAAAGTCGAATATCAGTGTGACTTAGAAGTCATCTGTGCAACTTCATGCACAGATGTCTGTGCAAGTTGCACCTGAACTTGCAAAAATTAGTGCATGAACTACTTTCAAAATCGTTGCACCGATTTGACAGATTCCATTGTGGACAATAGGGTGTAACTTGCCATGTGATTTGAAACTATCAAATTGCATGACAATTCGCACCGGTGCGCCCGGGGACTAAATAGATAAAATAACTGACAATCAGGAGAAAATTGATCTGCAAGAGCAATATATGCTTCTGCCTCAGCATTGTCAATGACTGAAAATGCATATTGGTTGGAAGCTTTTAAATCATTACAAGGGAAAGGGAACTATGTTCTCATGTACAGTTGAAATGTTCTTAACATATACAGTCCTTGCTATTCCATCTGTACTATAAAAAATATATTTTTAAAAATCAAGTTTAGTTTATTTACTGAATAAGCTGTACTTTTATTTCAAGCATAATACTTTCATATACACTGCATTCCACCTTCCCAGTGTAACAAAATTACTTTCAAAAACGACTCCACTTTTTTTTACTTTTACTTTTTCTTTAACATTCTGGAAAAAAACCCCCCTCTTTTCTTCATGGCTTAAAAATGTTCAGAAATTTTACATCTATTCTCACCCAGTTCAGTTCTGATCTTCCTCCAACCAGTACATTTTTATATTGTTCATTTTGGCCTGTTAAAGTTTGCTTGCTCTGTTGGCCACCCTTTAGCTAAAGGTGAAAGACGGCATATGTTCTTCAGTGGACTACAAAAAAAAAATAGGTTATTGTACTCATTGTAAACTCCTTTTTTTGGAGTCCACTGAGGGGCACAGGGTCCACACCTCTCTGTGTTTATGCTCATTTTCTTGATAATGTTTTTCTACAAAACTGAGGCATGCTAGTAGTAGGAGGGGTTATTCTGGCTGTCCTACAGTTTTTTGTTTGCCAATGTTCAATCATCTGTTGGCAGCACTATACCAAAAAGGTTAAAAGCTTATGTTTCTCAATGGACACTGAGAAAATAATTCTATGGGAGGTACAACAATCCTATTTGTAAAGAAAGAAAAAAATATATACCTTTTTCTTAAGGTCAGATAGTAATTGATCCAGCACCTCAAATTTCCCAGAATCTAAAAGGAGCTGATTTTCAAGTGTAAATGTGGATAGGCTTGAAAATTCTTTGCAAAGCCTGTGCAGCTCAAAGTCTGTCATAACCTCCATATCTTCAAAGATAAGATCAGGATTGGCTTCACAATGTGTAGGTTCCTTTAAAAAATATTATACAAAATAAACATTCATAGTTCATGAAACATTTTACTTCAGCTAATGCATAAAGAATATCTTGATGCTTTAAACAGTTCAACAATATGATAAAAGACACCCTAACATGTTGCACTCCAGTTAACCATGACATATATACATCCACCCCAACACCCCACTGCTCACCGCCTTTAAACTGGAAAATGTAATTTCGTGTCAACAGCAGAAATAATGCATTTATAAAGAAAAACAACATTACACCAATGCATTTTTAAAAATCACAAATTTGGGTTATGAAAAAATGCTCACATGCCTGCCAGGCTTACTTGGATGAAAAACATCATTACTAATGTTACTGCCCTTGACATAAAACCAGAAACTACTGAATCAACAAAGGCTAGCACAATTACAGGTGCCTTTATGTAACTGAAACACATAGACAGCTACAGACTAGGGACAGCTACTACTTTTTTGTTAATTTATTTTTCAAACAAACACAAAAATACATATTTCCATTTCCATACATTTAATAACATCCCCTCTCCCTTCCTATCAAAAACCCCAACCTTCCCTCCCCCCTTCCTCAACCCCCCACAATTTTATCCTACTTTTCTACCTTATCATAACATATATATTTAAATTCTTAAAGCAAGAAAAATATTCTCAAAAATAATCATTATTACTTCATACATTTAACCTTCAGTCTATATTCTTCCCATTTATTCCATTTCACATAATATGCTCCTAATCTATATTCGAGTGTAAAACAATTTTTCCATCCTACTAATCAGTTCCGCTCTATCCATCGAGTCCTCTTCCCCTGGCGTCTTAACTTTATGCCAAAACTTGGGTATCAATCCTTTTGCAGCATTCAAGTAGTGCCATATTCCGGTTTCTTTATATTTCTTAACTGACAAATCTGTACTATGAAAAAGACAGATTTCTGGGTCCAATCTCAACTCTACTTCAGTTATCAACCTAATTTGATGTATTATTTTCTTCCAGAATATCTGTATTTTTGGACACTCCCACTAAATGTGACATGTCGTACCAATCTCTCCACACTCTCGCCAACACCCAGAAAATTTCTCCACACTAATCCTGTGTTCCACAATCGGTGTAATATGCCATCTTATCAAACACTTATAATTCATTTCCACCTCACACATACTTATATTCTCGTGAATCAATCTATATATTTTTTTCTGTTTATCTTCCCCTATCTCCAGGACAGCTACTACTTGATACTTGGTTCTAGAGCATATAGAACAACCTGATTTATTTCTTGGGGGGGGGGTTTGGCTTAAATGAATAGCCTGACAAGAAAAGATTGAGTGACACAATGTCTTACGTGCTTTCCTCCTTGGGTATACTTTTAACCGTCTAGTGTCAAAAACAATCTTCATCCAACCAGTAGTGTTTTAGTGAACAATATGGAGAACATTGGAGCTTGTGACTATATCAATGACTATTGTTTAGGCAATGCATTTTAAATGTGTCATTTTTGTTAAATCTCTCCTTTCAAGCGACAAAGACTTGACTGCAGTTATAATGTGGCAGAAGGCTGCTGGTTTTAGGAATTACATTTCCTTAGAAATAATGTGTACATACATTGAGGACATAGACATACAATACATGTAGCCCTGCATAAAAGCTCTGCATTCAGGAAACAACACAGAACTGTAAACTAAATAAATCAAACATATAAGCTTAGGATGAAAAAAAATCCTTTTCACTGCTGTGGCCAATAGAGATCTCCCTTAGCATTAAGCAGAAAAGCTGAACATGAAACAGGTGTTCCTCACCAAAAATTCTCACAGATCGGCTGTCTAATCTGCTTTGTTACGGCTCATTCACACTGCGGAGATCAGTGTTTTTCTGCACTTGAAAAATGTTGGTCTGTACAAGGTTACACAGAATTGTTTTTCATGGATCCTATTGTCATTGAAGTGCAGGCAGGAGCAGCAAAGATTCTTGGGTGGAAAAACGCATTTTTCCACACCACTCCACAGCACTCTGTCACATCGTTTGTTTCTATTTACCACAGCTGAAATGTGGTGCATAGAAATAAATGAAATATCATTTTGGGACATTTCAATAAATTAAAAAAAAAAATGAAAAAAAAATAAATAAAATAAAGGCAAACAGTGCCTTTTGCCTTGTAAATACACAAGGCACTGCCCCCCAAAGCTCGTCCACAAAACATTTTCCTGAGCAGCTAGTGTGAAGCAGTCCCGGGACCCAATCAAAGCTCAGTCTATTGGCCTTGGAAAAACAATGTATTGTCCTCTTCTATTTAACCACTTCCACACTAGAGCAATTTTTTCATTTTTTACAAAAAAAAACACTTAAAACCCCCAGAACAAGGGGTCTTGTAGGATAAAAAGATAATTATTGCAATTTTGTATCTTGCACAATATTTGCACAACTGTTTATCAAACACAGTTTCAGGGAAACATACAATAAAATGAATACTAGTGCACACAAACACAATACTCAGTTTTTTTGGTAAAATATAAAAGTAAGAGTTGCATCAAGTAAGCAGATACCAAACATGGCAAGTCTTGCATGTGCTCGTAATATTGTGCAAAACAGTGGTACCTAAAAATCTCCATAGGCAACACTTTTAAAGCCTTTACTGCACTTTAGAGTTAAAGTCTTTGTGAAGGCTAAAGTTTTTTAGTTTTTTTTACCTTAATCCATACTCTGGATTAAAGGAAAAAAAAAAAAAAAAAAAAACACTTTTTAAGCACAACTCCACTCTGCCCTCCTAAAATACTTATCCGAGACTGAAATCAATCCAGTGCTGTGCTCAAGGGCAATGGTGCTACGCTTATTCTCCCTCCTCACTGGACTCTGTGAGAGCAGCGGAAGTCATTGGCTCCTGCAGCTGTCAGTCAGTCAAATCCAGTGACGAAGGAGAGGGGGACAGGGCCCAGTTGCACTGTGTGTTAATAGACGCATACAGTGCGGCTCGGGATTGAGCCCACAGAAGGGCCCCCAGAGCAAGAAGCAGCTTGATATGGAGGCCCTTCTGTGGGCACTTCAACTGGGAGCTCTGGAGCTAGACGTATTGCTCACTTTAATGCTTGTGATATCTCACACATGTGGTGCAATCATGGTTGACATGCACACCCTGGGTGAGCATTTTCAAATGTGTGTAGAGCAGTGGGGGCTTTGTTTAATTTTTTTTTCTTAATAAATTATTAATATTATAATACAGGATTTACAAAGTGCCAACAGTTTACGCAGTGCTTTACAACAAAAGGGCAGACAGTACAATTACAATAAAAAGTAACACAGGAGGAATCAGAGGACCGTGCTTGTCATAGCTTACAATCTAAAGAGGGAATTATAATATATACATTATAATTTTTATATATCTATATCTCTGTATGTATATGTATATGTATATATATATATATATATATATATATATATATATCATTTTTTTTTATTTTTAACATTAGTGCTATCACAAGGAGTTAACAAACCCCCATCTGACAGCGTTGGGCAGGTGATGGGTCTAATAGAACCCAAAACTCCCCTGCCCTCCACAGCATTTAACCGAACAAAGATATGCTCAGTTACATGCTTCGAATGTGGTCCTGGACTCCCAGAAACAGCAGGAGAGCCCAGGAGGGGGGTGCTGGGGTGGGCCCATGCCACCCATACTGTGAAAGTGATCTGCTTAACCCCCCACTCTTTCATCACACCTATTATGTCCAAAGAGCTAAAATAGTTAAACTAAAGCCTTTAGGTTTTTTTCTCTTGGAGTGCTAAATAAGCATTTTCAATAAAGGTGCACATGTTAAAAGGATAAGTCGCACCTTTTCACAAAAAAATAATAAATGCACATTTTTTTCCAGGTTAAAAAAAAATATGCATTTACTATTTTTGGTGTTAGGAGCCTGTAAAGCATTGCACCAGCAATCAGAAGACTCCTGAAAATCTGTTAGTGAATCTGCTTGCTCGTACCTCATATGGGCAAGCCGATACTTACTTACAGGAAGAATCAATGAACTACCACAGCACCATGATAGTTTACTGAGAACTATAAGCAGATACCCACAAAGGCTGTCAGAACTTGTGGTTTCCCATTCACAAAACACTGTGAATGAGTGACGCGGCTGGGGAGGAAGAGCGGGGGTCTGCCTTTTCGAAACATTACACCCTGAATATGGGTGTAGCATGTTACGAAAGGTGAATTTATCAATTAAAGCTGAACTCCAGCTTCTGATTCACTTTACATAGTTTGCTTGAGCCATGTAGCCTCAGCTATACACAGTTCATATAGCACATCCAGCAGCCTCACATGTTAGTGAGGGACACGTAAAGTGTACTGAAAGCTTTAAATTCAGCTTTAAATGTCTTGTCCGTCTGCAAAGGAGATCTACATCCTGTCCTCTAAAAAGGATGTGGGCTATTTGGAAGGGACTAATCAGAATCCGGAAGTCCCCCTTAGGAATAAGTACAGAGTACATAGTGTCGTTTGTTACTTACTCCTCCCAAATGTAAATAAAAACATGCCTACATCAAGAAAAAGTAGTAAATCCTTAACTTAAAAAAAAAAAAATTATGCCCTGCAAATTAATTCCAACATCAATGACGTCGTCTAGGGAAGTAGATCCTCATCAGTTGTGATGATCTACTGCTCGACAAAGCTTTTCCTGCTCTCCCAGTTTATTATACAATGTAGATTCCAGATAATGACAACACCAAAATCCCTTTTGGGGCGACAGGATGTGGGCATGAAGCTCATGTCATGTCAACATAGTGACGAGTTGTCTTGCAAGTTTTCCTTTCAATGCTGAAGGCATGTGGCCTGGCCTGGTTTAGGAAGGGGGAATTAGGAGGTCACATGCTGGTTTGGTACAGCTCTGGTATGAATTTAATGGGGGACCCCAGGCCATATTGTTTTTATAACACTAGCTGGCCAGGAATCTGTCATTTTGTCGCTATCACAAAATGACAGATCCCCAGCTGGTATTTATTTACAAACATCAGCTTGGGTTCAAACAGGCTTAATATGGTGTTGAACTCCTGCTCAACCTGAACCTCCTCCATATTTTCTGGATTCTCTCAAACTCTAGAAGTGCACATTTTGCGTGCACTGACCATTTAGGTTCTTCAAAATAGTTATATATAACTAAAGAAAATATCAGTTACTACCATGATGAAAAGGTAGACAAAGTACAGGTGCGAGGATCTACAGGCATTTCATGGAAGCTGTACTGTGTCAAGAACATCCGGACTCTCTCCCTTGATACACTTAATACTGCTACTCTTAAAGGGAAACTAAAACCATCAATGGAACGGTTTCCCAAAACAGTTACATTCAAGGCATGTTATGAATGACAATTGTCACAGGGTCACTTGTGCTCTCAATCAACCTGTCAAACAATCAAATGGCTGGTGTCACAACTGATCACATGTGCAGCACCATGAAAACTGCAGGTCAAACAGAGGCCAAGATGGCAGCTTCGATATAATGTTACATATATCAAAAACTCATGGATGTCAAGATCCCTAATAAACTTCGGATCTCTCTCTGACTTCAGGATCTTACAGGTAGATTAAAGGGGGTCTTCTAAGACATTTCTTGGTGTTGGCCTGTAGGGATATTGCTAAAAGACAATGCCTCCTTCATTGTCAGAATGAGTGTACTAAATGGACTCCAATAACAAATTGAACGGATGTCAGCTAAAAACAGAGACACTATGGAAGTCTTCAAAAACTTAGTCTAATTGGCTACCCTACAGACACTCATCTTACCCCTTATCTGGATATCTGTGAGCTAGAACTGTTGGAGAATGTTGTACTAAAATCCATTTTGTTTTTCTTCTTTTTCCCTCATTCTTCCTACATATACCTACATATTCTTCTAAATATGCCAGAGGCTTAAGATCTAAGTTCCCGCCACGTGTCATATTGTGATTAAGACCCTCTTCTTACTCAGACCACAGTCCCTTTATTAGGACTTTGCACATTACTCCAACATATAAGGTAACCCCTTGCTTGTGACACGTTATCCTGTTTTTTGCCTCTAAATCAGTCTGTGAGATAAGACTAAGATTTTTGTAACTCTTCTACAGTGAATTCTCACCATATTCATTTTGTACTTATTTATTTTTAGTTTAGTTCAACAATAAAAAAAAAAAACAAAAAACAGGATTTTTGTTTGTTTTCATTGATGAATCCTTTTCTCCGAGATGAATTGGAGGAAACTTCATAGGAATTCTTCACAATGTAGATCCAACACATGGTTTGGACACTACACAAATCAAAAGGGGCCAGCTTCCTCTGGTGGCTACCCTGACACCTGCTCAAGAGTTCAGTTGTAGCAAAATCAGTAGAAGTTAAAAAAAAAATAAACAAAAAACATTCAACCATGGCAGCAGGCCAAAAACAAAACAACCAAAGTGGTGGGGAGGGAAGGGATTGTGGAACATTTTACACAAGTACACAAAAAAAAAAAAAGTTTCATTATCTCCATTATCTATTTTTTTTCTTTTCTCCCCCCATTCTAGTATTAGCTGATCTTGTGAAACCTATCCAAGTCATTTAAAACTCATTGCTGCACTTAGAACTGAATTTCAAAACTGAGCACCTGGGCAACATTCATAGAAAAAACAAAGTCTGTAAATAGAGGAAACTAGATAGCAGTAACACTATTAATGCCAACATAGGATATAGTAATTACTTTGCTAACGTTCATACTTTCTTTTCATTCACATACATCAGGGCTTAGTCACTCCTTGAACAAAAAAAAACGCACATAATTAAGTCATGCCATTGGAAGCTATGGATTCCTGCTATTTTCATTTAAAAAGGATTGCAAAGGCAGAAAAAATTATTGGGAGGACAGACTGGGGAAATATGAAGAGGCAATTTGAAACAGATTTTATTCGCTGCAGAAGCAGTTGTAACATGACAAAATGAGGAACATTTCAAGGGGTATGAATACTTTTTTAAGGTACCGTAGGTCATTATCATGAGGCGTGTGCTGCTGCAGAGTGTATGTGAGAGAGCAGATGGGAGTCAAGTTAGCTCTGAAGACAAAAAAAAGGTAGAAAAACAAAAAAACAGGTTCCAATGAATACCATAAATGACTTATGACTACGAGTCCTAAGTGCTCTCAAAAACATGTATAATGCTGTAGTGCCAACCAACCTGGAAATATATTGCCATCAAATGTATTCCTTTCCACACAAGCCTAAATGGATCTTATGTAAATCATTACCCAACATTTACAAATACATTCTTTTCACCTGTGTGCATCCAGATATAATGTGCAAATGGAAAAAAAATAAAAATGGACTTTTGGCTGTACAATTTGGCCACATTATGCAAACAAAAAATAAAATAAAAAAATAATCAAACTTGTATGGTATCCTTGCACTCAAAAAGCTTTGTTGATATTTTGAGGTGAATACCAGGGGTTTTACTAATTACTCTCACAGAAAGAGGGAGTACAGTTGTGGTCCTCAAATTTAAAAACCAATATATAGCTGAATTTAAAGTACCGCCAACAAACTATTTTTGTTACAGTGGGAAGGCTTTGCATCTTTGTCAGTTTTATCTGCAGTCTGTGACAGGTGGTGAGGAGGTTTCCCATTACTACCAACCCTGGTGAAAATTTTGTGAGTAGGACAGGGAGTGGTAAGAAATGCCCAATGGGAACAAAGACCATGATATTAAGCTGATGAATGCTCCAAAAAGTGTAGTAATTCAACGCTGTTTTGCAAGTTAAATAGATTTCCTACTGCACATCCTGAATCAATAGTAGTCACCGGGACAGGAAGAGAGAAGGAAATAGGGAAAAAAGGGGGGAAAACAAGGAAGAACAGGAGAATAAAAATCGGTATTTAAATGCCATTCTATTCACATATTCTGGAGTTTAACTTCAATATACAGAAAAGTGTGAAACAAACATACACCTTTGCAGCTTTGTAGCAAGCAACGAGGAAAGGACCAGATGTGTCTGTCTTGCGATGCTCTCCAAGAGAAGGATTTTTCAGGTAAACCAAAAATCCCGGTTTCCTAATCATACATCACAGTACACAGAGGACTTCATATTAATGACTCGATGAGATGATAAAGCACTAAACATGATAAGTGGGCAACACAGCAATAAGTTGAAACACACTCAAAAGACAGAAGAGGGGGGAACTCCACAACAAAGCCTCCAGGAAGACCTTTTGTCCAAACCTGACATCCCCAGAAGCATTAACATCTATCTGGTAAAACTTCATAAACGTGAAAAGACGACTAGGTACGAGCCTTATAAACTTGAACAATATAAGCTTTATATGTTGATCAATATCAAAGCATGCAGTGCAACTACTAATATGTGTATCACTAAATAAAAATGTGCAAAATTATACAACCCAATAAATGTGTGTGACATCCAACACAACCTGTATACAAAACAATAAATGCATATAAACCCAAGAAACTAAAAAATGGCAATAAAGTTGTAATAAATACAACCAATCTATTGTGCAATCCCCCTTATTTGTCAAGAACAGTACTTTGGAACTAAGATCCCTGAATGAACTTCATGTGAACTGAAAAAGTCATATGTAAACGCATGCACATAAATACATTGTAAACATATGTGAAACTCATTACAGTCCCATAACTTTCTTCTGAACCATTCGTGCTTGATGACATGCATGCTCCATATAAACCTTCTAATGTGCTCCACCACAGTGAACCAACACCTCTCAATGCTGCCCTTACCTCAAGGTTTGATCCACACAAAGGTAAGGTCAAACATGCTTTCCCAACACTCTGGGTATAGTAAGTGGTAATCTTCCTCCAATAAATCAACTTATAACAGATAAGTGTCACTTTAAGACCGCTGGACACCAGACGGATCAATGCAAAATATAAAGCAAAAAGGATCTTATGGTGCAGTATCAGAGTAACTAATTAGATTTTATTAAAAACAATTAAGAACACTCAAAAAAGTAGTAGCAAGATCTTAGACACTACTCCAGGAGTATGCAACCTTAAGGGGGCAATGATATTGTTGGAAGATGATTTTAGACAAGCGATTTATCTGAGCACTGCTTTTGTGAGTGTTCTTCCAAGCTGCAGGCCCAATCTTCACCCATCATGGCAGCACCCTCAGGGACTTGTTTAGACCATTCCCCCCCTTTCCAAATCATTCACTGGGTGATCAATGCCCTGCCTGGACCTGTAGAGCAACCCATCGGCCAGGTCACCTGGTACAGGACAGTTTCCTGGAATTTGCTACCTTCACTGACATTTCTCTGCTCTTGCAAGTGGGAGCCAATTACAGCCCCTATTTGCCTACTGGTCATACGACGAAACTGAATGAAGATCTCCTCTATCCCATCAGGGTTGATAGCAAAAAGGCCAAAAAGTATGGGACTAAAGCTCACAAAATTAGATCTTCAGAGAGAGGCATCTGTAGGCACATCCATTACGTAAGAACATTAGCTAAGAAGTGAGGCTTAGCTGAGCTGGGGAGGATTATGCCTGAGCAAGAATTCTTGTTTTTTTGTGGCCAGTGTGGCACCATAACCCAAATAGTCACGAATACGAAGTCCTCTGTGTTAGGTAATGTACGATTAGGAACCTTTTTTTACTTTAAATAAACTTTTGCTACAGGACACAGCATTTCTGTTTCACAATTTTACTGAGGAAAGGCATCTCCTAACAGCATTGGTGATTTCAAAAGAATTATTTTCATCTTCATGAGGGGCTGACTGATGCAAACTGTGCACAAATCTACAGTGAAGCTGCATAGCATATCATTGGTAGCACTGTGGGCCAGTTCACACCTCTGCGGTATGTTTTGACAGCACAAAATAAGTGAAGCTTTTTAAAGGACACTGTACCAAACCGTATGTTACTGCAGCATCATGGGAATTGGTGCCCGCAAATGCACTGACTCTGCATTTGCGGTGCCGTTAACAATACATTGACACCCGCTTGCAGATCACAAAGGCAGCACACGTTCACCTGCAGTGTGGGAAACGTGCATAGAAAGCGCTTTTCCCACATAGTGTTCTGATGTAAATTAGCCCAGAATGAGTGTGTTTTAAGTGTTTCCTTTGATGATATGTTTTGAATCATCAGGTAACCACATCATTTATTATGAGCTCTAGGTAATTCGTAAAGTCATCAGGGGGAAATGTACTTTAACTGGAACAGACAAAATCTGGAGCAGCTGTGCAATCATCTTCTAACCTCAGCTTGTTCAGTTAAGCCTTAGGTAGCTTGTACTGAAAAAATGTGGATGTTCGTGCAAACAAAAAAAAGGTTAATGGACAGTACTTAATTGTTTTTGTAACAAGTGCACTAATACGGCTACAATAACCTCAGATTTAAAAGCTAAAAGCTTGCACAACTGCACCAGACCTAGTTAATCTACTCTCACTGTATTTTCCTATAAATGACTTTGATTATCAACACATACTATTCTGCCATCTAGTGGACATCAGATAGTATTGCTATTGACTAGTATACAGCAATCATCAAAAACACCCCCTGGGGTAAATATGTACCATTGTGTGAGAACAAGTGCACTAGACTGAGCTGAACTCAGGTAACACAGTTAAATGAAATCCAAGAGCCTGTGTAGTCCGGCTTTGAGGGGAAAATATAATTCATTTTTCACATCAATCTGAGACTATTCTGAGATCATTAAGCACTTACTGCATGTACAGTGGACCTGCTTTGTACTTAAATGTATGGAGAGAAGTTGTTCTAAAGTGAACTTTTTTAGACTGTTGAAACTGGCCCTTCACAACATCTATACATGTCTATATTTAATCATTCTAATAACATTTAATATACATGCAAGCCCTGTTGAGATCGCATAGCACAGCAATATTGTATTAAACAAACTAACAAGAGCATATCAAAACACATAAATTACATAACCCAGCATATAACACTGCAACAGAAAATTATACCACTTAGTAATAGCATAATGAAGTATAACGGTTCTTCTGAAAGAAAAAAAAAACTATGCAGTCAAAGTTCCCCAAAGATATAAAACACTGTTCAGCTTGTAGCTTCATTTGAATGCCATACCTGTAGGCATTTTGCAGCACCCCCACAGTCTGTCTAAAAAAAATTCCCAATGCCAGTAATCCTGTGTCCTGCCTAATAAATATTATGAACTTTGCTTGCTGTGAGAGTATACAAGTTGGAATTTTGACATGGCTGCATTTTTTCCAAACCCAAGACAGAAACAATTATTCTGGTGTCAAAAGGATAAATCCAGATGTATATGAATTTGGACAAATTAGTTCAACAATTGTTTTCACCATATCTGAGCAAAAGCTTATTCTGTTTTAAGATGACCAGATTCACCTATTCCAACAAATGCCTATGGATGCTTTGAAAAGCAACAAGAGTTTAAGTGAATTGTTAGTGATGTTGCAGTTTCCCTCCCCTCACTGATAGAGACACACGTTTTTAGGTCGTAGGAAAGGAGTGTTTTAGGGTGCATGTTAATATAGTTAGGGTTAATGTATTTACACACCCCATGTATGGCACATTTTATCCTTTTAGACAACACTTAACCTGTCAATCCTCATTTGTGATGTGTGTGTTGATCTGCCCCTTTAGGATGATCTCATTGGGAGAAACGATGCAACAAGTAAAGAAAAGATTAGTACAGCATCGATTTTCAATTAAAAACAGACAATTGCCGATTCCCAGGCATTCTGTAGAGAAAGGACAAAGACGGCGACCTGAAAATTATTATTTTGGAAGAAATCTTCAGACTGAGAAGAGGAGGAAAGAGTTTTGGAATTGAGAAAAAAAGAAGCAAGATGGATTTACCAATTGCCCTCACTATATTCATAAAGATTAAAAAGATATTTTGATAGGTACCTTTTTTTGCAAACCCTTTTATAGAATCAGGGGATTTAATTAGTTTTTATTTTATGTTCAGTCGTAGGCTACCTTTGAGAGGTGGAGATCTAACAACATGAAAGAGACCAAAGATCACTGGGGTTCGATTATTTTTTTTTTTCTCTTTAATGAAATTAAGTAACAATGCCTAACTAATAGTAAGGAAAACTTATAATAAACTTCGAAAACATAATAAAACAAATGTCACTGTAAAAATATAAACTTAGCCTACTTTAACCTCTTGCCCTCATAAGGATTTACCCCCCTTCATGACCAGGCCATTTTTTGCATTACTGCGCTGCATTACTTTAACTGACAATTGTGCGGTCATGCAACGCCTAAATGAAATTTATGCTCTTTGTTCCCCACAAATTGAGCTCTCTTTCCGTGGTATTTGATCGCCTGCGCAGGATTTTATTTTGTGCGCTATAAGCAAAAAAAGACCGACAATTTTGAGAAACAAAAAAACAATATTTTGGACTTTTTGCTATTAAACATGTCCAGTAAAAAAATTACAAAAATCAAACTCCGGCAAAAATATATTACAAAATGCATTCTGCTACATGTCTTTGCTAAAAAAACAAATTGCAATACGTGCAATTTAATTGGTTTACATGAAAGTTATAGCATTTACAAATGGCAGTATAGATAACGGGATTTTTTTTTCCCTACTAGTAATGGCGGCGATCAGCGACCTTTAGCAGGATTGCAGCAGACATTCTGACACGGGGGGACTAACTTGGGCAGGAGACGGTTAATGTGAGGGGCGATACGGGGTTAACTCTGTGCGTTTTACTAGGGGGCGAGGGGTGTGTTCTTCACTGTAAGCACACTGATCGGGATGGCTGTACTGTGCACAGCCATCCTGAGCAGTGTGCTCGAGCTGACAGGGAGGAAGATTGTTTGTAAACAAAACAATCTTCCTCCCCGTGGGAGATTCTCGGTAATCAACCAGGCGCCGGCAGGTAACTACCGGCAGGGACCCGGTGATTGACATCTGCGGCCGTGAATGGCGGAGCAGGTAGGGCGCGCGCGTGCCCCCTACCTGGAAATGCAAAATCGTGATTTTGCGCACAGGTGCCGCCCTGTAGCAGTATATCCGCTATATGGCAGTCCTTAAGCAGATAAAGGTGAACAGTGTCAGTCAGAGCAGTGGAGAGTCAGTAGGGCAGTGTACGGTGTGTGGGCAGGGCACTGGTGTGTGGGTGGGTGTGTGTGTGTGTGTGTGTGTGTGTATGTGTGTGTATTTTTTTTTTACAATTTTCATAGGAGCCCAGATAGGGGGCTTTGGTGGGTGAAATATCTGGGGTCAGAGAAAGGTACTAAGAACACGTATTTCCTAGTCCCTTTCTCTGAAGCCTCAGCTGCACGGGACAATGAATGAGTGGAAAGTGCACTGTGCTGAGCGGCTTCCTTTTCATTTACAAACTGAAGCATAATAAACACACAAGGGGGTTAGCACCATAAGGAAGATGGGCTGTATTTATCTACCTGCAGCAGCTATATGCTGCTGGGAGGGAGAGGAGAAGCAAACATTGCTGGTATTTAGCTGCTGAAGAGAGGAAATACAGCCCCCTAAAATGCCACCCCTCCTCTCAAGGTTCCAGGGTGCAGAAATCAAAGGACATGATCTGCCCATCACCTGCCCGTGATCAATGGGTATATTGGAATTAACGGGCTGCCAACCCCTGTTGTAGACTATCAAGGATTGATCATGCCTTGTGTATTCTGTAATCCTATTCATACCTGAAGTAGATGGAAGTGATAAGTGTTCATCTTGTTTCGGCAGTGGGATTGTTTTATCAGTTACTTAGTAACAGGGTGGTTACGAGTTTCCTCTTCAGAGCTTTTTAATGATTATTTAAGCCTGTGTGAAAATGTACACCAAATGCTTGTAAACTTAAAGTGAAAACTTTAAAAGGTTGTAATTAAAAAAAACAAAACAAAAAAAAACATGTTATTACTTACCTTCTCTGTGCAATGGTTTTGTGCAGAGCACCCCCGATCCTCTTCTTTTAGGGTCACACGTGGGCGGTCCTGGTCCACCTCTGCAGAGCGTCCCCAGTAGTAAGCTACTTGCAATGGGGGGACTTGAGCAGGAGTGCTCCCAAGCCACACTCCTGTGAATGGACAGTGATCATTCACACACAGAACGCGACACAGCTCCACCCCCACTCTCTTCTCATTGGCTCACTGGCTGTGATAGACAGCAACAGGAGTCAATGGCTTCCACTGCTGTGTGACAAATGAGGAGAGAGAGAGACTTGGGAAAGCTGCATTCATGCACATCGCAGGACTGAGATGGGGCCAAGGTAAGAACCACTTTAAGGACAGGGACGCCAGAAACGGTTGCTCAGATTGTTCCAAGTAAGTCTTGAAGGAATTGAGATGAACCCTTTCAATGCCAGAGCTGTTTTAAGCGTTTCTTGCACATATGTTTAAAAACATTTTAGGCCTGAAGATTGCATAAAACCAAAGGCTCCCACTGCTGTGTGCACCAATGAGTAGAGAGAGCCACTGTTCTCATGCACATCGATAGCTCAAGATGGGGCTCAAACCGAGGTTTTTTGACTTAATGCATATAATGCATTAAGGTTTAAAAAAAAACAAAAAAAACAAAAAAACACCTTCTGGCTTTAGAACCTCTTTAAGGGAAGGTACACCAGAAATGGTCGTTCATATTTTTCCATGTATGTGCTGGAGGAATTGAGATTAACCCATTGCGTTTTTTGCGTATACGTTTAAATAAAAAAAACTTTTAGGCCTGAAGATTGCATTAAACCCTCAAAACATTATATATTTTGTAAAAGCAAACAGTCTAGAGAATAAAATAGTGGTAGTTTAATTTTTTTTAATGTTACACAATACTACTGCAAAGGACTAGTAAATGCAAAATTTCAGTAAAAACTACCTTGAAGTTAATTTTAGGGTGCACAAACGCAATAAATGTATGTGCAGGGATAACCAGATACCCAACATATCAAACCTTAAATTTGTGTGCAGCCATGAAATGGCAACAAACTTTAGTACCCTACATTTTTCTAGGGTGATGCTTTAAAAACCTCCTAAAGGTCATCAGTTTAGTTACGTAGGAGCTCTGGTACTGGAATTATTGCTCTCACGTGTGCATTCGCAGTGATACATAACATGTTTATCACAATTGTGTGGGGGTGAGCTGGAATTTTATATTTTATGTGATTCGGTAAAACTTAATTTTTTTTACCTTTTTTCCAATCACATTGGGTACAAAATTGTTCTACACATTGCTTTTGGTAGGTGAGGTGCCCCTTATTAGGGGGTTTGGAAGCTATCGGGCGGCTACATAGCCTCTGGATTGCTTCCATATGACAGCCAGAAATTCGTTTGTTAGGTGCACACACAATGCAGACGTTTGTGTAAACCGCCCCCACTGTCAGGTCTGCAAAATGTACAGATTTTACAGTAAATGGGAACGAAAGAGGTTTATTTGTGGTGTCTCATCCTCTATGTTGGATTTGATAAGTGGTGGCAGTTGGGACAGGATACCAAAAAGCTGGCAAAGTGGTACTAAAAAGGAAGAGCAGGAAAAATGTTTTGCAGCTAATTAGGTTAATGGGCAATAGTCCGTAACATGATTGTGTATAAAAAGAGAATCTTAGAGAGTCAGAGTGTTTCAGAAGTAAATATAGGCAGAGCTTCACAAATCTGTGAAAAGCTGCATCCAAAAATTGTAGAACAATTTCAGAATATTGTTCCTCATGGAAAATAGCAAAGACTTTAAATATATCATCATCACAATACATATCATCAAAAGATTCAGAGAATTTGGAAAAATCTCTGTGCGCAAGGAACAAGCAAATAATGGTTGATCGTGACCTTCGGACCCTCAGATGGCAATGTATTAAAAACAGGCATGATTCTGTGATAAACATCACTGTATGGCTTCAGGAATACTTCCAAAAATCACTGTCTGAACACAGTTTGTTGTGCCATCCAGAAATGTAAAGTAAAGCTCTATTATGCAAAGAAGCCATATCTGAAGATGATCCAGAAACGTCACGGTCTTCTCTGGGCCTAAACTCATTTAATATGGTCTGTTGTAAAGCGAAAAATGGTTCTGTGGTCAGATGAATTGAAATTTGACATTCTTTTTGGCAACCATGGCCGCTGTATCCTCCAGACTAAAGAGGAGAGGGACCTCCTGAAATGTTATCTGTGCTCAGTTTCAAAGTCTGCATGTCTGATGGTATGGGGTGTATTGGTGTGTATGGATTGAGTAGTGTGCACATCTGGAAAGGCACCAAATATGCTGAAAGATATATCGAGGTTTTAGAGCTGCATATACAGTACTCCCATCCAGATGAAGTCTTTTTTCAGGGAAGACCTTACATATGTCAGCAGAACAAGATTAAACCGAATACTGCATCTATGACAACAGCGTGGCTTCGTAGTAGTCTCGGTGCTTAACTGGCCTACCTGTTGTCCAGACCTTTCACCTACTGAAAATATTTGGCACATCATGAAACATCAAATACGAGAAAGATAACCCAGGAATGTTGAGAAGTTAGAATCCTATATCAGGTAACAATCGGAGAACGCTCCACTCCCAAAACATCAGCAACTGGTCTCCTCCATTCCCAGATGTTTACAAAATGTTGTTAAAAGAAGGTGACACTACACTGTGATGGCCCTTTCCCAACTTTTTTGAGACGTGTTGCTGCCATAAATTTCAAAACTACCTTATTTTTTTCTTAAAATGGCACATTTTCTCAGTTTAAACATTTGATATGTTTTCTATAGTGAATAAAATATGAGTTTATGACATTTGCAAACCACTGAATACTGTTTTTATGTAGATTTTACACACCATCCCAACTCTTTTGGAATTGGGGTTATGTGTGTATATATCTGTAATATAGAAATGTAAAATGGTTTATCCAGATACCACATAGTACTTACCTTAAGCATTAGTTTAGACATACTTCTTAACTTGTCTGCAGTGTAGTACTGCCTGTGTAGTAATGGGTGATTGGCCATTTTTCTTAAGTGCATCATTACATTGCATAGTTCAGTATTTTTCTCTAGAATAAAAAATAAAATTAAATTAGCTCTACTATTTTTTCTGGTAAAATCACTATACTCCTGACTATACTCCTTTTCACCAGGACTTGACATGAAACAAGCAGAAATCAATACAATCAGCAAAACAAATAAGGAAGGGGCAGTAACCTTAAGGATTTTTTTTTTACTTTAAAGAAAAGTATTTAGTGGACAAAACCTTGCACAAATAATGAAAAAGACCTATATATTTATAAAGAAGTGCCTGTGTTGACACCAAGCAAAAAAGGATTTCCAGGTACGATAGTAATGCTTTCTGGTAGTGACTATGGAATTCCTTGCTTGGCTGGATAGAAGCAGGGGTAGGGGAAGGAGCACCCTTAATCCATACCAATAAAATGCTGTGCTGGAAAGGTCTCAAAATTGAGCAAATAGGACAGCCTTGAAGGTGGCTACGACGAGACCCAAAACGTAATCTCAAGTTCCAAGTGTGAATTCTGAGAGAGCACAGTTTTTGCTTGGGCTGTGTCTAGAATAAGACCCCGTATTCGAGGCGAAGAGAAGGTTGGAGAGCAGATTTTTGGAAGATGATCATCCAGCCAAAATTCCAAAGCATCCAAATTGTCCTGTGGACATTTGCAGATAGCTAGATGAGAGAAAAGTCCTTTAGAAGATAGTCTTGATAACCTGTGACCAGGATGCTCTCAGTTCTGAGATGGGCAATGAGAGGAGCAAGAATATATGTGAAAAATCAGGGAGCAGAGGATAGACCAAATGGCAGTGCATCAAACTGGAAGTTGTACAAATTATTGATATTTATCTCATGATGTGTTGCAGGGAATCACAGAAAAAAAGATCAGATGAAAGTTGCTATAACTGCTCTGCAACTGCCCAATCCTGAAAGACAGGGTCATGTTGGTTGTTCATTATCCTGATCCAGTTAGCTGTGGTTTGCAATACTGAAATAGCAGCCAGAGCTGGTTGCAGGGCTGGGCCTGCGAGGAATTTTAAGAGGAAAAAAAAAGTTTTAAAAGCATCACAGATTCTTTGTCCAGAGAATCTTTGAAAGATGGAACATCATCAGTGGGTACAGAGAGTTGTTAGTTTAGACCACAAGAACAGTCAACATTTTCAACAAGATAGAGTTCAAAAAAAGATTTTTGTGAAAGTGAGTGTGATAGAGAAAATCCTTTCAGGAGTGACCCAGACATCACAGAACGCACATTCTATCTGTTCATGAACAGAGAATGTTTTGCAAGGCTTAGTAGGTCTCTTTGTGCCCAAAGGGGTGTGGCAAGATGGAGAACAGTCTACCTGTATAATGTCAAGGCTTTTGCGGACAGAGCCAATACGTTTTTAACATTAGCAAGTATATTGGGGGAAGCTCCCTCTTCAATACAGTGACCATGTGAGGGAGAGAAATCTTCTGCAGCTTCCTCCAATACGGTCTCTAATGTATCCTTTGTTACCTTCTGATTCAGCATCCTCTAGGACCAGGATATCAAATTTCGACTCTGGATGAGAAACGGAGCAGAAGAGGTGAGGCATTTTTGATCTCTGGACAAAGATGGCTAAATTAAGGTCGTAATTTGTCCACGAAATTGTGACATACATACAGAAAAGTCTGCTTTTGTCAAATAGGCTGCTTGTTGCACTCCTGAAATAGGACTAGCATTGGATGCTGAACCCGGTGTTAAGATCGGTTCCTGCTCCAGTGGAATGCATCATCACTTTAAGTGTTGAGCACACCTTAGACCTGCTGTCTGCCATATCTACAAATGAGGGTACTACCCTGTGGGGGGACACGGAGTAGAGTGTGGGAGGTAGGGAAAGAGTGTCTGGTAGGAGTATACAGGAACCCAGGAGTAGACCATCCTGCTACGAATCCTCATGGTGAAAGGGCGGGAGGAAACGCCTAAATACCTTATTCTTGGCAGCAGTGATTTTAAAGTGTGCAACCTGTGGTGTGCTGTAACACCTGGAAAACCACGTGAGACTAAGCTCTGGGTGGATGTAAAGTTTGAAAAGTTTACACTGTAAAGTGAACACATTCCAAACATAGTCCTGCTTTTCTGACAGTTAAAACGTACAAACATATACTACTCAGGATTGTAGGGCCACAGTAATGGGTCAGAGATACAGGGTGACCCTGTCTTAACTGTCTAATTCGATGGTCCCCATATAGGGTCCAGGCTACACTGTGACGGTCAATTATACAGAGTGACCCTGTGTTACCTGTTCACAAAGTTGGACTGTATATAGGGTCCAGGCTACACTCCTCAAGGCAAGCATACCATTGAAGGGGTCTTTGGGGGCTGGGCTCGATTGTGATGGACCACGGCCCTGAATTTGTATAGCATCCTGTGGCTAACTTAAGTGTCAAGGTGAGAGCCTCACGTAAGATTCAGTGCCAAAAGTCTGTCAAACAGGCACAGTCACACGTGGACTGAAATTCATCCGGTTGCTGCTGAAATGGACAAATTTTGATCCATCAATGGACAGCTTTATCAGACATACATTACCTGTGCCTTCAACTGATCTCTTTAGTTTCTGCATTAGGTCATTATACAGCTGCTGCTGCTTCTTGGACAATGTGCAAAACTTAACATGATCTTGCTTAGGAGGTAGTTGCTTGAGGACCTGGGAGAAACAAATATGTTGACAATACTACCAGAAAGAATAGTACAGATTTCCAATAATTTGCATGTAATATGTACACGTTAGTAAAATGTACTCATAACAAACCATACCTCACTTTTAACTCTTCTGAGAATGAATGGCTTCATGATTCGTTTAGCATGAGCAATTCTTTCTTTTTCAAAAGTGCTTTGTTCATCAGTAGATTTCTAAAAAAAAAAAAAAAAAAAAAAAAAAGAAAGTATCACATTAAAATATAATTAGGACACTACTTTAGAAAACTTTTAGACTGTTTTTTTAATCTGGTAAAGCAAAAAAAAAAGGAAGGGAAAAAAAGAGGAATGTTGACATAATTGTAAATTCCATATCTTGGAGCACAGTACAGTAGCTACAATCACGTGATTGGACCCAGGCAAAAATTTTGCTGAGTCCTGCCCCCAGTGTATAACCCTGACCACGCTGTGAGAATCCAGTTTTGTTAGAAAGCAATGCATAAAATGAGGAGAGGGACCCATGTCTGTACTATATTTATACATCTAGATAAAGAATTTACAAGTATGTCAAAACTCTTTGTCTTTATCATACAGTGCAGGACTTGAATTATAGACCATGTGACATCTCCAAGCAATAATCGAGGGATGGGAAACAAAACAGTAGCAACAGACCCAAAGGAAGACAAGCAGGGTCAGTAGACCCAAACAGTCCATCGATAGTGGAAACACCTCACTGCTGGAACAAACACCAACAGACATTCAACAGCCTATAGTGTTAAGGAACATGAAACAATACAGGCAGAGGCTCCAATCAAATAGAATAGACTGCAAATGCCTCAGAACCCCACCTCAATGAGAGGATGCACTTAAGCAGGGATGGGGAGACCTGTTCCAAGTAGGCAGAAACCACCTAAAAAGTGGGTACAAAACAATCATCCATTAAGCAGAAAACAGAGGGAGTAGGGCTTGGCTAGTCTCAATTCCCTACAGGAGTCCCCACATGAAACCAGGGAGAACACATTATCAGCATAAAATGCCCTGCTGGTGCAAGTGCTAAGGATATAGGGAGAGGATATTGAAGGCTGAATAGGACCCACAGGACACAAGTTGGCATGCAGTAAGTTGGATCAGGCAGACCATTTTTACAATATGATGAACAATTAAAAATTTGGATAAAGTTGCCCCCATCAGATCACTAGGTGGAAACAGCTTAGTAGGGACCAATGAGCAGGAAAAAGTAACCTGCATGAAAGAGGACCTTTTTAAGATAAGTGCCCTAGCTGCAATACACAATATATGTAGAGGAAAGATGAGCACCGAAGAACCCCAGGTAAAAGAGGGATGGTAACCTGTCCAACACATGGGGATGGGGATACATTGTCTAGCACTAAGGTCAGTGCTAAGGAAGTGAAATCAGGATAGTCACCTCTAGTTGAGAGAAGCGATCCCATGATTTGCAACTGTGGAAGAAGTAGGGAAAGGCACAACAGAGTTTGAGACAGAGTCTTGAGGGCTGATACCAGGGAAGGATATGTCCTGGTGCAATGGAGCAGTAGGGGCTAGGTTGGTGTAGCCCGATTGTGAGGCCAGATGCTGAAAAAGAGATACAATACAATCCAGGCTTAAAGTGGTAGTTAAGTCTCAAAGTTTATTTTTAACTACAGGTAAGCTTATACTAAAGCTTACCTGTAGGTAAAATAAATATCTCCTAAACGTTCACCTTTTAGGAGATATTCTAGAGGGCAGCAGCCGGTGACGTCACCAACGCATGCGCTCTGACGTAATGGCACACCCGTTCTGCTCCTTCATAGCTGTGCGCCGCGGCTGTGACTCCCGCATGCACCGGAGTGATATAATCACTGCTCAACCATTCAAGCGGCCTGTAAATCTGGAAGGAAGACCAGGTGAAGATGAAAGCCTCTGCAGTGGTGACAGCACGCCGCTAGAGGGATTAGTTCTCAGGTAAGTCATTTATAATATGCTAGCATGCAATGCATACTAGCACATTATGCCTTTACCTTGAAGTTTTTTTTTGTTTAAGATGTACTACCGCTTTAATGATGTGCAGCTTCAGAAAGTGTTTCAAGTGGGAGAAAAACACAGGGTTAAGGAAAAACTGTTCATTCCTAGCAATGAGTAGAAAAGGATAAAAACAGAGAGGGCTGGAGATGACAAGAGAAAATTACTGTGTCAACACCAGCAAACAGAATGAAAGAAAAGGTTCAGGCTTCTCATTTTAAAAGTATCAGAAGGCTATCGCTTCATCTCTGACACGGGGTAAACTTTTAAATGTAAACAAGGCTTTTTGGTAGCTCAGCTGGGTTTATGGAAGGAAGGCTTGCTATTACTGGAAGGACTCACAGTAGCTAATGGTGTCAAACAGATCTAATCCACAAGGTAGGGGAGATCCATTCCAGAGGTAATTGTGATCTTGGTTAATGGGGCCCGAACCTTATAGCGTCAGTAGCCATCTTGATGTATTCATCTGTGGCATTACCAAAGAGGTTTGCCATCAAAAAGCATCTTTCTTGTGCTACAGCCATAAAATCCTGTGCATATAGACAAAGTAAAGACATTCAGGAGATCTGACAAAATTGCCCAATGTGTCTACACAAGACAGTAGGGCTGAGGGCACAAGCTGCATCTTTAAATAAAACTGATGATCACCTATATAGGAGAAGAAAGCTCAGTATGGGTTTCTCCAGTCCATTTAACAATAGGTTTATTAATACAGGTGAAACTTGAAAAATTAGAAAATCGTGCAAAAGTTCATTTATTTCAGTAATGCAACTTAAAAGGTGAAACTAATATATGAGATAGACTCATTACATGCAAAGTAAGATAGTTCAAGTCGTGATTTGTCATAATTGTGATGATTATGCCTTGCAGCTCATGAAAACCCCAAATCCACAATCTCAGAAAATTAGATTATTACATGCCATCAATAAAACAAGGATTTTACATAGAACAATATCGGACCTCTGAAAAGTATAAGCATGCATATGTACTCAGTACTTGGTTTGGGCCCCTTTTGCAGCAATTACTGCCTCAATGCGGCGTGGCATGGAAGCTATCAGCCTGTGGCACTGCTGAGGTGTTATGGAAAACCAGGATGCTTCAATAGCGGCCTTCAGCTCTTCTGCATTGTTCGGTCTCATGTCTCATCTTTCTCTTGGCAATGCCCCATAGATTCTCCATGGGGTTCAGGTCAGGTGAGTTTGCTGGCCAATCAAGCACAGTAATCCCACGGTCACTGAACCAAGTTTTGGTGCTTTTGGTAGTGTGGGCAGGTGCCAAGTCCTGCTGGAAAATGAAGTCACCATCCCTATAAAGCTCGTCTGCGGAAGGAAGCATGAAGTGCTCCAAAATCTCCTGGTAGACGACTGCATTGACCCTGGACTTAATTAAGCACAGTGGAACAACACCAGCAGATCACATGGCTCCCCAAATCAACACAGACTGTGGAAACTTCACACTGGACTTCAATCATCTTGCCGTGTGTGCCTCTCCATTCATCCTCCATACTCTGGGTCCTTGGTTTCCAAATGAGATGCAAGAGTTGCTCTCATCAGAAAAGAGGACTTTGGACCACTGAGCAACAGACCAGGTCTGTTTTTCTTTAGCCTAGGTAAGACGCTTCTGACGTTGTTTGTTGTTCAGGAGCGGCTTGATAAGAGGAATACAACATTTGAAGCCCATGTCCAGGATCCGTCTGTGTGTGGTGGCTCTTGATGCACTGACTCCAGCCTCAGTCCACTCCTTGTGAAAGTCCCCAACACTTTTGAATGGCCTTTTCCTGACAATCCTCTCCAGGCTGCGGTCATCCCTGCTGCTTGTGCACCTTTTTCTTCCACACTTTTCCCTTCCACATAACTTTCTATTAATGTGCTTTGATACAGCACTTTGGGAACATCCAAATTCTTTTGCAATTACCGTTTGAGGCTTTCCCTCCTTATGGAGGGTGTCAATGATGGTTTTCTGCACAACTGTCAGGTCAGCAGTCTTTCCCATGATTGCAATTCCTACTGAACTAGAATGAGAGACCATTTAAAGGCTCAGGAACCCTTTTCGGGTGTTATGGCCTAATTAGCTGATTAGAGTGGGTCACTTTGAGCCTAGAATATTGCACCTTTTCACAATATTCTAATTTTCTGAGATTGTGGATTTGGGGTTTTCATGGGCTGTAAGCCATAATCATCACAATTATGACAAATCACGACTTGAACTACCTTGCTTTGCATGTAATGAGTCTCATATATTAGTTTCACCTTTTAAGTTGCATTACTGAAATAAATGAACTTTTGCACAATATTCTAATTTTTGAGTTTCACCTGGATATAAGGAAGCTACTGCTCGTTCTAGAGTAGGGCCAGCCAGCGCAAAGGAGGTTCTCAGAACAGTAGTGTAATGGAACCGACCCCAGAATGCGCTTGGGTACTTTTGTTAGACTACCGCTTCCCCGTCCAAACACAGACAACAGACACCACAGCTGACCATACAAGACTAGACGACACCAATCTTGAAGTAATCCAGAAAGTAGACTAGTTTATTTTAACACAGATACAAGATATATACACTCAAAGGAACAATCCCCCTCCCTACATAATGACACAGGGTGGGGCAATCTACATTTAGTAACAAGAGACACACCAACAGACAGTCCCATCAGGAGAGAGGGCTGCTGGAGACACCCCCCACCAAGCCAATACACAAACATATACATCCCATAATAGTTTGCTCCCATGCAAGACACACAATAGAACAATGGGATGCAACCACATGGCATTTAACAATCCACAACCCCCACCCCACTTATACATGTCTACACAATATTCGGACAGATCACCCTGTGCCCCTAACAGGCACAGGGTGACTTACACATAATAGAGATATGGGGAGCTGAGACAGGGGTCTGCCCACCTCTCCAAAGTGAGCTGGGCTCCATGGGTCTCCCACCCAAAGTGACTCCTGTCACAAGTATCCTGTTGCTGCTGTTTAGTGTTTGGTTACCCCTCGATTACTTGTGAATGTCACCTGACCTATGAATTGAGCCCTACGCTGTATGATAAAGACGAGGAATTTTGACGTTTATGTGTAAATTCTGTATCTTGGCGCACAGTACAGGACATACTGTAGGTTCCTTTCCTCTCTTTATTGCTTCCTAACAAAACTGGAGTCTCACACCATAGTCGGGTAATAAGGAAACACTGTAAGATTGTCCCTGTGTTACCTTATGCATGTTGATGGTCTCATCCAGGGGTCCAGGCTTTACCCAGCATTATGGGAATACTCTCAGAGGGTTCTATTCGCATAGACCACGGCCCTGCACAGCACCCTGCAGCTAACTGCACAGATTGCACAAAGTGCTGAGGTGGGTATCCATGTAGGATCCAGCGCCTGATGCAAACAATACAAGCCAGCCTGGCTGCCGTTGAGTCCAGTTATAGTTCCCAAAGTTTACATAAGGGTTAACAATCCAGAAACTGCTAATGAGCATCAAAAGCAGTTACTGTAGATGTTGACAAAATAAATGAAAGGGAGAAGGCATCCATCAGCTAAGGGTATTGAACAAAACCCAAAAAACTGCAGTCTCATTGCGTGGGCAAGGTTTTATACATACACTAGGGCGTGGACCCAGTGAAGCTTTTGTCAGTATCCACCACCTGAAAGTAGCAGCATATAAACCATGGTCTATGAATTGTCCTGTCCTGTATCATATGATGAAGATATACAGGTGTTAAAAAAAAAATGGAAACCCGACATGATTTGCAGGTGTGAAAGTGACGCCATGTTTCGCATTGAAACCAGAAGTCATGTAACATTCTTTTGCATAGGCTGTGTGATGAGACACCTAGCTAACAGATGGTAAGCCTCACTTTCGTCATTCCCTGCTAGCAATACAGAGTCATGTCAGAGCTTCAAAGAGGGCAAATTATTTGTGCCCGGTTAGCTGGCTGCTCTTTGACTGAAGTTGCCAATTTGCTGTGTCACAAGGTACAGTATCAAAAGGTAACGGCATACTGCATACAGTTTCTGGGAAAACATCATCTGATAAGCATAAGCGCTGTCGACATGGTCAACTGACCGAAAGAGACAAAAGGACATTGCGCAAGATTGTGACCTAGAATAAGAAAACTGCTGCAAAATTGACTGCAGAGCTAAAACTCAGTCCCATGAAGTTTTAGATTGAGCTCTGCAGTCACTTTTGTAGCAGTTGTTTTCTCATTTGCCCTCTTTGAAGCTCAGTAAGCTCTGACACGACTCCATATTACTAGCATATCATGCAGTGAATGACGAAAGTGAGGTCTCCCACTTGTTAACTAGGTGTCTTATCACACAGCGGAAGCTAAAAAAACACACACAGAGGTTTGATTGAACACTCATGTTCTTGTGGTGAAATCTGTTAACCAAATAAATTCTAGCCTTTTAAAACACTGCGGGCAAGAAAGCTGAACTACATTATAAATTGCCAACAGATTTCATACATAATAACTATTTACTGTGGCACATAAATTTCAGTCTTTATGTTCCTCTACAGTAAATGCCGTTCCACAAGACACACATACAGTATTTATATATAAAGTGCATATATGTATGCAGTTCAAGAGTCAGTAGGCCTTACTAGATTATAAAAAAAATGCAGGTCCATGCATTCTTGTGCTTAAAGCTGAAGTTTAGGTACATAACAATTCATGTATAGTGGGACCAAGAGGAACAGTGAATGGGGGGAGTGCCATATTCCAACAGGCAGAACTGACAATGTTGGTTAAGATATAGTCTAAATTCAGGGCGTACCAGCTGTCCACTCATCTGGAATTTAAACAATGGTTTTAAGTAGAGATGTAAGACTCCAAAACTAGCCTTGTGGCTAATCTGACATTACCGCTTTGGATGAAAACATTCTTTTGAGTTCACTGGTGCTGCTACTGAACATGTGTGGCATGACGAAATTCAAGAGTGACATCAGCTCCAGTAGGTTATTCTGAACGGGGGTTCCAGTCAGAAGGAGACGATGTTTGGCCTGTAAGTAAAGAGTGAAAAAAGTACTGTTGGCAACTCTTAATCCTTAGCGTAACAAAGAGCTTCTCAAATGATGTGCAGCCTCAGCTTTCTGTAAACAGTAAAGCTAGGCATAAAGAGTATGGACCTTACCCTATAGGGTAATGAAGCTTAACTGTTGTGATATAGAAGTATTTAACAACAACTCCCATTTGATCCAAATGTCCAATAATGGAGTTAGAAAAATAAATAAATAAAAAATTAAACTGACAAAGATAATAAACACACGAAAATCCACAAGCTCGTAACTGCATTCAAATGAAAATTCTGGCAGTGGGCAACAGAAAGAGCAATAGAAGCAGCTGCTTGCTGTGTTTTTGTTTTGCTACATCTGTACTTTGGTTGATATATTGAGAAAATAGTTTTAATAAAATTAAGGTTTATTTTATTAAAAGTCAATACGCAAAAAAAAAAAAAAAAAAAAAAAAAGGACAGGTTTAAACTGCTCATTACGTCCAGCAGAAGGGGCTTTAGTTACCAGACTCCCACTGCAGTAGGCTCCAATGCTGTTCTCTGTTCGAAACTCCCTTGTGTGGGCAGAATATACAGATATAGCACAATTTTACAAAATGGTGGCTTGATACATTTGGTGATTTTTTTTTTTTTCATGAGTTTGCAGTTGGTCACCAATTAAGATTCTATTAATGAAGAATCTAAAGTTAAACAGGGTCCTTCCCAAATTAAGACAAGAAATCAATAATAATCAGTCCCATTTCATGAAACCACAGACCTTTTAGGGTGTAAGCACAAGCACATAAGAGATAAATATTCATTGCAACGAGGGTGCATGCACGGCGATCCAAGATGGCGGACATCTGAATGGTAAGCTCAGCCTTCATAGTCCTCCCACTCCTCCTCTGCAGCACCCACAGACCCGGGAGCACTCTCCCTGAATCGGGATGTCCTCAGGCACCCCCCCCCTCCATGGGCAAAATCGGGCATTGGAAGCCACCCACCGGATCTGCGGTCTTCCATGTTGGATCACTTCTTTACTAGGCCTGCATCCCCGGCCTCGAGTACCTGCGGCGGTCCGAGTGAGTGCTCCGGAGGGTCCGCTGAAATGGAGGGGACAGACACAGACGCCTCTTCTGCTCTACTTCCCACCTTGGTGGTCCCTACTTGGACGGTGGATATCCTGAAGGCCAAACTGCAAGTATTCTTATGCAATATCACCCGCACTATCTCTGCTGAGATTGGGAAGCTGGCTCAGGAGCTTAGGGGGGAGATAACCCAATTGGGATACCGCACAGACCACCTTGAGTCAAAGTTTGAAGGATTGGTACAGTATGTCCATGTCCTGGAAGAGGATAATGCAAATCTGAAACACTCAGTGTCTCAGTTACAGCTCCAGCAGGAAGACCTGGACAACAGGGAGCGCTGCCAGAATATTCGTGTTCGTGGCATCTCTGAAACAGTTCCTGACTCCCAACTTCAGCGTTGCCTGCTGTCTCTGTTTACCATTCTGGCCCTCAAAGTCCCAGATGTTGATTGGCGTATGGACCAGGCCCATAGATCATTAGGCCCAAAGCCTCCTGTGGGCACTAGTCCCAGAGATGTTATCATTCGTTTTCACTACTTTGATAGCAAAGAAGCCTTGCTCTCTTCCACCCGCAACAAGTCCTCCCTGGAATTTAAAGGAGACGGGCTTCAAATTTTCAGTGATTTATCCCCCATCACCTTGGCAAAAAGACGTGTCTTGAAGCCGGTCACCACTCATCTCCAGCAGCACTGCATCACTTACCGGTGGGGATTTCCTTTCAAGCTAGTTGTCTCCAAAGATAATGCCCAAGTCGTACTTCGTGACCTGCATGAAGCGAACTTCTTTAAACAGTTGGGACTCCCTCCCCTGCCGGAAGAGACCTTACAGCAACCTCCTACTCTGTCCAGGTCCTCTGTTATTCCAGGCAAGAGCTGGACACCCGCTTAACCTGGGAAGAAGAGATTTCCTCGCACTCAACGTCCCCAACTTCCTGGTTCGGTGGGCTCCACCACCTGACTCTTTACTATGTATCAGCCCTGTTAATTGAGCTCCTATATCCCCATGTGTGCCTTAGCAATTTTCTTAATAATTGTGTCCTGATTACAGCTATTATGTGGATTGTTAAGTTGAAAATAAGCATCCAGGCCCCGAGAGAGCTCTTCTTGAAAATGTTCCGAGCACAGAAAACTCACATGGTGGCGCCAGTGGCAGACCTTAGGGGAGGAGGTAGGAAAAAGGAGATCAAGTGACAGTGAGGCGTGATCTGACCAAGTCATCAGAATGATCTCCAAGGAAACCAAAAAGGGGATCAGGGGGGTGGCGACAAAAAAATTATCCAATCGGGAAAACATGCGATGTGGAATAGAATAAAACGTGAATTGCCTATGGAGAGGATGTTTGACCCGCCAGGCATCAGAGGCGATGCTCCCTGATCAGTTTATGGATCATTGGACATCCGAAAAGAAGGGGATGGGAACAACGCTAATTTGACCTGGGAGGAGGGAGTGGAGTAAAGAGCTTTTAAAGCAGCTACAAACAGACCACTGAACCCAAATCTCTCCAGGACTAGAAACATGTAGGGCCAACTTAATCGCTTCACATGCCATCTACCATTTTGTCTTCTCTTCAGTCAAATTATCCCTATCGATGGTGCCTACACGCCTTGAGGTATTTAGGTGCTAACCTTACCTCCTCTTACCACTCCCTTTATGATGCCAACTTTTCCCCTGTTTCATGTTATTTCTCAATCCTTAAAATCTTAGGACAATCTTGCCATCTCCTTCCTTGGAAGGATTAATGTACTAAAAATGACCATACTGCCCAAACTACTGTACCTGTTTGAGACGCTTCCTGTTCCTATTCCCATGTCAAAGTTGCGTTCCCTTCAGAAATCTTTCCTCCATGTCATCTGGCATAATAAATCTCAGCGAATTGCCTGTACTGTCCTTCTCTCTTCTCAATCTAGGGGAGGTCTGGGGGCCCCAGATATTGTGTCATATTATTCGGCTACTCATCTTCGTACTCTTGTCGCATGGTCTTCCCAGCGCCCCCCCCCCTCTAATAAACGGGCTGAGATTGAGTGGCTACAATTGCATCCAATGCACCCTTGTTCTCTACTCTGGTCTATGACCAACATTGAAACCACCTCTTAGAAACATCTGCTGCTTGGACTCATGCATTTTATATCATCTATATCAGCGGTTCTCAACCTGTGGGTCGAGACCCCTTTGGGGGTCGAACGACCCTTTCACAGGGGTCGCCTAAGACCATCGGAGACACCGTTCCTCTATCCGTCTCCAGGCGGGTCCGCCAACATGCAGGTAGACTCTATGAGGCAGTGGTGAGGGCGGCCGGAGGGGCTCGGCAGGGTGTCCCGCACTCCCGGCTTGCTGCGGGCCTCTCACGCTGAATTAACACCAGCACACTGACTGGCCTGCTCCCTCTTCCCTGTGCGTTATGAGTGGCTGGCCAGTCTGGAGGCTCCTCCCCTGCAAGGGGCATGTCGGAGGTGCCCCGCTGCCACCCATTGGCTGCCCTTGCACCTGCTGCACGTTTCCCTGAGTGGGCAGCTGCTCACAACAGCTGGATAGATGTGAGCCGGGCCCCCCTTTTTTTCTGGGGAGGGGGGATCTGGTTACCCGCAGAGCAAGTGCCCGACAGCCGCTTACCTCCCACAGAGGCTTCTCCTCACAGCACTTGTACGAGGGCTGACACTGGGGCACATGGCCCGCTAGTGGAAAGTACACAGCGACCAGCAATTCCAAACTTTCCGGGGTCATACAAGGAGCCTCAGGCAGGACGACTTGGTGTGGAAGAGGGCTGATATCCCTGGGGGGGAGGGGGGAATACTGGTCATGCACACTTCAATTTTACTATCAGATCCAATTGGCAATCAGATTAACTTCCGTTCCCATCAAATTCCTTCAGTCGGATGACCAGGCGCAAAATGATCGACCGTTTTGCAATAATTTTATGGTTGGGGGTCACCAGAACATGAGGAACTGTATTAAAGGGTCACGGCATTAGGAAGGTTGAGAACCACTGATCTATATGGAGGCGGAGTAGGGTTAGATTTGCTCTGTCTTCTTTGTGTTCCCCCCTGACCAATGTCATACTTAATTCCAGTCTCCCTGATAGTTTGGCTTTGGCTCGAGTGAGTCCCTGGGCCAAGGCTGATCTACTTCAATTGCGACACTTGGTCCACCCAGTGACCCATAAGCTAAAGTCATTTTCTGAGATTCAAAAAGCTACTCGTATGTCATCTCACCAGTATTATGTTTATCTGCAGATACGTCACTTTTTCTCCTCCAAAGCCCCGTCTCTAACCCTTAAAAAAAGCCTACTCTCTTCAAAACGCATCTGCATTCAGGGTCCATACCAACAGGGCATAATTTCCTCCACTTGTAAGCTGCTTCAAGATGCCTGTCCCCTTTCTATTAATACACACTTTTTTATGCGTAAATGGCCCCAAATAATCCAACGTGATATTGCCTTGGATCAATGGAGTAGGATTTAGGAGGCTGCCTCCAGATCTTCTCTTTGTGTAGTATATAAAAAAAACACTTATAAAAATACTGAAGTTTTGGTATAAGACCCGTGAGGTTCTCCATGCCCACAATCCAAGTGTTTCTCCTGTCTGCTGGTGATGTGGCAAGGAAACTGGCTCCCTCTTATAATTTATTTTCTGGACATGCCAGAACATTGCACCCTTCTGGAGAGAGGTCCTTAACCTTTTGCAGCTACTTTTACAGGCTCCTACTCCATTTGAGCCCATCTACTTTTTGCTGAGCCTACCTTTTTCAGGCCTCTCCAAATTTCCCAGGAAACATCCCTCCCATGTTTTAACATCGGCCAGGAGAACCATTTCGATGAATTGGCTTTCTACTACGCCTCCTACATGTTTGGAATTGGTGAAGGTTATAGTAGAGATCAGAAGACTGGAGCACCTGATTGCCTCATATGCAAACTCTGTCACCATCTTTGAAGCAGTTTAGGAACCATGGGATCTTTCAGTTTCCGATTTGTCTACTCAATTGTCTGCAAACAATGGCTAATTTACTGTTATGCACGGACATTGTATGTACCTATATGCATCTCATTGATGAGCCTGTTTCTTTGTTCTTTCATTGCCTCATGATTGTTATTTCACACTTCTATGTAATTCTGTTGTACACTCTTTAAAAATTAATAAAAAGTAAATTATAGAAAAAAAAATTTCATTGCAACTTTCTGTCAAAAATCAAGCAAACCATGCAACAAGTAAACAAACCAAGCAAGCAGAAAGCCCTACGAAAAAAAAAAACTATTGCTGGTAAAAAACGTAAAAAAAATTAACCCTGGAAACAGAGAATTTACATATTAAAAGATAAAACTTTTACATTTTCAGGAAATCTGAAATCTATGCTCACAAAGAGCTGAGCAAAGTTTAGTATTACTAAACCTGAGACTGTGTTCAATGCCAGTGTAATAAAAAAAAGGTAAGGCAGCAGTTTCAATACAGGATGGTCAAATGAAAACCTGTCTAAAGTGTGTAATTTATTGGCTATATCTTAAACACGTAACATGCATCAATTGTTGAAGAATTTCATAAATCCAAAGACTGGTCAAGCATGTACAATTATGTGAATACTGGTTACATAAGCAGTAAAAAACCCCTAAAAAAACTCTGAACATTATGCTGGAAGGGGTAAACTTACATTTAAAGTCATAAGGTGCTGATAGCGAATGGCACTCATGTTCTTTAGCATGTGTCCTTCATCAAACACTGAAAAATTTAGCTTCAAGCGTCGGAACAAACTGCGATCCTCAGAGCTGCTAATTGCACAGTTGTACCTGCCATGTGTATTAAAGAAATCATCAGTAATTGTAAAGAGCTCAAAGTGTTTATGCTCTGAAGCTATAAATACATTTTTCTTGCAAAATACAGAATTACTGGTCTTATGCCAATACTTAATCACTGAAGTGAAAGACAGTTTTGTTTGTTTTTTTTCAACTTGTGATTATGCATAGTTTTTCATTGTTGTGGACATACAATTCCCAATGATCCCACAAGATGTCATCAGAGTCTGCTTTTACAATATCTAATCTTTAAACCCTTTACTTCCAGCAACTTAGATGTGTAAAGTTTGATGACATAAATTGTCTTGAATTTCTGATCTATTGTTTTAGGGATGATAAAGCTTTATAGTTGCAACACTTTTGAATATAAGCATACTATGCAGGTTTCAACAAATGCTTTTGCCTTCAATGCTATCAGTAAAGTGATTTTTTTTTCTTTTTTTACACAATATAACAAATTGGTAAAGCCCAGAAACAATGTTTCACTTTGAATTACACTTTTTGTTTTCTGTTTACCGTTTACATCACCACATACATATGTGAACACACACACAGAAAAGAAAATTGATTTTGCAGTTCCGGGTTGGGGGCGTGCATGAACCCTACCCACACCTCCATTCGCAACCTCGTCGGTCAATCACTGGGTCCCAGCCGGTGATTACTCGCCGACACGCGGCGATCGCCAAGTATTATCGACAGGGAGAGAATTGTATGTAAACAATAGAGTTCTCTCCCCTGCCAGCTCCTGCATATTACTTTGTATAACTTTGCAAAGCATAGCCATACAAAGCAGTGTGTTTATAGTGAAGCACACACACAGCACATAATGTGAAACAGTTAACCCTTTGATTACCCCAGATGTTAATCCCTTCCTGCCCAGTGCCATTAGTACAGTGTCAATGCTTTTTATTAGCAATGATCACTGTACTGGTGTCACTGGGGATGTCAGTGACAAGTCAGTTCCCCCCAGTGTCAGAATGCCCGCCTCAGTGCCGCTATAAGTCACCGATTGCTGCCATTGCTAGTAAAGACAAAAAAATCATATATATATATATATATATATATATATATATATATATATATATATATATATATATATATATATATATATATATATATATATATATATATATACACACATATATATTCACACACATACACACACTAACTTTCACGTAAACCAATTACTTTACACGTAATAAGAATTTTTTTTTTTGGCAAAGTCATGTAGAATACATTTTGGCCTAAATTTATGCCGAAATTTGATTTTGTATTTTTTTATTGGACATATTTAATAGCAAAAAGCCAAAATTGTCTTTTTACTCAAAAATGTTGGTATTTGTTTATAGCGGAAAAAAAAAAAAAAAAAGCAAAGCACAGGCGATCAAATACCACCGAAAGAAAGCTCCATTTGTGGGGGGGGGATAAAAAGGACGTAAATTTCATTTGGGTGTAGCATTGCATGACCGCACAATTGTCAGTTAAAGTAATGCAGCGTTGTAATGCAAAAAATGGTCTGGTCAGTAAGGGGGGTAAATCGTCTGGACGGCAAGTGGTTAAGTAAATAGCGCAGCACTAAGAAGAATGCACTTGAGCTGAATGGGACTGGTTTGACAATACTGCACAACTTTGCATAACTGACAAATGCAAAATTTCATATACAAAAAGCATGCTCTTTGGGGACCTGAGACTTCCTTTTTTAAATTTTTTTCTTTTACAGTGAGGTGAATCAGATGTTAGTGTAGTTTAATGCAAGTATAGTTGTACAAAGAAGTTATGGGGTTGCCATGTCATGTTATAATGTAGCACTTCAGGGATCAATGTAAGTAAAGTCTTGCTTAAAAATATGTTTTGTCCTGTAATATTTTTTAGTAATGTGGCATTTTATATATATGAAGCACAACTAGACCATATGCTGTCTTTGTTCTCGCATCTAATCGTAGTCAGGTACATTTGAAAGTGTGAATGTACCCTTAAGACAAGGAAATTAGGTGGCCTCAACACCACCTTGTCCTTGTGAAACACAAGAAAAGGCTCCTTACCAGACAAAGTCACAAGCTCAGATACCCTAATTGAGGCGATAGCCACAAGAAAAGCAACCTTGCACGAAACGAGAGGGAGAAATATCCAAAATGGATTCAAACAGTGGTCCTTGTAGGACCAACTACACCATGAAGTTAGCGGGGAGTGAACTACTGGAACAATGTGAGACATCCAAGACCAAAATAATGGAGAGCCAACAGTGTCTGTAAGGGTACTACCAATGCAGAAACCTAACCTTAAATAACTCTCAGGGCTAAGAACTTGTCCAAGCATGACTGAAGGAAATACAGGATTTGGCGTGGGGACACACTGGATGCCTTCAGCTGCCATAGTGCTCTTGTTGGGCGTTGCTGTAACTTTGTTGAAGAGTGGGATCCCTCCAGGCAAACCTGCCCTGAATTTATCCACTGCTGTATATGCTTCAACTTGGAGACTCTCAATTATAGAGTTGGGGCTGCAGTATATAGAAGAGCCTTGGCGAGGCACTGCAACTTCCACATATATTTGCAAATGTGTGTAACTAAACCTACTGTTTAGAACATTAATTTTTTTTTTTTTTTAGAAAAGGGTCAGTTTGTTTTTTTTTCAGGCTAGCTGGTAAGTGTGCTAGGAAATGGTTTTGTTTGTGAAGGAAGGATTATCCTTACTGTATGCCACAGGGTATTTTCGAAGATGACACTTTGCCTTTTTCGCACAAAGCCAAGTATGCTTTCCACATGCGGTGATAAACCATTTGAGAGGAGGGCTTTCTAGCTTTCAGCAAAGGGGGATTTGGAGCACACCAGACTACTGCTCCAAAAGCCAAGCCATCAAAACCAGTGACTGTGAAGTAGAACGGAACACAGGACCTTGAGAGAGAAGGCACAGACCAACAAAAGTCTGCGTGGATGCCCTTGGTGCAGTGAGAATCTGAATGCCTTTTCTCTCTACCCTCCAAAGCAGAGAAAGGCAGATATTTGAGGGAGGGGGGGCAGCATTAATAAAATAGTTTGAACTGATTCCACAGAGTGACTGAGGAGACTAGGAAGTAGACCCAAGATCCCTAAGCCTAGATAAGAACCTATGTCTGTATGTCATACTTATGTCTGGCATTCCCCAAACACCACAAAGTTGGTGAAACTCCTCCAAGTTGAGGGACCACTCCATGGGATCGCGCCATTGGCAGTCAATTTTCCAAGCTGGGAATTTGTACTGGACAGAATCAGAACACTACATTTTTTCCAAGTCAGTATGATTGCAGCTTCTTAAAGAGCAGCCTGCCATCTGGTACTGCCCCGATGGTTTATGTATTCTGCTTCCAGAAGCTACCAGACTGGACCTTGACTGGCAGTCCCCAGAGCAGTTCTGAAGGGCAAGAAGAATTTCTCTGAGCTCAAGGACATTTACTGGCATCCAAGCTTCCCCTGATGACCAGGTCCCCTGGACTGACAGGATGTCCAGGATTCCCCGCTAGACTGATGTTGGGTCTGTTGTCAGGACTTCCAACACCTAGGGGGAGGAAAGGATTTCACTGTTTCCATGGTTGTGTGTGTATAATTTGTTTTGTTAGGTTACCAGAATAATCATGGTCAACTGAATTAGATATTCCATTTAATAGATATTAGATAGTAATATACACTATATAGTGACAATTTGAAGGCGTTTGGCTATGTTAGCCCATCTGTTTTCTGTGAGATCACAATGGGTAGCAATTGACAGCTTAATTTTTCAAGAATCAATAGGAGGAAACCAGTTCAATGGCCCTTGGCATGCCCACCCAAAATATCCAGAGGAAACAAAGCTCTCCTGATACAGGCAAGTCTTTTGAAAGAAGAACAATGGCCATGCATATGGTTTTTTTTGGCAATGGTTGACTTTCCTTCACTTGTTAGGCCAGTGTAGTCCTTTGACATTCCAAGTCACTATTTTCATGAAGGGCCATATGTATGTCGAGACTTCCGACGAAAAAGTCTATGGTCGGGGAAGAGGGTGGATGTCCAGGCAAAGCTCCCCCTCCCTAAATTTTGATCTTGTAGGTTCCATTAGTAATGTTGAGTAAGCGTCAAAAGCTAGATGGTAAACCAAGGTGAAACAGAGCATATGCATACGCACAACTATTCCCTTTTAAAAGTCCATCTTTATACTTTTTTCCTGTTGAGGATGGAAAAGTGATGGAACATTTTAAAAATGTATAATAGTAAAAATGGAAAAACATAAAAATGTAGCTTATTGTAGACACAAGGTAAATGAGCCTGTAGTGCCTGGACCACTCAGTAATGACATCTGCTGTGAGCCCTGATTTAAGTGTAGGTGCAAAGTACAGTAGAAAACAAAAGAAGGTAAAAGGTTTCCACTGGTTATTGTAGGACGTAAGGTGAAATTATAGACAGAAGGAAGATCCCCAAAGGGTCTTACCATTGGGAGGAGCGATCTTCAGATGTCCACTCTAGCTCCAATAGAACAGCTAGGAGCTGATTGTTGGTAGCCTGCCTCCCTCAGGATCGCCTGGGTGTCTTGTGTAGGTGAGGTGTCTGGAGAAAATGGTCTGCCCCCTCTGGGTCTGTGAAGGAGTGGATTTCATTGTCAGGAGCAAAGATCTTCCAAGTGGCTCGATATAGTAGGAGGGATTTTATTGTCCTCACCAGAGGGTATGCGCAAATGAAAGCTCTATGCAGCCAGGAAACTTTGGATCAAAAAACAGCAGTATTTTGTGGCTAACAGCAATGAGGTGATTTTGTGCCTGGTAAATTCACTAGATGTAAGCTTTGTCTGAAACTAGCCATTATTGGATGGCTGGGAATCGCTGGAGCAATGCAAGTTGATTCCATGTACCTGCTCTACTTTTATTGGTTGTAGGTATTCAAGGGCATTGGGAATGCAATGGGCAAAATTTATGGAGGTCAGAGGGTTTCAGATGTCCTGTTATGTCCACCAAAGATTATTTCCCTACAGTCTGTTTTCTAAGCTTTCACTTTTCTCCATTAGGGCAGACTGTCTTTTATTAAGTGTTTTAAGATATCAGCAAGTCTATCATAGCATCAACAGTACTTTCCAGATGCTCCAAGGCATCTGTTCAGGTTTTGGTAAGGGGGAGCTTTTCTCAGATGTGAGGTCATGTGTAAGATGTGATGCTCCTTCAGTCGCCAGTTGTTTGGAGTCGCAATCAAGATCTTTAAATTGTGAGGCAGAGTCCTCTTCAGTAACTTGTGGGGGTGGTGTGCTTACGCTCATTCCTCTTGGCTGAGCAATGCTTTTGCTTCTTTTGCTTGGTAAATGGAAATTTGCTGAACGCTGGTCTGTTTGAGTGTGCTAGATCTAGGTCGACGGCAGCAGAGTTTATTTACTTTCTTAGTCACATTAGGTGCAGGAACCAGAACTATGTTTTTAAATAATTAATACTAAGCTCTCTTATGTGTAGAAAAATTTCAGGCTATTATCATGAATTAAACCTAAAACGCAGGAGAACACTCTGGGTAATGCATACCCAGGCTGAGAGCCAGTGTTCAGACACACAGCTGTTAATCACATCAGTATAATCCTTATTTTATTTTTATTTTGTTTATGGAACCTGTCAGGACAGAAATAGAGCTACCATTGACAACTTATATTTAAAGCAACAGGTTCCATGATTGCTTCCAGAAAAAAATTCAGTGCATGCCAGGTATCGTAACACCTAATCTGAATATGCTTGCTACAAATTATTTAGTAAAGATAGGGTAAAGATGACAGCCTTTAACATATATTCAGCAAAGGCAACTCGAAAATTTCTATCCTGGCAGTTTCCTTTTTAATGCATAGTCTAGTGCCTGAGAGGGAATGGGAACTGGGGGAGCAATTCATTTGCCTCAACCATCTATGGCACCATGGCAGACCTTAAAATTGGCAGATTCAGCATAGCAAAAGTAACAGTTAAATAGGCTATAATTGGTTAAAAGGAGAGAGTCACATGTTTAAACAGCTGTAGCACAAGGCAATGAATTAAAAAAATTTAATTTGCATCCCAAGCTGTCAGACGCCAAGAGCAACAGAAGAAGTGTGCCTCCCTCCCATGTTGTGATCCTTTTTATGTGGCATTCGTCCCTTTCATGCAAAGGGGACAGTTATTTGTACCAGTTGCCATAACTTGAGTTGTAATAGCCGAGTTATATAGGTATTCTTAAATGTGAGGATATATTTTAGTTCTGTGTAATTTCATTGGTCAAAAATGTTATTTATATAGGTATTACAAGTTGGTTATAATAAAAAAAATATTTATTTTACAAATAATAAAAGGTTGTGGCCATTTTGATCCAAACAAAAATGTGTAAATGTTTAATTATTAATCTTTTTATTTGTGAATTTCAGGTTCTGCCTATGGTCCCATAACTTACTGAACCATATCTAATTACAGTGGTTTTACCATATGGCATTATTAGCCAGTCGACAGGTCTGCTGCAGTGTAGTAGTCAATTCTCTTAGTAAATAACGGAGAGAACCTGCTGCTTTTAATCACTTGCCGCTTCCTGTCCAGGCCATTTTTTGCATTACGGCACTGCGTTACTTTAACTGAAAATTGCACGGTCATACACCACACCCACATAAAATTTATGTCCTTTTTTCCCACAAATTGAGCTTTCTTTTGGTGGTATTTGATCGCCTGTGTGGTTTTTATTTTTTGAGCCATAAGCAAAAAAAAAGACCAACAATTTAGAGAAAATAAAATATTTTGGAATTTTTGCTATTAAACATGTCCAGTAAAAATAAAATAAAAAAAAAATCCCAATACGTGTATATTAATTGGTTTACGTGAAAGTTATAGCATTTACAAATGGCGGTATATACTGTAATTTTTTTTCTGTACTGGTAATGGTGGCGACCAGCGACTTTTAGTGGGACTGCGGGGGGCATTCTGACACTGGGGGGAAACTAACTTTGTGTCACTGACATTCCCAGTGACACCAATACAGTGATCAGTGCTAAAAACCAGCACCAACACTGGGCAGGAAGGGGTTAATGTGCGGGGCGATCAAAGGGTTAACTGTGCCTAGGGAGTGTTTTATAGGGGGCGGGGGGTGTTGTGCTTCACTGTAAGCACACTGATCGAGATGGCTGTGTCTGAGCTAACAGGAAGACTGTTTGTAAACAAAACAGTCTTCCTCCCCGTAGGTGATTGTCAGTAATCATCGGGTGCCAGCGGGTGGGACCCAGTGATTGACATCTGCAGCCGCGAATGGTGGCGTGGGTAGGGCACGCGCACCCCCCTACCCGGAAATGAATATGAATGAATATATATATATATATATATATATATATATATATATATATATATATATATATATATATATACACGTGATTTAGCACACCCGTGCCGCCGTGTAGCAGTATATCTGCTATACGACGACGTGTAAGCGGTTAAACAGTAGCCTTTTCTCACAGTGCTCATTTGCTACCTTTTGGCAGGTAACACTTCAAATTCTTTTCTATGAAATACTTCAAAGTTAAGACTCATTGTAAAAGACCTCACTGACAAATGTCAAAACAGAGAGGCCACCTACCTGTCCAAACATCCACACAATGTATGGTCCTACTGCACAGTCTGAATGTTTAAAGTACTAAAATCCCTTGTGCTTTCAGCACTAGCACTCTGGATTTTCACTCTGTTAGTAACAGAATTGAGCAACAGGCCTATGGACATGCACATGGCCCAAATCCAGTGGCGATTTGGCAGAGGTATGCCATCTGAAGCCCTGAGGTGTTGGATAACCAGGTAAACTTTTCAGTGTGCCATACAGGGAAACTGTTGGGTCTACACAACTAAAAGAGGTGGGGTTCTATCTGCAGAGAAATGCTAAGTATAATAAACATTTGTACTTATCCTTCTAGAATACTCACGTTGTGACAATCACATTAAATTCTATAACCTTATTAAGTATGTCATAGCGTAAGTACTTTCTTTCGTCCTGAGAACCTGAAAAAAGAGAAAAGTGTATCATTGATTGAAAGATATTTACATGCCTAAATGCAGAAAGAAAAATTACTGTGTTCTTACCATAGTATAGTAAGATATTCATGTCTGGACACCACTGATTGAATTCTCGTATCCAATTATCTGTGGAAACAAATCATTATTTTAACCACTTGCCCTCCAGAGGATTTACCCCTTCAATGACCAGGTCTCTTTTTGCTACTCGGCGCTGCACTAATTCAACTGATAATTGCGCGGTCATGCAATGCTGTACCCAAACAAAATTTTTTTTTACTTTTAATGCACAAAAACACAATATATTGGCCAATTATTTGGTAAAATATATAAGATGATGGTATGCCAAGTAAACAGGTACCAAACATTATATGCTTTAAAATGGCACATGCCCCGTGCAATGGCGACAAACTGCATACGTTTTTAATATCCATAGGCAAAGTTTTAAAAGCCTTTACAAGCTACCATTTTAGATTTACAGAGGTTTAGTGTTAGAATTACTGCACTTGATCTGCAGTTCACAGCGATACCTCACATGCATGGTGCAACCGCTGTTTACCTACCAGCACAGGGTCAACGATCGCGCACACAGGTGTGCACACGCGGGGGGAAGGGTGATTTAATTTTTTTTTTTATTTCGATTTTTTTTTTATTATTATTTTACACTGTCCCTTTAATTTTTTTTTGGATCAGTTTTAATGCTATCACAGGGAATCCTATAACTTCAATGGGCATTTTCATATATTCTTTTTTGAGAAATCTGGGGTCTATCATACTCTAGATATCTCCTCTGCCCTTACATTATCTAATCAAACCAAGATCGGTGTGATCAGATGCTTTCCCAATTTACAAATGGCGCTCTCTATATCCTGCGAAACTGAGGTGATGAAATGCTCATAGCTTCCGACTTCTTAGGCTATAGAGATGATTGCCACCATTCTGGTCTCCAATCAGCTCTATGGTCAGCTGGCAGAAACACCGACTGCAGTCTCAGGTTCCCCCCGATGGCACGGGACTGCCCGAGAAGGCAGTGGAAGGCAGCGGGGGGGGGGGGGGGGGGGAATCATCTCCCGCTGCTTGTAAAAGCAATCCTGCAGCTAATTAGCCACTAGGATTGATTTTACGTGAAAGCCTGTAGCTGTAGGCATCATCCTGGTATAACCATTCACACTCCAGTGATGTACCAGTACGTCGCTCGTCCTTGTTGGGTATATATGCTATGTTCTTCATTTTTTGTATGCAGCCTGTGGGCAGAATGAAAAAAAGAGAAGAAATATCTGCCAGAAAAAGTATGTGGTATGCCACCATTAGAATATACCGCCCTGCATCCACCCACTTCTAATGGTGGGCACACATTAGGTCGCGCTGTGCCACATGCGCCAGTTCCAAGATTGTACAAATGTCTAAATAGTGGCAAGTTTGAATAAAAATTGTCCACGTATAAGTGGTACCCCATATAGAAAAAGGATGACACCAAGTCCCAAACTATCTTGCCACTGCTCCCATTGTAGCCTGGGCATCCAGGAGGTTCCACCTGACTTCTTTTCCCCAGTAAACCCGAAACTTATAAGTATAGCCTGTTGCCCTCTCTTATACATCTAAACCCCATATCTGGCACGCTTGCTGGGGAGAAATTGTTTGAATGAAAGGCAGCCAGAAAAATTAATGAGGGACTCATCAACGCAGATTTTTTGCTGGGGAGTATAGACATCTGCAAATTTTTGGTTAAGGTGAGTTACGAGGGGCTGCATATTGTGGAGCCAGTCAAATTCTGGGTCACCTTGAGAACGACAGAGTGTATTGCCATTAAAATGCATCAAACACATTATACTCTCATATCTATGCCTGGCCATAGCAGCAGAGAACACTGGCAAATGATGAATCGGGTCTGTGGACCAATATAACCGCAATTAATTTTTTTTAGTAATGCCCATAAAAAAAAATGTTAATTCAGAAACCGTAATGGGTTTCCATGCAAATGGTCTGGCAAGGTTTGAATTTGGGTTGGTGGCGATAAATTATTGTGCATATTAATTTCTTTGATCCACAATCCACAGATCTTCCGTGAAAAACAGCTCCAAATAATCAAGGGGAGTACTTAAATTTGCTGTTTCCACCTGAATTCTGGGTTGGGCAGTGAAAGGGGGAAGTACGGGTACTGCAGAAATTGTGGGCTGCAAATTGGAAGCACATCCAGAAGGATACTAGGGGCTCTACGGGTCTGTGTGAGAATTCTTGGTGGTTGCGGGACAATACTTGTGCTCTCCACTGCACTAGTACTGCACTTATGGGACTCGCCACGTCACCAAGTGATACTGCAGTGCTGGTATGTGATAGACCAGGATGTACTAGGCGGCTGGTGCTTGCCAGTTCACCAAAAGGCAGCCTAGTACTGGCATTCTGCTGCAAATGAGTCAGGAAAATTTACCGGCAAGTGCTAACAGAGATCAGGCCTGATTCTGTGAACACTGCGGTTTTGTGTGCAATGTATCAAGGGACAGTGACCTACTGACATTGCACTTGCTGAGGGAGAAGGGGGGGGTAAGTGTAGGGGCTAAAACGCAGGTGCTGGGACTGATCCAGCTAACGGTGCGTTTTTGGGGATGCTATACTAATGTGATCGCTGGTATAGTGCTGATCTAATCAAAGATATATATATACTATACTAGCAATTGGGTGTATTGTGTATGAGTGTGTTCCTGGCAATCAACGGGTTAAATTTGATTACTGGTGTACTGATGGGCAATCTGACGCTATCTGGGAGGGGCGTGAAAACTGTGCGAGCGCGATGTATATATATATACATACACACACACGATTTTGCGCACTCGTGCCGCCCTGAAGCAGTATTTCTGCTATAGGGCGGTCAGGAAGCAGTTACAGAAGCGGTTTGTGTTATGGCGCTGCGTTACTTTAACTGACAATAGCGCGGTCATGCAACGCTGCAATAAAATGAAATTTATGTCCTCTTTTCCCCACTAATAAAGCATTCTTTCGGTGGAATTTGATCGCCTGTGGTTTTTTTTTGCACTATAAAAAAAAAATCAACAATTTTGTGATAAAAAAACAATATTTTTGCTATTAAACATGTCCAGTAAAAATTAAAAAAAAAAAAATTAAAATTTTGTCATAAATGTAGGCCAAAATGTATTCTGTGACATGTCTTTGCTAAAAAAAAAAAAATCCCAATATGTGTAAATTAATTGGTTTATTTGAAAGTTATAGTGTTCATAAATGGCAGTATAGATCCTGGATTTTTAAAAAAAATTTTTATACTAATAATAGCGCTGATCAGCGACTTATAGCGGGACTGCGGCGGACATTCGGACACTGGTGGGGAACTGACTTGGGGTCACTGACATCCTCAGTGACACCAATACAGTGATCAGTGCAAAAAACAAAAAAAAAAAAAAAGGGCAATGACACCGTACTAATGGCACTGGGGAGGAAGGAGTTAATCTTTGAAGGCAATCAAGGGGTTAACTGTGTGAGAGGAATGTTTTACTAAGGGGCTGGGGGGGGGGGGGCTTCACTGCAAGCACACTGATCCGGAAGGCGGAGCTCATCCATCCAGATCAGTGTGCTCAAACTGACAGGGAGGAAAGCTGCATTGTAAACAATGCAGCTGTCCTCCCTGTCAGTGTTTGGTGGCAATCACCGGCCGGGACCCGGTGCTTGACTCCCGGGGCCGCAGGTAGGGCGGTAGCACATCCACTACCCAGAAATGCAGGGTCACGTTTATATACGTGATCCTGCGCACAGGGGCCACCTTGCAGCAGTATATGTACTGTGGGCGGTCCCCTAGTGGTTAAAAAGCTAAACTAAAAAACATCTGTTATTTTTTCAGGTCAAATAATACAACATTACTATGAACATACGAAAGTCATGCTTTCTTTAAAATTTACTAAAGCTGGCTGAACAAAAATAAATAAAAAAATGGACTGATTCCTCCATCCACCTGCTGAGACACTGTATTCTGACAGCGGGACTCCTCTGCTGTTAAAATACACTAATCAGCGTCCGAAATTCAATCCACTCATAGCCAGTTTTAGCCTACTATAGGTCTTCTTGTCTTGCACAAAGCTCCCGAGTGTAGACTTCTACAGGTATATTATAAACCACTAACCTAATGTTGAAGCTGGTACTACCACAAGATGTGGGCCCTTATCTCCCAACGAGTAAAGATGCGCAAGGAATGCTATAGCTTGAACAGTTTTGCCCAAACCCTGTGAAAAACACAAAAGAAATTCTCTCATTATGCTGGGTATTTTCCACAGAAGCGAAGAACTTATCCAACACACACTTTAATCCTAACATTATCTCACTGAACATACAGTTATTTGCATAGGCAATTAGTAGATATTTACGCTCAGTAGGAAATGATCCTAAGAACAAAGCCAAAGCTAAACTTGCAACTAAAATTACAAAAGCTATTTTTTTTTTTACAGTATATGTTTTAAATAATTAAGCTAGTATAATAGTAAAAGATGTAAATACACAACTCACCATCTCATCTGCCAAAATTCCATTGACATTATGTTTGTGCAGCAAAGCTAGCCAATTTAAACCAATCTTCTGGTAAGGCTTGAGCTCTAGACTTTAAAAATAAAAGCACTGTTAAACACTTGTGATGGCAGGAACTAGAAAAGAAAAAAAAATGCATGCAAACAATAACAGGCTAAAAAGAAAAAATCGTTGAAGTAGATTTACAGAGTACATGAATCTATTTTGACACTGAATATGACCAGCTTTGTATTTTTTCCTCACAAAATTTACAACAAACTGCCACAAACACAGACAAGCAAAGGAAACACATTAAAAAGTAGCACATGGGCTTATACCTCTCAATACCTGACAAGAGAATCACTCTAGCTACCACGACACTACGTGGGGTTTTCACTCCTGGTGACACAATACACATTTTTCTTTTATAGCACAACAGCAGCAGGTGGAATCAAACCACCTCAGACTGAGCTATTAGTATCTACAGTGGGAGCATAAAGAGCTCGCCATGGAGTTGGAGCAAGACGGATGATAAAATAGGATTTTTATACTATCTGTAAAATTCTTTTCTTTGAGAACATTACTGGTCACAGGATTGTACTTCAGAGAAGCAGGGTTATGCTGCCTTTAGGACATTTTACACCCCCTCCCCTCAATCTTTCAGGTAGGGGTTAACAGAACTGAAAAACTGTCACTGCTCTCATTGAGAATGCCAGACTATGTCCACCCCTTCTGCCCAGCTCCTCCATTCATGGAAGTGATTCCAATAGCTTCTATGAATTAAACAGGATCTATGGATGGGGGACAGGTAGATCCTGCAGTATAAAGAAAGGGTTCCTTATAGGTTACGGCCATCAATTCAAACACTTTGTAATGAGGTGATGGCAATAAGAAAGTCAACCTTGTGAGGGGCAGAAGACAAGAAAACATCCACAGTAGATGGTTTTAGGAGTCAACAGAACCAGGTTGAAATCCCACAGGGTCACAATGTGAGCAACAACCTGTTCAAAGGGCTTTCACTGAGCAGTGAGAAGCAAGCAGTATTTGAAAAAGAATCACCAGGATGAAGGTCTGTCCTTTGATGGTACTCAAGGCTAAATAAATGCTGTTTCAGCCTTCATAGGTGAACCGTCAGCAATAATCCCACAGAGCTCTTTCTGGGATGGAAATATCCTGCTTTCCACCACGAGAAATATTATTTCCAAGCGTAATGGTAGACCCTACAAGAAGTCTACTTCGTAGCTTTCAACAGTGTACGAATAGCTGAAACTAAAGGGCCCTTATTCTTTAGGACCTGGGTTTCGACAGCCAGGCTGTTAAAGTCAATGGATATAAAGCAAAGTGGTAAATTGTCCTTTGGGACAGAGGAGGTCTGACAAGGTCCAAGTACTATATCTGCCTGCGCCAGTTTGGTATAAAAATCACCAGAATGCCCTCCATCTCAACCCTGCAGAGCAGACAAGAGAGGAACGACAGAGGGGAAAGGGTAGAGTGTGAAGGTCAGGGGATCCTTGGACATAGAAACAAACCCTTCCAGGTTGTTGTAAAATCTGAAAGTCAGGGGGTCCACTTTCGTTGTCCCTTTTTTGAGATAGGTGAAGAAACCATTCTCTGGAGTCCAGATGTTGATGACTGAGGAATTTGGCAGGGCTTGTATGTGTAGTTTCACCCAAGCCAGAAACTGATCTTCCTCTCTGACTGTCGAGACATCTGGTTCCCTCATGATGGTTGATGTAAGCCACTGTTGTGCTGCTGTATGAGCTTCAGCGCCGAACGGGTAACCAGATCACTCTGATCAGAAGAATGTTAATTGTGAGAAAAACATATTTCATCAACTAAGTCCCATGTACCAAATGAGTCCAGTTCTGCTCCCCGCCCAACAAGCTGGTTCTGTCATGAGGACCTTACAACAGAGGGGTAAAAAGGACTTCCCAGATTCAGCAGCCAAATTTGTGATCCGCCAAGCAAGACAGGTTCTGGGTTGTAGGTTAATACATTCTTATTCCATGCAGCCAAAAAATTGAGTTGTAATGACATGGAGTGAAATTGGGTGTCAGGGAATGCATCTTGAGAATTATGTACAATCCATTGTCAAACACATCCAGGGTGATTGGGGATGCTAAATGTGTCATCATCATGCTGGAAATGGACTGGGAGTTTCCACAGCTCAGACTGAAACTGGCAGATACACCCTGAAAGGGAGGGAACAGTGATCTAGGTACTCTGCGTCAGGTTCCTTGGAGGGTACACTGCAAGCCCCCCTGAAACCACTGGAGCAGAAGCTGGCAGAGCCCGTGGCACCTCTGCCCTTGTGCTTATGATCCTCCATACTAGGAATGCAGAGTAAAAAACCCAATTAAGGGGGATGCATAGGACCATGAATGTTAAAGAATTGATGTGGACGCTATAGGGAGTTGGCTGCACACGATCTGCAAAAGTGAGCATGCATAAAATGATCAATAATAAAGAGGCCGCTCAGACACCAAATTTAAAATTGTGCGGCGCTCCATCTGCTGCTAGTATGCGAAGAAAAGTGTTGCAGCTGGTCAAACCTTGTTAACTCCTTGGGGAAGGGGGGGGGGGGGGGAGAAAGACTAGAAGCATGCACCCAGGGCTTCCAATTAAAGGCTGACAAGTTCCAGACCTACCCCAGTTGATGCAGTCCCATCACACAAAAGACAACAAGCAGGGTTCAGGGACAACAGTCTTCGCCCTGCAGATGGGCAAACTCTCACAGCAGTCCTCAGGGGTAGGTTTGCACTGAAGTGTAATCCAAGGACCTGAACCTGTAAAAGCATTCTGCAGCTTCCAGAAATTTTGCACCTAACATACCAAGAAATGTGTACCTATTGCAGTGTTCAGTATACAAAGACCCATTACAGGGCCAACCTGCTTCTTCCTTCCAGTGGGGTATGGGTAGGTTATGCCAAGTAACAGCCGACTCGGAAAGCTGCAGGACTACCCCTAAGATCTCAGCAACACTGAAAAAATCCTGTGTCAATTATTAAAAACTGAAGCATTAGTTTTGTATGAATTACTTAAAGGGCCCTGAATTCAAACTGTGAAAAAGCAAAAATTTATCTATCTTACAGGACACATCTAGCAAAGTTAAAACGTGCTGAAGGAGTACCCTGAAAAAAAGGCTAACTTCTGTCTTGCATTCCACTCCAGTACTTTAAGCCCAATAACTGTATACCTGCATGAAAAATTATCTAAGGGCACTGCCTCTGATTACTGATCTCATCAAATTTGAAGAGAAAGCTGTAATACAAGGATCACCCTGCATCTGCTTCATTCTGTGGATGTGTGATTTCTTTAGCTGGTGCTTATTGATTATACCCTTAATAGTCACCTGGGGTGCAGCTTCAATATGATAAAGCAAAGGCTTGCCTTCACCAAGATGGCTTCCTCTACACAGATACAGTGCAAAACAAGGTATAAATAACGGGGATTAAGATAAGCTGCAGAGACCCAATAGTCAACACTGGTGAACTGCCCTTTGATTGCCTTTTTCAAACACAGCTTCCACGGAAAAACAACTATCATAGCTTTATATAGTTCTTTATTTACTCAGGGTTCAGCGAGTCCCCAGTTAGTGAAGTCAAAACCTACATACACAACCTATGGAGGTGGAAAGTTACTGACATTGCTGAAATAAAAAAACCTTGACAAGTCTGGGCATACCTCTTGGACAGCATAGATGGTTGCTTCACATTCCAGCCACTTTCTCCATCTTCAGTGATATGTGTCACCTTATTCATCAATTTCTTGGAAATCTCCTCACATTTGTTCATAAGTTTTAAAACCACTTCTCTTTCCTTGATCAGTATTTTACAGTTCCAAACTAGGTCTAACGAAAGAGTATTCACTTTGTTTATTTTGTTAAGCTGCAAAGGAAAAAAAAAATTATTGAAAAAAAAAAATGAGATAGCTGATGCACATGACGAAGTCGCACATTTGCCTATCCTTGAAGAAACAGGCAGCCTTGTCCTTTGAAACAAAAATAATATATATATATATATATATTTTTTTAACTAGAACCGTGTGTATTACTCTACAACATAAAATTCAATGAAAACATGCAAGTTCTAATGTTCGTGCACAGATAAAGTTTGCCATCTAGATCAAAGTTAACAAAATGGGGTTCAGAACCACTACTATCATCTCAAACTTTGTAAGCCACAAGGAGACCATCAAGATGTTTTACAATTCACCCGAAATCAAGAGTGTTGAGAAATAAGTTTCAAACTAACTTCTCGGGTTATAGTCCTGCTGTTACTGCTTTACACAGTTTTTGTGGATATCTAAACGCTACAGACTATTTGCTGAATAATTTGTCATTTGCAATGGGTGCACATCTTGGTTGACATGAATTTTATTAGTGAATGAATAATATAGGTTTTCGTGTGACCTCCTAATCTCACTTGCATGATGTAGTGAAGGTAGGCTCCGTGAACTGCATTCCCTAATACTTCCACACAGCAATACAGTCTAGAACAGCCTTCTGCAACCAGGGTGCTGCAGCAAAATGCCTAACAATTGCCCCAAATTGGCCAAACAATGATGGATCACGCCTTTTTTTGTAATACAAAGCAACAGGTATTTATTGGCCAGAATTTTAAACTTCGACACTGTGTGAGCCGTCCACCAGCATGCTAACGAACAATGTCATCGGTTGATAAGGAACACATCTAGTGCCCTAGTTTGCCCATTCTGCGTCCCTCTCCATCAGCACATTAGCTGCGTAAGGAAGAGGAATTGATTGAGAAGAGAAATGCTGGATTAGTTAGTATCAGTGTGCAAGGGTATATTTGCTTTGTAAATTAAATCACCTTTATTAGTGGGTTTTCTATGTGTATGGATGTTGCTGTGGTACAGCAAACCATTGGTTCAGTTTTTTACATTTTAGTATGGGGTGCCTCGAGAGTTTGCATAATTTTAAGGAGTGCCTTGGCTGGTAAAAAAAAAAAAAAAAAAAAAAGAGAAGGTTGAGAAACACTGGTCTAAGAAATCGGATCACTGAACAAGAGCAATCTGACAACAGCATTTCTAAGGAAAAAAAAAATACACATTCTGACATTACTGCTCAACTGGATGCAAACATCTGATTTTAGTTTGAGATCACATGAATTCACAGGTTGCCTAAGCCCCATTCAGAGGAATGTCGGGCATATTTTCCTCTGCCCACATGCGGTCTACAGCCTGCACTGCACAGCTACAGTACTGCTGTGTATACAGCATTGCTAACGCAAGAACAGTACAGTGTACTAGCATTAGCAAAAAAGAGGAAATGTTCTATTTTTTAAAAATGTTTGTGCGCTGTACTTGTGTTTACAATAGCACCGCGATTTACACGAATACAGCAGTGCACATCCATTCATGTTAAAACCTATCCCCGTGTTTTAGTGAACTTTAAATAGTTCATTTGGACCAAGCTGGTCCAAACAAATTATTTCCTTCACTAACACGTCCAGTGATTGTCAGCACTGTATGAACTGAGTTGTATAGAGTTCATTTAGCGCTGTGCTGCTGTAATAAGATGGGAACATGGAAGAAAATCGAGTAGGCCTGAGCACTGCTCAACCATTCATTGGAAGCTTTGTATTTTCTGAATGAATACAAGGCTTCCTCTAATTGGCTAATTATTGGGAGGTAGTCGGATGATATCACCATCTCACAGCGCTGAGGATACATAGTTCATACAGTGCTGACAGCCACTGCATGTACTAGTGCAGGAAATAGGCTTTAATGACTGGCAGTACGCTGTTCCTGCACTGTCTGGGTGGAGGAAATATATTGGGCATTAAACTGAAAGGGCCCAGGCAGCCCGAGAGCAAGAGCCCCTAATATTTATAAATTTATGATCTAATTAATAAAAGCTTTTTGATTTAACTATCACCTTATTTCCTCCTGTAACTGAATAAGTGTTAGGGAGATTCCAGGTAGCAGTTTAAGATATAGTACACTCATATACAATGCTAGATTGACAGGATACTTAAAGGGTTTAGGGAACAGCTAAGCCACTGAAATGAAAATGTTTGACGTTATTTGCTCCAAGCTGTAATTTTTCAGACGTATTCGTTACATATGTAACTTAACACCAGGTCAAAAGTATATATATATAGATAGATAGATAGATAGATAGAGAGAGAGAGATCTGGATCCAAAACAATTAAAATAAAACCTACTCCTTCTTATTCATATATTATATATAAAATACATTAAAATTTAATTAACACATACTTATATATACACTTCTGAAGAATCGTTTGGGAACCTTTGCGCTGTATCACCACACCACGTGCATGAAAAATCTATTACATTTTAGTACAGTATTAGTTTGCTTTAGGTATTCCACACGCTATTCCTCCCCACCTTCATAAACAAATATTGCCTATAAATCTTTTAATTCAGTAGGTGGGGAATGCACACGGAGGAAAGGTAGAACAAGCTCCCTGGCTGCACACCGCACGGTGATGCTGAGCCAATTCAACAGAAATGCTCAGATGCTACATCTGATTACTTCTGGTACCATCTGTACCTCACAACACACATACCTATATTATACTATATATATATATATATATATATATATATATATATATATATATATATATATATATATATATATATATACACACACACACACACATACATACACATATACATACACACACACACATATATATATATATATATACATACACGCACACATATACAGTATCTCACAGAAGTGAGTACACCCCTCACATTTTTGTAAATATTTGATTCTATCTTTTCATGTGACGACACTGAAGAAATGATACTTTGCTACAATGTGACGCAGTGAGTGTACAGCTTGTATAAATGTAAATTTGCTGTCCCCTCAAAATAACTCAACACACAGCCATTAAAGTCTAAACCGCTGGCAACAAAAGTGAGTACACCCCTAAGTGACAATGTCCAAATTCAGCCCAATTAACCATTTTCCCTCCCCGATGTCATGTGACTGGTTAGTGTTACAAGGTCTCAGGTGTGAATGGGGAGCAGGTATGTTAAATTTGGTGTTATCACTCTCACTCACTCCTACTGGTGACTGGAAGTTCGTCATGCCAACTCATGGCAAAGAACTCTGAGGATCTAAAAAAAAAAAAAAAAAAAAGAATTGTTGCTCTACATAAAGATGGCCTGGGCTATAAAAAGATTGCCAAGACCCTGAAACTGAGCTGCAGCACGGTGGCCAAGACCATACAGCGGTCTAACAGGACAGATTCCACTCAGAACAGGCCTCGCCATGGTCGACCAAAGAAGTTGAGTGCACGTGCTCAGCGTCATATCCAGAAGTTGTCTTTGGGAAATAGACATATGAGTGCTGCCAGAATTGCTGCCAACGTTGAAGGGGTGGGGGGTCAGGCTGTCAGTGCTTAGACCATACGCCGTACACTGCATCAAATTGGTCTGCATGGCTGTCATCCCAGAAGGAAGCCTCTTCTAAAGATGATGTACAAGAAAGCCCGCAAACCGTTTGCTGAAGACAAGCAGACTAAGGATATGGATTACTGGAACCATGTCCGGTGTTATGACGACACCAAGATAAACTGATTTGGTTCAGATGGTGCCAAGCGTATGTGGCGGCAATCAGGTGAGGAGTACAAAGACAAGTGTGTCTTGCCTACAGTCAAGCATGGTGGTGGGAGTGTCATGGTCTGAAGCTGCATGAGTGCTGCCGGCACTGGGGAGCTACAGTTCATTGAGGGAACCATGAATGCCAACATGTACTGTGACATACTGTAGCAGAGCACGATCCCCTCCCTTCGGAGACTGGGCTGCAGGGCAGTATTCCAACAGGATAATGATCCCAAACACACCTCCGAGACGACCACTGCCTTGATAAAGAAGCTGAGGGTAAAGGTGATGGACTGGCCAAGCATGTCTCCAGACCTAAACCCCATTGAGCATCTGTGGGGCATTCTGAAATGGAAGGTGGAGGAGCTCAAGGTCTCTAACATCCAACAGCTCTGTGATGTCATAGGGAGTGGAAGAGGACTCCAGTGGCAATCTGTGAAGCTCTGGTGAACTCCATGCCCAAGAGGGTTAAGGCAATGCTGGAAAATAATGGTGGCCACACAAAATATTGACACTTTGGGCCCAATTTGGGCATTTTCACTTAGGGGTGTACTCACTTTTGTTTCCAGCGGTTTGGACATTAACAGCTGTGTGTTGAGTTATTTTGAGGGGACAGCAAACTTACACTGTTATACAAGCTGTACACTCACTACTTTACATTGTAGCAAAGTTTCATTTCTTCAGTGTTGTCACATGAAAAGATAAAAATCAAATAATTTACAAAAATGTGAGGGGTGTACTCACTTCTGTGAGATACTGTATGTATGTATACATATATATATATATATATATATATATATACATACCTGACAACAGGTACCAATAAGAAGATGTGACTTTCTTAATACCTACTATTTGGCAAAACTTGGATGAGCAACTTGGACTCAATTCATTTGTATGTTTCCACATTTCAGCTTGCGGTTTCAGCCCTGTAAACAGGACTAATGAAGGGGGTTATCTTAGCCTGAAGTTCAGGATAAAAGCTGAAAACCACAGGACTATTTGTAAATATGAATGGTTGACACCACTGAAGGACTAAAGAGGACTGTTTGTGGTCTCCAGCTTCTATCATTAACTTTATGCTGTTGAGGAAAGCAGAAACCTGGCTGTTGAGACCAGCATCCCTGGAGCACAGTTTGGAGGTTGAAACACTCTTACTTCTGATTTGAGTTTCTCTTAACCCATGACTCACCTTGGCCTATTTCTACTGCCTTACCAAATCTCACTCTCCCCTTTTTTTTTTTTTTTTTTTTTTTTTTTTTTTTTTTTAAAGAGGAGGTCCAGTACAGTCAAAGCTGAAAAAAAACTAATAAAGCAGAGCTCCAGTCAAAGCTAAAAAACAAAACAAAAAAAAACTAACTGTAGCTGATGACTTTATAAAAAAAAAAAAAAAGCCACTCACCCATCCCGCATTCCAGTGGTGTACTCACTGCAGCCGGTTTTACCGTCTGTCCTTGCTCGCCGGCATCTTCAGTGTGGGCACTTGGCTGTGACAGTTTGCGGCTTCACAGCCGGGTGCCCACTGCGCATCCACGAGTAGCGCTGCGCCTTGTGAATGATCCCGTAGTCTTCCGCTTCCGATAGCCTAGGCGGTTGTCAGAATCGGGTAAAAATCTGGGTGAAATCTGGGACAGGTCCATAGCATATGAAGAAAGGAACCCACATCGAGGTAACAGCAATGACCGTCTTCAAACTTTACGTTTTACTTTAATGCAGTGCGGCCCTTTCCTTGCCTTTATCTGGTCCTTGTAACATTAGTCCCCCCACTGTCAGCAATGCTGGGGCATAGTTTCTGCCACTGACAATGGGGCAGTATTTCTCCCATTGACACGAATGGTGGGGCACTATTGCTCCCACTGACACCAGAAATGGAGCACTATTCCTCCCATTGACACCAGAGATGGGGCACTATTCCTCCCATTGACACCAGAGATGGGGCACTATTCCTCCCATTGACACCAGAGATGGGGCACTATTCCTCCCATTGACACCAGAGATGGGGCACTATTCCTCCCATTGACACAAGAGATGGAGCACTATTCCTCCCATTGACACCAGAGATGGAGCACTATTCCTCTCATTGACACCAGAGATGGAGCACTATTCCTCTCATTGACACCAGAGATGGTGCACTATTCCTCCCATTGACACCAGAGATGGAGCACTATTCCTCCCATTGACACCAGAGACGGGGCCCTATTCCTCCCATTGACACCAATGATGAGACATTATTCCTCCCATTGACACCAATGATGGGGCACAATTCCTCCCATTGTCACCAATGACGGGGCGCTATCCCTCCCATTGACACTAAAGATGAGGCACTATTCCTCCCATTGATCCCAATGATGGGACACGATTAGTCCCCCTAATGTCAATCATGGGACACTGTTTATTCCCACTGATGCCCCCCCCCTAAAGTTTGAAGGACAGTAAACTGTCACTTTGTTTAGAAAGTTTAGAGACACCTTCTCTAATGCAAATACTACAGGCAGATTAATCTGTGAGCTTTTCTCAAACACAGTTTGATATACATCAAATTTCTAACTAAATACCTATTTTGCATCAGAAATCCTTGACTTCAGTAACCACTGTGGAAAATAAGAAAGAATTATAGCTTAGGACAGGGGTCTCCAAACTTTCTGAACAAAGGGCCAGTTTTCTGGCCTTCTGAGGGGGCCAGACCGTAACCAGCGGGAGTGGAGAATGCAGCAGAGATAGTGCCCAATCATTGGTGTCAATAGAAGGAATAGTGCCCTATTATTGGTATCAGTGAGAGGAATAGTGCCCTAACATTGGTGTCAGTGGAAGGAATGGTTCCCCAACACTGGTATCAATGAAAGAAAATTTGCCCCAATACTGGTGTCAGTTGAAGGACCGGAGCCCAAACATTGGTGTCAGTGGAAGAACTGGTGCTCCAACATTGGTGTCAGTGGCAGGAGTAGTGCCCCATCTTTACTGCTAGCAGGAGCAATAGTGCTCTATATTTTATATCTGTGGATGGAATTATGCCCCATTGTTGATGTCAATGGCAGGAATAGTACCCCAATGATGGTACCAGTGGGAGGAGAAGTGCACCATCTTTAGTGCTTGTGGAAGTAATAGTGTTCTGTAGTTTATATAAGTAGGAGGAATCATGTCCCAATGTTGGTGTTAGTGGAAGGAATAGTGCCTCATATATCAGTGGGAGGATTAGTGCCCCAAGGGCCAGATAAAGACAATCAAAGGGCCGCATCCATCCCCCGGGCCACAGTTTGGAGACCCCTAGCTTAGGAGAACTATGCAACCAAGTTAAAAGGAATAAAATGTGTATAATCTTAAAGGTGAGGTAAAAGCATATGTAACACTCAACTGAAAAATGCACACAAGTATAAACCTCTCAAAAACAAAAAGAAAAGAAAAAAAAAAAAACAAACAGAAAAAAAAAAGGTTAAGTATCACCAGGTACTTCAAGGTAATCAGGACAAAGTGTATTTTCACCTTAAGAGTTATAATTTGAACATTGTTGAAACTTGCAAAATGTATATTTATCCTGCACAAACAGATGGCACATAACTTGGGTTTAACATCAATCACTTCCACAAAAATCAAGATGAATAATACAAGTTATCAACTACTTGGAAGAGGTGTACTTTTTGCAGTAAGAACCATTATGAATCAGAGGATCACATATGTCCCTCTACAGGTATAAACAAGCTGCTGTGCAGTATGTACAAATCTGTTTTACATTGTAATAGGCCACTATACTACATACCACTTCACACTTCCAGAGGAAAAACAATTAGCAGTTTATAAGCAGATTTAGTTTTTACAATCTATTTGATGTTATAAAATTAACCAACCTCCAAATAATTTTTAAGCTAGCCATACATGGCTCAGCTTTTCCAATCAGCCAGCGGGCATAATGAAAAAACTGAACTGTTACTTCCATACACACATTTCGGCTGGAAGGGGGAATCCTACCTGTTGCGTTAATGTATTCTGACAGCGGGGAGACACCCCTGTTCTCAGAGTAATACAGAACAGCCCTGCAGCCATTGGCTGCACCCGCTAATCAAGTGGCTTTTATCCTGCAGGGTGGTTGAACAAAAGTCGGTTGGCAGATCGACTTCTGTCCACCTAAAATTTGTCCAATCCCTTCTGAACCAGATGAACTTTAGCTTCATGTATGGCCAGTTTTAGACAAGGATAAAGAGGCCCACGTGGGCTTAGTTATGAAGTGGAACAAGACATTCACAGCAGGCGAGCCTTCCTGGTGCATGTGTTCTTATTACAAGGGATGTTTAGCCACCTGGGAATGTTTGGTGAACATCATATTCACTGCTTTATAACCTCCAAATGCAGCATTTTTTATAGTTGACCTGCCCCCACTCCCATTATCTGAATTTTTACATCTTGTCCTAGAACCAGAATCTCTGCTCTTGCAGTACAAAGCGCCAGGACTGTTGTTCCACTCTACACAGCTACACATACCATTATTTCACTCCCCCCCCCCCCCCAGTGATCCATTGAACCACAAAAAGCACAGAAAATACAAGCATGTAATTCAGTCTCCTATCTTTCTTCTGTGATGGCTATGGTACATGGTTCAACTCTGTCATATGGAGGCAGAGAGAGTCCACAGGCCTGTGTAAGCTCTGCTTAGTGTAACTTGGAGCTTACACAGAGATGTTTTTGCCAGCTTATGAAGGATGTTGGGTAGGTCCGCACCAAAGGGAGCCTGTTGATTTACCCTGCATGGGGACAATGAAGTGACTAACATAAGGTAAATGTATATAGATTTTATTAACTATGTATTTTACTTTATATTAGTTCTCTACACACCCTCTAGATCTGCATTAAAAACAGAAATAAAGAAAAAGTATGTGCTCTTTTCATGTGCCTGCTTAGTTTTATGATCAAGTATACCACAGGGTCAGTAAAATAGTTAAGTAGCCCTATCATGAGAGAAATAAGGTGACCACCATAGCTGACCACCTTCTAAAATTGTTAGTTGCCAGGCTGTTACACTGCAACAAAGGCTTCAATCTTTTCTGTGTAGAAACAAGTCTGCAGATCAAAAGTTTGGGAAAGTAAGAATGCATTGTTTATTTCAAGTCAATGACTTACATAATTAAACCAAAAGGTTAAGAAGACAGCATAGCAAGTAGCATTATCAAAAGAGTGGGCAACAGTGGCAGCCTCCACGATTCTTTCATAACTTTCCTTTTTAAGTGAAAACAACTGTAAATAATAACTAGCTATACAGACCCAATCTTTAGAACGCATCCTTTACACCAGCATCCAGCACTAGAGCTAGGTACCTGTGTACTCTGCAGACAGTCCTCTAGCAATTTCCCTTGACATGCATAGAGAACACATTCTGCAGGAAAGAGGGGAAGCATATTTTAGGGAACCAGTTAAGAAAAATGGAGGTTACTACTGTTGTCTTTTCCTTATCAAATTGCTAGGTTCCCCAGAAAACACTGAGATCTTTTGCTAGAATGGCCAAACAACTTGCATTAAAAGAGGTATTAAACTCCGCTAATTTTTTTTTTAATTGGTTCCCAGGAAGTTTATGTCATAATGTGTTAGTAGGCACTCCATATTTGCACATTAAGACAGACTTGCCTGTCATACAGATCTCCAGAGCTGCACTGTCACTGCTCCAGTAGGTCCTAGGTGCTTCCATCATCTTTGCCCGGCCCTGCTTCCTGCATTTGTTCTCTCTGGCAACTTGAATGGCTAGGCTGTGATGACATAACTGCCATAATGAATTGATCCCGTAGGCATGAGGGCACAGAAGTCACTACATTATGGCACAGAGCCGGAGTTGTAAATGTGGTCTGAGCTGCGCATGCTCAGCTCAGATTACATCACCGTTGGCAGGCCGGGAGAGGCATTTATGACAGAAGAGACTAGCAGGCTCTCTTTTGTTATAAAAACCTTGCACGTTTCAATTTTTTCAATTGTTGAGTTTAATACTGTTTTAAGAAGGATGTCGGCATATTTTCCCCAGCATCAATTTTATTACAAAAAGGTTCTATAGCAGCAAATCAAGACAGTATATTCTACAGAAAGCTGCAAAGAAAAACCCAAAGGGAAAGGTAACAAGTGGGAAAAAATATTACAAGCTATAACACTGCAAACGTTTTAAATCACTTTAAAGGATAAGTTCACCATTGATAACATGTTACATTCATATTAAGGGTTACCAAAGAGCACCTGCCTGCACCTCCTTGATCATCCAATGTGACAGTGGGTGGGGGAATCTTCTCCCAGCACCTGCTGTCACAATTTAAAGTGGTTCTAAAGGCTCAAGGTTTTTTACCTTCATGCATTCCATGCATGAAGGTAAAAAAAAAAAACCTATTCGGTGCAGCATCCCCCCCTAATACTCACTGAAGCCCCCTCACGATCCAGCTATGTGTACTGTAGTCACAGCTATCCCGGGACTCCCTCTCCTCATTGGCTGAGACATAAGCGCGATACACTGGCTCCCATTGCTGTCAATCACAGCCAGTGAGCCAATGAGGAGGAGGTGGGGCCAAGTTTCAGCTCTAGAGAATAATAAAGGTGTATAGTAAGAGCTCATCTACAATGCAAAGCAGCTGAACATTATAGGAAAAACACATAAAAGTCCCAAAATACATAAATAAAAGAAATGCAGCGCTCTTAAAAAGTGAGTAAATATAATAATAAACACAGTCCGGTGAAAACAGTGCTCCTTGATTCCCAGTGCAAATGGTAGAATTTTACACTAACCAGAACGCGCATAGGTAATGCGCATGTATATATATATATATCCTGAAGATCCCCTCTCCACTCAGGTCTGGTCAGGAAAATAGCTGGGAAAGATGGAGATCCTACGCCCTCATGTGGTGAGAAAATAATCCGGCAGGTCAGAGCAGTATCAATCTGGATAAGCCTCCAAAGGAACTGGCACAGGAATCCCCAGGGCTGCAAGGATGGAAGAAGCTCCTCACAGGAGACATAGGGAAGCACTCATAGTGTAGTAGGTAAAACTTTTATTCCAAAAAAACACAGGTGCATATTTGAGTATTACATAGCCAAGTATGAGCAAACACACTGACCCTTTAAGAAGTCAAAATGGCCGCCGGGCCTCCTCGTGGCACCGACGGCTTAGTGTCAACGGCGTCCTGGGACCCAGGACGCCGTTGACACTAAGCCGTCGGTGCCACGAGGAGGCCCGGCGGCCATTTTGACTTCTTAAAGGGTCAGTGTGTTTGCTCATACTTGGCTATGTAATACTCAAATATGCACCTGTGTTTTTTTGGAATAAAAGTTTTACCTACTACACTAGGAGTGCTTCCCTATGTCTCCTGTGAGGAGCTTCTTCCATCCTTGCAGCCCTGGGGATTCCTGTGCCAGTTCCTTTGGAGGCTTATCCAGATTGATACTGCTCTGACCTGCCGGATTATTTTCTCACCACATGAGGGCGTAGGATCTCCATCTTTCCCAGCTATTTTCCTGACCAGACCTGAGTGGAGAGGGGATCTTCAGGATATATATATACACATGCGTATTACCTATGCGCGTTCTAGTTAGTGTAAAATTCTACCATTTGCACTGGGAATCAAGGAGCACTGTTTTCACCGGACTGTGTTTATTATTATATTTACTCACTTTTTAAGAGCGCTGCATTTCTTTTATTCAAGTTTCAGCTCTGAGTGTGAATGGACACATGGAGCAGCAGGTGCCCCCATGTCAAGCTGCTTGCTGTGGGGGCACCCGACAAAAGGGAGGGGCTAGGAGAGCCAGCGGGGGACCCAAGAAGAGGAGGATCTGGGCTTCTCTGTGTACAACCACTAAACACAGCAAATAAGTATAGATATGTTTGTCATTTAAAAAAAACCCTTTAGAATCCCTTTAAAAACAGCGCAGCCGTGAGGGGCTCTGCCCACACAGCCACATCATCCACAGTTTCCATTTCCTGTGCATGAACTACAACTACTGTCATCCATTATGGCAGGCAGCTTGTAGTTCTCGAACTGCAAAGGCACTGGTCAACTCTCTTGTAGTTCTTTGATTCTTTCTGGGATTTAGCAACTGTCTGCCCATATGGGAGGTATGGGTAGACAGCTGACAGTATGCTGGAGCCTGGCACTGTACCTATGATCTGCTGATCACAGGTGCAATGCTTTACAGAAGGAACACATAATAAATGCAAAATTTATCTGCAAAAAGATGTGTTAATTTTTTTTTTTTTTTTTTTACAAAAAGGTGAACTTTGCCTTTAAAGGCCATCTCTTCCTTTGGTAAAAAGAAAAAGAGAACACACGGGCTCAGAAAATCTCATGGCTGCAGATTTAGAGGAGTATAAGGATTATTAGAATAGGGGCTTTTTTTCTCTCAATGCCAGCAATTGGTTAGACGAGGACCTGATAAGCTTTAACTGATATAAACATTGTCAGGCTCTCACCAAAATACCCAGCATAAGCTACAGTTAACTGAGCAGAATTTCACTGCTGTAGACATTACAAAAACACAGATAGATAGATAGATAGATCGATAGATAGATAAAACAATTCCAGGCAATTATGTACAACTCTATGCAACTATGTGTTCAAAGACAGAAGAAAAGCCTCCAAAATTGCCTGAGGTTTGCTACGTGTATGGCCAGCAGAAGCATATTTATCATGTTGTAAAAAAAAAGAATATTAACACATGATTGATAGCTACAGGTCATAGGTTTCGTCTGCTTCCAGATACCTTTAAAAGAAAAAAACCCTCATCTTTGCTTAGCACAGCTTTACATCACACCTTTAACAACCATGTGGTTTTTAATCTTTGGGCAATAAAGGATTTAAATCTGACATACTATTTGAAAAATGAAGGCTTGCAATTTGTAAACATCGAGAGAAACTCAAGTACACTGTAAAATTGTATTTTTTAGTGAACAAATCTATTTAACAAGGTAATGTGTACATCTGCACAGGAAATAAGTTACAAACATTAAATGTTAAAAGGAAATTTAGACAGAATTAAGTAAATGTTATTCACTCTTTGGCAACATGAAGCTATTAGGAGAAATAAGAATTCTGTGTGCATTAGCAACATCTCTGGGCATGTAGTTACAGCAACCAAACGTATGGGCGTTGGTTCTATGAAAGACATGTTCAATCAAATAAAAGGATAGAAAAAAAGCCTTTCAATTCACTGCAGGTCAGTACAGAGTTTATAACATTATCATTTTTTTCTTCACTTTTGCCAAAGGGGGTAAAAACTGAAGAGAGACATCTGAAGCAAAGACAGCCCTTCAGCAAATAGTTTTATAAAAAAAATAGCAAAGACAAAGCCCAACACGTTCGGCTGCAAGCTGCCTATCAGACAGATGTTGTCAGAACAGCCAAAAGCTCCAGGCAAAACGATCCTTTCCTGTGCAAAGAGCGGCTTGTGAATCTGCACTGCAGCTTTAGCAATTACCTTTCTCCGTCCTCTTTTGTAAAACATAAAGGACAAAAAAAAATGTTTCTGTTTTCATGAAGGAATAGCTAAAAAATGGCCCAGATAATCATTATATCTAGAAACCATGCCCACTTTAGCGCATCACATGGTAATCCATCAAAATGCAATATTCTTCTGAAACTACACTAAGTTTTAAGAGTGATTTGCAAGTCACAGCGCATTATACCGACCGAGGCCTGCAAATGTGCACTTTAATAATTAGCACTTGCACTCAAATTAAAAGATTAAAAAAAAAAAAAAAAAGATACGAGGAAAAAAAAAAAAAAAAAAAAATTATATATATATATATATATATATATATATATATATATATATGAAAAAAAATTTAACTGGCACAGAGAAATGACATCAATTAATAGAAGAAAAATGTGTATAATAATGTTTGATGTACTTACCAATCAGTGTGACAAATTTCACTTTTCCAGAGACTCATTTTAGAGCCCTCTGCTAAGTAAAGTAAGTTAACATTCACTCAGAAAATGGAAGTTTTGTGCAAGCACAAGAAACATAGGAGAAATTCCCTTGCACAGCAGAGGTAACAGGCATGTAGTACAATGGAGAAAAGATACTGTTTTAGGAAGAAACTTGAAAAATAATGCTGGCATCCTGAAACATGGAGCAGTTCCTGCAGCTGTTTCTTTAGGCAGACGCAGTTGAGATAAAAATCCTGCTGCATTCTTGCTTGCTGCAAAAGTTTCCTGTAAAACAGCTCAGAGCAGACTGGCAAAGTTCTTCTTCCCATATGAAAGCTCTAATGTCTGCTTTTGCAAAGCACTGAACCAAGTTCCTAGGTTGCTGAATGAGTGACAGCATTGCCAGCCAATCAGCAAGAGTTTTTCAGGAAAATCACCCCTTAATTTATTCAAAATTAGGTCATATGAACTGCTATTGGCTTACAAGGAATATAGTGTTAGCTTACTCAGGAAAAGGCCACCCATCTGTGCCTCCTTAAGGTTGTAGACACCTCTTGCCTATGAGCATAAAGGAATATTAAAAAAAAGTACTGTACACTGAAAACTTACCAGAGAATCCCAAGAATGGAAGGGCCGGAGCTCAGTGATCCTCTGAGCTTTTTTTAGAGAGCACTGAGGGATCAGAGAGAGCTCATCCAGGGAAGCATCTTGAAGGAAGCTAACTATTTTAGTTTTGTGTTGTTCCTCCATTATTTCATCTCCACTGCTGTAGTCTTCATCCAGAGCACTGCCTGCATCCGAAGCAGACTCATCGCTTTCTGAGTCTCGTTTAAAGCTGATCATTTTTTTTTTGCTTTTTGATTTTTTCTTTAAACCGTTCTGTATCAGTTCATTAGATTTGTGATCTGGCTTCGCTTTGGTGCCGTTTTTAGCATTTGTTTTGTCACTTTCTGATGTTCCATTGCACACAGCGCTTTTGGAAGTACTCTGCAAATCATCTGTTTAAGCAATGAAGACAAACAGTTTTAATATAATTTTTGCATACATGCGTATGAGGCTAATTGCAGTGTCTGGCACTTTTGAAGATAAGTTAATTGCTTTAGGAATATGAGATACGTTATTTTGGCTTTAAAAGAAAAAAATCAGTTCTTTGAAATATTCCAAACAGATTCTGGGACAATTAAAACCATCAGCATATTTTCAAGATAATTTATCTACACTTGACCAACCCATTAGGTTTATTGTACAGGTTTTAAAAAGATCACTGAGGAAGCAAAAATTAAAAGCTGCAATTGTGATAAGACTTGACTACAATGTAACAATACTAACGTCCCAAAGAAAAAAAAAAAACAACAAAAACACAAGCTGGGTAAAGCACTATTCCCTCTCTTTCTCTCTGTCACCTGGGTGGGACTACACAAGGCGCTTAGATCTTGGTCCAATCACAGCAGAGATTACTTATGCCCTATGACCTACCTGTAATATTTGCACGATGGCTCCTGGAGAGGTTAGAGAATATAATGTCTGATGACATACCTACACATACAGCAAGTCTCAGAACAGTTTAAGGTGCCAAACGCTTTACAATTTTACACTTGTGATTAATAGGTTGAACTGCACACAGAGATCTTGCAGATGAAAAATATCAAAATAAAGCTTTCTAGGATATTACAGTATTCGCGATTTCAATGCACACACAATACTGCCATATGTTGATATACTGTATAGTAGTTCCATGTCTGAAAGTATAACATACAAAATGCAATGTTAAAAAAAAAAAATTATACACCAAAGAAACTGTTTTCAAACCTTTTCAAGTTTCAGGACCATGAGAAGAATTTGTGACGAGAAAACATATTAATTTTCCCTATGACTTCCATATTTGTTGGGATACATTCTGCATATTTTGTACATATAAGGACATCGGGGGGGGGGGGGGTTCTTATTACAATGGCTATCAGATCCTTCTATTAAGACGTTCTAGCAAAGATTCTATAAATATCTGCAGAACAGTATACTATACTAAGGTTTCCTAAAATACTTGCAAAATATACATTTCAAATAGAGTTTTTTTTTTCCTCAGCAAAATAGGGGGTATTTTCACATGAAGGGTTCGTTCACACCGTGGCGTTGTAGTAATGTGAATTATGTGCGAAATGTGTGCCATTCATATTGCAATGCAGTTAACCTCGACGCACAGTAACATGGTGCTTTCCCAGCTGTTGCTGCGGAAAAAACACTGGTAGGAAAAGGAGAGTTAAGAACAATGCCATTGACCATAACACAACCCACTGTGCATTTTGTATGAAATAAGAAGTACATTTAAGTGCACCAAAATGAACACGTGAACAGGGAACTAAATAAATTGACAGAATTAAGTGAAACTGTATACAGTCCAGTAATTGAGATTTCCTTTTAGCACTGTCTGATATTACAGTTAAAAATCATCTTTCAGCATGCTAGAAAATCTGTTTATTGATTGCCCCTTTTTTTATACAAAAAAGGAACTGGCCTCCTCACTGTGTGTACCCAGTATAACAATAGCCAAGGTCTTGTTTAGACTTGAAGTTGGGGGGGAGGGCATCAAAAATGCGTGGTCGAGCCATGTTTTTGCTGCCCACCAATTGCCTTCTCTTAAGCTGCAATAGGCAGCAGAAGGGGATGTTTACATGCTGCAGCTGCGATGCTTCACAACCGCGTCTAAGTTGACCTGACAAGTAGGGATTGGCGGGCAGCAAGCTGAACACTACACATGCAAGTCAATGGGGAAGCACCGCAAATGCCACACATCTGTATGTGATTTTCAGGCGGTGAGGAAGCTTTGCATCACTTCCTTACCGCATGTCAGTTGCCTTGGGAGCGCAATCCACACGTGGATCGGGCTTCAAAGGCAAGGGAGATAAATCTACCCTAGGGCAGGGGTGGGCAACTGTGGCCTTCCAACTGTTGTAGAACTACAAGTCCCATGAGGCATTGCAAAACTGACAGTTAGAAGCATGACTCCCAAAGGCAGAGGCATGATGGGACTTGTAATTCACCAACAGCTGGAGGGCCACAGTTGCCCACCCCTGCCCTAGGGGATAAAAAAATAAATGCCGTGGTTATTGTAAGATCTGCCTGTGTATTGTGCACAAAACATACGTGAACCTAAGAGCCAAAATTGCAGTTTACCAGTTCTTAGATATGGTGGCTTTGTTCACTTTCTTTTTTCAGGCCTTCACTTTTTCACGTAGTGGTCCTGCCAATAACAAGCATCCAGTTCTAGGGTGACATGGCTCACTCACTGCATTGTTTCTATAGAGGAGCAGCATCCTTAGAATGGAAGCATTTTAAGACTACAGAATAATTTTCAAAGCCCTTACTTCTTCTCTTAATTGGGGGGGAGGTGTTCTGTAGTCTACTGAGAACTTTAGAAAAGTGTTTAACCCTTACACTGCCAGACCTTGCACTCCAAATTTAACCTCAGGTGGCCAGACCATTTTTGCAATTTTTCACAATATATCATATTTCACATAGAATTTTCATAAATTGTATCATTTGTAGTGCACACAACAGAACTTAAAAACTAAATCTAAAAGATAAAACTGCACTGAGGTAATAACATATTCATGAATTTTATATTGTGCTTTTCTGCAAAAAATTTGAAAATCAAAAATAAACGCAAAACTGGAGTCTGCATTGCTGTGTGTGGTAATGTGAAAAAATGATGAACGATACTGGCACACAGTTTATTGCAACACAGCATGCCACAATGAGCTGCAACATGTCACAGCATGGACATGGTTGAATGAATCAATTAAAAAAAAATAATAAAAAGCTGCTGAGCTCAAACACCTGTGACCAGCAAATATTGTGGGCTGCCAACTGTTATCATATTTTATTCCTAGCACTCTGTTATGGATTACAGAATACCACCTATGCTATGGAGAAAAGGAGAGAAGGCAACATTCTGCAGTTCATCAGGTGAGAGTTAAGGAACATATTCTCAAAAGAAGAAAACAAATGCCAGCACATCCAAAGACTGGTAAGCTGCATCATAAAGTGAACCTTTCCTTCAATCATTCACCTGCGTAGCCCTCCAACCCCCACAGCACCTCATACTCGACATTCCCCTCTCCCCATTCTGATTAGCTGCCGACGTTAGGATAAAAAAAAACAGCCCTGTGTAAGCTCCAGATCACTTACACACTTGTTTCCGGTGTCTGAATGAAACGACAGAGGGGTGAAGAGAAAGGCTTACGCTAATGTTGTGGAGTCAGAATTTTGTAAAATCTATCTGATCTTGCATAGGATACTTTTTCATATCATGTGCATTTGTCAGGAGTAATGCCCCTTTCACACAACCATTCTGATCAAGTCCGCCTGTCAGTTTTTCAGACAGACCTGACCATATGGTTCATTCATACCTATGGACCAGCAGGTGTAAATGCCTACCACCGATTCGCTCCTCTAAAATCAAACACAAGAGGATCCATTCTCCTCCATGTAGGTGGCTCGGAGGTAGTCGGGTGGAAAACAGGCAGCCAGTCTGTTTTGAACCTGGCCACCTATAGAGCAGAACGGACTCAGTTCGTGTCCGCTCTGCAAAAACTGAGCGGACTCGGACCTGTCATCTGCCTGCTCAGCAGGAGATCAGGGGACAGAACCCTTCTGAGCAAATCGGATATACCCCGTATGAAAGGGGCCTAACACTTGAGCTCTGTACATCGTTTCTATTCAGCTTTTCTCTCCATAAAACCAGCACCATTTTTGTTCAGGCATCAACCAGAATCTGCATCTTTTTGCACTTTTCTGAGAAACCAAAAACATATAAATCCCTGTGCCTGTTAAGTAGGGCTTTGTGTTCTTTGGTGTGAGCAGAATGTTTGATGTCAGAAATGCAGCCATGAAAACATGTAAAGCTATCAAACATTTTAGGGTTCAAAAGGAAAAAAAGGCACATGTCCAGGCTTTACCCAAATTTACCCTCCGAGCTCCCTCTGTAGAGCACGTTCAAGCATTATTTGTTTTACCTTGTTCCTGTAGTGAGAAACAGCTTTTATTACTAACCATGACTTCAACAGGCTTGAAAAAGTCTTGCAGGGACAGCTAATGGGAGCTCCATTCCTACTGCTGTAGGTACACCCTTGAGAATAATATCTCCCAAGAGATTTTTTTTCTATACACAATGTGTGGGCAGACGCTTGGGAGTCAAGGAAGCAGCATTACTCTGCTGGGAAATAAACAAGTATACATGCAGGGTAGGACTTGGTGCTGTGCAGATGGAGTTCTGACTACGTTGTTTGATACATCAGTGCAGCAGGAGCTCTGTGTAGTCAGCCCAAACAGGAATTTTCTTGCTGATGAACAGATATTTCTCTCTTTTTGCAGGTTTGCCCTGACAAACCCAGCTATGAAGTGAACGTTGCACACAGTGGGTAGACATGGTAAGCAGCCTTCAACTACCTGCCACATGCTCCCATGCTTAGAAAAACTCACCCTTGCCCCTCACAGCATGGCATTCAGTACCTTAATGGTCAGTTACCATGTTTGAGTGCTATAATGTGAGGGTAGGGTGGGAGCACCTTGGCCCAATGTAAGCCCTAACCTTGTCTAGGGATTTTAACGAGCTGCACTGGGCATATGGGTACCTTTATACTTTAGAGACTTGCCAACAATATTTAAAGTGATACTAAACCCCAAACCAAAAATTATATAAATATATTGCAGCTTACTAATCATTAGATGTGTTGGCTGCATTAGTTTTCTTTAGCTTTTAACCCCTCTGTTTTTACCTGGTGATCTGGCCAATAACACCTCCTATATTATAGTGAACCCACTCTGGATAAATAAACACAGGGGGCAGATTAGATAGCAGAATTGTCAGTCTGGAGGAAGGGTAATGTTAAATGTGTTAGCAGATTTAAATACACTAACAAATTGAGGCCAAGTTCCAGCTCACACTTTATAATCAGTTACAGCAAACTTTTTTTTTTCCCCTTTTGGGATAAAGGTTTTACATGAAAACAAAGGCTAATAATTTTAAGTGTTTAATATAAATGCATACAGTCTGCCAAAGAGCTTGTGCATTAAAAAAAACAAAAAACAAAACAAAAAAACAGACTTGCTGGCTGGATCAGCAGATAAAAATAGAAGAAAGCCTAAGAACTGGTAAGCTGCAATAAAAAAAAAATGCTTTTCGGTTTAATACGGCTTTAAAAAAGCCAAGGAAGGACTTGCAGGAACATATTTACCAATTTCATCTATAGTTTTCTAAGAACTGGGCAGCACAGTGGCTAAATGGTTAGAACATGCACCTGGCAGCACTAGGGTCGTTGGTTCAAATCTTAACCACGGAACCACCTGATTTGAGTTTGCATATTCTCCGTATCTGTGTGGGTTTCCTCCAGGTACTCCGGTCTCCTCCCACACTTCAAACACATGCTGGTAGATTAATTGGCCCTAGTATGTGTATGTATGAATATGAGTTAGGGACCTTAGATTGTAAGCTCCTGGAGGATTAGGGACTGATGTGAATGTACAAAAAAAAAAAAAATTATATATATATATATATATATATATATATATATATATATATATATATATATATATACACATACACACACACTTGCAAGAAAAAGTATGTGAACCCCTTGGGATTGCGTGGAGTTTTGCATGAATTGGGCATAAAATGTGCTCTGAACGTCATCTAAGTCAGAACAATAGAAGAACACAGTCTGCTGAACATAATACTACACAAACATTAGATGTTGCCATGGTTTAATTGCACATAACATGTAAACATTCACAGTGCAGGGAGGAAAAAGTATGCGAGGCCCTAGCTTAATGACTTCTACCAGAGCTAATTGGAGCCAGGAGTGAGCCAACCTTGACTCCAATCAGTGTGATGATATTGGATGTGTTGCTGACAGCTGTCCTGTCCTTAAAGAACACACACCTGTTTTAGGTTTACTGGTTTCAAGAAGCAATGTCTGATGTGAACCATGCCTCGCAGAAAAGAGCTCTCAGAAGACCTACGATCAAGAATTGTTGACTTGCATGAAGCTGGAAAGGGTTACAAAAGTATCTCCAAAAGCCTTGATGTTCATGTGTCCACGGTAAGACAGACTGTCTACAAATGGAGAAAGTTTAGCACTGTTGCTACTCTCCCTAGGCGTGGTCGTCCTGTAAAAATGACTGCAAGAGCACAGCGCAGAATGCTGCATGAGGTAAAGAAGAATCCCAGAGTGTCAGCTAAAGACCTACAGAAATCTCTGGCACATGCTAACATTTTTGTTGACACATCTACAATAAGGAAAACATTAAACAAGAATGGAGTACATGGGAGGACACCACGGAGGAAGCCATTGCTGTCCAAAAAGAAGATTGCAGCACGTTTGAAGTTTGCAAAAGAGCACCTGGATGTTCCACAGCACTACTGGCAAAATATACTGTGGACAGATGAAACCAAGATTGAGTTGTTTGGGAAGAACACACAACACTATGTGTGGAGAAAAAAAGGCACAGCACACCAACATCAAAACCTCATCCCCACTGTAAAACATGGCGGAGGGAGCATCATGGTTTGGGGCTGCTTTGCTGCGTCAGGGCCTGGACGGATTGTCGTCATTGATGGGAAAATGAATTCCAGAGTTTATCAAGACATTTTGCAGGAAAACGTGCGACCATCTGTCCGCCAACTGAACCTCCGCAGAGGATGGGTGATGCAACAGGATAATGACCCAAAGCATACAAGTAATTCAACAAAACAATGGCTGCAACAGCACAGAATACGCCTTCTGGAGTGGCCCAGTCAGAGTCCTGACCTCAACCCGATTGAAATGCTGTGGCATGATCTTAAGAGAGCGATTCACACCAGACATCCCAAGAATATTGCTACACAAACAGTTTTGTGAAGAGGAGTGGTCCAAAATTACTCCAGGTGGTCCAAAATTACTTGAGGTTATTGCTGCCAAAGGAGGGTCAACCAGTTATTAAGTCCAAAGGTTCACATACTTTTTCCTCCCTGCACTGTGAATGTTTACATGTTATGTGCAATTAAACCATGGCAACATCTAATGTTTGTGTAGTATTATGTTCAGAAGACTGTGTTCTTCTATTAAAAAGACAATATACAAAATCCTCTTGCGCTCTTATGTTAAGCAATAGTGGGAAAAAAATAATGTCACACCAAATATCCAACAGCTGCTAACATCTAATCCTATACCAATAGGTCTTTAAAGCATAAACATAGATAAATGATGTAGCGCTTATACATAAACATATATATAATAATATAGTGACCCCCAAGTGAGATTACTGTGTACTAGTTCCCACATGGGCCTTATATAGTGAAGCAATCAACATGTGCAGGGGCAAGACAAGCTCTTTTATCCACACAAGGCAAAAATAGATGAGTGACACTTTCAGTCCTCAATATAGGACTTAAATATATAATTAATGTGGAGTTAATACAAAGTGTGAAAACACTACAAACAATACACACGAGGAAAAAAGTCCAGTGATCTGTGTCACATTCCTTTTGTTCATGCAAATCAAAGGAATGTGTGTGAACCCACACACCCTTTAATGTGATGAAGTCACGAGGTCACGTGACGCAACGCGTCGACGGCACAGCGTGGTGACGCACTTCCGGCGTGGCGCCATCTTGGAACACCCTTTAGTTCTATGTCTACACCCAACATATGGGAAAAACGCTGTATGAAACTCTGCTCATGTGAGTTTGCATTTTACTTGTTTAAATGTTATAATTAAACGGTCTACACTATGGAGGATGTCTTATTTTTTCTTATGGGGATTTGAGCTGGGATTCATCTTGCTCATTGGCCCGCAAGGATACCATAGGAGAGGTGGAAGCTGTGTTCTGGGGAAACATTCTCAAGCCATATAATCGTGAGGAGTTCTTCCTAGACCCAGTGGTGGTATACTAAATGCTCTGTGGCCCTGCAGGGTCGCAGGTAGGAGGTGAGAGGCCATTTCAGCCGTTATTGGATCACATTCAAGGGTGTGTGGGTTCACACACATTCCTTTGATTTGCATGAACAAAAGGAATGTGACACAGATCACTGGACTTTTTTCCTCATGTGTGTATTGTTTGTAGTGTTTTCACACTTTGTATTAACTCCACATTAATTATATATTTAAGTCCTATATTGAGGACTGAACGTGTCACACATCTATTTTTGTCTTATGTAGATAAAAGAGCTTGTCTTGCCCCTGCACATGTTGATTGCTTCACTATATAAGGCCCATGTGGGAACTAGTACACAGTAATCTCACTTGGGGGTCACTATATTATTATATATATGTTTATGTATAAGCGCTACATCATTTATCTATGTCTGTGTTCTTCTATTGTTGTGACTTAGATGACGTTCAGAGCACATTTTATGCCCAATTCATGCAAAACTCCACGTAATCCCAAGGGTTTCACATACGTTTTCTTGCAACTATATATATATATATGCAACTATATAACTATATATATATATAAAGCGCTGTGTAAATTGACGGTGCCCTATAAGTACCTGAGATAAAATAAACTGCATAAAAACAATTTTGTACAGACTTTGCTCAAGTTCAGGGTATTAATGTTAAATTCGTCTGTTAAACAGTACATATTTCAACACAAAAAAGAAAATTGAATATGATATACAATCTGAGAAACAGCAAGCAGATAGGGAAGGCCTTTTTTTTAATGTTTCTTTCTTAGTTGTCTTTTGGTTAGCACATGTAAACATGAATAACCCTAGGCATTTGCACAAAAAGGATATTGAACATGCAAGCGTATTCTGATCATGCAGGAATATTCATGCTAGCACTGCAAGGAGCACAGGTCAGAGTGGCCAACTAACCACAAAAAAAAAATGATAAAACAAAATAAGATGCAGGAAAGGTATTTTTAACACAACCCATTTTATTCTTCATTGTCAAATCCCCTTTATCTTCAGCAAATTGCATATTTGATATCAATACAAATCAACATTTCCATTTTGGTTTACTTGCCTGCACATTACCCATGTAGAAAGTCAAAAAGAACATAAAATGACACCAGTCACCAGACCAATCATTTCAACAACAGTCTCCCAAAAGATTATAGGGACAAGTCACAAAGCTCAGCATTTTGAGAGTGGAAGTTATCTTATTATTTTGCCACTCTTTATTTTGACTGCCGAAACATGCAATTCACAAAAACTGGAACTCATATCGCATAATCTGTTTACTGAGTGATGTGTTTTCATTAAACTGGTATTACAGTGGTATAAACTACATTAATCTCATCTCTGCGAATGAGCCCAATCAAGGTGAAGAGCAGCAGTGGGGTATGACCGACAGGCAGGGATTGTTTGAGAAGCCGGCCATTCAGCGGAATAAAGACTTTCTAGTTGAGGTTATCAGTGTGTGGCTCCACTGTGTACTCGCATTGCATTAGGCTGGTATTATTTTAAAGTGATATTAAAGACATTTTTTTTTAAATAACAAACATGTTATACTTACCTGCTCTGTGCAGTGGGTTTGCACACAGCAGCCCAGATCCTCCTCTATTCAGGTCCCCGCTGGTGCTCCTAGCCCCTCCCTCCTGTCGAGTGCCTCCAGAGCAAGCAGCTTGCTATGGGGTACTCAAGCAGGCTCGCTCCCGAGCCGCTGCTCTGTGTGTCCATTTACACACATAGCTGCGGCTTGGGCCTTGCCCCCCCCCCTCTTCATTGGCTCACTGGCTGCGATTGACAGCAGTAGGAGCCAATGGCTTCTGCTGCTGTCTCAAACAATGAAGAGGGAGAGTCCCAGAAGAGCTGAGGCTCTTGTGCACATTGCTGGATTACGATTGGGCTCAGGCAAGTATTGGGGGGGGGGGGGGCTGCTGCACACAGAAGGTTTTTTACATTCATGCATAGAATGTGGTGGCAAAGTATTTACCTATTTACCGCAAATCACTTTTCAGAGGCTTGGCAATGACAGCATGCATAAACCCAACATTACTGTGATAAAAAAAATATTTTCAGTTTTATTGTAACACTCTTGTGGTGTATTTTGCTAGCAGAATGGGTATGTTTGCAGATAACGGTTTTACTTTCACCAAAGTATTTATGGATTCCATATACAGAACATTTTTACCACCTGTATATGAATCTTAAAATTAATTTAAAAGAGAAGGAATTCTTCATGAATAGCAACGCCGGGTTTGCTGAGCCACAATCAATATCTCAGATAGGTTGATTTAGTGCTGTATCTGTTGATAATCCGTTTAAGGAGGATAAGCAAATATTCCTGAACACCTAAAATCTGTTTTGAGATTACATTTGTGGCATGGAAAATGCATTACAACAGCCCATTGGTGTTCAATTTTTGACCTCACTTCATCACAGCGCAACAAGCATCAAAAGATGCCTGACTTCCGTCACTGACACTACCCTGAATAACGAGTGATAAAAAGGACCTTTTCTCTGTGAATTGCATTTTAAAGTGTTACTAAACCCAGGACCCTGCAATCACAATATCTGGTCTCCCACAGTACACAAAACATGGAAATGCAATTATTTTAGTAAATTTAAACTGCTAAATACCTTTTCTCATCAGCAGTTAAAGCAGTCTTGTGACTTCTATCAGTGTCCAGCTGAGCACTGGTTAAGCTTGTAGGAGGAATTTTCATCCTCCTATAACAAGCATGCTTTACTGCATAAACAGACTGATTTTACAGTTGTGGGTTTAGTGACACTTTAAGCATACAAGTATTCTATGCTTAATTTAAAACAACATCGGAGTTGATTTAACAGCTGAGTAGTTAAAATAGCATATTATACCACTACTTACAGGGACACTAAAAACTCTGGTTAAAAAAAACAAAAAAATTAAAGTACTGTGAACTCAAAAAAGTACCTTCTATTGCCCTCAGCCTCCTCCAATTTCTGCCCCTGTGATCTGACTTCCTGTTAGAGGGTGGCTACGTTTGTATTCCATGGTCTGTATGCAGGAACGCAGCCATCCTCTCTTGCACACACAGAGCAGTGTTTGTGACCACATGCATACATCCAAGATGACAACACTCAGTAGTCTCAGGGCTTATGGATGTCTATACAAGCAAGATTTTTACAGGTAAATGAGTAAACACAGTAGGAGACAGGGGGGACAGGAATCCGACACCCAAAATATTGGTTTTTAATGTGTCTTTGAATGGCAATTTCTTGTCCCCTTACCACTGACAATGCCTCTGTGAGGATTTGCAATCTTCTTTACAGGAAACTCTTACTGGTAATTTCCATTTAGCAACTGTAACTTTAACATTAAGCAATTTTAATTAGTGTTGCTCAAAAGGATAATGTATACTAGAAGGGGTGAATTGCTAACTTTTCACAGAGAAAATTATGCCCCACTGCTGATCACAAACAAAAGCCTGGGCATTTAATTTCATGATTTCTGGTGCAGGTAATAATTTAGAGTGGCTGTTCATCTGCATTGGCACTCCTGAGCTTTTGGTCATGTTATCACAACTAAAAGGAAGCCAAGAAGAGCTATTCTTCCCAGAAGAGATAAGTATTGCTATTCATTTTTATGTCTTCATTTTAATGACTGTCAACATGAATAAGTGTAGATCTGCTTTTAAGTTAAAATGTTTAGAGCAATTAATTGACAAAGAAAAGCTAGACCAATGGTTATCAACATGTGAAATCTTGTACTATTCTAAAGGCTTTAACTGGTTCTCCTGTTTGTCAAATGGAATTTAGCAGACACACAAATTATACACATACCAGGAAGTAGTTTAGAAAGAAAGTCAAGTAAATGAACACACCACAGCACAAATATAAATTTTTTCTAGAGGGTTACATAATATATGGACTTTTTTTTTATTTTTATTTTTTTTGCTGTGTGAATGGGAGCACAAACATACAAAATGGGTTTTCTCAAACTTTACAGAAAAAGTGAAAATACACTTTAATCTGTGTAACAACTATAAACAGCACAGACCCACAACATGATCAGCAAAAATGGAAAAGTCTTGGTTACACAGTAGTGTGAATGCAGACCGCTGCAGAACCAGTTATATAACCTGTGCGCGGAGATCCATCAACAGGTCCACCTCAATTGTCTTTTTAAACAGTGAAGGCAAAACATGTTTGCCATTCTAGGGCTGTCCCATAACTCGCTAGTAAAATGCATGCATGATGACACACGTGTATAATGATGGGTGTTATAAGGTGCATTTTCCTATAACTGTCACTGGTTTCTCATTAGTCAACCATTAACCAGCTGTTGCGTTTACTTGTTGAAAAGCATTCTCAGGGGTACTGTATCTGTGACACAAAGAAAACTAACTGTGGGGAAAAAAGTTACATTTGTAAGCCCTAAGAATCTCTTTTAAATGTAACTGTACTTTTATCTTCTACTGGTCTGCCAGACTTAAGGGAGGCCAGACTATGGCCATTGGGAGTAGTAAATGCCTCAGGCTTCATGGGAATAAAAAAATACTCCAGGGTTATGTCAGTGCTTGGGGAAATAATGCTTTCAGTGCTAGGAATTGGGCACCGTCATCATCGTCGGAGTTAGGAATAGTGCACCACCGCTGGTGTCAGAGCTAGCAATAGTGCACTGCTGTTTTCAGAACTAGGAATAATTCACCACCATTGTTATCAGAGCTAGAAATTAGGCACCATCTTCGTTGACAGAGTTAGGATTAGTGCACCACTGCTGGTGACAGATCTAGGAATAGAAATAGTGCACCATTGTCAGTCACAAAGTGCACAACCATTTGTGTTAGTGGCAGAAATAATTCTCAGTCATTGGTGTCAGTGGTAAAACAGGCCATCATCCTAGATGTCAGTGGGAGCAGTAGTTCCCACCATTGTGTTAGTAGCAGATAAAGTGCCCCATTGTTGATATTAGCGAGAGGAATAGTACCAAGAAGAATACCTTAGTTAGAGGAATAGTATGTGTTTATGAGAGGAACAGTACCTCATCCACTGGTATCAGCAATATACTGGCAGGAATATTTCTGATTTGTTGGTGTCAGTACAAGGAACAGTGCATTATTGTTGACGTTTATGGGAGGAATAGATCTCCCCCCTCCTAGCTGTCATGGGGAGGAATAGAGCCTCATCACTGCTATCAGTAGAAGGAATAATTTCCGATCATTGATGTTAATGGCAGAAATAGTTCCCCATTGTTGATGTCCCTAGAACAGTGCTCCAAGGTTTGTATCAGGGGGAGGAATAGTCCCTCATTTGTGTTAGTAGGAGGAATAGTGCCCCATCATTGGCATCAGTGGGAGGAATAGGGTTCAATCATTATATCAATAATGGAAGGAGCAGTACCCCATCACTGGTGTCAGAGGGAGAAGAAAAAAGTCCCATATCTGGTATTAGAGGTTGGTAATAGTGCCTCATCATCTGTATCCATGGTAGGAATAATGCACCATCATTGGTATCAGTGCCTAGCGGTTGCAGTCAGAGGGAGAAATAGTGCCTGATCATTTGTTCAGTGGGAAGCATGTCTCATCACTGTTGTCAGTGACGAGAATTATACCCCATCATTGGTGTCAGTGCAAAGCAGGGTATACACACAGTTTTTGTTTTGTTCAACCAGATGGCTGCACAAAAAAAAAAAACGCACAGATCCCCGCAGGGAACTTTCCCACTGCATTACTGTATTCCGATAGCGCAGGACTCCTCACCCCTCTCAATTAGAATACGTGCTGACACTAACCCGGTTACTGTTTAACCCAATGGATTTCGATAGGTTTATGCCCAGTTTAAGAAATAGTGCCTCATCATTGGTGGCAATGAGAAGAAATCTGTTGGGTGTTGCTAGAGCAATTTTATCCCAAGGGCTGCGTCTGGCTGGCAGTATAGAGACCACTCTTCTAAAGTAAGTGTAAGTGAGTGTGAGTGTGTGTGTTTTAATGAACAACTTCCGTAGTATGATTTCAAATGCTCTGTATCTCTAAAAAAAAAAATAACGAAAATTTAAAATTATAACAGCATTATAATAGTTATTACTCGTTCACACAAGAGAAAATTCTTGCTTCCTAAAGCCTGAGTCAGCATAATTACTGTGATCAGCTGGCCTAGCTTGCTAAAATTTATTCTGCTGTATTCATTCATATCTGGGATTTCAAGGGTTCAGTCCAAGCCTGACAAACTCTGCATAGTTGTGTGGTATTTTTTGAATATCATATATTCTGGGCTTCAAATAAAATAAAAAAGTATATTATACAGAAAAGGATATAGAGAAAGTGTTTTCAATTTTGCTTATGTTTTTAGTAGACACCATACTCCACATTAGTATATGTACAGTATTTTATTGCTTCATTTAAAGCAATTTGGGAAAGTTGTGAATGTGGCAGACTTTACCTTGTTCATCTTCAGCAAACAACTTCAATGCCTCAAGTGCTTCATGAAAAGACCAGTCATGTTCTTGAAGAACCTCTCTAAGCTCCTATTCAAAAACAAATATTGCATAATTACAGAACGTCTTCATCACATTAGTTACGGATCAAGAAATCAAACACTGCCATGTCAAAAACTCATGAAACGAGCACATGCTGCCAGCAAAAAGGCAATTAATAGTATAAGGAGACTTAAAGCATTCAACTTAACAAGAGGAGGAAATCTAAAATAAAACAATGTAGATGAATAAAAGACTACCAAGTGTGTCTGCACAGGAAAGAGGGATTATGTAAACAATCCGATGACTGTTAAACCAGAGGCAGGAAGACAGATACAGAATGGTGAATGGAAACAGGCCACAGTTGGTGTATTGCAGATTTGTATACATATGTCACAACTATTGATGAATGTTGTGAGTTTTTATTGTGATTTCTGTAGGTATTCTGTTGTATGGAAGGTGCGCTTCAGGATATAAAGCAGCCCACTGATGGGCAATTTTCTTTCCTTCTACCCATGGTGGTAGGAAAGAAAATCAAATCAATTCCCCCATCAACGCGGTCATTGTTGTTGGGGGAATACCTCCCGCAACGCCATTGTGTTCTGCCGGCAGGAAGCCTTCCCAGCCAGCAGAATACGATTACTGCCATCCGATCTGGTCTGCCCTAAAAACTGACAAGAAGACCTGATTGGACCCTTCGAGTGAAAGGGGCCTTAAAATAATTTATCCTTTTGCAAAAAAAAGAAAAGAGCTGCCAACTCAAAAGCATAGCCAACAGATGTAATGGCTAGGAAAACAACCTTACGAGTGAGCTCTTCCAGTCAAATATCTTTAATTGGCTCAAAGGGAGGTCTCTGAGCACAGAGAGCAGAAGGTTGAGATCCAAAGGTGACAAAAGAAGATCCAACTGAGGGATTTATAGGAGCAATTCCCTCCTACCCTCAAGGTCTTGATAAGGGATTGCAAGACAATAGGTTTTTGGAATAAAATGGATAATGCAGAAATCTCTCTTTGATGGTAATCAGGGCTAGATGCTAGTTAATCCCATACTGAAGAAATGGCACAATAAAAGTCAGCAGCCCCACTCAACATAATGTCCACACACCAGGTAATATATGCCTTCCATGTGCAATGATGAACCTTATGGAAGTCAGATTTTCTTTCTCTGAGTAAGGTGGGAATAACGAAATCAGAAATATCTCTATCCTTTAGGATTTGGGGTTTTAACAGCCATGCCATTAAAGACAGCAACTGAGAAGCAGGATGGAATAGGGAGCCTTGGGACTGTTTGGAAGAGGTGGAAAGAATATCACTTTACATAGCAAGGAAAGTTTTTGTCTAAGGCCCCTTTCAGGTGGGGCAGTCCATTTTGATCAGCAGGGGATCTGGCTTAACTGCCATAACTCCGAGTATGTCTAAACTACATTCTTCTGTGCTATTTTGATGCAATGAAAACCACTGGAACTCTTTTCTCCTCTATCTTGTGCATCAGTTAAGGTAAGATCTTCACCAGAGGAAAGGAATAAACAAGCTTGACTTGAGTCCAAGGAATCACCATAGCATCTACTGCAAAGGCGAGAGAATCCTTTGGTCTTGGCTATGAATTTGTTTAACCTGTTGTTGAATCTGGAGACCAGATGTCCACATCTGATTTTATCTACCTTTGACAGAGATTTTGAGAGATCTCTGGGTGCAGAGACCACTCCCCTGGGTCTAGATGTTGACAGCTTAGGAAATCCACCTGATAAACATCCACCTCAGGGATGTGGATGGCTGAGAGAGTTGGAATATGAGTTTTTTCTCTTTTGTTTCTTTTAGGGCAGCTTGACTTCTGGTGTCGTCCAATGATTTATGTATGCCTCTGCTGTGGCTTTGTCCGACTGTACCCTGATTGGGTAACCTTGCAGAAGGACGGTTCAGTGTTGTACAGATCATCTGATGACTCTAAGTCCCAGAATGTTGATGGGAAGTCTTGACTACTGTGGGGACTATGTCCCCTGGATAGTGAGGGAAATGTAAACGCTGCCCCGGCCTGTATGACTGGCATGTACAAATACAAGTTCTGTATCCTGTACTATATTAACATAACATTTTTTTTTTGTGCGCACTGTAAAAGTCAATTAATCTTTTTGCTGCCAGACTTATGCCAAGAATCTGAAGGGGCCAACCCAGATTTCAGATGAAAGCGATGTACTCAATTGCTTCCCCACACCCCAGCAACACTGTCCCCCAGGCTCCGCCATCTCATCAGTGGACTCAGCATGACAAGTGCCGTTGGGTAAAGGGGAGAGAGATCAACAAATATCTATTCACTGATCCTCCTTCCCTACTAAGAACCCAGAAGTGACGTGTAAAACACACGGTTTCTGGTGTCACTTTCATCTGACAATCTGCCCAGGGAAGAAGCTAATGGAGAGCATTTACACTCCATTAGCTTCATTGGAGGGTAGGTGAGGCATAACCTTGACATTTCATAAACAGAACCTGTTACAAAAAAAAAAAAAAGGTAATCTTATCTTCCTTCTCAAGATCTCAAAATGTTCAAAAGCAGTCAAAAGTGAGGGATGGGCAAAACAAACAGTTAATGGGCTCAAGTACAAACAACAGAACTGGGGACTCTCAAAAAAGGTTATAGAACTGTGTGCCAAGTGGCCTACCCCATTTTTACAGCAGCTGTGCTTTACCTTACAAGTGAAAACTCTGAATTTTTAAAAAGCCTAGACTAACCCATTATTGTTTTTACTCACAAACTAACCTTGTTATTAACCACTTCAAGTCCGGACACTTTTACCCCCTTCCTGTCCAGGCCAATTTTTCACTTTTCAGTGCTTTCACACTTTGAATGACACTTGCGAGGTCATGCAGCACTGTACCCATATGAATTTTTTAGCATTTTTTTGAGACAGATAAAACTTTATTTTGGTGGTATTTATTCACCACTGAGATTTTTATTTGTTTTACTATATAAACAGTTTGGGGAAAAAAAAAAGTTTTTCTTCATAAATCTTGACCAAAAATTATTCAGTTATCTTTTTAGTAAAAAAAAAAAAAACAAAACAAAAAAACCCAAATTAGTTTACAACCAAAAAAATATAATTAAAAAAAAAAATGTTTACATTTTTATTTTTTTTTATATTATGTTTTTTTTTTTTAACATACTGTCACAGTAGAAGTACAGTGTCACCATAGTGACACTGTACTACTTGTGGGGGGTGATGATGATTTTTTTTGTACACTGATTGCTTTTACACCCATAAAGGCTGTAAAAGCAATCATTTCTCTTTCTCTCTGGCTGCATTCTTGCATCCATTGAGAAATACTGTGAGAGCTGTGATTGGTCACAGCTTGCTACATGGTACAAGGCTGTTGTGAATAGCCTTGTACCATGTGACCTCTGTGATCATTCACAGATTTCACAAGTAGTAAGCAATAATGTCAGAAGTGACATCTTGCTTACTACTATTCATGTGATCACTGATTGGCCAATCAGTGATTACATGATTGGGACCTCACAAAGAGGTCCATTACAGCGATCGGTGTTCCGCTCTGTTCTCCAGGCACAGCGGGCACCAGATCACGGTGCCGCGCACTCCCAGGGAGCGCACACAGGCTAAAATGATGGACGGCAACCCTCTCCTGCACTGCTCCCGTCCGGCTGTTTATATACATGGCTCGGACGGGAAGTGGTTAATCACTGTGAATAAAATCCTGTGTAAGCCAATGCAAATTTATCAACAAAAGAAAAAACACATGTCACTTTCTTGTGTGCAATTGTGCAGTCCCAAACAGACAAAAAAAGCTTCAAGTCCTTATGTGGATAGTACAATCCTTTCAGTAACCCAAGCCAAAAACAAATCTTGAATGTAATATTATGTGGTCTCCACCAGGTGACAATTAACACCACCACTTCACTGTGGCCTTCCATTTGTGAGTTAGACAAAATGTAATGGTTTAGCGCTTGGCTTTATTATAATTTATATTAGAACTCGGGACTACATGGAGCTCAAAGGGATTCCTGAAGGACCTTATGTCCAAAGTGACATCAGAGAAGGCAGAAACGTCCATCTGGAAAAACTTGGAGAACATGTGAACAGAAGACCAGGTGACAGCCTTCAAAAATGTAGAAACAGCTGCTTGATGCGGAGAAGCCCAAGAAGGACTTGCAGATTAGGTAGAGTGCACCTTGAAATGAAAAGATGGAATCTGATCCTTGAGCCCATAAGCCTGGATGATGGTTAGTCTGAGACACTTAAGAGATGGTGGAATGAGAAGCCGGTGCAACCTTACTGGGACCATCTATTAAGACAAAAAGGCATTAGTCTTTCTGAAAGAAGCAGTGGTTGGCAGACTCTCACATAATGAATCGTATCTAGACAAGAGAATATTTTGTTTGGTTTGGTGAAGTGTGGATGGACAGAGGGACGGAAAAGCTATTCCCTGCTTGAGATGAAGGCACTGCCTTTAGGTAAGAAGGTGGTCCTTTGCCTCAATATCATCTAATTCCCATGCAAAACCAGAGGGGGTTCCTTGCAGGATAAAGCCTCTACTTCAGACCCTCAACTTACAGAGGTAATAGATACAGGGAACACAACTTTGAGGGTGGGAGAAGAAAGGAATGTCTCTAATGGGTTCAAATGTTGGTTCTGAAGTCTAGAGAGAACCAGAGTCAGATCCCATAAAGTCAAAGGGGAACAAACAGGGGGAGATATATGGGAGACTCTCTGTACAAAGGTCTTAAAGAAGTGAGAAGCCAACAGCCTCTGAAACAAGACAGAAAAGGCATAAAACTAGCTCTTGACAGTGCTGAAAGCCAAACAATGGTTCAGAACACCTTCTGAAAGGAGGAGTTGTTCCATGCGCCCCTAGACTCACACCAAGTCTTTCATGCCAAAGAGATCTTGCAGGAAGTAGCCTTTCCAGCTTTTAGTATCACAAGAATCAGATTCATAAATGTCCGTCTCTTAAAATAACTGGCATTTAAAAGGGGGTTTTGTTCTAAGGGAGGGTTATAAATACCGTCAGTTTTTTTTGTCATCTGTGTCCCAATGGGGATATTTCCCTTCACTTCCTGTCACATATCCAAAATAGGAAGTGAGATAAATCCCTCCAAAGTGAGGGAATCCCAGTGTGTCACTAGGGTCACAAAAATTGGTGTCCCCATAGATTTCCTCTCTATTACGGTTTTGCTATCAACTCAAAATTTGGTATTTTATTTTACTTTCCATTTCAATAATGATAAACAGGAAAAACGGAGAGTGAATCTCCCTAACAGGGACACAGACAGCAATAAAAAAATTGACAGGTGTTCTAATCTCTTTCCATTTAATCCAAAACTAAAAAGAAAAAAAAATTGCCTCTAATGACACTTTACTAAACAATAAATAGTAATTACAAGATTTATTGTGTTTTCTGAAAATAGTCTGTACCGTGAAGGTTTACTAGGTTTGTAGTGTCACTACAGGCAAAAAGTTTATTTTTTAACTTAATTTTTGGATAGAGTAGAAGAGAATTAAAACTCCTGTCAGGCAAATCTCCAACATCAGGGAGATTCACCCTCTTTTTGTCCTGTTTACCATTATCATTGAAAGTGAAAGTAAAGAAAATCCCAAATATTTGGGTTGACATCAGAACAGTAATAGAAGGGAAATCTTCCAATGGGGACAATAATTCTGGTGACACCCCAAAATTCCCTCACTTTGGAGGGATTTTCTCTCACTTCCTGTTTGGATTATGGAACAGGAAGTAAAGGAAAAACTCCCAAATGGAACACAGAGGGCAAAAAAAATGGGACAGGGGTTATAACCCTCCCTTCTTCTATCCAAAATGTTTTGCCGTTAGTGATACTTTACAGTGAATAAGAGGACATACAGTAATGTATTTTTAGGTATATTAAAAATGAGTTACACTGTTAAAGGCTCATTTTCACTGCAGCTGCTAAACTGACGTTTAGGAGCAGTTGAGCGTTTGTTTTCAGCAGGGAGCCCCCCTACCCCAAAGCCCCCCCATGTTGAGGGCATGTGGCCTGGTATGGATAGGCAATGGATTGCTGGCAATTCTTTCTTTTACATTCAGCTGAAACATCAACGCATGCTTTTCACTACTAAAATACCACATGACTTGATAAAATAACTCATGCGCTATTTTAGTAGCCTTTTTTAATGAGGTTACTATTTTTCAGTGCATTCTGGGCATTTGGGAGGGTCTCTGGAGGTTATATTTTAAAAACTCTTCTAAACGCAAAACGTACACACGGCTAAATGCACAAAAACAAAGTAGGAAAACGCAGCTAAACTAACGGTTTTAACCTACATTTTCTAGCAGTCAGTTTCCAGCGGTCAGAAGAGTTTTTCAAACGCCCTGTGTACATGAGCCCTAAAGGTTGGCATGCAATAAATGCCTACAATTTAGTAAAGGGTTAATACAGTCAGGTCCATAAATATTGGGACATCGACACAATTCTAACATTTTTGGCTTTATACACCACCACAATGGATTTGAAATGAAACTAACAAGATGTGCTTTAACTGCAGACTGTCAGATTTAATTTGAGGGTATTTACATCCAAATCAGATGAACGGTGTAGGAATTACAACAGTTTGCATATGTGCCTCCCACTTGTTAAGGGACCAAAAGTAATGGGATAATTGGCTTCTCAGCTGTTCCATGGCCAGGTGTGTGTTATTCCCTCATTATCCCAATTACAATGAGCAGATAAAAGGTCCAGAGTTCATTTCAAGTGTGCTATTTGCATTTGGAATCTGTTGCTGTTAACTCTCAAGATGAGATCCAAAGAGCTGTCACTATCAGTGAAGCAAGCCATCATTAGGCTGAAAAAACAAAACAAACCCATCAGAGAGATAGCAAAAACATTAGGCGTGGCCAAAACAACTGTTTGGAACATTCTTAAAAAGAAGGAATGCACCGGTGAGCTCAGCAACACTAAAAGACCTGGAAAGACCACGGAAAACAACTGTGGTGGATGACCGAAGAATTCTTTCCCTGGTGAAGAAAACACCCTTCACAACAGTTGGCCAGATCAAGAACACTCTCCAGGAGGTAGGTGTATGTGTGTCAAAGTCAACAATCAAGAGAAGACTTCACCAGAGTGAATACAGAGGGTTCACCACAAGATGTAAACCATTGGTGAGCCTCAAAAACAGGAAGGCCAGATTAGTTTGCCAAATGACATCTAAAAAAGCCTTCACAGTTCTGGAACAACATCCTATGGACAGATGAGACCAAGATCAACTTGTACCAGAGTGATGGGAAGAGAAGAGTATGGAGAAGGAAAGGAACTGCTCATGATACTAAGCATACCACCTCATCAGTGAAGCATGGTGGTGGTAGTGTCATGGCGTGGGCATGTATGGCTGCCAATGGAACTGGTTCTCTTGTATTTACTGATGATGTGACTGCTGACAAAAGCAGCAGGATGAATTCTGAAGTGTTTTGGGCAATATTATCTGCTCATATTCAGCCAAATGCTTCACAACTCATTGGACGCCACTTCACAGTGCAGATGGACAATGACCCAAAGCATACTGCAAAAGCAACCAAAGAGTTTTTTAAGGGAAAGAAGTGGAATGTTATGCAATGGCCAAATCAATCACCTGACCTGAATCCGATTAAGCATGCATTTCACTTGCTGAAGACAAAACTGAAGGGAAAATGCCCCAAGAACAAGCAGGAACTGAAGACAGTTGCAGTAGAGGCCTGGCAGAACATCACCAGGGATGAAACCCAGCGTCTGGTGATGTCTATGCGTTCCAGACTTCAGGCTGTAATTGACTGCAAAGGATTTGCAACCAAGTATTAAAAAGTGAAAGTTTGATTTATGATTATTCTGTCCCATTACTTTTGGTCCCTTAACAAGTGGGAGGCACATATGCAAACTGTTGTAATGCCTACACCGTTCACCTGATTTGGATGTAAATACCCTCAAATTAAAGCTGACAGTCTGCAGTTAAAGCACATCTTGTTTGTTTCATTTCAAATCCATTGTGGTGGTGTATAGAGCCAAAACTGTTAGAATTGTGTCGATGTCCCAATATTTATGGACCTGACTGTATATGGAAGGGTAAAAACATGGCCTAATTGTGTAAACAAAAGTGACTGAAAAGAACATATTAAAGGTTAAGGTAGGCCAAAAGAAGATTAGTGTGGGATTGTGAGAGAATGGCAGCAGTGAACTGAGGCCACCCTTAATCTGCAGGTTCACATTTCATATCAAACCTTCACCTGTCATCTCCCTCCTGTCAAGATAAAACCACAAAGTGTGTGATCACTACTGTATGAAGCAGTACCTCTAGGGTATGACTAAGATGGAGAAGAATGTAGCAGTGGCCACATGTGCTCCTTTTCAGCTTACTGGTGTAGCTCACCATCACTTTCCTTTAAAGAGCTGAAAGGGAGAAATATGGAGGAGTGCTATGTTCACAAATAATCCTTTCAACAATGTGACATCTTACATGGAGCAATGTGTGCTCTGCAGTCTGCTAAGACAGAAGTAAAGTTCAACCACCACATGGAGGCAGAAGTTGGGCAGAACAAAGAACTATTACAAGCCCTGCAATGAGGCAAAGAAAAGCATGTGGACATGGCACAGCAGATTGGAAGAACGCAGGGAAGAACATTGGCATTGCGGGATGCTTTTTTGCTTAGAGCACCGCAAAATTGTACACGTGTATCTCTTGGAAACTCAGTGCTGACAAAGCTACCAACAAATTGAGTTTTGTACACTCTGACCTGGTCAGAAAAATATCTTTCCCCTGACAAAATCATAAAAATGTAGCAGCCTAATATTTAAATAATGTATTGCTAAATAACAAAAAAAAATTTTTTTTGAACACCTCAAGGATTAGATAAAGCATTTTTGTGTCAAAGTCTGTGTATGCATATAGAATACACACATATACACACACAGAAAATGCAGCCCAACATTGCTGGGAAAACCGTATACTACTTCTATTTTCTCTTTGCATACATACAGTGATGGTTTGTTTTCTTTAGTGTTCTACTTCACACTCTAGCTTATGTTCCAGACACAAACCACTGTGATTAAGACATTCGTTTTTCACTTATTAAATGCCTAAGAAATGGCGCACTTCTCTTGTGCAGTAAAAAGAGAATCCATGCAGAGGACAACCAAAAATATTGCAGCAGTGCTCTGACCTCCTTATCCAAATCAGGAAAATGCTTCTGCAGCTTTTTTACACTGGCCTCTTGTTTTTCCCATTCTTCTTCAGAGCCTGAGCTGTCGCTGTCCACACCAAACTGCAAACGATCAAGAAAATAGGTTTTAGAATGAGAGGATTCAGAAATTAACCAAACAAAATCAAATATGTGTTAAGAAAAAACAATAAGATTCTTATATACTAAAATAAATTAATATATATTTTATTGATCAATGTGGGAAGAGATATGTTCTAATGCTGTAGACTTTGGACTGCACAGGCCATGGCACTAGAAGAGGAAAAGAAAAAAAAACAAACAAAAACAGATCTCATTCTTGCACATAAAAAAACATTCAAAAACAGGAGATGCTTGCTAGATTTGCAGATCAGAGTATCAGGAGTTGATTTATGTGCTAAACTACATTTAACATTTATTTTTTTTCCTTTAGCACTTTTATGTGCTTTAGAGGTATACTAATAATAAAAATTAACCAGTTTTGATATAATTTTAATAAAGATAAAAGAATATATTTCCTAAGGGTATATAAATCTAATGGTTGAACTGGACACCTACAGTATCCCAACTTACTCCAGAAAAACTATGCTTCTTCTATGAGCAGTACTGGAGCAAGGAGCTACTCCATTTGCTATTGAGATTGTTATAAATTGCTTACTGCCATAACCAAGGGGATACATGACCAAGAGGATACATCCTTGGCTGTAAAGTAGCATGGAGCAAAATACTTCTATACATTTTTGAAACAGACAGCCCAGAAATATGCAAAGCCCTCCCTAAAGAATAAGGTGGCAGCATATGACTCAACCTGTCACTTGCACCTACATTTGAAATATCACTTTTGTATGAAGGGCATCAACTTATTTGTACATTTACCCTATGTATAACAAGCTTGCCGGAACTTGACCTTTGGGAATTTTGCATCAGTGATAAACAATGCAATGGTGCCCAACCAATTTTCTCTAAGTTGCTCTAAGCCTTGGTTCACACTGCTGCAATACTGCTGTGCTTCTGTGAGGTTTGAAACACAGAAAGCTGCAAGACACTAAAAAATACATTAATTTAAATGAGTGCCATCTTCATTGCTGTGACTTCAGTTGCAACAACAAAAACACTTTAGTGGTGCAGCATGACTGCCATAGACTTCAATGTAAAATCTCAAGCATGTGGTATATGTGTCTTACCTTTAAAAGGTTTTCTGGGAAAATATATTTATGGGGCAGCATCAGGGGCAGACTGACCATTTGGAAACTCGGGCACTGCCCGAGGGCCCAGGGTCAGTAGGGGGCCCCATGAGATGCCCCTGGTACCTTTTTCATAGGCTTTTTTGAGTTTGGGCAAGGACATAGGGGCCACATGATCCCCTATTGCCCAGGGGCCCCACGAGTTGTCAGTCCTCCCCTGGGCAGCATATGTTTGGTTCATGCAAGACAAAGCAACAAGAATCACTTTAATGGCAGCCCTACCAGCATCACTTTCCTCATCCCTTCAATTTTCCATCGCTCCATTTAGCCAGTGAAGAAATTCAGCTGGTACCTTCGGGTATGATGAATACGTGACGGAGTGGCGGTTCACATATATGCGGACTGGATGCGATTTGAAGCACATCCATTCCGCATGATATGTGAAGCAACATTACTTCCTATGGTACCTGTTCATATACACTATATTGCCAAAAGTATTGGGTCGCCTGCCTTTACATGCACAGGAACTTTAATGGCATCCGTAGGGTTCAGTATTGAGTTGGCCCACCCTATGAAGCTACAACAGCTTCAACTCCTCTGCGAAGGCTGTCCACAAGGTTTAGGAGTGTGTCTATGGAACTGTTTGACCATTCTTCCAGAAGCGCATTTGTGAGGTTTGACAATGATGTCGGATGAGATAGCCTGGCTCAGTCTCTGCTCTAATTCATCCCAAAAGTGTTATTGGGTTGAGGTGCAGGCCAGTCAAGTTCCTCCACCCCAAACTCGCTCATCCATGTCTTTATGGACCTTGCTTTGTGCACAGTTATTTTGGAACAGGAAGGGGCAATCCCCAAACTGTTCCCACAAAGTTGGGAACATGAAATTGTCCAAAATGTCTTGGTATGCTGACGCCCTAAGAGTTCTCTTCACTGGAACTATGGGGCCAAGCCCAACCCCTGAAAAACAAACCCCACACCATAATCCCCCCTCCAAACTTTCCACTTGGCACAATGCAGTCAGGCAAGTGCCGTTCTCATGGCAACCACAAAACCCAGACATGTCCATCGGATTGCAAGACAGAGAAGTGTGATTCGTCCCTCCGAAAAGGACACGTCTCCACTGCTCTAGAGTCCAGTGGCGGCGTGCTTTAAACCACTGCATCCAAAATTTTGCATTGTACTTGGTGATGTAAGGCTTGGATGCAGCTGCTCGAACATGGAAACCCATTCCATGAAGCGCTCTATGCACTGTTGTACTAATCTGAAGGCCACACAAAGTTTGGAGGTCTTTAGCCATCGACTCTGCAGACAGTTGGTGACTTCTGCACACTGTGCAATTCAGCATGCGCTCACCCCACTCTATCATTTTACGTGGCCTACTACATCATGGCTGAGTTGCTGTTATTCCCAGTTGCTTCCACTTTGTTATAACACCACTAACAGTTGACCGTAGAATATTTAGTAGCAAGGAAATTTCACGGATGGACTTACTACACAAGTGGCAACCTATCAAGGTACCACGCTTGAATTCACTGAGCTCCTGAGAGCGACCCATTCTTTCACAAATGTTTGTAGAAGCAGTCTGCATGTCTAGGTGCTTGATTTTATACACCTGTGGCTATGGAGGTGATTGGAAAACCTGAATCCAATGATTTGGAGGGGTGTCCCAATACTTTTGGCAATATAGTGCATGTCTGATGCACTGGCAGCGTGGATTCAGTGTGGTTTGAAACAGAGTCATGTGCGATTTCTGAGCAGTGCGGTCCAGTTCAGGTGCGGATTAGAGACTATTGACTATTATTGGAACCGTTTCTAAACCGCATATTGGCTGTGAACAGGATAAAATCCTGATCTGACCTGAATCTGATGTAAACCTGACCTGAACCGCTGAATGACTACTTTGTCAATTAGCTGTGAAACCTGAGCTTCAATCCGCACCGCACATGTGTGAATCAGCTCTAAATCTTCATCCTTCCACGTGACAGAAATGGTGTTTGATGATTGTTTGCCCATGCACCAATTGCTGTCACATGAGAGCAATGAGTATCCTTTGCCCTGTGTAGGTTTCAAGATGCAGTTTGGAGCTTGCAGATTTTTTTTCCTCTCTTTGCATTCATTAGACTCTACAAACAAGGAGAAAAAAAAACATGCAACCTTTTTCTAAATGTGCTGGGAAAAGCCACTCACCACCTTTCTACAGTGAATTAGAATGTCAATTCTTAGCGATACTGTAGCACTGAAAACACCTAAGATGTTACATAAAGTCTCCGAGTCCCTTTCAGAACAGTGTACACAATTTATTAATATGGAGATCTGCATCCACCAGATCATCCTACTGTTCCCTTTGACAGAGACAATCACAAGCTGCGTCTAGGACAGAAGCACGCACACAGACAAGGGTAACTACTGCCAAAAGGAAAGAAGAGGGAGTGTCAGACTGAATGTAGACGTTAGAAACATCACTAAAACCTCAGGGAGCAGACATGCTGTCTCCAAAAGAAATTGCCTGCCTACTTTTATGTCCAAGATGAAATATCTGAAATAAAAAAACTGTTCAAGTTTTATTACCTTAAAAAAAAGTGTCTACAATTCATAGCTTTCCTGAATCATTAGTACTATAAGGCTCAGTTCACAATCCCGCAACTTGGGATTCGACTTGTGAGACCCCAATGAGAGCGGTCTTAAATTAGCACTACTGAAGTCACTACGACTTTAGAAAAGGTTTCTGTAATGCTTCAAGGCCACTTCTATCCAACTTGTGCCCATAAGCTTTAATGGAAGTCGCCTCCAAGTCAGATCCTCATCTATATTGATGTGATTTCGATCGGACATTACAGGAAGATCACCCAGGCATTCCCTGAAAAGTTGGTTCAGAGTTGCTTCAAAGTAGTACTCAAGTTGCCTAGCAAAGTTGCACTGCAAATCACGCGACTTTCAGGTATCAGTAGTGTGAACAGAGACTAAAACAACATTCCACATTATAACAGTTTTAAGCATAAATTACTTCTGGAAAGGAAGCTAACACTTAAAGCTCATCTCACAGCACACATTTCTTGAATAACTGTAGGTTTCTATATACCTTTAAAATAAATGCAAACCCTTACCTTGTAAAATAACCCATTCAGTTTTTAAAAAACGCAAAGCAAGATATGTACATTATACATATTTTTTTTTAATAAGTGATCACATGCCCTCTGTTCTCAGCTGCATAAGGGGCTTGTAAATGTGGGGATGAAGACTGCAGGGGGAACCTCTCAGCAGAAGGCAGAGAAACAACAGTACAATGATCTTCCCATCAAAGAATTATGCAAGGGGAAGTGTTTGACCATAGGAGTATGGGTAGGCTGTACTCCCAAGAAGAATATAAGAATAAAATTGACCAAACTGGGATGGATGCGCTTCCATGCAAAGAGAACAGGTTACTTTTTATTACCATAGGACATGGTAAGACAGACATATTAAAAATAAGACATGTTGGAGTAACATACACTTTAAGTGCATGTTAACATATGTTTTGACACAACTTGTCTCTGCTGTCACAGAAGCCTTTTGATAGGTTTGCTTTTGGGTGCCTGAAGGCACGTACTTCCTCTTCAAGACCAGTTACTCCAGCCTGCTTTCTATCTTCTAAAATAATATTTTCTGCAAAGCAAAGGCACTAGGTTTAAAGCTATCGGTTTGATGAGAGTGGGTATATTCTTCCTATGATTTACTCCAGTTACGCTTCATCAACCCAAAAACATGAAAAACTTCTAGAACATAGGCACATAGGCTTGTTTGATGCTGGTAAAGTCAGCAGTCTGTAAACCCTTCCAGGGCAGTGACTGATGTACAAAAAAAGCCTTAAAACTAAAGCATTTTATTGCGGTGTGTGGTGAAAACATATGAAAGATCCTAAAATGAAAAAGTGTAAGGTGGAACTACCAATAACTAAGTTGGTAAGGCAAGGAAGAAACAACTGACCATCAGTGTCACAGAAAAACTTACAGAATCCGATTTCTTCTTTTTTGCAGCCTTTTCCTCAGCTCCATCCTGGGAATGGTCATCTGCCTTTCTTTTTCGAGATGAGTTTTTATCTATATATGTTAAAAAAGTATATTATTAAACATTACTATTACTGCTGACACATGCTTACAATGCACATACTGACCATGCATAAAATATTGTCAAAAAATCTAGAAAGACCAGAGTCACAAAACATGGACTTCTTTCAAGGTACAATATTTTTTTATCTGGCTGATTAAAAAAAAAAAAATACACACAAAAGACTGCAGTGTAATTAAAGAACCCTTTTAACACAAATAATGATTAGATATTAGTATATTAAGCAGAGAAATTAATCGTATATAGTATATATATTTATATATTTTCATTTCACAGGTCTTTTTATCTAGGACACATTTTTGGTGCTTAAAAAGCACTGCCACTTTTTCCATTCAAGGCAATGTGTTATTGTCTCCCGGTAGCTCCCCCAAGCAAGGTATACTCACTCTTCACCATGCAAGCATGCTCGGGCCTGAGTGATGAGCTCTAACACCACTCAACCTTGAATCTTACCCAGAGTGGACTATGACTGCGGGGAGGCAGCAAGGGAGCATGCATCAGTGAGCATACCTTGCTGGGAGGTAACTATCAGGAGATACTATCAATTTGTCATGGATGAGCACAGTTGCAGTGTCTCTTCAAAGTAAACTGGGGCACAGTTTAAAACTAAAATTGAATGAACTGGTAATAGAACTGGACCTCCTCTGATACATTATTGGCCCCACTGAACAAAACAGAGGCTGTCATTGCCCATTTGCTTATTCTGCAAATGGTGTGCCTATCAAGCTGATTCTTCCTTCAAAACGTCTCTTGTTCACTAACCCAGGACAAGAATGCTATTGACTTAAAGGATAAGTTCACCTTTAGGAGCATGTTACACCCATATTTAAGGTGTAACAAGCTCCTATTCACCAAACCCCTCCCCCCTTCTCGCTGCCAGTAACCCCCTTCCCAGTGAAAGCGGGTGGGGGTCTTCTCCCCATTGTCATATTTTGAAAACAGAGCCCTGCACATCGGCATCATTCATTTACAGCAATCTATGAATGCGAAAATTGCAAGTCCCTTTTGCCACCATGGCAGACGTCTTGTAGTTCTAAATGAGCTGCAAGGGTGCTGATCAGCACCCTCATAGTTCATTCACAAGCCCTGCAGCTTTCAAACTGACAGCCTGCAAAGAGGTATGGGCAGAAAGCTGCAGGAGCCTTACACTGCACCCGTGATCTACTGACCGCAGGTGCAATGTTCTGCAGGTTCCTGTGAACTTCCCTGACATGCACTTTGGTCAGCGGGTAAAAGTATCAACCAGACAGCTAGACATTTCACAAAGTCAGCAATGGCACCCCCCCCCCCCCCCATATTTACGCTTACTTGAACTAAACACCAATAAATTATAAAGGGCTATTTTACATTTTACTGCATTGTAAAACACCTATCACCGCAAGGACGCAAAGAAAAAAAATGTTTCCTGTGTGTTTCATTCACACTGCAATGACAGAGCACTGTACAGAATCGCATGGCATTGTACAGCAGCGCATTGCATTATGCTGCTGTACAGTGCCACAAAGTGAAAGTTTTGTAAGCTTAACAAAATGACTGTACAAATAAAAAAGAAAAAAAAAAAAAACACCGGGAACGGGGGGGAACAGCAACGGACAGCTGCTGGAGAGGTAAAGCGTTCTGGCAGCTGTTCATTCCTGTGTAAACCCAGCCTAAATGTATTTATGTACATACATTTGACTTGCTGTCATCCTCTTATGTCTACTGTAAAGCAGCACAAGAAGACAAAAAGTTCACATGCACCTTGTTAGTATGATGATAGGAGGAGAAAGCAGAGTAACAGATAATCCTATTAAATGTGCTACTCATCCTTTCACTTACTAGCCACAGCCTCAGAGACAGTAGGATGAATGATACAGGTAGTCAAAACTGGAAGACTGTAAAGACATACATACATTTTTTTTTCAATTTTATCTTTGAGCCATCTTTTTTTTTTGGTTGTAGTTCTGCTTTAGAAGTCTTGTGTTACATCCTACTGTGCAATGTACAGGGGTGCTATTAACAATGAATAGCACTGTACATACAGAAATGGAAATGGGTCCTACAGAGTTAATACAGTTTATAAACAGAGACTCTATTATACAACAGGGAGAAAACAAACCTGGAAAGCATATTCAGAGAGACCCATTCATTTTACTCAGAAAAATGCTTATGTCAGATCATTTCTTGTCTACCTGGGGATTTTGGATATGACAAGATAATGAGCCACTCACATGATAGAAAGTGCTGAAATTTTTAGTTTGATTAGCAGCTGAATTTTTTCACTGCTTTGATCCGTCTATGAAACTTAAAGGACACACCTCAGGCAGAATACCATTATAGCTAGCAAGCAGAACATGGTTTTGTGTGTTCATCTGATGGTCAGTCACAGACCAGGCTACACTAGGAAATACAACGTAAAAACAGTAAGGTGCACAAAACGTATATTTAACAAAAAAAAAAAAAAAAAAAGCTATCTGGAATTTTTCTGTGTCTGCCTCTGGCTATTTTCTGAACATTATTTATGCATATCTGCGAATTTATCATTTTATACCCCCATTAAACTTAATGTAACATCAGATTGCATTTATGATGCAAATTATCCATAAAGCAGATGTTGAACAAGGTTTCAGCAGCTTACAGAACCAGAAGTGCCTCAAGTTAAAGCAGATGCTATTAAACGAAAACACGTCTTTACCTGTTGAAAAATTTTTAAATGTGGACAGCAGCTGTGATGTGCCCCCTGAATGCCGAAATGGCAGACTGCCCCAGAGGGTGTGCACTGCTGGCATGGTGTACAGAAGTCAAATCCACACAAGATTTCCATATTACAGCAAATATTTGAAATAACGAGTATGAAAGAGAATAAGAGTATGCTACCAAGCCAAGAGATGCAGATGAAGATTAAATGTGCAGGGATTTTATTGGTAAGACATTAAGCCCTGGTTCACACCAAAGCAAGTTGTCATGCCACTTGCCGCTTTGAAGTCGCATGACAAGTCAATCCAATGTGTGTCTATGGCCCCTTCTAATAGATGTGACTCAAATCACAGGGACTTTAAAAAGGTTCCTGCGCTACTGCAGTGCGACTTGCTTGCAACTTGCATTGAGCTGTATGATTAAAGTCGCCTGAAGTGACAGCAAGTCGCACGATAAAGTTGAACCACTTTAAAGTTGCATTGGTGTGAACTGGGGCTTATGAGAACAATCAGGGTTGGGCATTTATAAAAATCTGAATCTCTACTCAGAGTGCCGCATAGGGGTGTATCATTATTCACTTCTGTTCTCCTATCAAATGGTCAGCCAGCTGTTAGATTGTGTGGCTACTCCATAGACTGACCTGTCTTTCTACTTACCTTCAGACAGGACAACGGAAACATTTTCTTAGCTGCTGAAAGACTTTAAAACGGTCATTAAATTATTTAACCCTTTGTGATACAAACTGTTTACATCTAAGTCTTCAGCACTGAGCTCAGACAGCCAGGACAGTTTTAAAGCCTAACAATTCTACACTGTCAGTGAGAGAAAAGATTAAAAAGAAAAAATTCCTTAGAATGCGTGTTGTGGTTTGGGGTTACCTAGTGTATGTGTATAATTACAGAAGAATAAATATCTATTCTTCATTATAAATGGGTCCTTTAGTTTAACCCCTTCACGCCTAAGGGGAAAACAAATCTAAATGCCCAAGTACAATTTTGCAACGTTGACATGTGTTAGTAAAACCGTACATATCACAACTACTTTGTACATCCAGGTGAATTATATCACGTTTGTTTCAGGACAAATTGGGCTTTCAATTGGTGTTAAATGGTAATGGATATCTCCTGATTTTTTTTATTATCAAAGGAAAACTGGCCCAAAATAGTAAAAAAAATAATTTTTTTTTATTTAGCAATGTTTCTTGTTACTACCATAACCTACCACCAAAGAACAACCCAAAATAAATTCTCCAGCTCTTGACGATCGCAGCGAGACCATATATGTGTATATTATTTGTACCCATAGTACAGCCCAGAAACAATAGTGCGCATTTTGTTTTTGTTTTTTTTTACCTAAAACACACTGACACCAATTTCTTTTTTTTTTTTAAATCCTGACCTTTGACCCTGACCCAAACACTAACCCTGGCACTGAACTAGATCAAACCTCGATCTAGGTATTTGTTCTTTATTTTTGAATATTTATCTTTCTTTTCTTACAAACATTTTTTTTCTTTCTATGCCAGGAGTTAGAGAGATACAATGCATCTCTTCTCCATTCATAGAGAGAAAAAAAACAAGGGGGCCGGGCTGTCCAGTGACTGATCACTGTGACAGCCAATCAGAGGCTATCACAGCGATCATGTGACCCGGAGTCAGGAGTCCCGGGACCCGATCATTAGAACGGGACCCGATTATTAGAACGGGACCCGGGGCTCTCAGTGACACCGTGGTCTTTGTGCTGGGAGCGCGCTGTGCGGCCAGACAGGTACGCAAATATGCAGCCCCACGAATAAAAGCCCAGTTCTGCGAGGCCGCAAATTTGTGTTACGTCGGCATCAAGGGGTTAAAGGCATTATAAAGCCTATATCGCCTGTGTTTTTCGGCAGCATAATATGTGCATTGGTCCTGTAGTTTTATGGTGTCATTTGTTTCACTGAACACTCAGTATATGGTAAATTAAATATTGGGGCTTCAGGGACAAGGATAAGGAGCTCATCCAAATAGCTGCATTGGCCATGAAGCCCCAAGCCCAACAAGATTCTGCTGCTCAGGTCCAGGCATCTGCCCCCTTACCAAGTATGGTCAAAGAGTCAAGGGATGCAGGTGGTGAAAAAGTGGCAACTATTTTGAAGGCGACCCTGGAACATGTAATAGATACATTGAAGGAACAATGCGATGAGGCAACTCAGGAGGAAGAAGAAACCCTTGAAGCCCCCAGACAGGCCAAAATGGCAGCAGTTGAGAAACTTAAAAGGCTTGCTGTTAAAGGTAAAACCCGCCCATGGAGCCCTGAAGGAGAGATGTGGGAACCAGAAGGTTCAAGATAGTAGTACACTGCCCTACTTAATTATGGGAGATCAGATGATTCTCAAGCCATTGGAATTTGGAGAATTAGCTGACATTACTAACAGAGCCCCAAAGCCCCAGCACAATCCTGCTGCATAATGTTTCTCAAGCGTGCATGCAAAGGCAGACAGTTCACCCAGGAGGATATGAGGTTAATCATAGATGGGATCACGGGTTATGATCAGAAAAGTGCTTGGGATTGGGCCAAGGTTCCAACCATAAACACTATTCAAGGCCCAGGCACAGCAGCTAGTGCCTATGGACTCAATACTGAGGAAGGGCGGGAGGAGATGTGGACTCAATTAACAACAGAGATGAAGCGGGTTTTTAGTGAAAGGTCTTCTCTCCCCACAGCTGTGGCATGTAAACAGAAGAGTAAGGTTTATGAAAGTGTGGAAGGAAGAAGCAGGTTTGTCTAAAAAAGGATCAATGGGTCCCTTATTCATTCAAACATTCGTTTCTGGTTTGAAGAAGGAATCAGGGCTCATGGTGAAGCAAATGATTTCTGAATGGCCAAGTTTAACAGTGAAGGATTTTACTAGTAAGATTATGGAGAAGGATGCAGCAGGTTGTTTTGATTCAAAGGGAGTTACAGCATTGCATTATCAGGGAAGCTTGCAGTACTATAATCCAGTGCATGCCGAACTCCGTGATAAATTACTGGAGAGTATAGGAAGTAGGGGAGAGGAAAAAGCCCAAATTGGAGAGGAGAAAGACGCAGACAGGAAGGGGGAGTTAGGCACACTCATTATTTCAACTGTGGCCAGGAGGGACACAGGAGGAATCAATGTCCACATCCACCAAAGCCTCAAAAGCCACAACAGCTACAACAGACACAGCAAACACAAGGCCCCCCCCTTCCCAAGCCACTGCACGTGATCCTCTACCCTGGAACCAACACCAGGCCTGAGGAGGCCCGGAAGGTAGTGTCCCAGCATTCCCACTTCTCACTGATGATCACACTGAAGCCCCCCTTGTGCCCGTCATGGTAGATAGACGAATTTCCCCGTTTTTGTTAGATACGGGAGCCACGAAAAGTACCATTGGGGAGGAGCTATACACGGGTGAGAAACAGGATGCTGAATCTTCCATGGGGATAAATGGGATACTGACTAAAACATATAAAACACCACCCCTCCCTGTTGCAAACTTCATAACAGGCCAGACATTGCTGCATCATTCCTTCCGGGTCATTCCTCTTGCCCCGTGAATTTGTTGGGCAGGGACCCGATAGGAATGCTGCAGATAGAAATTATCCTCACTAGAGAAGGAGGTGTTTTTATTAAATCACCTCATTTTGGATTATCCCTGGAAATCCCAGAGGAAACTACTCTGTCTACAGGTCAGGGGACTCTGATTCCTGGATACTGTTATTCAGATGAGGTCCTGTTGACATTTCCGCCAGAACACCCTTTGTGGGCCTGCGCTAGTCTGGATGTAGGCCACGTACAGTGCACACCTTACAGGGCCAAATTGAAACCCGGCGTAACCCCAGTTTATGATAAACAATACCCACTGTCCAAAGAAAAGGAAGAAGGCATAGCCCCAATGGTTGAGCACTTTTTGAAGCAAGGGATATTGAAACCAATCATATCACCTTACAACACGCCCATCAATCCAGTGAGGAAGAGTGATGGAACCTATAGGTTTGTACAAGACCTCAGGGCCATCAATAATCTGGTAGCTTCCATTGCCCCAATTGTACCTGAAGTTCCATCTCTCATTACCTCCATTCCTGCGGATGCAGGGTTTTTTACAGTTGTTGATTTAGCAAACACCTTTTTTTCCGTCCCAGTTGACGAAGAGACACAGCTACTTATGGCCTGGACATACAGGGGGCGCCAGTTAACCTGGTGTCATCTAACTCAAGGCTATGTAGATTCGCATGCAGTCTACTCTATGGCTCCTGTTCCCGGTCTAATGAGAACACTTATCATGCAGGCTATGCCATTGTGAGTTTACCTGACACAATTTTGGAGGCCAAACCGATTCCCTACCAGTCAGCACAAGCTGCTGAGCTGATTGCTCTCACAAGGACCTGTCAGCTATTCCAGGGTCAAGAAGTAAACATTTACACTGACTCCAAATATGCCTTCGGGGTTGTTCATGACTTCGGAGTAATATGGAAAAGGAGAGGATTCATCGATGCAGATGGTAAAGCCATCTCTCATTCATCCTTGGTTGAAGATTTATTGGCTTCCACTCATTTGCCACTAAAGGTTGCTATCATTCACTGCAAAGCACATACACATGGTACAAACACAGTTGCTAAGGGAAATGCCCTGGCAGATGCGGCCGCAAAAACAGCTGCTAGTGCCACTCAGGCTCTTGTACAACTTCCTCCCCTAATGCCCCCCCTCTCTTCCCTGGGAACAAGTACTCCAAGATCTCCAAGCCTTTGCAACTAAAGAAGACCTTGACTTCTGGGCTTCACAAGCTTTGGAATTGGACCCCAATACAGGGCTCATTTCCAAAGAGGGGAAGCCAGGTATCCCACAAGGAAGTGCGTCCTTGTTCATCTCACAGTACCATGGCATAGGACACAGAGGATGGAGAGTTACAGCAGAACTGATAGCAAAAGATTTCTACATATTGCACCTACCTTCGCTTTGCAAAGCTTTTGTGGCCAGATGCATTGAATGCATAAGGAATAATCCTAACATTCCTCACAAACCCACACACGACCATTTGCAATATCCTACCTCACCTTTCACACACTTGCAAATTGATTTCACTCACATGCCCAAGATGGGTACAAGACAGGAGTATCTGCTGGTGATAGTGGACATGTTTTCCAGATGGGTAGAGGCCTTTGTGACAAACATAGAGGATAGCAGGACTGTAGTCAAAATCTTGACTCAGGAAGTAATTCCAAGATTGGGGTGCCCAGTTCAGATGAATTCTGATAATGGGCCAGCTTTCACATCCAAAGTATGTCTGGAACTGGTGAAACTGCTCCAGATTGAGTGGAAGTTTCATTACCCCTATCATCCCCAAAGTTCAGGAATAGTGGAAAGAATGAATAGCACAATCAAGGACAAGCTCAGGAAGGCCACAGGTGGGACTTATCACAAGTGGAAAAATGTACTGTCAGCAGTCTTGGCTGAGATCAGAATGACTCCCTCCAAGACAAATGGTCTCTCTCCATTTGAGATCCTAATGGGGAGACCGTTTCCCACTCCTTGGACTAGAAAGCCCCTAATAATAGAAAGAGGGGACCTGGAGAAAATACAGGAGGAATGTTGTAAAAACCTGATTGACAAATTATACCGTGTTTATGGCAAATTAGCTCGCACTCTCTCTGCCTTCACAGGAACCAACCCACTCCATTGTACCAGGTGACGTTGTGGTGATTAAACAACTGAATCGGAATAAGAAGCAAGAATACCCTTTTGGACCACCAACTACAGTGGTTGCAGTGACCCGGACGGCTGTCCTAACGGAACAAGCTAATACCTGGACCCATGCCAGCAGGATAAAGAAAATTCCCTCCAAGCCTGAAGGACCGGATACAGATAAAGGAGGTGAAGCAGGTGTTTTAAAACCTCGAAGAGTAAGTGAAGCAGGTGATAAAGTCTCTGAAGAAGATGCCCTGGCTAGTCTTGCCCCTGCATTCTGGGAAACTGATGTGTCGACTATTTATCATAGTCCTGATAGTGTTCCTGCCCACATGGATTGTTTCTAATTGTATATACCATCCAGATGACTTGGGTATGATTAGTTCTATCTGTGGTTTACAGTATAGCCATGACAGACAGAAAAGGGAAATTGCTTTTAATGATGTGGAAACTTACACTGGGAAAATGTCATTGCTCAAGTTTAAGTACACTTATTCACAGAGGTCAGGATATGAAAAATGCTGGATATGTAGCAAATTTCACCCCAGCACTGCTAGAATCCCCCTGATAGCCTCCCTCTAGGATTTCTCCCTTTTATTAATGGATCACCTCCAGTGACCCTGACTAACATATCAGCCATGTATGAGAACAACACTATATCTTTTCACATAGTAAGATACAGCTTCCAGATTGGTGTTTTAAATTAGGTAACATCTCAAGTGAGAAGAGGGGAGCATGCAGTGGGAAAAGTTGAATTTCTCTCTTAGTTCAGATTTGTCTTCTGTATATTACACTGAGGATCCAGTGTTCAATGAAACGTTAGTAGATGTTATGGTTAAAAATAAGAATTCTGCTTTAAGTAAAATTCTTGCTTTCCTAGCCATTGCAGGATACTCCGATACTGCACAAACGTTTGTAGGTATTCGATCTATGTCATTTGGGAACAACACTTACATATGCTGTGGAAAGATCTGTTACCCCTGGATACCCTTGGAAGCCCATGGATGGTGTTATCTAGCTTACTTAATACCCGTCATGGGAGTCCTTGGAGGGAAAGGGGATGCGCACACACACTTCCTGGAAGCAGGGCCCCATCCAAAGTATCCACTAAGGTACAAACAGAAACGGGACCTGTTTCTAATTCAGGATAAGATTTGGGCTTGGTTTCCATAATGGACAGGTTGGGGAGTGGAGGTAATGAATAGATTGAATAACTATTCAAACATTCTAGATGACATAATGGAAAAGAATACTGTGGATATTAAACTCTTGAGTGTAGAGCAAAGAGCAATTAGAAAGCAGTTAGAAATACATAATTTTGCTATTGAATCTATGAGTTCTTCCTTAACGGGATTATGTGAAATGACTGAGGAATATGAATGCTGTACTTGGATACACAACACTAGTTTTGATGTCCCAGACTATTACGACATAGTTAGCAAACATAGGGAAGAGGTCTCAGCCCTCCAAGAGAAGGCCAGGAAAATAGCTGAAGAAGGATGGAATCCATTTAAGGGCCTAGGAAGGATTGGTGATTTCTTTGGAGGTATTTTTCTATGGTTTAAGAAAGCAGGAATGCTGATATTAATGTGCCTACTCTTTTTCCTTTTTCTATATGCAGTATATAGAATTGTTACCTTTATATGTAATCAGAGAAAAGAAAATAGCTCTGTGAGGGAAATCACGTTGTGATTTAAGAGGGCATTGTGGGGGAAAGGGTTAATTTCTTATGCCTGTCTAAAATCTACTTTTATAATTCTGAAAAATACCAACATCTAATTTCTCCCTCACCGATAGAGAACTTTGATCCAATCAATACAGAATATTTATTCTGCCACTGTTTATTCATATCTCTAGAGCAGGGGTGGGCAAACGTTTTGACTTGAGGGCCGCAATGGGTTCATATATTGGACCCGGGGGCCAGACCAAGAGTAGATGAATGATGTGTATGCGTCATCCATAGTAAGTATAGTAATATTCCCCCATAGTAAGCATAGTAATTCATCCCCCATAGTAATTCATCCCCCATATAGTAATTCATCCCCCATATAGTAATTCATCCCCCCTATAGTAATTCATCCCCCCTATAGTAATTCATCCCCCCTATTAAGTCCCCAAGTCCCCCCTGTGTCAATTCACTTACCTTTGCTCCGCGCGTTCCTCTCGCCGTGTTCCCTCGCCGTTCCGGTGTAGCATGAAAATCTGTCTCCTATGAGGATCTGTCCCACTCGACGTATCTGCGCATGTGCCTGTTTCAGGCATTAGCAGCCGATCGGCGATCTCCGGCACATGCGCAGATACGTCGAGGGGGACAGATCCTCATAGGAGACAGATTTTCATGCTACACCGGTCTTCAGGGCGGACTGTGAGAGGAGCCTAGCGGGAGCCTAGCTCCGCGGGCCGGATTAAAAGGTCCGCCGGGCCGTAGTTTGCCCATTGCTGCTCTAGAGTGTCATGTTAACCTGCCCGAAAATTGTTAATATCACACTAGCTACAAATACTGAACTTTGGATTCCTGCAAACCATAGCACTTTTATATAATAACTATTAGAATGAGATCATGTTATGAAATATGCTTAGCTAATGATGTTCTGATTGGTTGAATTGATATTGGTTGTAATAATCTGATTGGATGGAGAGACATCCTCCCTCCATAACAGTCTGTATTTAATTCCTTCTTTCGCTATCATTAAATGAGCACACTTAGAGCCTACCTGCCTCTGTGGTCTTTCATTGTGTGCTACCAGAATTCTGACGGGGTCTCCCAGATCATCCGAGGGGCCAAATTAACCCCTTCCTAACAGTTTTATGGTGTCATTTGTTTCCCTAAACACTCAGCATATGGTAAATTAAATCTTCTCATCTCTGTATCAGAGGTTTCTGTTTGTTTTCAAACATAAGGCATGTGGCATGGCAATGCACAGATTAAAGGATAAATTCGCTTCTGGGAACATGTCCATGTTCCCCCCGTTTTAAGGGGGAACATGTAACATGATCCCATAGCAGCAGGCGCCGCCCCCCCAACAGATAGTACAGGGAGCAGCCTCCACGTACTATCAAATTTGAAAACAGAGCGGCTGTGTGGGGCTCCGCCCACACAGCCACCTCATTCATTCACGGATTAACGTGAATGAACTGCAAATCCAGACAGCCTTAGCAGTTATGGGCTTGTAGTTTTTAATGAACTACCACGGCACTGTGAAAAACAGACACAGTAGCAAAAACGTAGCACATATTACACATTGTTAGGCACACAATTAACCCCTTGATTGTCCCTAAAATGTTAAACCCTTTGCAGCCATTGTCATTAGTACAGTGATAGTGTAGAGTATCAGCACTGATCACTGTATTAGTGTCACTATTAATGTTAGTGTACCTCCCAGCCAGCATCAGCTAGCAACAAATTGCCTGTCATACTATCACAGTCCTACTATAAGTCACTGATCACCGGTTTGACCCACATCCAATCCGCATGACACACGAAATAACATTGCTTCCTATGATGCCTGTTCACATACGACCTCTGATTTTTGTATAATGGGTATTGCAAGGTGGAATATAAAATGTGGGACCAGTAGTTTTTTAAGGGAGCAAGTTTGCAGTCTCTAACCACTGTAGAAATATCTTCAGTCTCCATTTGTCCATAATGTAAAGCGCTGAGCAAACTGTCGGCACTATATAAGTCCTGTATAATAATAATAATTTGTAGCATATCAACAGTGTCTAGCCATCTACTATACATCCAGTCTGACAGTTTTTGTAACACTGTATACACTAAATATTATTGGACAGCCTTAGGTGATTTCAGTGCCTGCTCAGGTTTACCATCACTAATTTCAACTGTTGTGTATGTTAAGGTACAAAAGTGAAAACTCTAATGCAATATAAAAAATAGGACATACCTTTATCATCAAAGCGAGCTATACCAGCAGCTACAGCATCTTCCAATGTGTCCGTGGATTGAATTAGCTGTAATAATAAAAACATTATTAGTCTCGAAAATAAATCATGGGTTAAAAATTTCAAAGATGTAATGCTATAGTAATATGTTCATCTACATAAAACTTTAAATAATCTCACTTTTCTACTAATAGGCTATATTGTTATTCTACAAGGAAAAAAAAAAAAAAAGAAGCCATTACTGAGCTGAACCTGAGCTCAGAGCTCCTACGTCAGGGAAGAGAAAGCACATGTGATGGGGGTTGAATCCGAGAAAAAACTTGCTCCCGTAATGGTGGAAGTGAGCAGTATTGGCTGGGAGTATCCTAGCAAGATGGCAGGGCAGGATGATGCCAATTCTGGGAGGTTTTCGGTCAGGCTTAAAGTAGTAGTAATCGTTAATACTTTTACCTACAGGTAAGCTTATAATAAAGCTTATCTGTAGGTAAACTGAATATCTCCTAACCACGTGCACCATTTAGGAAATATTCTCTCTTTTTGAGAGCCGGCACGCATGCGCTCTGAAGGAACGGCATACCCATGCCATTCCTTTAGAGCACTGTGCCGTGGCCCAGGACATTATTGTGGCTTGGCCAGTCAGGCAGCCAGAGTTCGGGAACCTGTAAGGAAGACCGGGTAAGATTGAAGCCTCTGCAGCGGTCACAGCACACCACTGGAGGGCTTCATTTTAAAGTAAGTTCTTCATAATGTGCTAGTATGCGATGCATACTAGCACATTATGACATTACCTTGCAGGGGATTTTTTTGTTGTTTACTACCACTATGAAGGATGTGCGCAAATGGCCTATACCTACATCGAGGGCATCAATTTTGGTCAAAGCTACACAGATTGTTTTTATCTACAGACACCCCCTACATGCACAGGCAGTTTCTGGTAAAGGTCAATTGTGTCTAAGTAACTTACACACCTTTACTAGAAGATAAATTAAGAATGGGCATACTTTATTCTAAGGCATCTCAGATGTGTTTAAATACTATAGCAAGTCAACTTTCACTACAAAAAAGAAACTAAATACGAACTTCAGGCAGATGCTAAAAAACACACACACACTAATTGAGTGATGTAAAAAAAAATAATATATATATTTATATTTATTTCTAAAAGTAGCCACAGCACTCTATGTTTGAGATAAATGCCCAGGTGCTCACCCACAAAGAAATCCATATAAATCCAAAACTTGTTTAAAAAGTCACTCACGGGTCTTGCAGAGGAAGAAGATCAAAAACAGCAGTGTTTTTATTGTCAACGTGTCGATGAAGCTCAGTCCATTTTTCTTAATAAAAACACTGCTGTTTTTGATCTTCCTCCTCTTCCCAAGACCAGTGTCTTTAACCAGTTTTGGAGATACACTATATTGCCAAAAGTATCGGGACACACCACCAAATTATTGGATTCAGGTTTTCCAATCACCTCCATGGCCACAGGAGTTCAAAATCAAGCACCTAGGCATGCAGACTGCTTCTACAAACATTTGTGAAAGAATGGGTCGCTCTCAGGAGCTCAGTGAATTCAAGTGTGGTACCGTGATAGATTGCCACCTGTGCAATATTCCACAGTCAACTGTTAGTGGAAGCAAATGGGAACAACAGCAACTCAGTCATGAAGTGGTAGGCCACGTAAAAAAAACCAGAGCCGGGTCAGTGCATGCTGAAGCACATAGTGCACAGAAGTCGCCAACTGTCTGCAAAGTCAATGGCTAAAGACCTCCAAACTTTGTGTGGCTGTCAGATTAGCACAACAGTGCATAGAGAGCTTCATGGAATGGGTTTCCATGGCCAAGCATCTACATCCAAGCCTTACATCACCAAGTGCAATGCAGAGCGTCAGATGCAGTGCTGTAAAGCACACTGCCACTGGACTCTAGAGCAGTGGAGACATGTTCTCTGGAGTGACGAAGCACTATTCTCTGTCTGGCAGTCTGATGGACATGTCTTAGTTTGGCAGTTGCCAGGAGAACGGTACTTGCCTGACTGCATTGTGCCAAGTATAAAAGTTTGGTGAAGGGGGGATTATGGTGTGGGGTTTTTCAGGGGTTGGGTTGGGCTTGGCCCCTTAGTTCCACTGAAGGGAACTCTTAAGGCATCAACATATCAAGACATTTTGGACAATTTCATGCTCCCAACTTTGTGGGAACAGTTTGGGGATAGCCCCTTCCTGCTCCAACATGACTGCGCACCAGTGCAAAAAGCAAGGTCCATAAAGACATGGCTGAGCACGTTTGGGGTGGAGAAACTTGACTGGCTTGCACAGAGTCCTGACCTCAACCCGATAGAACACCTTTGGGATGAATTAGAGCGGAGACTGCGAGCCAGGGCTTCTCGTCCGACATCAGTGCCTGACCTCACAAATGTACTTCTGGAAGAGTGGTTAAACATTCCCATAGACACACTCCTAAACCTGCGGACAGCCTTCCCAGAAGAGTTGAAGCTGTTATAGCTACAAAGGGTGGGCCAACTCAATATTGAACCCTACGGACTAAGATTGGGATGCCATTAAAGTTCATGTGCGTGTAAAGGGAGGTGTCCCATATATCTGGCAATATAGAGTGAGTGTGTGTTTGTGTGTGTATATATACACACACACATATATGCGCGTGTATATATTTATCAACATTTTCATTGGACACAACATTGGGACACTATACTACAAAATACTCCTACTAATGCGGGCCATTGATTGCAGGCAAGATTTGTTAATTTGCACACACAAAGTATTTTTCCTAACAAATTTATTCAAGACCATGTTGCAAAAATGAATACACCCCAATGAAATCTTAGGAGCAAAACTAAATTTTAGACAACAAAATCCTAATTAACAAGAATTCAACTACAGATGAGTCTAATTATTCATTGAACAGCTGACAGTTGATTAGAATAGGGTGTCGTTAAAGAAAACCCATTCCCATTTCATGCGATCAGAAATGTTCCCTGTGAATGAACCCTAAAACACAACGATTCAATGAAAGCTTAAGGGATAAGATCACCTTTCGTAGCATGTTACATGTGACACACATAATTTGGGTGTAAAATTTAACATGCTCCAGACCAGACCTACTGGACTCTAGTTCCCCCTGTGGATCTTCTTCCAGCACCTGCTGTCACAGTTTGAAATTAGCGCAGCTGTGCGGGGCTCCACCCTCACAACTGCATCATTCATTCCCAGTGATCTGTGAATGAGAGAACTACCAGTACCGTCAGCCATAGCTGACAGCTTTGCAGTTCTCAATGAACTGCGAGGGTGCTGTTGAGCGTTCTTGCAGTTCATTCACAAGCCCTACAGAATGTAAACAGTGTGCCCATTTCGGAGGAACGGGCCGAAAGTTGCAGGGCTTGCCTGCAGCAGTCTGACATTGCACGTATTTTTGCACGTAATATGTGCATGTATTTTTTTTTTTTTTAAACAAAAGGTGAACTTAGCCTTTGAATCTGATTGGTTATTGCACAACATACCTTATTTCTTTTAGTTACATACAAAAGGTTTCATAAGCTCCTGGTGACATTGCAAGGATTGTTTTTGTACTTATTTTTTGGAATAGAGTACCTCCCTAAATTTGAAAAAAAAAAAAAAAACACCACAATCTGGCTACTTAGGTTTTATCTGCACAACATTACTTCTAATAGATCTTCACTGGTCCTCTGAGGGAATATTTCTTGAAGTTTTTGGAGTTTTTCATCTTTGGTCCCATCATTAACCTGAGATATATTTGTTCCAGTAGTCTTTTTGGGAGGAGGGTATTCATCTGCTGAATCGTCTGTGGCAGATTCTGAAACTCCATTCCTTTAACAAAAAAGACAATGTTTTAGATGAGTGTGTTCATATGAAAACTGCAATTGCCTAATAGATTAGGGATTTTTTGTTGATACCCACTACTGAACCCAGAGGAAAAATAATACAGTATGTTTGTACACCCTGAAAAATCCTTTTCTTCCTCATTCATTGAGGGACAAAGGAAGTATTTCACCAAAAGCATTCCAACTGAGCATTCTAACAGACGCAACATGCACAGCAGAAAAAACTGGGGGCTACCTGCAGCGACACCTGAAACTAGAAAGTTGGCATCAGATAAGAATGCAGCCCCACAGTCGTGCACTGGTTCGTGCAGTTGAACGAGGATAATGCAAACATTTTGGGCTTACAGCCTCAACTTGATAAAGTACATTAGTAATAAAGACGAGGTGTAAGGGGAGCAACATAGTGTTACTAGAGGGAGATATCTATGTGGGAGGTGTGAGACAATTATTAGCAGTGTGGGAATGTGCCAGAAATTGAAAACCACCCTCTTCCTGCTTTGCTATCAACATTGAATTTTAAGTTAGCGATGGCTAAGGAATCTGGCCTAGTTAGCAAAGGTGAATTTTATGTGTGGATAGTTACATCTCTACAGTTTATATTATTCCAAAGTACCATAAAAACCCATTGAATCTGCAATCAATGGACCTTTGGAAAGAATGGTGAGGTTTGTAGACATACAATACAACTAAAGGATATTGTTGTAAGCTGCCACCCTTTGTTTAGAACGCACAAGAAATACTTTCTAAAATTGGGACAGAGAGGGAGGGGGGAGAGAGGAGAGGGGGGAGAGAGAGGAGGGGGGGAGAGAGAGGAGGGGGGGAGAGAGAGGGGAGGAGAGGGGGGAGAGAGAGGGAGGGGGGGAGAGGGAGAGAGAGGGAGGGGGGGAGGGGGAGAGAGATGGAAGGGGGGGGGGGGAAGAGGGAAGGGGGAGGGGGGGAGAGGGAAGGGGGAGGGGGGAGAGGAAGGGGGGGGGGAAGGGAAGGGGGAGAGGAAGGGGGGAGGGGGGAGAGGGGAAAGAGAGGGGAGAAAGAGGGGAAAGAGAGGGGAGAAAGAGGGGAAAGAGAGGGGAGAAAGAGGGGAAAGAGAGGGGAGAAAGAGGGGAAAGAGAGGGGAGAAAGAGGGGAAAGAGAGGGGAGAAAGAGGGGAAAGAGAGGGGAGAAAGAGGGGAAAGAGAGGGGAGAAAGAGGGGAAAGAGAGGGGAGAAAGAGGGGAAAGAGAGGGGAGAAAGAGGGGAAAGAGAGGGGAGAAAGAGGGGAGAGAGAGGAGAGGGGGGGAGAGGAGAGGGGGAGAGAGGGGGGAGAGGAGGGGGGAGAGAGGAGGGGGGGGAGAGAGGAGGGGGGGGGGGGAAGAGGAGGGGGGGGGGAAGAGGAGGGGGGGGGGAAGAGGAGGGTGAGACACTATTCACATAGGTGTTTTTAAAAAATCCAGGCAAAAGCAATCAGCCAAGAAAGGAAGGACCTGCTATAATTGAAAGTGGTTGAAGCTTTGCAAGCAACAGAGCTGGTACAGATATCACGCAGTATGTCTCAGATTGGTAAGAACGTAAGTACTGAATAAACATTGGCACATGTTCAACAATAGTGGAATTTGATGGTCCGAATCTACTTTCAGGGGCTAGATGAGCCGGGATTTTGCATGGCCATCTTAGTCCACTCCGAGCTGGTCAGGTAACCCAAATAAACTAAGCTATCAGAGTTCCTGAGGGTAAAAGGGATATATCTGTGGAACAAAGTCAAATCTGTCCCTTTGAAGAAAAAAATCAAGGACTTATTTAGTACCAGTATCACCAAGAGATTTTGAATTAATAAGTTAACTGTGCGACAAGCTTGAAGCTTACATGTTTGAATGCCCTGTCAAAAATACTGTGTCAAAAAATGTAACATCAACTACGAGTGAGGGTAGGAGAACACCACTAGGAACAGAAAAAAACAGGAAAAAAAGTCTGATAGCGTAACACTATTTACAGGTGCATAATGGTCAGCCAACAGAATCGAAAGTAAAATGAATAGATGTACTTAAAAAGAAGTATGGCCAAAGCTTTTTTTGGCCATATTTCTCTTGGTCACAGGTGTGAACTTACTTTTTTACTCCTCTGACCCAGAATCAGCCAACAGTGGGCTAAACCCTGATTTTAGCTGATGCCACAGAGCCGCTCCAGTCTCTGGAAAGATAATGACAATATTGAAATCCACCCAGATGCCTCACCAGCAGCTGTCTCAGCCTCTCATTCCGCTCCCGCCCTCACTCCAGCCCAAAGCTCCACTAAGCGCTGAAGTGATCAGTGCGTATGTGATTGCTCAGTTCTCGTGCTTAGAGTAAGAAGGTTGACAGCTGCAGCACCACAGAGATTCTGCAGCCATAGAGGTAAACATATATATTTTATTCTCACACTTCTCTTTTAATTCAAGAGCAAAAAGGGGGAATTTTGACACTGTCCTGTCAAAAGAAAAAATGTGGACATACTGTATAAGTTGAGCATTTGGCCTAAATACGGAGTTAAACCTCTAGGTCTTGTAATTATTTGACCATCGTGCCATTGCCAAGAATAAGTCAAAAGGTGGTATGAAGGAGCGACATGATCCGCAGTGATGAACTCAACTCAAACACCTCTGTAATCTTCAGCATTAGTACCATAAATGTATGAGAAGTTGTGCTTAATTTGCGTTATGAACTTGTTGGCTTGCCATGTTTTTCAGACTTAAACCCATGCCATTGTTACTGCCCTGCTTTTGCCGGGACAGAATGCACACTATTGAATGGCAGGCATAGTAGTATTTCAATCTATGTATTACTATCAGGCACAACAAGTGGACCAATTGCTGTCCTAAAGTGGATATTTTGTTAAACAGAAGGAAGGTGTCACTAGTTAAACAGTGCAACAACCCCATACACACTGCGGCTTCACCTTGAGGGATCCCTCTTGGTCCTTAAGACTCTAATTACTCCATATTACCAGTATGATACCTAGGATTCAGTGAGAGAAAACTCTTCTATCTTATGAATATATATTGTTGTGAGCCTGAGAAATTGTGTAAGAGGATGTAGACGTGACTCAAAGGGATTATCTTGAATGGGCCATGGTGAATGGAACAGATAATAGAGGATGTTCTTTGGTGACAATGCTGTCATTATTAACCTGGTGGAGGATTGTGAATTTTTTTTTAATAACTTATTGTGTTCAATGTTTCTTCTGTATTTGTTATACTAATGAAATAACTGCTAGCTATAATGCAGATGTCCCACTAAATGACCTCTGAGTTTGGGATCACTTTATTGGTCACAGTAGCTTAAGGTTCCAATTGAGGCAGATGTTCCTTTTGAAAAAAGGAAAAAGTGACCACGCTGAAATACAACTCCTAAAACTTTTCTGCCAGAAGAACTGGGGCAAAGACATCCTGGTCCTGAAGACTCCAAAAATCTAAATGCAGATCTGTCATCTGTGCAGAAACATAGAAAAGTATGAGGTGAAAAGCCAAAGAGGGAGCGGAAAGCAGAGATTCAGTTTTTATCCCTGAAATATCATGCTTTGCTAAACACCTGAGAGGCAAGTGCATGCGCACGGAGGAAATCGGGGGCTCATCTCCAGTAATATCCTTGATAATATTAAGGGCCAGTAGAAAAATGCAATGTCACTCAAAGACCACGCGAGTCAGGTGCCTATGAAAGAAAGTTCAAAAGACCAGTACTTTAAAAAGAGTGCTCTACACATCTGTCTTGAGAAAAGGCAGATGAAGACAAGCCAATGTGCTCTCAGCAGCTCATCACAGATGAAATCTAAAGTTCCAACGAATACTCCTTCAGGTGAAAGTATAACCTGACAGTATATGACTTCCCGCAATAAACTGGCTTTGCAGCTTTTTCCAGACTTTAAATATGTTTTCCATCTCCTTAGAAACTTCCTGGCATTATGTTCTCTAGGATGTCTGTACTAGTAAATGCACTAAAAGAGTCCAAATATATGAGCTTTACATTGAATATAATGGGCTGTATTAAAGCCTGTCTATGTTCAGGCATCTGATAAACCCAGTATGATTTCTGCAATTAAAATGAAATGCATTTTCACACAGTGCTAGCGAATGCTGGATAAATCTGTTGTGTCATTTAATGTGACATGTTTTAAAAAGTGTTGTTTCGCTTTGGTCCCCTCGGAGTGTGATGGAAGACCTGAAAGCATTTGAAGGATTTAAGTATTAAGTGTAACTGAAGAACAGTTACCCTTATATTCGGTGGATCTCAAATACTGTAACCAGCTCTACACAAAGATGAGGGATACAGGGACTTTTCATAAACAAGAAACTATGCGCCACAAATGTACACTTTTCACAGCTCTGTATAATGTTAATAAAAAATACAGAAATAAGTTTAAGTTTATTCCTATGATGGCACAAGCACCCACGAAGAAAGCACTATCAGGGATAAACATATAGCACGCTTGCTGTGGCCAAAAGCCAAGGGATTCACTTCAGTGCCTCTGTGAATGCTGCACTATAATAGATGTGTCATGTGACAGTTCCCAGCAGGAGTATCAACTTTTCTTGTTCAGCAGCTACTTCACAGCTGCTTATAGTAACAGCTGTCTAATGACACAACCTACAGAAGAGACCAGGGGGTGATGCATGATTCGGCAGTGACACATTAACACATTAGAAAGCATTTACACTGGTTACAGTCAGTAGTGATGATTTAATGGGAGAAGTTGTTGGCTGTGGCATATAAAAACTAGAGGAGAGGCTGTCTGCAAAATGAATGTTCACTAAGCTTGGTAAATAAAGTGAAGCTGTGTTCACTTCAATCAACCAATCCATTTTTTAAAAACTTTCCTTACACGTGATTTGTTATTTTACAGCTTGCAGACCACTGGCCGGCTGGGCAAAAATCACATATAGATGTGTGATTTTGTCTTTCTGGGTAGGGGGCACGCGTGCCCGCCTACCCACGCTATCATTGGCTCCCTAACATGCCGATCAATGGGTCCTGGCCAGTACCCACCAATTGTCAGACCTAGAGACAAGAGAGCACTCGGTGTTGGTAAACAGCACAGATCTCTCTACTAACAGCGGGGATGAGCCGGCTTTTGTCTTCCTGTCCCATCCCCTCGGAAAACAGCACACAGTCATCACATTAGAAATAGTTTGGCACACAGTTAACCTTTCATTGCCCCAGATGTTAACCCTGCTCAGTATCTGCGCATTTGAGTAGCAATGACCACTGTATTAGTGTAATTGGTCATGTCAGTTAACTAGTGTCAGAATGCCTACTGTACTGTCACAGTAGGCAGGCATTCTGGGGATAGCCCAGTGGAAGTCACGAGACTTGCCGTAACGCATAGGCGTGCGCCGACGTACTTTCGGTCAGACGCCATCTTTGTGCACCCATTTAGCTACACCCACTGTGAAGGGAAATATCTGTTTATGCTGTTCCCAAGAAGGAGGAATATGTGAGTGCATATCTTACTGTTACCTACATTTATTAATAAAAGCAGTATTACATTATTTGGAGCTTCTGCTTATATTCTATGTGAGTTACTGGCCATACTTACTACACTACGGGAAAGAGGTCTGCCATTACATATACCAGTCTGAAAGAGGGATATCATCCAGGAGAAAGTGACGCAGTTATGGAGGAGCTTTACACATGAAGGATCCAGTGATAGAGATCCTAATAGCGTTGTGACCCTTTACGGGTCGACGTGGGGAGGTGAGTGCGCATTTTTTCCATTAGTGGAAGCCCTCTTGTCACCATCTGTACAGATCACTCAAGTTCACAAGATTTCATATTTTGTGTGTATTGCACCCATCTTGGACATTTTTTGTTATATTAGGGTGCGCTATATATATATATTATATATATATATATATATATATTCTGCACGGCATGAGATATATTTTTTGCACTATATGCATGTATATTGATTTATGTTTTTCATCGTTTTATTGAGTATTTGCACAAAATGCATGGGTTGATTAATTTTGTATATATGTTACATGTACATGCGGTTTGATACTTTATGTGGGGTATATTTTTCTGAGAAACTTGGAGCACCTATAGTAGTCCTATCATTGGATTACTCACGATCACATGAAAATTGAACATTCAGTCCAGATTGGTGTGAGTGTTGTGTGGTTTGTTTTCTATGCACATACATTGCGTTTAGGCATCATCATCAGCTTATGCATGTTCCTTTTTTCACTTATATAGTTGGCATTTATCACATGCACTATATCATCACTTTATTTGTGTATTCATTTTATTTGTTTTATTGTGGATAGTTACATGCGTTTATGAGTGTATTTTTTACAGGTTTAGGGTTTATTCATAGGTAGCAGCGTCACATCATTTCCTTTTTCATTATTTGATTTATCATCTGGTATATGATTGGATGTTGGTAGCTATAGGCTTAGTAGCGCAGGAGGTTTACATTTTTTATATGTATATGACATACCAGGCTGATGCCGCTGGAATGTGGAGTTGACAAAAAAAAACAAACATACATACATACTCACCTCTATGCTGCAGCATCAGGGTGATGTCAGTCACTGCTCTCTGCTGTGCCCATGCAGAGCTCACTGGAGCATTGGGCTGGGGAGGGGTGGGAGAGGCTGTTTAAGACTCTCAGCGCCATGCTGAGAGGCTGAGCCAGCTGTCAATCAGGCACCTGGGTGGATTCCGACAATATGGTTGGGATCCTTCTAGAGCCTGGAGTGGCTCTGTGACATCAGTCCACTGTCAGCTGATTCTGGGTCACAGGAGAGCACAAATAGGTGCACTCTTGTGACACAGAAGAGAAGTATGGCCAAAAAAAGCTTTGACCACACTTCGTTTTTCTTTTTTTTTCTTTTTATTACATCTAGCTCATTATAATACATTTATTCCATCCTGAGGAAGTGGTCTTTGCTGCAAAACGTTTTGATTTTCATATGGGATGGACACAGCGGGTGACAGATCATGACCATGTGCAAGGCGCTTTCTGGGAGGACGCATATGATGTCCACCCGGAATGAGGAGTGCCTTGTCAGGCCATCATTTTCCAATTAATAAGGTGGGAAATGGTTAAGGAAGTTTTGTATGTTCTGGGTCCTCGAGGATTCTATTGAATGTATTAAACAATTGTAAATAAACTAGATGCTCTACAAAAATCTGGCCTCCCCTATGTGATGATTTTTTTGGTGACAGGTTCTCTTTATTGAGACATGCAGGGTCTAATCCTATAGATGTATTGCAATGCAAACCGCATTGCAATACATCTTCCCCAGCTATTCTAGTCAGGAAAGTGACAGCTATGACCCGGAAGTGATGCTCTCCTCTCTCGCCTCCACCCGCTGGCAATCCCCAGGCCCACAAATGGGCAAGCGGATCAAGGTTACGCCACGGGAGCGCGCCCCTGGGTAAGGGGGGGGGAAACAGAACCAGGGGCTATGTCAGCAATCAGAGGCAGCGGAGCCGCCTAATTGCTTCCAGCTGACAGGCAACAGTCTGCCTGTCAGATTTATACACAATCCCAGTGGCTGCAGCCACTGGATTGTGTATAAAACCCCCTGCTACCAGGTCTGTACAGAGTACAGACCTGGCCACAAAAGGGTAAAAGCTTATCTCCAGGAAAACTGCCAAATTCACACATATACCATTTGTTTACCTGCCAGTTTTGTTTTTCTGTCCATCAAATTCTTAAGATTTACACTGTTCTGCCATTCTTTTTCTCCATTCCAGTTCAGAAATACTTAAATGTAACATCCCCCAAACTGTGACTGGACAGTGAAAGAAGCAGGATAGATCAGATTATCTCCTTTTCACTCAGCTCTCCCCTCCTATCGGCATGTCCCTTATTAGCACATGAGCACAACTGTTTGGCTCCTTGTGGTGCTTCTCACTGCCCCAGTATATTGTACATTGATTTCAAGATAAGGCAAATGCTTTATTGCCTGTGTATATATATATATATATATATATATATATATATATATATATATATATATATATATATATATATATTTATTTATACGCAGGAAATAAGTGTTTGATCCCCTGCTGATTTTGAATGTTTGCCCACTCACAAAGAAATGATCAGTCTAAAAATCGAATGGCAGGTGTATTGTAACACAGAGACAGAATAGCAACAAAAGAAATGCACGTCTAACACATTATGCACTGATTTGCATGTTCATGAGGGAAATAAGTATTTGATCCCCTTCCCAAAACGTGTGTGTGTAAATTATATATATACACATTTTCATTAATTTGTGTTTATTATATGTGGCTGGAGTTCAGCTTTAAATTCTGATTTTTAACCCTCTCACTGCCAGACACTGCACACCACTTTTAAACTGAACTTGCTGGACCATTTTTGCAATTTTTCAATTGCTTTTTTTTTATTTTTCACTCAGAGCTTTCAGAGTTTGTAAAAGACCCCCTAGATCGGGGTCAGCAAGCCGTCGATCACGACCGACCGGTCTACCATGGGGAGCTTACAGGTCAATCGTGACCGTGGCTCTACCTTAGCCCATCCTCCGTCGCTTTCATGTTACCTGCAGAGTGGAGTGCGAAAGGCAGCATAGTGCTGGATGGAAGGTGGGGGTGGAAGCTGGAGGGGTGGCACAGAAGACACTGTGAAAAGGGGGGCACACAGGAGACACTGTGAAAGGGGGGCACACAGGAGACACTGTGAAAGGGGGGCACACAGGAGACACTGTGAAAGGGGGGCACACAGGAGACACTGTGAAAGGGGGGCACACAGGAGACACTGTGAAAGGGGGGCACACAGGAGACACTGTGAAAGGGGGGCACACAGGAGACACTGTGAAAGGGGGGCACAGGAGTGACCATGAGCGTATAGCAGAAGGAGGAATGAGATCTGTACACCATACAGACCTGGCAGCGGAAGGGTAAACATTCCCTAATGAACACTGTTATGCTGGAGGTAAACCTCCAATTTTATTACATTTTAGTCTGCAGTTCAGCATTAAGTATTCCATGCTTAAATAATTTTGCATCTAAGCAGATGTAGACATTTCGCAAGCAAGGACAATAACTACAATGCTTTCCTGTAAGTTACTACAAAAGAATTTTTCAAAGTTTCAATAATTTACAGATATACAGTATAGCTTACAAAGTCACAGAAAAAAAAATATATTCACTGGCTGCTTTAAAAAAGTAAAATGGCAAAATCAAGTTTAACTATACAACTGACAATTGACTGGGTATGAAAAAGTAAACATGAATTATGGTTTAGGACCCATTCATTACTTACTCTTCCCTTGGGTGGGCTTTTCTGTGTATGGAACTCATACTTGGTTGACTTTCATGGTCCTCAATTTCAGACTCAGAGTCCAGAAAACTAATACCTTTATCATTCTTAAAAAAGGAGACATTGTTTATCCTCTTATTTTCTGGAGTCTCTGGGATGCTGGTCACTAGCAATGAAAAAAAAAACAAAACAAGGTATTGCTTTTAAGAATTATTAAAATTGATTTTACACACACACACACACACACACACACACACGTGTATTTTACACACACATACACAAGGCATATAGCACACCGAAGCATAGGGAACTTTTTGCACATAGGAACTGCTAAATGTCTTTGCCTGGAGTTCGGCTTTAAAGTCTATCTATAGCTCAAACTTTTACATTTTTCTTTCTCAGTTTTTGATTGTGTGTGGAAGGACTAGTTTTCCTGAAAGGTTTTACTGCTGTCAGAGGCTTCATTGGAGAGATTCCTTCACTATATATCTGTTCATTGTTGTTCGTTTGCCTGTTTCAGATTTTTCCAGTACAGAAATTAAAATAAAACCTCTCTAGCTGAGCCCAAGACAGTAGTAAAACCTGGTAAACCTGATAGGGGTTCTAACTCTTCCCTATTCTTTCCAAAATACAAAAACACTTGTCTACTAGGGAAATTGTTTTGCACTTTTCACACATGCTAAAATCTACATTATTTTCTGGAAATTACTTTAACCACTTCTGGAGCATATAACATTCTTAGGTTGAATTGGTTGTACCAGGATGAGGCTTGCAGCTACAGGCATCAGCCCAGTATCAAAATTTGCAGCAGGCGATTCCCTGCAAAGCAAAAGCAAATTGAACAGCCATCACTCCTGCGGATGGCGTAAGGGGTTCATTCCCCCCTCCTACCACCACCTTTCTCGGGCTCTACAATCTGATCACGGAATCCGAGAGTGATATGACCAGCGGCGACAGCTGCACTACAGAGAGAGAGAGGGAGAGAGAGAAACTGACAATCTTCTGCGACCCCGGAGGGCACAAACGGGCAAATGGACTGATCTGTGTCTGATCGACTGCACTGAAGGCCAGAAGAGGTCAGAGAAGTAGGTAATTGGCTCCTGTCTAAATTGGCCCTAGTATGTATGTGAGGGACCTTAGATTGTACGCCCCTTGAGGGTTAGGGATTAATGTGAATGTACTATATACAGGAGAAACTCGAAAAATTAGAATATCGTGCAAAAGTTCATTTATTTCAGTAATGCAACTTAAAAAGGTGAAACTAATATATGAGATAAACTCATTACATGCAAAGCAAGATAGTTCAAGCCGTGATTTGTCATAATTGTGATGATTACGGCTTACAGCTCATGAAAACCCCAAATCCACAATCTCAGAAAATTAGATTACATGCAATCAATAAAACAAGGATTGTACATAGAACAATATCGGACCTCTGAAAAGTATAAGCATGCATATGTACTCAGTACTTGGTTTGGGCCCCTTCTGCAGCAATTATTGCCTCAATGCGGCGTGGCATGGAAGCTATCGGCCTGTGGCACTGCTGAGGTGTTATGGAAGACCAGGATGCTTCAATAGCGGCCATCAGCTCTTCTGCATTGTTCGGTCTCATGTCTCTCATCTTTGTCTTGGCAATGCCCAATAGATTCTCTAGAGCAGCGGTTCTCAACCTGGGGGTCGCGACCCCTTTGGGGGTCGAACGACCATTTCCCAGGGGTCGCCTAAGACCATCGGAAAACACATATTTCCGATGGTCTTAGGAACCGAGACACCGCTGCAGTCTCCGGCGATGTGTGGGCGGGATGATACGCTGCTGTCACCCGGCCACACCTCCAAGATCGCTCAGCAGCTCCGCCTCCTCGCCGCTGATTGGCCACCGGAACTGTAGCTCAGGAGAGGCACACAGGCGGCCAATCACCGGCGAGGAGGTGGAGCTTGGAGAGGAGGAGCCAAGCGGCAGCGCGCGGACATCAAAGAAGACCGAGGGAGCGAGTGAAGAGGAGAGCGGCCAGAGAAGGAAGACAGCTGACAGGTAAGTGAGAGAGCGAGCCCAGGCTGGAGCAGGGGTCAGCAAGGTAAGTATCATTGGTGTCAGTGGGAGGAATAGTGCCCCATCATTTGTGTCACTAATACCAACGATGGGGCACTATTCCTCCCCCCACTGACACCAACGATGGGGCACTACTCCTCCCCCCACTGACACCAACGATGGGGCACTACTCCTCCCCCCACTGACACCAACGATGGGGCACTATTCCTCCCCCCACTGACACCAACGATGGGGCACTATTCCTCCCCCCACTGACACCAACGATGGGGCACTATTCCTCCCCCCACTGACACCAACGATGGGGCACTATTCCTCCCCCCACTGACACCAACGATGGGGCACTACTCCTCCCCCCACTGACACCAACGATGGGGCACTATTCCTCCCCCCACTGACACCAACGATGGGGCACTATTCCTCCCCCCACTGACACCAACGATGGGGCACTATTCCTCCCCCCACTGACACCAACGATGGGGCACTATTCCTCCCCCCACTGACACCAACGATGGGGCACTATTCCTCCCCCCACTGACACCAACGATGTGGCACTATTCCTCCCCCCACTGACACCAACGATGTGGCACTATTCCTCCCCCCACTGACACCAACGATGTGGCACTATTCCTCCCCCCCACTGACACCAACGATGGGGCACTATTCCTCCCCCCACTGACACCAACGATGGGGCAGTATTCCTCCCCCCACTGACACCAACGATGGGGCAGTATTCCTCCCCCCACTGACACCAACGATGGGGCAGTATTCCTCCCCCCACTGACACCAACGATGGGGCAGTATTCCTCCCCCCACTGACACCAACGATGGGGCAGTATTCCTCCCCCCACTGACACCAACGATGGGGCAGTATTCCTCCCCCCACTGACACCAACGATGGGGCAGTATTCCTCCCCCCACTGACACCAACGATGGGGCAGTATTCTTCCCCCCACTGACACCAACGATGGGGCAGTATTCTTCCCCCCACTGACACCAACGATGGGGCAGTATTCTTCCCCCCACTGACACCAACGATGGGGCAGTATTCTTCCCCCCACTGACACCAACGATGGGGCAGTATTCTTCCCCCCACTGACACCAACGATGGGGCAGTATTCTTCCCCCCACTGACACCAACGATGGGGCAGTATTCTTCCCCCCACTGACACCAACGATGGGGCAGTATTCTTCCCCCCACTGACACCAACGATGGGGCAGTATTCTTCCCCCCACTGACACCAACGATGGGGCACTATTCTTCCCCCCACTGACACCAACGATGGGGCACTATTCTTCCCCCCACTGACACCAACGATGGGGCACTATTTCCCCCCCCCCTGACCCCAACGATGGGGCACTATTCTCCCCTCCACCACACTGACATCAATGATGGGGCACTATTCCTCCCACTGACACCAATGATGGGGCACTATTCCTCCCCCCACTGACACCAACGATGGGACACTATTTCCCCCCCCCCACTGACCCCAATGATGGGGCACTATTCTCCCCTCCACCACACTGACACCAATGATGGGGCACTATTCCTCCCACTGACACCAATGATGGGGCACTATTCCTCCCACTGACACCAGTGATGTGGCACTATTCCTCCCACTGACACCAGTGATGGGGCACTACTCCCACTGACACCAGTGATGGGGCACTATTCCTCCCACTGACACCAGTGATGGGGCACTATTCCTCCCACTGACACCAATGATGGGGCACTACTCCCCCCACTGACACCAGTGATGGGGCACTACTCCTCCCACTGACACCAGTGATGGGGCACTACTCCCCCCACTGACACCAGTGATGGAGCACTACTCCCCCCACTGACACCAACGATGGGGCACTACTCCTCCCACTGACACCAACGATGGGGCACTACTCCTCCCACTGACACCAACGATGGGGCACTACTCCTCCCACTGACACCAACGATGGGGCACTACTCCTCCCACTGACACCAACGATGGGGCACTACTCCTCCCACTGACACCAACGATGGGGCACTACTCCTCCCACTGACACCAACGATGGGGCACTACTCCTCCCACTGACACCAACGATGGGGCACTATTCATCCCACTGACATCAGTGATGGGGCACTACTCCTTCCACTGACACCAATGACATGGCACTACTCCTCCCACTGCAAAATTACAGTTATGAAGTAGCAATGAAAATAATTTTATGGTTGGGGGTCACCACAACATGAGGAACTGTATTAAGGGGTCGCGGCATTAGAAAGGTTGAGAACCACTGCTCTAGAGGTTCAGGTCAGGCGAGTTTGCTGGCCAATCAAGCACAGTAATCCCACGGTCATTGAACCAGGTTTTGGTGCTTTTGGCAGTGTGGGCAGGTGCCAAGTCCTGCTGGAAAATGAAGTCAGCATCCCCATAAAGCTCGTCTGCGGAAGGAAGCATGAAGTGCTCCAAAATCTCCTGGTAGACAGCTGCATTGACCCTGGACTTAATGAAGCACAGTGGACCAACACCAGCAGATGACATGGCTCCCCAAATCAACACAGACTGTGGAAACTTCACACTGGACTTCAAGCATCTTCCAGTGTGTGCCTCTCCATTCTTCCTCCATACTCTGGGTCCTTGGTTTCCAAATGAGATGCAAAAGTTGCTCTCATCAGAAAAGAGTACTTTGGACAACTGAGCAACAGACCAGGTCTGTTTTTTTTTAGCCCGGGTAAGACGCTTTTGACGTAGTTTGTTGTTCAGGAGCGGCTTGACAAGAGGAATACGACATTTGAAGCCCATGTCCAGGATCCGTCTGTGTGTGGTGGCTCTTGATGCACTGACTCCAGCCTCAGTCCATTCTTTGTGAAAGTCCCCAACACTTTTGAATGGCCTTTTCCTGACAATCCTCTCCAGGCTGCGGTCATCCCTGCTGCTTGTGCACCTTTTTCTTCCACACTTTTCCCTTACACCTAACTTTCTATTAATGTGCTTTGATACAGCAATTTGGGAACATTCAACTTCTTTTGCAATTACCTTTTGATGCTTTCCCTCCTTATGGAGGGTGTCAATGATGGTTTTCTGCACAACTGTCAGGTCAGCAGTCTTTCCCATGATTGTGATTTCTACTGAACCAGACTGAGAGACCATTTAAAGGCTCAGGAACCCTTTGCAGGTGTTATGGCTTAATTAGCTGATTAGAGTGGGACACTTTGAGCCGAGAATATTGCAACTTTTCACAATATTTTCATTTTCTGAGATTGTGGATTTGGGGTTTTCATGAGCTGCAAGCCATAATCATCACAATTATGACAAATCACAGCTTGAACTATCTTGCTTTGCATGTAATGAGTCTCATATATTAGTTTCACCTTTTAAGTTGCATTACTGAAATAAATGAACTTTTGCACGATATTCTAATTTTTGGAGTTTCACCTGTATATGTAAAGCACTGCGTAATTTGACGGCGCTAAACAAGTAGATGAAATAAAAATAAATTAATTTAGAGTTTAATAGACCTCAGATCTCTCCATAAAGAGGTCCTGTCATGGTTCATGCTGTCACAAGGGATGTTGTTAATCTTGTGATAACAATAAAGTTAATACAAAAACAAAAAATGAAAGACCATGTAAAAAAATTTTTAGATAAAATAAAATTTTAAAGCACATCAGTCCCCTCGTGCTTACGTGCAAATGTGAAAGCATACATAAATCCAGCACACATATGTGAAACGGTGATCGCCCCACCCATGTGAGGTATCATCGCCAACATCAGAATGAGAGCAATAATTCTAGCGACAGACCTCCTGTACAACTCTAAACTGGTAACCTCTAAAAAGGCATTTAAAGTGCCACCTACAGAGAATTTTAAATACCGTAGTTAGACACCATTCCACGGGCATACGCAATTTTAAAGCATGACATGTTAGGTGATCTATTTACTCGGCGTAACATCATCTTTTATATTTTAACAAAAAATTGGGCATTAAAATGTGTATGTGTGCAACAACATTCATTCAAGTGTATTTTTTCCAAAAAAATGAGTTTGTTGCAGTTTCTATTATGTCACATGGTATTTGCACAGCAGGTTTTCCAAACTCATTTTATTCTATAGGGCCTCTGTATGCACGCATATACACACACACACACACATATATATATATATATATATATATATATATATACACACATACAGCATTTAAAGAAGTATTGAACACGTCACCATTTTTATAGCCAAGTACATTTCTAAAGGTGCTATTGACATGAAAATTTCACCATGTCGTTAACAACCCATGCAATCATACATACAAAAGAAACCAAAACAAATAGGTTCAGAAATAAGTTATTTATAATGAAATGGAATGACACAGGGAAAAGGTATTGAACACACGAAGAAAGGTACAAAAGGCATGGAAATCCAAGACACCAGCTGAAATCTATCAGTAATTCGAAAGCAAACCTGTCCCTTGTCAGTGCAAATTAATATCAGCTGGTTCAGTCTCAACTGATGGCCTATAAAATGGTATCTCATTACCAATGTGTCACAAAGAAACATTTCATGATGGGTAAAAACAAAGAGTTCTCTCAAGACCCTGGCAAACTTATTGTTGCAAAACATACTGATGACATTGGTTACAGAAGGATTTCTAAACTTTTGAATGTTCCAGTGAGCACTGTTGGGGCCTTAATCTGGAAGTAGAAAGAATCATTTTACCACAAACTGGCCATGACCAGGTGCTCCTGGCAAGATTTATGACACAGTAGTGAAAAGAATTATTAGAAGAGTTGTCCAGGAGCCAAAGAACCACTTGTGGAACAGCTTCAGAAAGACCTGGAATTAGCAAGTACAAATGTTTTTTTAAACAATAAGTAATGCTCTCAACCGCCATGGCCTGTATACATGCTCACCACGCAAGACTCCATTGTTTAAGAAAAAGCATGTTGAGGCTTGTTTAAAGTTTGCTACACAACATTTTGACAAGCCTGTGAAATACTGGGAGAATACAGTGCCTTGAAAAAGTATTCATACCCCTTTAAATTTTCCACATTTTGTCATGTTACATACAAGAACATAAATGTATTTTATGTGATAGACCAACACAAAGTGGCACATAATTGTAAAGTGGAAGGAAAAAGATAAATTGTTTTCAAAAAATTTTTTTCAAATAATAATTATATGAAAAGTGTGGCTCTGGCTGTATGTTTAGGGTCGTCCTGTTGGAAGGTGAACCTCCGCCCCAGTCTCAAGTCTTTTGCAGACTAACAGGTTTTTTTCTAAGATTGCCCTGTATTTTGCTATATCCATCTTCCCATCAAATCTGACCAGCTTCACTGTCCTGCTGAAGAAAAGCATCCCCACAACATGATGCTGCCACCACGTTTCATGGTGGAGATGGTGTGTTCAGGGTGATGTGCAGTGTTAGTTTTCCACCACACATAGCATCTTGTTTTTAGGCCAGAAAGTTAAATTTTGATCTCATCTGACCAGAGCACCTTCTTCCACATGTTTGCTGTGTCCCCCACATGGCTTCTCGCAAACTGAAAACAGGACTTCTTATAGCTTTCTTTCAACAATAGATTTCTTCTTGCCACTCTTCCATAAAGGCCAGATTTGTGGAGTGCAAGACTAATAGTTGTCCCGTGAACAGATTCTCCCACCTGAGCTATGGATCTCTGCAGCTCCTCAAGAGTTACTATGAGCCTCTTGGTTCTTCTCCGATTAATGCTCTCCTTGCCCAGCCTGTCAGTTTAGGTGGATGGCCATGTCTTGGTAGGTTTGCAGTTGTACCATACTCTGTCCATTTTCAGAATGGATTGAACAGGTCTCTCCGAGATGTTTAAAGCAGGGTTAGGTTATCAAAAAAAAAATCCAAAGCTTTGAACTTCTCCACAACTTTATCCCTGACCTGTCTCGTGTGTTCCTTGGCCTTCATGATGCTGTTTGTTCACTAATATACTCTAACAAACCTCTTAGGGCTTCACAGAACAGCTGTATTTATAATGACATTAAATTACACACAGGTAAACTCTATTTACTAATTAGGTGACTTCTGAAGGCAATTGGTTCCACTAGATTTTGGTTAGGGGTATCAGAGAAAAGGGGGTTGAATACAAATGCATGCCACACTTTTCAGATATTTGTAAAACATTTTGAAAACCCATTCATAATTTTCTTTCCACTTCATAATTATATGCCTCTTTGTTTTGGTCTATCACATAAAATCCCAATAAAATACATTTACGTTTTTGGTTGTAACATGATAAAATGTGGAAAATTTCAAGGGGTATGAATACTTTTTCAAGCCACTGAATATTCTGGTCAGATGAGACCAAAATTTAACTCTTTGGATACCATAATATACACCATGTTTGAAGGTCAAATGGCACTGCACATCACTCCAAAAACACCATACCAACGGTGAAGTTGAGAGGTGGGAACATCATGGTGTGGGGCTGTTTTTCAGCATACAGTACTGGCAAACTTCATATAATTGAAGGAAGGAAGGAAGAATGGAAAGATGTACTAAGACATTCTTGATAAGAATCTGCTGCCATCTACCAGGATGATAAAGGTGAAACAAGGATGGACATTTCAGCAAGAAAATGATCCCAAACACAAAGCCAAGGAAACTCTCAACTGGTTTCAAAGCATGAAAATAAAGCTGCTAGAATGGTCCAGCCAATCACCTGACTTGAATCCAACAGAAAATCTATGGAAAGAACTAAAGATCAGAGTTCACAGACAAGGCCCACGGAACCTTCAAGATTTGAAGACTGTTTGTGTGGAAGAATGAGCCATAATCACACCTGAGCAATGCATGCAACTAGTTTCTCCATAGAGGAGGCGTTTTGAAGCTGTCCTTACCAACAAAGAATTTTGTACCAAGTATTAAATACATTTCAGTTAGCGTGTTCAATACTTTTTCCCTGTGCCATTCCATTTTATTACACATAACTTAATTTCTGAACTTATTTGTTAAGGTTTCTTAGTATGCTTGGATTGTATGTGCTGTTACCATCATGTGGTTAAAATTTTATATCAATAGCACCTTTTCGAAATATATATTTACTTAGGAAAATGATTACGTGTTCAATACTTATTTTACCCGTTGTATATAAAATGTTTGGGAGTTCTAAGAATTTTCTAGCAAAAAAAAAAAAAATTTAGATTTTTACATGTATGTATGTATGTATGAAGTGTCAGAATTGGCCTTATAGGCAAGTGGTTAAACCCACAAACAATGATATACATTTCTGAAAATTTTAGAGAATAAAATGATGGCAGTTGCCATTTTTTCAAACACATAGTTCTCTATAGACAACATATTAGAAGCTTTTGCAGGTTATCAGTAATGAAATATGGCCCCAGAATTATTGCTTACACTTTGACGTTCGCAGCAATACCTCATATGTAGGGCAATTTATGTTTACACACAGCTGTGTGTGCTTTATGCCGCACATTTGCACTGTGGTGTTTATGGAGGTGCTTTTAAATTTTATTAAATTTCCTATGACACACAGCCTCCCCTGCAGCTAATCAAGCACAAATCATGCTTGATTAGCTGCTGACCTAGCTGTAGTATCTGGAAAATGACAGTTGTGAATTCAGAAGTGACATAATAGACATCCTTTTCAAGTTCATTAGTCACATAGTGGATTGTTTAGCATGGTCCATGGCTCCCTGAAAGAACATGAGAGTGCACTTCACACTTTTTTAATGTCATGAAAAAAAAAAAAAAAAAAAAAAAAAAGGTTCCAACTGTGAAAAGCAGTAACACTACTGAGTCACAAAAAAGGTAAATGTTTTCTGAGAGAAACATGGAGGCCATTATTGCCATTTCTCATTCTGCAAATGCTAGCTTGCCATCATGTTTACCCTCTTTCTTCAATACTGTTCATCTTTTATCTGGATTGAGTATGAAAATAAGGACATCCAGCTTTACAGATTTGCATATTTGTTCCAGGTCAGCAACACAAACCTTATTAATTTCTGTAGATCAGTGCAATAGCCAGATGATAATCTTCAAATGGAGATTTGTAATGACAGCCCCATGTGTCTCTCCAAAAAATTATTACTTTAAAGAGTATCCATGGTCAAAATGTAATATCATATAATTATTCTCACATTGTATTTTAAATATTTTGAGCCTACTCCTATTATTCTGAACAGCTTGAAGCTTGTAAACTTACTTTGTGAAAATCCCCCACACAATTACTTTTGCGAACTCTGCAACACATATTCACTGTGCCCTGTGAATAGGTACTGGTGTCACAGAATTCACAGATCCTGCCTCTTAAGCTACAGAAGTGGTAAAATGAAGAGTTTCAGGTAGCAAGGTGCCATGTGAGATGTAGTCCTTAGAATTTTAAAGTAAACAGCAGAGTAAAAGCTGCAAAGCATGCAAGGAATACATGAAGATGTGGAAAGAGATGGCCAGGAGACAGGCAGCATACAAAACATGAAAGGAGATTTTTCAAGCAAGTTTAGATTGCCAAATATAATCATTATTTGTATTGTTTTTACAATGCTGATGTTATAAAATGAAAGTGTACACTGTAACCATAGATCTCTTTTAAGCAAAAATTTTCCAGTGCATCACGCTGAATAACTAGTATAAAAAAAAAAAAAAAGATAAGTAAACAGCTTACTAGGTGTTTCATCAAGTTCATATTTTGGAGTTCCAGGTCTGCTTGTCCCTTCCTTCTCAGTGGAAGCTGGGTCCCCCTTCTTATCAAAGCGGAAGCGGTCGAGGTTAAACAAGCTCATATCTTTCTACCTTGTTCACCACAAAAGAATCTGGGAACAGAAAATAAAACATAAATAAACTTCCTGCCAAAATACAAATTAAAAAAAAACAAAAAAAAAAAAAAAACTACAATGACGATACTGATCATACAAGTGGAAAGCAGACCAGATAATTTCTATCACCTCTAGCCTTGTCAACATCAGTGAGGATTGGGACATATGTGAGTTTACCAAAAAACTTACATTTGTGTGCAATAAAATGAACTTTAGCGTAACTTTTACTGAAAATACAAGTTTGATAAACCATTGCGCTAACATCAAGTGGCATTCAAAAAATTGCAATTATGACCATTTTATTCTCTGGGATCTCTGTTTTTAGAAAATATATTTGGGGGTTTTAACTAATCTTCAAGCGTAAGTGTCCATAAACACTGGTTTAAAAAAACACTGCTCCTAGAGGAGTTTAGCATTTTGCCTGCAGAATCAACTAATGTTATCCTACAGTAATGTGTCTAAGCATATTAGGCAATCTAGAGGTGCTTTTTAAACTCATGGCTTGAAGGCAAAAAAAAAAAAAAAATCTTTTCTGTTTTGTGGTTTTTAGAGCGATTTTCTAGCGGAAAAGAAAAGCTAAACACTCTTAAACGCTAGAACAAAAAACGCTCAAAATTAAAAAAAAAAAATTCTCTGCTTTTTTCATTCAGGTAAATGCTTGCTTATAGCAAAGTAATTATTTGCTATAAGCAAATTGTGTAAAAAAAAAAAAAAAAAAAATACTGATCACTTCCCCAAAGTACAATGCTACGATGGTAACATTATACTACTTTGGTCATAGTGCAATATGAAAAAACAAAATGAGAAAAAAATGTAATAAAAAATTAAAAATAACAAAAATGTAAAAAAAAAAAAAAAAAATCTTTTTTTTTTTTTTTTCGTACTGTCACTAGTGTCCCTGATTGCCACCATTCCAGTTATATGATGACGTTGTACAGCACTGGTGATAGTATGCAAAAAAAAAAGTGAAAATCATTTTTTTAATTTCTGCCATTTTCCGAAAAATTATGACAAAAAAATTACAACTTCAAAAAACTCGCCATGCCTCTTATGAAATACATCGTACTGTCTATTTTGCAAAAAGGGGTCATTTGGGGGATATCTGTTCTGTTCTGACATTCTTGGACCTCAAGAAATTAGATTGGCTGTCAGTACTTCAGGATTGATCAATTATGAGATATATCCCATAGTTTGTGAACTCTATAACCTTCCTACAGACTAAATAATAAATACTAATTTGGGTTATTTTCACCAAAGAAATGTAGCAGAATATATCTTGGCCTAAATTTATGAAGAACAATTATTTATTTGCAAACTTTTATAACAGAAACGTGTTTTTTTCAAAATTTTCAGTCTTTTTTTTGTTAATTTAGCAAAAAATAAAAACCCCAGTGGTGATTAAATACCACCAAAAGAAAGCTCTAGTTGTGTGAAGAACATGATAAAAATTTTAGTTTGGGTTGTATTGTATGATCGCACAATTGTCATTCAAAGTGTGACAGCACTGAAACCTGAAAATTGGCCTGGGCAGGAAGGGGGTAAAAGTGCCCTGTATGGAAGTGGTTAAAGCAGTATTGAGGCTTCATGCACACTAGCTTAAAGTGATATTCAAGGCATTTTTTTTTAATAACAAACATATCATACTTACCTTCTCTGTGCAGTGGTTTTGCACACAGCAGCCAAGATCCTCCTCTTGTCATGTCCCCTGCTGGCACTCCTGCTTAGTGCCCCCAGAGCAAGCAGCTTGCTATAGGGTCACCCAAGCAGGCTCACTCCCAAACTGTTGCTCAGCGTGTCCATTCACACACAGAGCCGTGCTGCAACACAGGTTTTTTTACTTTCACGTATAGAATGCATGAAGGTTAAAAAAAAAAAATCTCAAGACTTTACAACCACTTTAAAAAATGCTAATGCAGTGGCAGAATAAAAACGGTAATTTTAAGTGGTTTATGTATTAGCTTTTTTTTTTGCCAGAAAAAAAAAAAAAGTTCACAAAACAGAGTTTTTTTTTCTGCCTCTAAATGCGGAACTTATAAAAACGCCTCTATACTACATAACGTTCATGAACACATAAGATAACATTGGTTTATTCTACAGGCAAAATTCTCAACTCCTCTAGGAGCAGCTTTTTTATTTTAGTGTGCACGGAGCCTAAACCCAAAAGCAAACCTTATATTGCAGCTTACCAATTTATAGATGTGATGGCCATATTAGTTATTTTTTAGGCTTCATTTCTTTTTCATCTGGTGATCCAGCCAGCAAGTTTGCCATTTTTCAGAAGCTCAAGCTGTCCAGCAGAATGTATCAGTTTGCACGATTGAATAAACACTGGCAAGTTATTAAAATGATCATATTTTATTTATTCATGTGAGAAACCTTTATCCCAAAATTAAAAACTTTGCTGTAACGGATTATAAACTGTGAGCTGGCTTCAGTTTGTTTAGTGTATTCAGTACTAATATTATTATACAGGATTTATATAGCGGCAATGGTTTACTCAGCGCTTTACATTATAGTGGGAGACAATACAGTAAAAATACAGTTCAATACAAGAGGGAATTGAGGGCCCTGCTCCTTGGAGCTTACAATCTAGGAGGGAGGGGTGAGTGGTACAATAGGTAAAAACTGTGGGGGATGGACTGGTTGGAAGCGTAGAGGATTCCAGTATTAGCAGAGGGCGGGATAGGCTTCCCTGAAGAGAAAGGTTTTCAATGAAGGTAAGTAGAGTAGGTGATAGTCTGATAGATTGGGGTAGGGCGTTCCAGAGGATGGCTGATGCCCTGGAGAAGTCTTGGAGACGAGCATGGGAGGAGGAGATAAGAGAGCTAGAGAGTAAGAGGTCTTGCGAGGAGCGAAGTGTACGGTTTGGGTGATATTTAGAAAGAAGATCGGATATGTAAATTGGGGCAGTGTTGTGGATGGCTTTATATGTCATTGTCAGAGTTTTGCATTTTATCCGTTGGGCAACTGGGAGCCAGTGGAGGGATTGGCAGAGAGGGGTGGTGGATACAGAACGGTTAGTGAGGTGGATGAGTCTGGCAGCAGTGTTCATCATAGACTGGAGGGGGGATAGCCTGCGATGAGGTAGACCAATGAGGAGGGAGTTACAGTAGTCAAGGCGTGATATAACAAGGGAGTGAATAAGTTGCTTAGTGGTTTCCGGGGTTAGGAATGGTTGTATCTTGGAGATGTTGCGGAGGTGAAGTCTACATGATTTTGTCAGCGATTGGATCTGGGGCTGGAAGGACAGATGGGAGTCTAGGATGACACCTAGTACCCTGGCATGAGGGGATGGACTGATGATTGTGTTATTGTGTTATCGATATTTATGGTGAAGTCAGTGGAGGTGGCACGGGCAGGGGGGAATAATAGGAGCTCAGTTTTGGAAAGGTTGAGCTTGAGGAAGTGGAGTGACATCCAAGCCGACTTGTCACTTAGTAGGCTAGCGATGCGGGTGGAGACTGAAAGGGGTGAGGTGAGGGGTAGACAGATAGATTTGCGTGTCAACAGCATAGAGATGGTAATTGAAGCCGTGGGAGTTTATCAAGTGACCAAGGGAGGAGGTGTAGATAGAGAAGAGAAGGGGTCCAAGGACAGAACCTTGAGGGACCCCTACAGAGAGAAGGAGTGAAGAGGAGGTGGCAGCATTATAGGTAACACTGAAGGAGCGCTGAGATAAATAGGAGAACCAGGAGAGAGAGGAGTCTCTGAGGCCAAGAGAGTGTAGTTTTTTGAGGAGGAGGGGATGGTCAACCGTGTCAAAAGCCGCGGAGAGGTCGAGTAGTAGGAGTATTGAATAGTGGCCGTTGGTTAATGCTAATTCATTTAACACTACTCCCCCTCCCTGCACTCACTAATACAGGAGGGTTTGTTATTGACCAGATAACCAGGTGGACAAAGGGAAGAAAGCCAAAGAAAAGAAAACTGATGCATCTAATGACTGATAGGCTGCAATGTATTACATTTTTAGTTTTGAGGTAAATACTGCTTTACCCATTAGGAGCATCTCCCTAAAACTGACATTTTTGTTTCAGGGGATGCCTAAAACCTGACTTGCATCTTAATGCAGACTTCTGGGAAGATCCGTGAGCCAATCACACAAACTGGAAATTACACCTCACCAACTGTGTACAGAACAGGTTGCCAATGAAAATGACACAAAGCTTCAGATTGAAAATATGATTTTTAATAATAAATTACAATATGGCTTGTGTTGTGTTACCATTGAAATATAAAATCACAGGTCTCTGCGAGGGCGCATGACAAACAATTATATTCTATGTGCCCTGTTCTCACTGCAACAAAGTCCCCGGGTGCAGAGCAGTTTGATGATGTGCAGAAAAATGCATACTGTATGCATTTTTTTGGCAATGGACCATCGTTCACCTGAAATCTCCATGTACTGTAAATTATGCCGAGCTGAGGAACACAGAATTTAATTAAATGCAGTTCTGACATTTTAATAAAGTTGAAAGAAAAAAAAAAAGTGCACAGCACAGGGGAACCAAAATGTGCATTGTGCACAGCACGTTTCCGGATCTGACAGTAAAACCTTGATTTCACTGTGAACGGGCCCTGGGTTGACTGTGATGTGAAGGATCTGAGACAAAGCACAAATATGAGATTAAGACCTTTGCTGAACATTTTACTCACTGGATCTCCATTAATTTTGATTCAGTACTCCTGCCCTAGTTGTTTTGCTGAAGAAAAAATTAATAGCCTAAATTAAAAACATAGGTGAATGAGTCTCAAGAGTGATTCATCCCTCCTCCCCCACCCCAGCCCATGCCTGCTCTGTTCTAGTCCTGCATAGAGATTCAATAATACCCTAAGAAATAAGATTTTTATTTGCCAGTAAATCCACTTCTTGAAGTACAGTACAGGACACAGGTTCTGTAGTCTGTAACCATGGGATATATATGTAGCTTCAATCAGGTGTTTGGGCACTGGGAATAATCTTGCTGGAATATTCCCTATACAACCCCTCCTCTATCCTAGATTCACTTTTGTAGCAAGCCTGTTTTTAATGCAAATTGTTAGGAAGTGTAATTTTATTTTCGACTAGCTAGTAAGTGTGTTTGGAAAATGTTGTGTGCAAAACCCTTCTGTTTGTACCTTACTCTAAAAGCTAGTTATAAATTGGGGTGGCTGCCATTTATGTCTAGCTTACTGGAAAAGACGCAGGGACATATCGAATGTCTTTGGCTGCCATTGTGCTGTGCTTCTGGTATGTGCTGTGTTTCTGGCACCTTTAACCAATTCAATACCGGGCATTTTACCCCCTTCCTCCCCAGGCCATTTTTCAGGTTTCAGCACTCTCACACTTTGAATGACAATTGCGCGGTCATACAACATTGTACCCAAACTAAAATTGTATCATTTTCTTCACACAACTAGAGCTTTCTTTTGGTGGTATATAATTTTATTTTTTGCTAAATTAACAAAAAAGACCGAAAATTTTGAAAAAAACACACATTTTTCTTTGTTTCTGTTATAAAAGTTTGCAAATAAATAATTGTTCTTCATAAATTTAGGCCGAGATGTATTCTACTACATGTCTTTGGTGCAAATAACCCAAATTAGGATGTATTTTTTAGTGTGTAGGAAAGTTATAGAGTTCACAAACTATGGTATAGATCTGAATATTGATCAATCCTGAAGTACTGACAGCCAATCTAATTTCTTGAGGTCCAAGAATGTCAGAACAGTACAGATATCCCCCAAATGACCCCTTTTTGCAAAGTAGACAGTCTGACGTACTTCATAAGAGGCATGGCGAGTTTTTTGAAGTTGTATTTTTTTGTCATAATTTTTCGGAAAATGACAAAATAAAAAAAATTATTTTCACTATTTTTTTTACATATTGTCACCAGTGCAGTACAGCGTTATCATATAACTGGCATGGCGGTGATCAGGGACACTGACTGGTGACAGTGTAAAAAAAAAATATATATTTTTTTTTATTATTTAAAAATTTTTATTAAATTTTTTTTCTTTTAAGATTTTTTTTTTTATATTTCACTATGTCCAAAGTAGTACAATGTTACCATAGTAACATTGTACTACTTTGGGGAAGTGATCAGTATTTTTTATTTTTTTTTTTTACACAATTTGCTTATAGCAAAGAATAACTTTGCTATAAGCAAGCATTTACCTGAATGACATCGATTCATTCAGGGTTTTTTCATTGGTCACAGCAGGTCACATGGTACCGGCAATGGGGCCGATACTCAGATCTGTCATCTGCCGTGTCCGAAGTACACGGTCGGTGACAGATCGCGCCGCTGCGCGGCTCTGCAAGCACACAAACTGCGCATGTGCGGGAGTACGCCATATGGCGGCCTCCCGGAAAGCTACTGCATTTTTCCGGACGCCATACAGCTATTGGCCGGGCGTCAAATGGTTAAGGAGGAGTGGGCTGCCTCCAAGCATGCCTGCTCTAAATTTAGCCATTGCTATATGTCCTCTCATAGACTAGTGACCAGTGGAGGCTCTCACAGACCAGTGTTATGACCACACTACACACTAGTCCTTTGCAAAACAGCGCGGCTTCCACACACACACACTGCTCAAAAAAAATTAAAGGAACACTTTGAAAACACCATCAATTCTCAATAGGGAAATGGGTATCTATACTGATATGGGCTGGGTAATGTGTTAGGAATGTAAGGATGCCCCATCATTTGATGGAAATGAAAATTATCAACCTACAAAGGACTGAATTCAAAGATACCTCGAAAATTAAAGTGAAAAAATGATGCAGCAGACTAGGCCATTTTGCTGAAATTTCATTGCAGTAACTCAAAATGGTACCCAGTAGTTTGTATGGCCCCCACATGCTTGTATGCATTCCTGACAACATTGGGACATGCTCCTATTTAGACGATGGATGGTGTCCTGGGGTATTTCCTCCCAGATCTGGACCAGGGCATCGCTGAGCTCCTGGACAGTCTGAGGTGCAACCTGATTTCCCAGAGGAGTTCTATTCCAGAAAAATGGATAATAGCCTAATATTCATTGCATACTAGCACATTATGAAAGACTTATCTTAGAAGGAAGCCCTCCAGCAGTGTGCTGTCACTGCTGATAGGGTTTCCATCTTCACCAAGTCTTCCTTCCGGGTTTGAGGACTTAGGCTCTGACTGGCCATCATGCACTGCACGCTGTCCATTAAGAGTGCAGTGCACATGCGATGGTGACGTCACCGGCTGCTACTTTAGCAATTATCTCCTAAACGGTGTACATTTTGGAGATATTTACTGTACCTATATGTAAGCCTTATTTTAAATCTTGCCTGTAGGTACAAGTAAACAGTCGGAACTGTACTACAACTTTAAGAGTGCCTCTCAGGATGAATGGGCACCTCTGGACAGCAACATTGTCAGTTTGGGAGGAGGGGAACAATAGATGTACTATCAATATTTAAATACACTAAAAATTGAAGCCAAACTCCAGCTCATACTGCAGTTAAAGCAACAGTTTTTTCTTTTTGGATACATTTTTTACATGAATAAATAAAAGCTGATCAGGGGTAAATGGTTTGTCTCAATACTCAAACTGCTACATTTACAGGAGAGCTTGTTCTGTTGAAAAACACCAGACTTACTAGCTGGATCATCAGATGAAAATAAAGGAAAGATAGCCTGAAAAAATACACAAAAAAACTAATGCAGCCATCACATGTAAGAATTGGCAAGCTGCAATATAATACAGGTTTGCTTTTGGGTTTAATACTGCTTTAACTTGAAAAAAGTACCTTTTATTACTCTCAGTCTCCTCCACATCTCCAAATTATTTTTTTATTGCTGTGATCCAGCCTGCTGTTAATGTATGGCTGAATTTGCTCTGCATGGTCCTACTGAATGTAGGATGTAGCCATCATCTCCTGCTCACAAATGGACTATGGAATGTGCAGTGTGCATACAGCAGTGAACATGACCATAACCAACACGCACTGATTTTCAAAGTAAACAAAAGGGAGTGGGAAAGGGAGAGGTTTTGGAGCTAATGGAAGATGTTACAAGGGGGGTAGAAAAACACAGTAACAATTTCATGAACAATAGATTACAGCACCATTATGTAGTGGACGTGTATAGATTATTTTGGACAATAAAGTGGCAGCCTTGCAAATCTGAGCTAGAGATGTCCAATACCGAAAAGCACTAAATAGATCTAGTAGACTGTGCCATAACAGGGTAGAGAAGAACCCCTTCAGGTCACAGGCTGGAATGAAAATGAATGCATGATGTGGTCCAAGGACCAAGTCAGCTTATCCCGTGCTGCCAGAATGTTGAGTTGCAATGGCCTGGAGTGAAAATGTATGTACGGCACTGCCTAGATGTGGCTACCATCAGGTCCAAGGCTCTTATGCAGGCACAAAAAAAAGGTTTGACCCTGGGATTGAAGGGCCCAGGCACAATAATGCGGGGACAAAAGTTTGTCCTGGGATAGGAAAATCCTGCACTGCAACCCTGCAAAGTCAGGCCCAAGTACTCTAACCTGTGAGTCACTTAGAGTGAATAGGTCCAAAGTTTGAAAATCTAACCTAATCTATGCAGAGTTTGCATTTAGGGATAGGGATAAGAAGGACTGATCCTTTAAAAATAGATAATCCAGGTAACCAACAACATGTATCCCTGGACATAATGAAAAACCTGTCCAGTTTGCTGTTGAATCTGGATACCAGAAGATCCACATCTGGCATCCTCCACTTGCGGCAAAGGATTGAAACACCTCCAGGTGGAGAGTCTATCCCCTTGGATCCAAACGCTGGCAACTGAAAAAAACTCACAATTTTCCACAGCTGGGAAGCGGACAGCAACCAGTGCTGGAATTTGCAGTTTTTTTTCCAACAGAGGATCAATTTGAGTGTCCCACGCTGCAAGAATGTTGTCTTATCTGGAGTGAAAATGGGCATATGATACAGACCCTAAGGAGGCAACCATTTAACTCCAAACCCTCATGCAGGCACAAAGTGAGGATCTCTTCTGGGCCATGAAGGAGGGGCCATGAGGGAGGGACAGATATTTGTCTCAGAGTAAGAAGATCCTCTACAGGGCTGTGCCTAACCGTTAGGCTCAAGAACTCTAATCTACGAGATTGCCATGATGCAGGATGACGATCCAACTGAACGTCTGTAGTTTTCGTTGGACATTGGCTGATGGGGTAATGATCTTTCAGCAGGTGATCGTCCAGGTACCCCCTGGGGCTGTGGACAAGCCAAGGGAAGGGTGACATATTGTAAATGCTGATCACTAACCATAAAACGCACTGATAAAGAGGAAAGATGGAAATGTGAAAGCAGACTTGCCAAATATCTACTGAAGCCATAAAATATCCCAGGAGGAGAGGGAGGCAATGATGGATCTGGCAGTTTACATACAAAACTTCTGAAAGGTCAAAGCTTTTAGATTGAGAATGGATAGAGAGAGAGCGAGAGAGAGAGAGATAAGAGGATGTCTCCAAAGATTTCTTTTTCGGTGTCCAATCACCTAAACATAGCTGCATATGCCCAGTGGTAATAACTTAGCCCTGGTTCACATCTGTGTGGTCCGCGATTTGCATGAGCACGAGAGCCTATTCATTTGGATGGACTTCCGTGCCCCGAGACATGCAGGGAAGAAGTCCCTGCACTACTTTGGAAATCGCAGCCTGCATGGGAACCAAGGTTCCCAGTATGGTTGCAATTTCCAGTGCGGGCAGCATGTCATTAGAATTAAAAGGCACCCACCTGCAGACCCCACATTTCTCTGTGTGAGTGGTGCAGCTGCAGGTATTTGTGCACAGATGTGAACCAGGGGTTAAGGTCCTTTGTCTTTTACAATTAAAAAAAAGCAGATTCCAGGAACATTTTACTGACAGTAAACCATTTAAATGAAGAGCAGATATCGCTATCTGCTCTCTTCTATTTTTAAAGAACGGATATGGCCGTACTAAGGTGATACTGTTGCTTTATAAATTGACCACTTGTGTGTGGACAGATTTTTGTTTTGGTTGCTTTTCTACCTGTGCAGGTCAAGGGGAATGCAAAAGCATATTGTATTAGCTTGAGGAAGTCAAGCTTTGGGGGGGGGGGGGGGGGGGGGGAGTCATCTGCAGGTAAGGGGGAGGTCAACTGCACCTATACAGGAACTCAATTATCTCAGACTGTTTTCAAATGCAGGAGAATTGTACCAGCCAGCATTTGCATATCTACAGAAGCACAGCTTTTATGTTTATGGAAAAGAAAAGCGGCTCAGATGCAATGTGATGCAAACTTGACGACAACTTGAAGCAGCTCAGTGGTGTTTAAAGTGGTACTAATCTTTTTTTTAATCTTTTACCTACAGATAAGCCTATATTAAGGCTTACCTGTAGGTAAACAAAATATCTCCTAAACACGCACTGACCGCAGCAGCAAGAAGTAGTACTACAGGGAGTCCCCATTGTAAGAATGGAGCTGGTTAACCATGTGTGAAGGATCCTGTTGACACAAAACGCATATATTGCTGCTTTCTTCTGGCAGCTTTAGGTCTCATACACACTAGAAAAGCAAAAAAAAATGCTTTAGAAATGCTGGCCGAAAAAACACAAACATTTAAACGGTTTTTGCCACGTTTAGCCTAGTGTGTAAGCTACGTTTTCAAGATTCAGCATTAAAGAGCGGGACCTCCATGGTTAACCACTTGAGCTCCAGAGGATTTACCCCCCTTAACGACCAGGCCTCTTTTTGCTACTCGGCGCTGCACTAATTCAACTGATAATTGCGCGGTCATGCAATGCTGCACCCAAACGAAATTTACATCCTTTTTTTCACACAAATAGAGCTTTCTTTCGGCGGTATTTGATCATCTGTGCGCTTTTTATTTTTCACGCTATAAACATAAAAAAGCCAAAAATTTTGAAGAAAAACAATATTTTTTACTTTCAGCTATAAAAAATATATAGTAAACTCAAAGTTAGTTATAAATTTAGTCCAAAATGTATTCTGCTCCATGTTTTTGGTAAAAAAAATCCCAATAAGTGTATATTGATTGCTTTGTGTGAAAGTTATAGTGTCTACAAACTATGGTATAAATACTGCAACTTATGCCATTTTTCTGCTATACAGCGCTGTGCTAGTTTAACGGACAATTGCGCGGTCATGCAATACGGTACATAAATGAAATTTACATCCTTTTTTTCCCCACAAATTGAGCTTTCTTTTGGTGGTATTTGATCGCCTGTGCAGTTTTTATTTTTTGCGCTATAAAGAAAAAAAGGCTGACAATTTTGAGGAAAAAAAACAATATTTTGGACTTTTTGCTATAAAACATGTCCAGTAAAAAAAAATGCAAAAATCAAATTTAGTCATAAATTTCTGCCAAAATGCATTCTGCGACATGTCTTTGCTAACAAAAAAAACCCAATACGTGTAAATTAATTGGTTTACGTGAAAGTTATAGCGTTTACACATGGCGGGAAAGATACTGGGATTTTTAGGTTTTTTTTATACTAATAATGGCAGCGATCAGCGAATTATGGTGGCGATCAGGGACTTATGGCAGCGACCAGCAACTTATGGCGGGACTGCGGCGGACATTCTGACATTGGGGGGTACTGACTTGGGGTCACTGACATCCCCAAAAACACTAATACAGTGATCAGTGCAAAAAAAAAAAAAAAACTGACACTGTACTAATGGCAATGGGGAGGAAGGGGTTAACTTTATTTTGCAGGGAAGGGTTATAGGAGTGAGGGGAGTATTTTACTAGGGGGCGGGGGTGTGTGCTGCACAGGACAAGACTGATCGAGACTGAGAAACTCTTCTCTCTCGATCAGCTCATCCTCGAGCTAACAGGGAAGTGACAGACAGCACAGCTACTGCAGCTCTGCTGTCTGTCACTGTTTGCCGCCGATCGCCGGAAAATAGCCGCTAATGAGCGGCTGTGACCCGGCGACTGACATCTGCGCCGGTGATCCGCGGGACAGATAGGGCGGTGGCGCGCCTTGCGCGTGCCCCCTATTTGTTTACAAAACACACATCTTAAAACGTGGTTTTGCCTGTGAGTGCCGCCCTGCCCTGTATATGTACAGTGGCTGGGCGGCATGTAGTTAAAGAGCAAGTCAGGAAGGCAGCTGCAGCATCCTTAACAAGGGATGAGTCATCAGCTATCAGCAATAAAAAAAAAAAGTGAAAAAACCAACGTGGGGAACCCCCCCAATTCTTACCTGGCCGTTTGGGTCTGGTATGGATTGTAAAGCCACCCAGGCCAATAAAAAATGCCCCACTTACCCCAAATCCATATGACTCTTTTCCAAGCATGCAGCCTGGTAAGTCAGTAAAGGGGGGGGGGGGGGGCAAGCGAGTGCCCCCCTCCTGAACCATACCAGGCCACATGCCCTCAACATATGGGGAGGAGGGGGGCAGTGCTTTGGGGCAGGAGTCATCCCCCCAAAAGCATCTTTTTTTTTTTTTTTTTTTTTAAGCAGGGAACCCCGCTGACAGCTGATGGCTCATCCTTTGTTAAGGACGCAGGGATCAGCTTCCTGGCCCTCTCAATAACCAGTGAAAAAAAAAAAAAAAACTCTGCTAAATGCTGGGCACTGGTGTTTAGCAGTTTATTAGAGTTTAGGAGTGGTCAGTGTTTTTTCTGCCAAAACGCTGCTGTCCCTAGACGCTCTGGTCCTGTTTTTTTTCCCTGCTGGTAAATGCTACTGCTGCTAAAAGCTTCTAAAAGTCTATGTGTGCATGGATACATAAGATAATATGAAGGGCCATTTGAAAGCAGTAAAAAAAATAAATAAATAAAATAATAATAAAATGCCCCTAAACATGGCTGCAAAAACGCCCTGTGTACATGAGGCCTTTTAGCTCTGTTGCACAAATGTGGTACAGAGGATTTCCATTAGTTGGTGGAAGACTTTTTTTTCTGCGGTGATACTTGTTTTGGACTTTTTTGCACTGGACTTTATTTACACCGATTCTTCATTTTTGAGTACTGTGGATGCATTTTGCATATTATGAATGTTGTGTTTAGCACATGCTTTAAGCTTGCCATATTCAAAGGCTGTGGAACAGCTGAGTCAATCCAAGATGGTGTGGTTGCTTTCACCGCACATGCGCTTGACACTGCATGGCGTGCGTCATCACATCACTTGACGGTGGCACATGCTCTCTGGTGCCAATGGCGTCCGCACCTCGCCAGCAATCTCAGACGCCAGTGAGGTGGGGGGATATATAACGGCCCTGCTAGCCGCACTTATTGTTGAATGCGGTACATGCTACTGTCGGGAACTTGAGAACACTCTTGTCCTATTGGTAAGAACTTTTATGGTGAAGTATTACTGGGAGGGAGGTACTACTGGAAAGCCTAATGTTCTGGTTTCTATTCAACTGCAAATTCTTCCTTCTCTGGTTGGGGCGTACTGCTTGTCCTTCTATTGCGTAGGAGCAGAGAAAGGCTAACATTTTTTCCAAAAATAAAATGGTGTTTATGCTGATTACTGGTTGGATATTTCATGTGGAAGTAGTGCACTCATCTTCCTGAAGGAAATGAAGGGCTTGCTTTAGCCCGACTTCTGCAAATACACATTTACATCATGTATAGGAACTTTAATCAGTATTTTATAATTGTAGGACTGGACTGGGGATACCATGTCCCCCCTATGGCCAATGATATTGCCCTTACTTGGTCCCCAACTTTGCCATGGAAGCTTCTGAAATGTGACAGTGTGCAGCATGATCCCCTATTCTCTTGGGTATGACACCCTTTAAGGAAATCATTATATTCAATTCTGTGTTGTACAAGTATTTATCATTGTATGTGAATTTTGTGAATATATTATGTGATGTTTTTCTTTACATGTTTTTGTTTAATAGTGACAGCAAGTGCAGTTCTCGCTAAACTCCTGCAGGAGCCAATTTATGGTGAAACACAATGAGTAGAAGCTACTGCCAAAACATTCAGAGTTGCTTTGACCTCAATTGTAATGAGTGATGATTTTATAACCAAAATCATATTTTGGTGTTTGTTTTTATATGCTGTCATTCAATAAAATGGTTATAGTTTTTAAAATTATTGTGGTACTGGATTATAAGTGGCACCGCTCAAAAATCCCTTTATCTTCCAACATCTGGTATACTCTTATTTGGGATTGGGTGCCTTTTGATTTCTGGACACCTAAAGACATTTTACTGTGTCAATTAGCTGTGAAACCTGAGCCTCAATCCGCACCGCACATATGTGATTCATAATTTCATAGTTAGTCTGGCTGAAAAAAAGACAAAAGTCCATCCTGTTCAACCATACAAAAAAAATAAATAAAAAAATAAATTAATCCTACACCCACAGTTCATCCAGAGGAAGGCAAAAACCCAGGAAAGCATGATCCAATTTTCTCCTGCAGGGGAAAACATTCCTTCCTGATCCACTGAGAGGCAATCGTATATTCTCTGGATCAACTTTACCAACAAATGTTAGTAACCAGTTATATTCTGTGTATCCAAGAAAGAATCCAGGCCTTTTTTAAAGCAATCCACTGAGCTGGCCAGAACCAACTCTCGAGGGAGCCTATTCCACATATTCACAGCTCTCACTGTGAAGAAACCTTTCCGTGTTTGGAGATTAAATTTCTTTTCATCCAGACGTAAAGAGTACCCCCTTGTTCTCTGTGATGTTCTCAGGGTGAATAGCTCTGCACCGAGTTCACTATATGAACCACTGATGTATTTATACATGTTGATCATATTCCCCCTTAATCTCCTCTACTCAAGAGAGAATAAATTCAGTTCCTCTAATCTTTCCTCATAGCTGAGCTCCTCCATGCCTCTAATCAGTTTGGTTGCCCTTCACTGTACTTTCTCCAGTACCCCAATATTCGTTTTGTGAATTGGTACCCAAAACTGAACTGCATATTCCAGATGAGGTCTTACTAATGATTTGTACATAATAATATGATATCTCTCTCTCTGGAGTCTATACATCTTTTAATACAAGAGAGGATTTTGCTCGCTTTAGAAACCGCAGCTTGGCATTGCATGCCATTATTAAGCTTGTGATCTACCAGAACTCCCAGATCCTTCTCCACCATTGATTCCCCCAGTTGTACCCCCCATAGTATGTATGATACATGCATATTCTTAGCCCCCAAGTGAATAACCTTATATTTATCAACATTAAACCTCATTTGCCACATAGTTGCCCAATTAAACAGTGCATTGAGGTCAGCTTGTAAATTGAAGATATCCTGTAAGGACGTTATTCCACTGCACAGCTTGGTGTCATCTGCAAAGACTGAAATGGGATTGTTAATCCCAGACCCTATATCGTTTATAAATATATTAAAAGTAAGGGTCCCAACACTGAACCTTGGGGTACACCACTGATGACCACAGACCAGATTCAGAGTATGAATCATTAACCACTACTCTCTGAATACGATCTTTTAACCAGTTTTCTAACCATTTACATACAGATTTTTCCAAGCCCGCAGACTTTACCTTACACATTAGCCATGTGTGGGGAACTATGTCAAACACTTTTGCAAAATTCAAGTATACCACGTCCACCACAACCCCTCTGTCCAAGGTTTTGCTCACCCCCTCATAAAGAGAAATTAGATTTGCTTGACAACTTCTTTATTTCATGAATCCATGCTGTCTGTTGCTTAAAATATTTTATTCCAGCAAGAACTCATCTATGTGGTATTTTATTAAACTCTCCAGTATCTTCCCAACTATAGATGTTAAACTTACATATCTATAATTACTTGGTAAAGATTTTTACCCCTTTTAAAATATTGGCACCACATTGGCCTTACGCCAATCCAGTGGCACTTTGCCAGTCATTAAAGAGTCCCTAAAAATTAGAAACAATGGCTTTGAAATGACAGAGCTCAATTCTTTAGTGACACATGGGTGTATGCCAACCGGTCCTGGTGCTTTACTCACTTTTATTTTATTTAAATACTTTTTGATCATATCAGTTGTGAGCCAATGTGGATCATCTGGAGCTGTGTCAATACCATGCCCATTATGGACAAGAGCTCCCCCATGCTCCTTTGTATACACAGAGCTGAAGAAGGTATTTAATAAATTTGCCTTCTCTTTGTCCCCAGTCACCCACTCTAGATAATTCTGTAAAGGGCCTACATGCTCAGACCTGACCTTTTTACTAATAGATTTGAAGAATTTTTTGAGTTGATTGGCCCTGTGCTGATCACATGCTCCCTCCCAAAGAAAAGAAAAACTCTTTAGCAATAGACACCAAACTGGGCATTTGCAGCTTTCCCCCAAGGTTCTGTTCTATCATCAAATGGATTAGGGACTGTGGAAGAAGGGGAGGACCAGAGAAGACAGGATCAAACATCCTTTCCACACAGTGCTGAGGATTAACCCCTTAGGTTCCACAGTCAAGCATGCTTTACTGCATATACAGACTGATTTTACTGTTGTGGACTTAATACAAAAGGCTTGCTGCCTGCTGTACATTTTCTGCAGGTGGGCAGCAATGTCAGGTTTCTGTGATGTAAAAAAATGAGACAAAGATAAATAATTTCAGAACTTTTTCCACCTTTAATGTGACCTATAAACCATTAAATTAAAAAACATCTACTGTCAATGTCTTTTTCCCCATGTTACAATGCCAGTAAAATATTTGAACAAGAAAAAAAACAAACTGAAATCAATCTTTAAAAAAACTAAAATAATGTGGTTGTAGAAGTGTGCGCACCCTCTTATAACTGGGGATGTAGCTGTGTTCAGAATTGAGAAATCACATTCAAAATCATGTTAAATAGGAGTTAGTATACACCTGCCATCATTTAAAGTGCCTCTGATTAACCCCAAATAAAGTTCAGCTGTTCTAGTAGGTCTTTCCTGACATTTTCTTATTTGCATCCTACAGCAAAAGCCATGGTCCGCAGAGAGATTCTGAAGCAGCAGAGGGATCTCATTGTTAAAAGATAACAGTCAGGAGAAGGGTACAAAAGAATTTCCAAGGCATTAGATATACCATGGAACACAGTAAAGACAGTCATCAAGTGGAGAAAATATGGCACAACAGTGACATTACCAAGAACTGGACGTCCCTCCAAAATTGATGAAAAGACAAGAAAACTGGTCTGGGAGGCTGCCAAGAGGTCTACAGCAACATTAAAGGAACTGCAGGAATATCTGGCAAACACTGGCTGTGTGGTACATGTGACAACAATCTCCCGTATTTTTCTTATGTCTGGGCTATGGGGTAGAGTGGCAAGACGGAAGCCTTTTCTTATGAAGAAAAATATCCAAGCCTGGCTAAATTTAGCAAAAACACATCTGAAGTCTCCCAAAAACATGTGGGAAAATGTGTTATGACCTGATGAAACCAAGGTTGAACTTTTTGGCCATAATTCCAAAAGATATGTTTGGTGCAAAAACACTGCACATCACCAAAAGAACACCATAACCACAGTGAAGCATGGTGGTGGCAGCATCATGCTTTGGGGCTGTTTTTCTTCAGCTGGAACTGGGGCCTTAGTCAAGGTAGAGGGAATTATGAACAGTTCCAAATACCATTCAATATTGGCACAAAATCTTCAGGCTTCTGCTAGAAAGCTGAACATGAAGAGACATCTTTCAGCATGACGACCCCAAGCATGCATCCAAATCAACAAAGGAATGGTTTCACCAGAACATGATTCAAGTTTAGGAATGGCCCAGCCAGAGCCCAGACCTGAATCCGATGGAAAATCTGTGGTCTGATCTGAGGAGGGCTGTGCACAGGAAATGCCCTCGCAATCTGACAGATTTGGAATGTTTTTGCAAGGAAGAGTGGGCAAATATTGCCAAGTCAAGATGTGCCATGCTGACAGACTCATACCCAAAAAGACAGTGCTGGAATCAAACCAAAAGGGGCTTCAACAAACGTATTGGTTTAATTGTGTGCACACTTATGCAACCATATTATTTTCGATTTTTATTTTTGCTTCCCTCCACCTAAAAGATTTCAGTTTGTTGTTCAACTGAGTTTTACAATTTATAGGTCACATTAAAAGGTGGAAAAAGTCCGAAATGATTTATCTTTGTCTAATTTTTTTACATCACAGAAACCTGACATTTTAACAGGGGTGTGTAGATTTTTTTATATCCACTGTACACGTACAGCTTCCAGGTTCGGGATGCACATCCCCTGCTGACCCGCACTGTCACTGGCTACAACGCACTTTTGTCAGCAGATCCCAGCCAATGATTTTGGATGTGGACCTGCTAATCGGCTATAGCCAATCACAGATAAGTCCTGTGTTTACAAACACATAGGACTTTATACACAGACCTCGATTTAGCCATTCTCCCTGAAAAGTAGGGAGAAAAAAAAGCCAAAGCTATAAGTAAAAGCAGCACATATTTACACTTCACACTTGTTAGGCCCACAGGTAACCTCTTGATTTCCCGTTAACCCCATCCCAGCCAGTGTACAGAATTATCAATTAATTGTCACTAGCGACATCAGTGTCAATTAGCAAGTTAGCATACCTTCCATCGAGTGTGTTAGCGCCAGATAGCACGCCACCCTATCACAGTCCTACTATAAAAGTCACAGATCACCGCCATTACAATATAGCGTCTATAGCTGCATAAATTCCAGGATTCATAGTTTGTAGACACTAAACTTTCATGTAAACAAATTCACATACTGGGATTTATATATATATTTTTTTTTTTTACCAGACATGTAGCAGAATACATTTTGGCCTAAGTTTATAAAGAAATTTGATTTTTGATTGGATAGGTTTTATAACTGTAGAAAACATTTTTTCAGTTTTTGGTCTTTTTGCGTATATAAAAAATAAAAACCCAGTGGTGATCAAATACCATCAAAAGAAAGCTCTATTTGTGTGAAAAAAAATTATATAAATTTAGTTTGGGTATAGTGTTGCATGACCAAGCAATTGTCTGCTAAAGTAGTGCAGTGCTGAATAGCAAAAAATGAAGGGGGATAAAAACCTTCTGGAGGAAAAGTAGTTAAAGCTCCAACTCCAAGTTGCTTTTAAATTAACCCATACAGTAGTGTGCCCCCCTTCATTGCAATGGTTATAGTTAGTTTGACTGGGGAATAATAAGTACAATTACATTACATTTCTCCCTACTCTCTATGTGACAGGTTCCCAGAAGCTGCTTCAATATGCTGCCAAGTCAGTCGGAGTTCTCTGACATCATTACGCACAATGAAGAACTAGCAGTCCTGCGCTGTATGGGAGGACAGTGAGGGCCAAGCCACATCCTAGAGCATTGGACAGGAGTAGGAAAGTGCCGGCTGCTAGGTCAGAGAAGATCAGATAAGTATTTCCACTTGCAGCAAGGGGGGCATGGAGGGAATTTATCTTTTTTTCTTTTTAAAAAAGTGAGCCCTACGCCCTGGCTCACACTGATGAGAATTGTCATGTGATTTGACTGTTCAAATCACATTACAAATCACATCTAGTGATCAGCAATGGAATGGTTCTAATCGGTGCGACTCCGACTTTGAATTCGATTAGTAAAGTAGTTCCTGCACTACTTTTGCAGATTTGGGGTCCGATTTACATAGACATCTGTGCATGAAGCTGCACAGATGTCTCTCAAATGAAGTTGCACGATTTCAAAGTCAGATCCAGTGTGAACCTGGGCTTAGTTTCTTTTCTGTTGCATTATCATCTCTGTTTTCTTTCTAATACCCTTGTTCATGTAAATATTTTATTTGCACCATTGTTTACCTTTTCAATATTAACTGCTTCCAGACCACCCTATAGCAGATATACTGCTACAGGGTGGCATGGGTGCGCAAAATCACATGTATACAGTGAGGAACAGAAGTATTTGAACACCCTGCGATTTTGCAAGTTCTCCCACTTGGAAATCATGGAGGGGTCTGAAATTCACATTGTAGGTGCATTCCCACTCTGAGAGACAGAATTAAAAAAAAAAATTCAGAATTAAAGAATTTATTTCTCTTGCACTGCTGAACATAAGTATTTGAACACCTAAGAAAAAGCAAGAATTATGGCTCTCAAAGACCTGTGACTGTGCCTTTAAAAAGTCCACCTCTACTCCACTCATTAATCTAACTTAGTAGCACCTGTCTGAGCTCTTTAAAGATACCTGTCCACCCCACAGTCAGTCAGATGCCAACTACTACCATGGGCAAGACCAAAGAGCTGTTAAAAGACACCAGAGACAAAATTGTGGACCTCCACAAGGCTGGAAAGGGCTACGGGGCAATTGCCAAGCAGCTTGGTGAAAATAGATCAACTGTTGGAGCAATTGTTAGAAAATGGAAGAGGCTAAAGACGACTGTCAGTCTCCCTCAGACTGGGGCTTCATGCAAGATCTCACCTCGTGGGGTATCACTGATGATAAGAAAGGTGAGGAATTAGCCCAGAACTACAAGGGAGGAGCTGGTCAATGACATGGAGAGCTGTGACCACAATTTCAAAGGTCACTGTCGAACACTACGCCGTCATGGTTTAAAATCATGCATTGCACGGAAGGTTCCCCTGCTCAAGTCATCACATGTCCAGCTCCGTCTGAAGTTTGCCAATGACCATCTGGATGATCCAGAGGAGGCATGGGAGAAAGTCATGTGGTCAGATGAGACCAAAGTAGAAGTTTTTGGTCTAAACATCACTCGTCGTGTTTGGAGGAAAAAGGATGAGTTGCATCCCAAGAACACCATCCCTACTGTGAAGCATGGGGGTGGTAACATCATGCTTGCTTTGGGGGTGCTTTTCTGCGAAGGAGACAGGACGACTGCACTGTATTAAGGAGAGGATGAATGGGGCCATTTATTGTGAGATTTTGAGCAACAACCTCCTTCCCTCAGTCAGAGCATTGAAGATGGTTCGTGGCTGGGTCTTCCAACATGACAACGACCCAAAGCACACAGCCAGGATAACCAAGGAGTGGCTCCATAAGAAGCATATCAAGGTTCTGGAGTGGCCTAGCCAGTCTCCAGACCTAAATCCAATAGAACATCTTTTGAGGGAGCTGAAACTCCGTGTTGCTCAGCGACAGCCCCGAAACCTGACAGATCTAGAGGAGATCTGTGTGGAGGAGTGGGCCAAAATCCCTGTTGCAGTGTGTGCAAACCTGGTCAAGAACTACAGGAAATGTTTGGTACAGAAGCCTTTGTTTGCAATTACAGAGGTCAAATATTAACACTGATTTTCTCAGGTGTTCAAATACTTATGTTCAGCAGTGCAAGACAAATACATTCTTTAAAAATCATACAATGTGATTTCCTGAATTTTTTTTTAAATTCTGTCTCTCAGAGTGGGAATGCACCTACAATGTGAATTTCAGACCCCTCCATGATTTCTAAGTGGGAGAACATGCAAAATCAAGAGGTGTTCAAATACTTCTGTTCCTCACTGTATACGTGATCTTGCATCCCCATGTAGGGGGCACGCGTGCCCTACCCGTGCCGCTATTCGCAGCCACGGCTGTCAATCACTGGGTCCCAGCTGTTGATTAGTCGCCAGCAACCAGTGACTACCGAGGATCTCCGATGGGGAGGAGAGCTGTTTTGTTTACTAACAGTTCTCCTCCCTGTCAGCTCAGGCACACTGCTCTGGATGGCTGTGCACAACACAGCCATCCAATGCAGTGTGCTTACAGTGAAGGACACAGACACCACCCCCCAGTAAAACACTCCCAGCACACAGTTAACCCTTTGATCGCCCCTCATGTTAACCCCTTCCTGCCCATTGCCATTAATATAGTGTCAGTGTTTTTTTTTTTAAGCACTTTTCACTGTAATGGTGTCACTGGGGATGTGACACCAAGTCAGCTCCTCCAAGTGTCAGAATGCCTGCTGCAGTCCCGCTAGAAGTCGCTGATCCCACCATTACTAGTAAAAATAATTTTAAAAAATTAAAAATCCCAGTATATATACACCTCCATTTGTAAACGCTATAACTTTTACATAAACCAATTTACACATATTGGGAATTTCTTTTAGCAAAGACATGTAGCAGATTGTTGACTTTTTGTTTTTTTTATATCGCAAAAAATAAAAAAATGCACAGGCGATCTAATACCACCGAAAGAGCTAAATTGTTTTTGCGGAAAAAAAAGGACCCAAATTTCATTTGGGTGCAACGTTGCATAACTGCGCAATTGTCAGTTAAAGTAACGCAGCACCATAATGCAAAAAATGGCCTGGTTAGGAAGGGGGGGTAAGTTCTGAGGAGGGCAAGTGGTTAAACAATGTTTTGAAAAGTGGTTAAATTGTTTCTAATGCACCAATGCGGAACAAAGAATTGCTGTCTGTTTGAAGAGAAGTACTACTTGGTAACTCTCTGGATATACCTGTCTGAGGTGAGAGTGTATGTACAGACATTTATTTAAAGTCATAAATTACTATTGCTGATATAGTGAACGGTTAATAGAGCAAACCTCTATCTGGTGGAAGAGTAAAGGGTTAATTGCTTAGTTACCCAAACCCAGTGACAATTGCTCTCAGTATGTTGGCACTTAGATTGTGGTCCTGCAAGCTGGAAAATCTTTGTGCAGCGTGAGGCTGAGTGTCGCTGTTGCCCATCACTAACAGTGCAATGTGAGGTTGACCAGCCATTGGTCACAAGTCGGTAAAGCAAAGGTGGTCTGACGCCGCATTTGTCATAGTCCCAGGCATGCTTGAATCCACTTACTGTTGACTGGCTCACTACCTCTTCTGGAAATCTATTCCAAGCATCAATGACCCTTTCCATAAAATACTTTCTAAGATAAGGAACTTTCCCCTGGCTAGTTTCAGGTCATCTCCCCATGTTCTTGATTTTGGTTTTATATTAAAAATAGTCATGTCTCCCCTTTCCCTCAGACTGTACATATTAAATTTCTTAAGTCTTTCCTGATATGTTTTATTCCTTAGACCTTTCACCAGCTCTGGACTCGTTCTATCTTATAACTATCTTTTTGTATGTGAGGTCTTCAGAACTAGACACGGTATTCTAAATGAGGTCTCACTAAAGCTCTATATAGCAGAAACAGGACCTCCTTCCTCCTGCTGGTGACCCCTCTAGTGAAGCATCCTAGAATTCGATGTTCCCACTACCTGGCCACACTGCTCATTCTGCAATCATCTGAGACAAGTACTTACAAATCTTTTTCCTCTGTAGTGCTGACCAACACCACACCCTTACTGTTGTACTTTGCCAGGGATTATCCTTCCCTAAATGCATTTTACATTTAGAAACATTGAACTGCAGTTTCCACTGCTTTGACCAATCTTCCAGCAATGCCAAATCATCTTCCATGATGCAGACACCTCCAGGGATATCAAACCTATTAAACACCTTTGTGTCATCAGCAAAAAGACAAACCTTACCCATCAACACTTTAGTTATAACACTTACATATAGAATGCATAGAACAGGACTTAGTACAGACCTTGTGGTTCACCACTAGTGACTGTTCTCTGTTCTGAATGATCCCCACTTACAACTACACTCTGGTAACTATCCTTTAGCCAACTGCATGTCCACTGAACCACCTAAGGAATAAAGTGATACTAAACAGAGCAGTATTAATTGCCATTCAGTCACATAAATCATGCTCCTGTACTTTGATGTTTAAAACTCCTTATTCCTGCACTGTTGTGTCATTCAAATGATCTTTTCCTGTTCTCTGGCATCTGTAGGGAAAGATCCTGTGGAAAAGCTTCTATTACTCTGCTGAGGTATGCTCTCTACAGTATGAGTCTGTGTCTGGCCTGCCCTTTTTGGTGATGTGCCAGTCAAATGACTAAAAAAAAAATGTTTCAGAAGAGTAATTCAAATGAAATTATAAAGTTAATAAAGTTTGGAGACCCCTGGTGTGGACAGTCAAAGATGATTGACACTAGTTTTCACTTTATTCAGATGGCATCTGCATCCAAGGAGGAAAGGAATAACTTAGAAGGGAACTGAAACACGAAGATGCCCAGTACAGGACAACGGCTGGTCTACACAATCTTAGCCTACAATAAGGACACAGAGAAGATCGGAGAGGCAGCTGAAGGCAGGATCAACCAGGTATATTTCAATCTACACAAAACAAATGCTTTAACGGCTTTGTGAGTATGTACACTCAATATAGCATATAATGAAAGTTTTCATAATCCGTGTGTAATTACATTAGGAGTCTTAGCTTGCAGAACATTTTTATTAGATTATGTATCAAATGCCTTACTGAAATAAAGATAGGCTATGTTCACAGCACCACCCTAGTCCAAAATACTACTCTCGGTAGCTGGGCCGAGCGACCACATATTTCCATACCAAAAGTAAACAAACATGTGCAGACAGTGAGCGCCTCCGGCACATTTACAGACGCCTCATGGAAAGGCCCCAATTACTACTTGCGATTGGGACCTTTCCGATTATGTGACCGCTGTGACAGCCAATCACGACAGTCACATTACCCTAAACCCTGCCTCCCACAAACCCCTTAAAGGACAGTGAGGTGCTAGCGCCAAGGGGTTAAACTCACTTGCCTATAATTGTCAGCTTCTATGTTCAAACACATGTTTACAAACACACAGAACTCTATCTGCAGAAGAAAAGGGATCTGGCTGTTTCTTCCCCCTAAAAAACAGGGATAAAAAGCAAACATTACACATTGTTAGGCACACATTTAACCCCTTGTTTGCCTCTAGATTTTAACCCCTTCCCAGCCAGTGTTTTTACTTACAGTGTTAGGGTAAAGTATTTTCAATGATCACTGTATTGTATCATTAGTGACGTGTCAGTGACCCTCCCAGCCAGTGTCTGTTAGCGCCAGATTGCCCGCCACCCTATCACAGTCCCACTATAAGTCGCTGATCATTGCTATTATAGTATTGCGTCTATAGCTGGGTAAATTCCAGTATATATACCATAGATTGTAGACTTTATAGCCTGCACACAAACCGATATACAACTTATTTGGATTTTATTGTACCAGACATGTAGCAGAATGCATTTTGGCCTCAGTTTTTGAAGAAATTTGATTTTTTTTTATTGGATATGTTTTAGAACTTAGAAAAAAATTTAAACATTTTCAATCTGTTTTCTGTATATAATATAAAAAAAAAAAAAAGTGATTATCAAATACCACCAAAAGAAAACACTGCTGTCTGTGGGGAAAAAAAAAATCCATTTGCGTACAGTGTTGCGTGGTCATGCAATTGCCAGTTAAAGTAGCACAGTGCAGAATAGAAAAATGCTTTGGGGGATAAAACCTTTAGGAAGTTAAGTAGTTAAAGCACTCCCATTTTTCCTCAGTGTTCCTTGTTTCTAGAATTTGATCCCATTTAATGTCATGCAGTATAGAGTGCAGTACCCCTGGACAGTGGCAGCCAGTCATGTGAGCTGTCAAGCCAGGCTTCTATTACTCCAACAAAATTGAAATCCTCCTCAGGCATCAGCAGTTCCAGTTCTTCCATTTTATTAGCAAAACTTTTAGCGTTCTAGCATTTATCAACATGCCTTTTAACCACTTTCTGCCCAGTCACAGTAGATTTACTGTGATTGAGCAGCAGCTTGAGGCTCAGCAACGTACTGGAAATAAACATGGTTGTAGGTTTGGGACATGAATGTGCGTACCCCCTGCTGAACTGTGCTTTGATTTGCTACAGTTTGTCAGCAGGTTCCAGCCAATGATTTTGGCCATAAACTTTCTGATCAGCTGTATCCAATCACAGCACAGCCTGTGTCAATATCTGCAAAAACATACACAGGTTCTGCCTGGATTTTCTCTTTCTGAGCCCTTTCCCTGTTCCAGCAGAAGAAGCACATTTACACTTACATAAACCTTGTTAGGCACATTTAAACCTTTGATCTCCCTCCATTTAACACTTTGATTGCCCTGTCACCAGTGTCATTACTACAGTGTATGACATTTATTCACTGATCACTGTATTAGTGTCACTAGCGACTATAGATGGCGTCAGAGGCAGTTGGTTTCCCCCCAGCCAAGAGGTCAGCTAGTGTCAGATTGCCCACCACACTACTGCAGTCACACGGTCACTGATCAATGCCATTACTAGTATACTGTCTTAACGGATGAATCTGATTAACTCTGAATAATCTGATTAATCATATCTTGAGCATGATCAGATCTATAAAAGTGCCTCAAATAGTATCGTGTCCCCAAAAACATGTTGTTAGCAGGATCGGCCCCGATAACTGAAAGCAGCAGCAAGTGCAGTGTCAGTATAATTTTTTTTGATCACTGCCACCTCTGATACATTGTACACAAAACCACAGCAAGATCAGGTCTGATCTCTGCTAGCACTAGAAGTTTAATTTTTACCAAGCAACCAGTCTCTGACTGCTAACCCATAGCTCTTTTTTTCCCATAGTCACAACTAGGTACCTGTAAATTTAGTGCCAAAAAAAAAAAGGGACACCAGTGAGGTGGCCTACAGGATTAAAATGAGAGCAAAGGGAAGTTCTCTCTGTCCGAATCAGGCTCAGGATACAAACCTGTAGAAAGCAGCGGCACCCTGACAGATAGCCTGTCAGGTTCCTGCTAAGATCAGGAGTACCCGATACCGGGTTGCTGAAGTGCTAAAAACACAAAATTCAGCTCATATGCAGCAGGGTGCAAGTACTAGCGCTGCATTACTTTTTCATGATCTGGAAAGCACCAGCAGCATACATAGTACATCCTGACCTTTTAGACACAAGCACTGCAGTATTTCATGGTAAAGTGGCGAGCACGAGCAGTGTAGTACAAGCTGGTGAGGTGGCAAGCACTAGTAGCATAATGCACCCACCAACATTTGAGCACAGGCCTGTAGAGCCCACAGTAAACTTCCAGGAGGTGCTTGCAAACCATAACTGGCCTGTCCCTAGATTCAGCAGGACCCATTCCCCCCCCCCCCCCCCCCCCCATTTATAGCCCAGCCCGGGGGTTCAGGTGGAAACAAGCTTAACAACGCCCTTTGATTTTCTTAGTGGTTTTTCTCCAAACAACTCCACAATTCAACTGTGGACCAAAGAAATGTTTAAGCCTAACAGTGCATCGTCAACAACCAAAAATTAACACATTTTAGAATTTATGAGGGAAAAGACAATCTTGTAGAACCCCCCCCCCCGGATGCCCAGACTACATTGGGAGCAGTGGTAAGACTTAGTGTAACCTTTGTTCTGTAAGGGGTACCATTTGTACGTGGCCAGGTTTTATGCAAGCATACCACTTTTTAGACATTTGTTCAATAAAGAAATTGGCTGCTATGGTACCATGCAATCTAATCACAGAGGTTTTCCCCAACGGCTCATTAACTCCCCACTTAGAAAGGGGCAGAAAGCCTGCTTGTACAACAAAGAGCTAATCGCAGTAAACTGGAAGGACAAACGGGACGTATTCATCCTATCTTCCATTCACCCAGACACAACAGTCCAAATAAACAAGGCATCTGGTGTCACTGAAAAGCCTCTCTGCGTCCACAACTATATTCTAAATATGACTTATATTATGAAAAGACTTCAATGACCAAATGATTAAGCCGTGTTTAGCTTCCCACAGAGCTAAACACAATTATAAAAGTGTTTATATTTATTTCAATAGGCTACATACTGTATAATGATTTTGTTATTTACAAAGCAACTGGAAGAACTGGATCCTTCCTAAAATTTCAGGAAGTGATTATCACGGCCCTTTTATAGACAGAAGGCACTGTGGCCCAATGCCCAAATCCAGATGCAAATAGCCAGCTGCATGAGAAGCATTTTCCAGATGTCCTGTCAGGTACCCCAACACAAGTCACCGCAAAATAGATACGGTGTCTGTGGGAAACATGGAATAAGGCAAGACACACTATTTTTTGGTCCCTCTTGTACTGGCCAGCCTGGCCTCTGCCTCAAACTGATTCCATCACGATCACACCGTAGTGGACATTTGGTTTAGGATACAGCATGGCACAGTATAGGGCACAATTCTGTAAAAGAAGGGTCTTCAAAGATGTCAGGTAGTCAGGAAAATATCATGTTTTTAGAGACCTTAAAATCAAAGGCTGGAAAGGTTACTTTTCTTAAAGTTAAGTTACGGAAATAATTTAAAAAAAAAAAAAAAGCTGTTTTATTGAGCTAATGTTATATTGCTACTGTGTGTTATTGTTAAATGTAGTTGTTTGCTTTGCAGGCATGGCAATCAGCTGCAGCACTGATCTGTGTATTCTGACAGCAGCAGGATGCTGCTGTCAGAATACACGTGTCAGTGCGTGCAGCACTGCAGGATAAGATTTCCCCAGCCGCACTTAAATAAATAAAATGTGCATGCCCAAGCATTTAGAGAGTGGGGTGGTCAACGCGCGGTAGCTCCTATGCTCGGCATATACATTTTTCAGGCAGAGATTTCTTTATCCACATCACAGCAGGGGTTGTTGATCCCAGGAATATCTGACTGCTTCCTGGGGGATCAGGAAGGAATTTTTTTTCCCCCCACGGGAGCAAATTAGACACCCCAAGGTTTTGTTGAGAGGCATGTTGAGTTCATGGAAGAGATTATTTTTTGGCACAGGTTTTTGGAAAATTATAACTTTATTTTATCATTAAGTTGCCACTTTAATTAGATATTTCTCAAACATACCATGGGTATACATGGAATTACACTCCAAAACACATTCTGCTACTTCTCCCGAGTACGAGGATACCACATGCGAGAGACTTTTTGGTAGGCTAATAATGTACAGGGGCCCAAAATCCAATGACTATTTTCAGGCTTTCAAAGAGCATAGCTTACTCTTTTGATTTCTTGGCTATCTCATGATAATATAAACAATCCCCAAATAACCCCTTTTTGGAAAGCACACACTCATGGTATTTGATAAGAGGCATAATGAGTATTTCGCAGATCTAATTTTTTGTCACAAGGTTTTGAAAAATGAAAGCGTAATAAAATACATTTTCCTTTCTTCATTTTCCAAAAACGTGTGTGTCAACATATAGATCAAGAATGTGTAACAAAGCAACAATTGTCTGATAACAGAAATCCCAGAGGTATGGGCTGAATCTAGATAATTAGTCATCAACTATCTATAATTGGCTGGGCACCGCTGCCTCTTCAGTTAGGCTGGGAACCAGAGACCTGCAAAGAGACAGGGGGAGGGAGAGAGGGGTGCCAAGCACTCACTAGTGTAGTAGTTTATTGAATATGATAAAACAAGCAGTGTTTATTGCACTCACAAGTGTCAAAAGGATAAACTTCATCAGAGTTGCAATGTTCAGGGTCAAAGTTCAGGACTGAGGAAGAAGTCATGTCTTGCCTTTCAAAGCATCTACCAGAAACCTCCTGCACCTCTGACAGCTCTTTTAGCAGTCCACTGAAGGGTTCCTAGTGGCAGCACCTGTGATCTAACCATTGGCTCCAACAGTCCTCACTAGGATACATCCACTGCTCCTTTGACTCTTGACATTGCAACTCTGAGATATGCCTATCCTCTGACACTTGTGAGTGCAATATATGCTATTTATTTTATCCTATTCAATAAACAAAGTACTACACTCGTGGCTGCCTGGCGGCCCTCTCTCCCTCCCTCTCTGAAAGTGTAAAAATGCCTCATCTACAGACTGGTAAGCTGCAATACAGTACATTTTTGCTTGAGTTTAGGTACAACCAAAGCAAGACACGTTTCTAGCAGTAAGGTCTTTTAAATGGCTTGTGCCATATTGAAAAAGCCCTGCCCCCTGTTCCGATAGGTTTACCAAAACAAGCAACAGATTCAGGTAGTTCTTAATAGCACCACTTTTACAAAGTGGCGCTATGACTACATCAGATTCAAAAACAATTACTTCCAGTTCATAGATGATTCTCATAAAACCATTCGGTATTTTATCACGACACAATATCCAGTGGAATGGATACACTGCAGAAGGATTAGAACCCCTGTCAGTTTTTATTGCCAACAAAGTCGGAAAGTGTTTTAAACCATAGATATATGCCAACTCACTAAGACAGTGCATTCCCTGAAGACAACGTTGCCATTGGAAGATTTCTCCTCCATTACTTTTCTGGGGACAATCCAAAATTCTGGATTTTCTGTACTTTCAATGATAATCGTAAACAGGACAAACAGAGAGGATGAATCTTCCTAACAGGGACACAGACAGCAATAAAACTGGTCTATTCCATCTCCACTCTATCCAAAACAGAAAAAAAAAAGAAGAAGGTTTTGCCTTTAGTTGTACACTGCTCAAAAAAAATGAAAGGAACACTTTGAAAACACATCAGATCTCAATGGGGAAAAATATCATGCTGGATATCTATACTGATATGGAGTGTGTAATGTGTTAGGAATGCAAAGATAACCCATCATTTGATGGAAATAAAATTCAACCCACAGAGATCTGAATTCAGGCACCCCGAAAATCAAAGTGAAAAAATGATGCAGCAGGCTAGTCCATTTTGCTGACATTTCATTGCAGCAACTCAAAATGGTACTCAGTAGTTTGTATGGCCCCCACATGCTTGTTGTATGCATGCCTGACAACGTTGGGGCATGCTCCTAATGAAATGATGGTGTTGTGGGGTATTTCCTCCCAGATCTGGACCAGCCCATCACTAAGCTCCTGGAAAGTCAGTGCAAACTGGCAGTGTCGATGGACCGAAACATGATATCCCAGGAACTGCCTGCCTACTCTCGCCACATGAGGCCGGGCATTGTTATGCACCAGGAGGAACCCAGAACCCTCCGTACCAGCGTAGTGTCTGACAATGGGTCCAAGGATTTTATCCAGATACCTAATGGCAGTCAGGGTGCCATTGTCTAGCCTGTAGAGGTCTTTGCATAATGCTCTCCACAGCTTATACAGACCTTTTCACATTTGTCACATGTACTCAGGGTGAACCTGCTCTCATCTATGAAAAGCACAGTGCTGGATTGCCAATTCTGGTGTTCAATGGCAAATGCCAATCAAGCTCTATGGCACAAGCCCCGCTAGAGGATGTCAGGCCCTCAAGCCACCCTCATGAAGAAATGTATTTGATTGTTTGGTCAGAGACACTCACACCAGTGGCCTGCTGGAGGTCATTTTGTAGGGCTCTGGCAGTGCTCATCCTGTTTCTCCTTGCACAAAGACGCAGATACCGGTCCTGCTGATGGGTTAAGGACCTTCTATGGCCCATTCCAGCTCTCGCTGTCTCCTGGAATCTCCTGCATGCTCTGTGCTAGGAGACACAGCAAACCTTCTGGCAATGGCACGTATTGATGCGCCATCCTGGCGGAGTTGGACTGCCTGTGCAACCTCTGTAGGGTCCAGGTATCGCCTCATGCTACCAGTAGTGACACTGACCCTAGCCAAACGCAAAACTAGTGAAAAACAGAAAAGATGAGTAGAGGAAAAAAAATGTCAGTGGCCTCTACCTGTAAAACCATTCCTGTTTTGGGGGTCGTCTCATTGTTGCCCATCTAGTTCGCCTGTTGTTAATTCCATTAACACCGAAGCAGCTGAAACTGTTCAACAAACCCTCTGTTACTTAAATGACCAGATCAATATCCCAGGAGTTTAATTGACTTGATGCAATACTCGGATTAAAAAGTGTTCCTTTAATTTTTTTTGAGCAGTGTACTTTATGTAAACCAACCCCAATGATTGTGTTTTTCCATGTTTAGCTTTCTATGTAATAAGGTTGAGTATTCAAAATTGGCTATTATATTTTTACATTTCCTAAATACCTCATGTCTATACCATGACTTATGTAACTCATGTATTTATTTATTTCCTTTAGTGAATCGACTTTAACACAGTTTTATGAGTTCTCATTTTTGGTTTGTGAGGTAACTAACTTATAAGATGATAGTGAATTAACATTTTCACCATCTCATGAGGTAATTTGAGAAAATGTGTCACGATTCCATTAGCTCATGAAATATTATTCAGTGAATAAAGCCCAGTGCGTGAATTCTATACCCAATAGCAGGCTGTTGGATATAGATCTGCCCACTTCCTGCTTTGAATCACATGTTCTCTCTACTCCAGCACCTGGCACAAAAGGAAACCCTGTACTGTGGATGGATCATAGAGATGTCACTGATTATCAGTGCAACTGAATGGGGGGAGGGGGGTTGTTGGTTGTAAACAGCACTGCCAATGACCACCAGTGTGGGGGGCTTATCAGCAATGACATCAATGCTGGATGTTATTGTGGCATCCATTGGTGTCAATGCAGCATCCACTGACACCAGTGCTGGGCACCATTACTGTGTCCACCAGTGCCAATGCTAGGTGCCATTACCACATTTACTAACACCAATGCTGGGGTTATTATTGCATCCACTTGTACTAATGCTAGGGGTTAATATTGTGACTACTGACAGCAAAGCTGAGAGTCATTATTGCGTCCACTGACACCCATGGCAGTCAATACTATGTCCACTGAAACCATTACTGGGGATTACTACTGCATCAACTGACAGTAAGGGCTCGTTCACACTTGGCTGTTTTACCAACGCTTGCCAAACACCCTAATAGCGTTTGGCAAGCGTTGTCTGGCGTTTGCGGAGCGTTTTTTAACGCTCGGCAAACGCCGCATGCGCGGTTTAGCGGCGGTTGCCGAGCGTTAAAAACGCCCCACAAACACCTATAATGCAGTTTGAATGGTGTTACCGCTCCGCAAACGCCCCGCAACAGCGTTGCAACCGCACCGCAAACGCCGGCCGGGTGTTTGCAGAGCGGCACCATAGACTAGAATAGGAGGCTTCAACGCCTCCTGACTCGACCAGAGGCGTCCGTTTTGCCACGACGCAAACGCTCCCGTTAGAACAGCACCATGTGCTGTAATGTGCAGAATTGGCAGAGGCGTTTGGGAAGCGGTAAAAACGCTTCCCAAGCGCCTCTCTGCCGTCTGCACACAACGCTAGTGTGAACGTAGCCTAATGCTGGTGGTTAAACATGCATCCACTATTGACACCAATGCTGAGGGGTTAAACAAGCATCCACTGACACCAACACTGGGGGGTGCTGACTGCAACCACTGACACCAAGGAGGAGGCTTAGTTTACTTCCACTTAAAGCAATACACTGCAAAAAAATGCAACAGGATCATAATTTTGGGTGCTGAAAGTGTGTTGCTGCTGCTTATTCATTTTAACAGTCTGCCTAACCCTGACATAAGGCACCTAGTTACCCATGAATGCATCACTATTACGCTGCCCTCTCAAAGTGCCATGTGCACACTAGAAACACATTATAATTTACAAGTTGACCGCCTCTGATCTAGATCTCTGAATCCCTATCAGGCTCCACCCACTCCAGTACAAAACGCTTTGGCTGGTGTGCAGTGTGACAGCTCAGGGGTGTGGAAATTTAAAAAAAAAAAAAAAAAAAACCTACTTGTCCAAGGGACTAAATTGGGGTCTCAATCTACTTGTCTTTATTTTTTCTTAAACCAAAACCATATTTAAATTAAGGCTGACCATACCTTCACTAAGCAATCACATCTCTGACTATCCCTACACTCAGCAGGACGCCTCTGATCATCCCTACAGAGGTGTCCTGCTGAGCGTGGGCATGGCCAGAGGTGTCCTGCTGAGCCTGGGCATGGCCAGAGGTGTCCTGCTGAGCCTGGGCATGGCCAGAGGTGTCCTGCTGAGCCTGGGCATGGCCAGAGGTGTCCTGCTGAGCCTGGGCATGGCCAGAGGTGTCCTGCTGAGCCTGGGCATGACAGGGGTGGCATGCCACCTCTGATCATCCCCACACTCAGCATAACACCTCTGATTATCCCTACGCTCAGCAATCACGAAGTACAATGCTGTGTGTGGATGTGGCAGGTGGAGTAGAAAAGTAGTAACAGGACAGAGTTTGATGTGTGTTGTCATTGATATGTCCTGTATGGTGGTCTGGGTCCTAAGGCCCACCCGCTGGGTGTGTTCTGCAGCAGAATGTATGCAGATGGAGGATTACAAATGGAGAGGAGAGCGAGTTCTGAGGTGAGGGCGCTTGTCAACGTGTCCAAGAAGGAGGAGGAGTGTAAGAGAAGTGTGGGAGTGGCCAAGACTGAACGGGGCCAACAAGTGTAGTGGATGGGCTGAGGGAGCTGCCTAGCTAGTGAGAGGCTGGAGGAGAGAGGACTGCCTGCACCAGGATTGATGAGTGGAGAGCCCGCTAATTCTGGTGTAGCATGAAGATCTGTTTGTGTTTCGCCGGTGTCCGCTCCGTAAAAAAAACACAAAATTGTTAACCCTGCTGCTTACCCGCAGTAGGACTAAATGTAAACACCTGCTAAGGGGTGGACTAGCCATTTGAGCACTCGGGCAGTGCCCGAGGGCCCAGGATCAGTAGGGGGCCCCATGAAATGCCCCTGGTACCTCTTATAGGCTTTTTTGGGTGTGTTTTGAGTGTGGGCAAGGACACAGGGGCCCCATGAGTTGTCAGTCCGCCCCTGCACCACATCCACAACTGCATGTCTCGGGCTATATGAATTGCAGATCCTTGCAGCTGAAGTGGTGAGGAAGCTCAGCTGACTGTATGGCCACTCTGGGCTCAGTGCTCCTCCACACCTGGTGCTTGACACAAATTCATGACCCTGCTTCCAATGGGAACGTGAATCTGTCGCCTGCGCTGTTGTCAGGCATGTCTGATTTCTAAAGAGCATATACACAACTGATGAGTTCCACATTTTAAGGCCTAAGCACAATCCATGCTGTTGGTGAAAGCTACATAAATCTCCATGACAGAGATGACTGGGCCTTGCCTTCTCCAGCACTGGAATACACACGTCTGCATGCAATGGCGATGACAAGCTCACCAGCAGCAGCCCCATTTCATTCAATCAGCGAGTTTATTTTCATTTCAGAGCCCACACAAGACACAGGCTGTCCATGGAGAGCCCTCCCGGTGATGAAGCTGTGTGGCGGCCCCTTTCTCACACACACAAAGAGCTGCCGGCTCCCTGTCACATCCACAGTCCGTGTGAGCGACGGGACACAGAGCACTGAGCTGCCAGCACCTTCCCCTGCTCATGTCTCCTCACACACAGCCATCACCACACGGTCCGCTCTCCTCACCTCCTGCTCCCTTCCCGCGGCTTCTAGGGTCTCCGGCAACCTGCGCCGCCTGATGACGACACCTCCAGGCCGGGGACTGGGAGAGGCGCCTGAATGACGTCAACACGCTGAGCTGATCCGCTACGATTCCATCTATTGGCGGCTGGGTGTGAAAATTGCTGCTCGTCGATGAGGTGGGAAGGAAGAGAACGTGTGAAGAGGATGGACCTCAGAGGGAAGCTGAGCCAGGCAGTTTATGTAATAGCTAGTCAGTGGAATAGTGCTTAGGTCATACTGGATAGTTTTTGCAGCAAAGTCATTTGGCCACTGCTGTGAAATAAAGAATGCATACATTAAATAAAAGCCTCAACACAACTGCTTAACATGCAATAAAGTAGAACTAATTAGTAGAAAACATTTGGATAGAGCAAGGGCGAGAGTATAACCCCTGCTGAAAAATGTTTTCATCATCTGTGTCCCATTTTGGAGATTTTCGTTCACTTCCTCTCTCATATCCAAACAGGAAATGAGAGGAAATCCCTACACATTAATGCGCAGCTCCACCCAAAAGGGGAAGTTCCACTTTAAGGACTGCTCCCCCACTCCCCATTAAGGATTGGCATCTTTGGGGGGCTGGTACCTGAATTTGGCAGGTACCCAATCTCACTTCCGGTCCGATCGCCTAGGCGATCAGAAGCGGAAGACGTCCTCCCTCCCTGTAGTCTTTTGGGACATGTGACAGGTCCCAGAAGACTACAGGACCATTCATGAAGCGCAGCACTACTTGCGCATGCTCAGTGGGTACCCGGCTGTGAAGCCGCAAGCTATCACAGCTGGGTGCCCACACTGAAGATGCCGGCCTCCTGGAACCTAGGACGGCTGGGGAAACGGGCTGCGGGGGACACACCACGGGACCGAGGGACAGGTAAGTAGCTGTTTTTTAAAAGTCAGCAGCTACAGTTTTTGTAGCTGCTGTCTTTTATTTTTTAAAAAAAAAAATGCACTGAGGAAGAAGGCTTGTCCTTCGAAACGCGTCAGCTGTACTGAGTGGCTTCCTCCATGATGGGGTTTGCATTTGCATCTTGCCTTTAAAGTCCCTTTGAGGACTTACATGCCTGTTTTTATTCGCTGTTTGTGAGTACCATTCTTTTATTTAATAAATTTTGGTTACTGAGGTAATGCGCAAGGTTGGTGCGCTTCTTTTTGTTGTTCTTCCTCACAGTCTTTTATTTTTTGACAGGGTGAGTGGATCTCCGCCTTAAGGGAATTCCTTGGGGCCCTCCAAGTCATTAGACCTAGTGTTCCCAATGGAAGGTTTCCCCTCTGTTACTTTTCTGGGGACAACCCAAAATTTGTGATTTTATTTACTTTCAATGATAATGGTAAACAGGACAAAAAGGAAGAATCTCCTTAAGGCTCAGTTCACACTAGCTTTGTAAGCAGGCGTTTGAGGGACGTTATTAACGCTCCTCAAACGCCTATGAAAATGATACACATAGCAGCACACAGTGCTGTTCACACTGAAGCGTTAGCATCGCAGCAAAATTGATGCCTCATGTCCAGTCAGGAAGAGTTGAAGCCTTTCAATACCTCCCATTCAAGTCTATGGCGACTCACCTCAAACGCCTGGCAGGCGTTTGTGGGGCGTTAATACCATTAACTTCATTATAGACCTTTGTGGTGCGGTTTTAACGCTTGAAAAATACCTATGAAACGCCTCAAAGCCACCCATAGGGCTAACGCCTGTCAAAGGCTATAGGGGCGTTTGGGAAGGAGTCAAGTGTGAACAAGCCCAAAGGGCACAGACAGCAATCAAAACTGACCGGGGTTCTAATCCCTTTCCACTCTATCCAAAACTAAAAAAAAAACAAAAAGTTTTGTTTTTAGTTATACTTTAAGGCCCCATTCACACTTAGGCAAATCGGATACCGTAGTACGTGAAAATGTGTTGTTTCAGCAGGTGCACTCTGGTGCCATTCGTTTATAATGCCACTCCAAGTGCACTAGCCACCACACTCATTGTAGTGTGATGTGATTTATGGTTGGTTCATATCAGATGTCGTTCAGTGCGTTTTCATTCTAAGTTAATCACTTGCCCCTCGAAGATTTACCCCCCTTCCTGACCAAGCCATTTTTTATTGTTCAGCACTGTGCTATTTCAACTGCTAATTGCGCGGTTGTGCAATGCTGTACCCAAAGTTTATGTTCTTTTTTTCACTCAAATGCAGCTTTCTTTTGGTGGTATTTGATCACCTCTGCGACTTTTACTTTTTGCGCTATAAACAAAAAAGACTGAAAATTTAAAAAAAACAATATTTTTCACTTTTGGTTATGACAAATATCCAATGAACTCAAAGTTAGTAATAAATTTAGGCCAAAATGTATTCTGCTACATGTCTTTGGTAAAAAAAAAATCCCAACACGTGTATATTAATTGGCTTGTGTGAGTTAGAGCGTCTACAAACTATGGTATATATACTGGAATTTACACAGCTTTTACTTTCTGACTGCCTATCACATTTCTTGAGGTGCTAAAATGCTAGTGCAGTACAACCCCCCTACACACACACACACAAACACACACACACACTTTTTAGAGAGTAGACACCCAAAGGATTTTGCAGAGATGCATGTTGAGTCCCGGGAATCTAAATTTTGCTACAAATGTTTTGAAAATTACACATTTTTTTTTCTTACACAAAGTTGTCACTAAATGATACATTGCTCAGGCATGCCATGAGTATATGTGAAATTACATCCCAAAACACATTCTCCTACTTCTCCTGAGTATGGGGATACCACATGTAAGAGACTTTTTGGCAGCCTAGCTACATACAGGCCTGCAAAATCCAATGACCACCTCCAGGCTTTCAAAGGGCATATTTCCTTATATCACTTCCCCACTACCTATCACAGTTTAGGAGGCCCTAAAATGCCAGGATAGTACAAATCCCCCACCAAATTAACCCTTTTTGGAAAGTAGACACCCCAAGGAATTTGATAAGAGACATGGTGAGTATTTTACAGATATCATTTTGGGCACAGGGTTTTGAAAAAGAAAAAAAAATTTTTGTTTTCTTTCTTCGTTTTCCAAAAACGTGGCAACAAATGAGATCTGTAAAATACTCACCATGCCTCTTAGCAAATACCTTGGAGTGTCTACTTTCCAAAAAGGGGTCATTTGGAGGGGATGCTTCTACTATCCTGGCATTTTAGGGCCAACATTAGAAGCTTATGCCCCACATCACCCACTCTTGAAGACCAAGCATTTTATGACACTTTTTGTTCACATGAAAAAACTGGGTTTTTTTTGCTAGAAAATTATTTTGAACCCCCAAACATTATATATATTTTTTCATTCCCTAGAGAATAAAACGGTGGGTACTGAAATTTTTTACATCACACAGTATTTGCGCAGTGATTTTTCAAATGCAAATCTTTTGGGAAAAATACACTTTTTAGAATTTTAATGCACAAAAACCCACTATATTGTCCAATTGTTTGATAAACTATAAAAGATGATGTTATTCCGAGTAAATAGATACCAAATATGACATGCTTTAAAATTGCACATGCCCGCACAATGGCGACAAAGTACACACATTTTTAATATCAATAAGAGATGCTTTAAAAGCCTTTACAGGTCACCAATTTATATTTACACAAGAGGTCTTTGTAGGTAAAAAAATTTGCATTTATTATTTTTGTCTACAGGAGCCTGGAAAGCATTACACCAGCGATCAGTAGATTGCTGATGCCATGCAGGTCTTCTACAGACCTGTCAGAATATCTGCTTGCCATACGGGATGTACGGTCAAGCAGATATCACAGATCTGCAAAAAACTTTGTTTCAAGAGCTGTTTTGGTTATTCCACATAATCTTTATGTTATTTGGTGCGCTGAATCTGAAAATGACCTCCATTTTGTCATAGGACATCACGTTTCCTGACAATTTAGGTAACTATGTTAAATAAGGCAATACCTCAAAATAAATGGAAATAGACTTATAAAATTAAAGTTGTATTACAATTTTTTCATGAAAATCCTTTTTTGAACTGAAATGAGCTCACCTACACACACTAAACTTGATTCTTCTTCCCTGTGAGGCTCCTCTTGGCGCATTTACGCTTGTGAGTAGCATCTGGAATGTCTCGCTGAAGCATCCAACAGTAGTCTGCCATCATTGTAATGCTCCATTTTCCCTGGTATCTCCTTTCCATCTCTTTAATGTCTTGGTGGAATTGTTCACCTTGTTCCTCACTCACAGCTCCCAAATTTTCAGGAAAGTAGTCAAGGTGGGACTGGAGGAAATGCACTTTCAAACTCATCAGCCAACCTAAAGCTTGAAATGCTTTCAGCATTCGTCCGACGATCTTTTTGCAGTGAGGATCTTTGTTATTGCTTAAAAATTTCTGTACGACTTCTTTAAATGCAACCCACCCTTCTTTTTGAGGATCCGTCATGGTATTGACAAACGTTTGATCAACTATAAGCCTTCTAATGTCTGGTCCGACGAACACACCTTCCTTCAATTTTGCCTCCGACAGGCCTGGAAACTTGGTGACTAAGTATTTGAAGCATTCTCCATCTCTTGGAAGTGATTTTAAGAATTGCTTCATCAATCCCAATTTTATGTGGAGAGGTGGTAGAAGAACTTTATAGGAAGGTACCAAAGTTTCTCGGAGGACATTTTTTTCACCGACTGTTAGCACCCTCGGCTGCCAACTCTTCTTGGTCCAGAGATTTTGTGGGTCTTGACTGTCCCATAGACACAGAAAACAAGGGTATTTGGTATCCCACCCAGTGGATTCTTCAGGAAAGATTAACCCCTTCTACCAGTAGAAGCACAGACTCAGGGCTGAGGCTTACACATACAGCATGCTGCTGGGTATTCCAGTAGTCAGACATGTCACTCAGAGCAGCACATGCATTCACCCCCTTTGCAGGGGGAGGGGCAGAGATTGTTTACCTGCAAATAACAACAAAGGGCCAGAAGAGAACTAGGGAAATGAGGAAATAGATTTTTTTTCCCTAAAACTTGCTTAGCTTATGTATATATTGCTGACCATCAGATTTACAGTGCTATATTTTTTGTACATAACTCGGACAACCCCTTTAAGGTTTTTTTGGAATTTTATATCTTAAATGCACTTATGTGAATTATTTAATAGTAATGTGGACTTTAAATTTGGTTAAAAACCCATCATATAAAAAAAATACCAAAAATTAAAAAAAAATTATAAATTTGAAGACAATTTTGCATTTTGTGGCAAATCATGACGTCTAGGGGTTTTTTCAATATTTTATTTGTTTTCAGCACACCAAAATACATGGAAATTAGCTGAAAATAATCAAACAGCTTTTTAGTCGCAGACCTGTGTATTCTGACAGGAAGGTTCAATGAACTACCATGGTGGTTCACAATTCATTCATTCATGGAAGTCTGTGAATGAATGATGCGGCTGTGTGGGCAGAGCCCTGCATGGCCACGCTGTTTTCAAATCTGACAGATAGTACGGAAAAACGTCTCCCCATACTACCTGTTTGGGGGGGGGGTAGGGTGACATGTTCCCAAAGGTGAACTTATCCTTTAAGGCTAGAAATTCTGAAGGATCCTCTGCACAATGGTATATACCCTTTCAAGCAGACTATGCAATAAATAGGGATATTTGGTTCACACATATTGCAATACATGTTTAAGCTGGCCAACTGCGTCAAAGTAATCCCTCTATGGCCAGTCCTACTCTGCCCTGCCTACGCAAATGCTATTGTGGACACAGTGCAAATATAGGGAAAAAGACAAAGTGGGGGAGAGCACACTTTTTCAAGCGCAGTGCAACTGAATTGCATGTACCAATTGCAGTACCATGCAAACAGGGGTGGGCAAACGCGTTGCTTTTGCGACCTGTGTTTGAGGCATCGTTAACTTTATAGTGACACCCACTGCAGATTGCAAATGTAGTGCATTTTGCATACGGTTTGAATCGCACAGGAACCACAATGTGCGATTCACATGTAGTTCTGTGCAGTGAAATTTCAGCCCTTTTATTTTGAATGGGCTGAAATCGCACCACACGAAAAGTAGTGCATGCACTACTTTTTAAGATGCACTACAATCGGATCGCATGGTACAAAACCACGCGGTCAGTTGCACTGCGTTTTGGGTGTCGTTAACTTTTTATTGACACCCGCTGCAGATTGCCAGTTAATGTGGTTTGGAACGCACAGCATGTTCTTGTGTGATTCAGAACCGGCCATAAAAACGCATATACAGTGTTTAACAACTTAAGCTGCGGAAGGTTTTACCCCCTTCTTGACCAGAGCATTTTTTTGCTATTCAGCACAGCACTACTTTAACGGGCAATTGCTCAGTCAGGCAACACTATACGCAAATGAAATTTATATAATGTTTTCACACAAATAGAGCCTTCTTTTGGTGGTATTTGATCACCACTGGGTTTTTTATTTTTTTATTATATAAACAAAAAAATCTCAAAATTTCGAAAGAAAAAGATATACTTGCCAGCCAGCCTACAAACAAATCGAATTAACCTGTTTTTGTTGTTTGACATGTGTCGCCCTTCCATGTGCTCCTTGCTGTGAAGGCCAGTTATAAACTGGGGCAGTGACTATTTTTAATCTGGTGCTAACAGACACTGGCTGGGAGAGACACTAACTGACATTGCTGGTGAGACTAATACAGTAATCGGTGATAATACTGTACTCTGTAGAAATGAGACTGGCTCAGAAGGGGTTAACATCAAGGGGCAATGAAGGGGTTAACTATGTGCCTAACAATGTGTAATATGTGCTTCTTAGATGTGCAGAATGAATGTTTAGTTTTGATTCATTAAGTAACTAATTTTATTTTGTCTTTTTTATCTGTCAAACTTGAAAACAGCACGGCTGTGCATTGACTTCCGTGAATGAAGGAATTGCAAGTCCCAACAGTCTTAGCTGACAGTCCGACAGCCTTAGCAGACTGTTCGCAGCCAATTAATATTTCAAACCCTAATCACCAAAAAGTGCATAGCTGCTATGTGTGCAAACAAATTTCAACACCTCTGCTATTTCCAGTACCTATGCCAGCTATTGCCGATACCTATGTCACTTCCAGTGAGCCATGCTGGCTTGAGTAGTCCTAGCCTTGTGGCTTTTCAGTGGAACTCAATCCATCTCCATCTGCTCTCCAAACCTGTATGTGGAGTTGTTCTTCTGTCAGAGACACAGCACAATGGCAACAGGATGACAGTGTGCTAATTGTGATGTAACTTTTACCATTTATTCAATGACTTTTGGTCTTAATAAAAGTTCCTTCATTTATGGTCAAGTTGGGAGCCTTGAGCATGTATTTCCACTGTCCTGCCCTGACCTGGCCACTGCTGTCTACAACAGTTCGCTTTCATCCACACTAGACTCGCTCCTCTAACTACACGAAGTATCAGGCCCCGACCATTACAACCATGGCAGACTAACGACCCTAGAAATCTTAAGCAACATAGTCGTGCACTGGAGCGATTGTGGTGTAAAACCAAATCTCAGCAAGCTTTCACCCTATATAATTCTGCTTTCTTAACATACAATTCCTCACTCCATGCTGCCAAACAAGCCTACTTTGTCACTCTCATCAATAGCTTGTCATCCAGTCCTCATCGTCTCTTCTCTTCTTTTAACTCTCTACTTTCTCCACCTCCACCCAGTAACTCACTCACTGCGTACGAGATTGCAAATCATTCAAAAACAAGATTGATGTAATTCGAAGGGGCATTTCCACTGCACAGACATCTATCCCACTTAGCATACCTTATACTAAACCTCCCTCAAGACTTTCCTCTTTTGACCTTGCTACTATCGAAGAAGTCACTAAAGTTTTCTCAGAAGCCCGTCTCACTACCTGCCCCCTTGATCCTGTACCCTCAAAACTACTACGGTCACCCTCTTCTTCTATCCTATGCTCCCTCACTCACATTTTCAATCTCTCCCTCTCTAATGGTGCCTTCCCCACCCCTCTAAAGCATGCACACATCACTCCCATACTTAAAAAGCCCTCGCTGGACCCCACCAACCTGAACAACCTAAGACCCATCTCCCTGCTCCTGTTTACCTCTAAACTCTTAGAACACTTAGTCTACAATTGCCTGAGCTCCCACCTCACTGACAACAACCTTCTTGACCCTTTACAGTCTGGCTTTCGCTCACTACACTCCACTGAAACTGCCCTAATAAAACTCACTAATAATTTACTAACTGCCAAAACCAATGGCCACTACTCCATACTCTTACTACTTGACCTCTCTGCGGCTTGGGATACTGCTGACCATCCCCTCCTCCCCAAAAAACTCCACTCTCTTGGCCTCCGAGACTCTGCTCTCTCCTAGTTCTACTTCTACCTATCGCAGCGCTCCTTTAGCATTACCTACGCTCCTTTAGCGTTACCTATAAGTCTGTCTCATCCTCTCCACTCCCTCTTTCTGTAGGGGTCCTTCAAGGTTCTGTCCTTGGACCCCTTCTCTTCTCCATCTACACCTCCTCCCTTGGTCACTTGATAAACTGCCAACTCTATGCTGATGACACACAAATCTATCTTGCTACTCCTCACCTTACCCCTTCAGTCTCCTCTTGCATTACTAACCTACTAAGTGACATATTGGCATGGATGTCATTCCACTTCCTCAAACTCAATCTTTCCAAAACTGAGCTCATACTATTCCCTCCAGCTCGTGCCCCCTCCCCTGACTTCTCCTTCAAGATCAACAATACAACCATCAGTCCCTCCCCTCATGCCAGGGTACTTGGTGTAGACTCTCATCTGTCCTTTCAGCCCCAAATCCAATCGCTGTCCAAATCTTGTAGATTTCACCTACGCAACATCTCCAAGATACGCCCGTTCTTAACCTCTGCAACTAAAAAGCAACTTATTCACTCCCTGGTTATCTCTCGCCTTGACTATTGTAACTCCCTCCTCATTGGCCTACCTCATCGCAGGCTATCCTCTCTGCAGTCTATCATGAATGCTGCTGCCAGACTCATCCACCTTACTAACCGTTCCATATCTGCCATCCCTCTCTGCCAAGCCCTCCACTGGCTTCCCATTGTCCAATGAATAAAATTCAAAATAGTAACAATAACATATAAAGCCATTTATAACTCTGCCCCAAATTACATCACCAATCTTGTCTCCAAATATCACCCAAACCGGACTCTCCGCTCCTCGCACGACCTCCTACTCTCTAGCTTCCTTGTCTCCTCCCATGCTCATCTCCAGGACTTCTGCAGAGCTTCCCCTATCCTCTGGAACTCTCTACCCCAATTTATCAGGCTATCGCCTACTCTGCTCACTTCTAGGTGATCTCTGAAAACCTGTCTCTTCAGCCAAGTCTATCCTGCCTTCAGTTAATAATGGAATCTTCCCTTCCTCCTATCAGTCCATCCCCCACAGTTATTACCTTTTTGTACAGCTAGCCCCTCCTTCTTAGATTGTAAACTCCAAGGAGCAGAGCCCTCCTAACCCTCTTGTATTGAACTGTATTGTTGCTCTATCGTCTCCTGTTATATTGTAAAGTGCTGAGCAAACTGTTGGCGCTATATAAATCCTGCATAATAATAATCAAGAGAGCATTCATGGTACAGAGTGGTCTTGAGCGCTCTGGTCTTTGGTTTCTTTCAATTGTGGCTCACTGCTCCAAGTGGCTTCCTACAGCAGCTGTGGTTCACATGTATAGTTAGCTATATGCTATTAGAGACTTAGCACCAGATTCTTTGGGATTGTGTTTTTAATGTAGAAATGAGGCTGATGTCACATGACATCAGGCAGATGAACAAGAACATCAAATTGATATTATGGCAGCAGACTGATCTGATGCAGATAATGTTAATGAGAGCTGAAGTAGATAGACGCTGGGAAAATGAACAGATGAGGTTTAAAATTCTGCAGGCCATTTCCCAGCACAATGCCCCATTTGCAGGAAGCACAGCAGGTTCCCCAAGTACGGAGAACATAAAAACTGAAGAGTATGTAAACCCAACATTTCACGTTTGCCTTTCCTTGTTAAAAAAAAAAACAACTGAAACTTCACTGCTGGTGGCGTTATTCCCATCCTCAGACGGCAGTAAGGGTGGACCAGATGAGGACCTGCTGTTCTAGGCCCTTATGATGAGTACAAGTGAAACATCAGCTTTCTCTCCCTGTGAGGAGGAGACAGTGGGAGATACTTGTGAACTAGCTCTTGACTGGATGCAAATGAAGGAACTTTTATTAAAACCAAAAGTGATTTAATAAATGGTTAATGTTACATCAAAATTAGCAGACTGTCATCCTGTGGATCTGATGGTAGAAGAACTCCACATGCAGGCTTGGAAGGCGTATAGAGATAGATAGATGGAGAGAGTTCCACTGATGTCCTGAGAAAAACTATTTTGTGTTTCTTGACTGATTATATCTACAGATTAATGAGACCGCCATGGGAGTCAATTTTGCTCCAGGATATGCAAACATAACAATGGGATAATAGGAGGTGTTACATGTCTGGGCCAACAACCCCTTCACCAAATACATAATTTTGCATGGTAGATATATTGATGACATTTTGCTGATCTGGGGTGGTGGTTCAGACATGTTCTCCTCCTTTATCTCTCATTGTAATGACAACTCATTGGAGTTACATTTTACCGATGTCATCGACCCGGATAGATTGGTGTTTTTAGACTTGGAGTTATTTCATGAGGGTGCTACTATTGTAACCAGCAATTATATTAAACCCTTAGGGGGGAAATCTTATCTCGAGTACACACCCCTGTTAAAATGTCAGGTTTCTGTGATGTAAAAAAATTAGACAAAGATAAATCATTTCAGAATGTTTTCCACCTTTAATGTAACCTATAAACTGTACATCTCAGTTGAACAACAAACTGAAATCTTTTAGGTGGAGGGAAGTAAAACTAAAAAACTAAAATAATATGGTTGTATAAGTGTGCACAACCTTAAACTAATACTTTGTTGAAGCACCTTTTGATTTTCTTACAGCACTCAGTCATTTTGTTTGAGTCTGTTAGCATGGCACATCTTGACTTGGCAATATTTGTCCACTCTTGCAAAAACACTCCAAATCTGTCAGATTTCTAGGGCATCTCCTGTGCACAACCCTCTTCAGATCACCCCACAGATTTTTGATCAGATACAGGTCTGGGCTCTGGCTGGGCCATTCCAAAACTTTAATCTTCTTCTGGTGAAGCCATTCCTTTGTTGATTTGGATGTATGCTTTGGGTCATTGTCATGCTGAAAGATGAAGTTCCTCTTCATGTTCAGCTCTCTAGCAGAAGCCTGAAGGTTTTCTGATAATATTGACTGGTATTTGGAACTGTTCATAACTCCCTCTAACTTGACTAAGGCCACAGTTCCAACTGAAGAAAAACAGCCCCAAAGCATGACGCTACCACCACCATGCTTCACTGTGGGTATGGTGATGGTGTTCTTATGGTGTGTAGTGTTTTTGCGCCAAGCATATATTTTGGAATTATGGCCAAAAAGTTCAACCTTGGTTTCATCAGACCATAATACATTTTCCCACAAGCTTTTTGGGAAACGTCAGATGTGTTTTTGCTAAATTTATCTGGGCTTGGATGTTTTGCTTTGTAAGAAAAGGCTTCCGTCTTGCCACTCTACTCCATAGCCCAGACATATGAAGAAATGGGAGATTCTTGTCACATGTATAACACAGCCAGTACTTTCCAAATATTCCTGCAGCTCCTTTAATCTTGGCCTCTTGACAGCCTCCCATACCAGTTTTCTTCTCGTCTTTTCATCAATTTTAGAGGGACGTCCAGTTCTTGGTACTGTCACTGTTGCACCATATTTTCTCCACTTGATGATAACTGTCTTCACTGTGTTCCATGGTATATCTAATGTCTTGGAAATTCTTTTGTACCCTTTTCTTGACTGATACTTTTTTACAATGAGATCCCTCTGATGCTTTGGAAGCTCTCTGCGGACCATGGCTTTTACTTAAGGATGCGACTAAGAAAATGTCAGGAAAGACCTACTAGAACAGCTGAACTTTATTTGGGGTTAATGGAAGGCACTTTAAATGATGGCAGCTATGTACTGACTCCTATTTAACATTGCTTAATTCTGAACACAGCTACATCCCCAATTCTAAGAGGGTGTGCACACTTATGCAACCGCATTATTTTACTTTTTTGTGTTTACTCCTGTTCCTAAAATATTTCGGTTTGTTTTTTAATTGAGTTGTACAGTTTATAGGTCACATTAAAGGTGGAAAATTTCATGCTTCCAACTTTGGGGGAACAGTTTGAGGATGGCCCTTCCTGTTCCAACATGACTGTGCACCAGTGCACAAAGCAAGGTCCATACAGACATGGATGAGCAGGTTTGGGGTGGAGGAACTTGACTGACCTGCACAGAGTCCTGACCTCAACCTGATAGAACACCATTGAGATGAATTAGAGCAGAGACTGTGAGCCAGGCCTTCTTGTCTGACATCAGTGCCTGACCTCACAAATGCGCTTCTGAAAGAATGGTCAAACATTCTCATAGACACACTCCTAAACCTTGTGGACAGCCTTTCCAGAAGAATTGAAGCTGTTATCTGCAAAGGGCGGGTATTGAACCCTACGGACTAAGGCTGGGATGCCATTAAAGTTCACGTGCATGTAAAGGCAGGTGTCCGTCCCAATACTTTTGGCAATGTAGTGTGTGTGTGTGTGTATATATGTGTGTGTATATATATATACACCACATATATACCACACTTAAACCACACTTTACCTGCTTAATTGATGAAGAAATAACGAAGGAGTAGCCCACACCTGGCCATGAAACAGCTTTTGATTCAATTGTCCAATTACTTTTGGTCCCTTTACAAAGGGGGAGTAGCTATTCTTAAGAGCTGTAATTCCTAAATCCTTCATCCAATTTAGATGTACATACCTTTAAATTAAACCTGAGAGTGTGCACTTTCAGTCCATATCCATTATATAACTATAGCTTGAATATGTTTTGTCAAATACCTGAAAAAAACTAAAATTGTGCCTGTGTCCAAATATATATGGACCTACCCGTATACAGTATATACCGTATTTTTCGCTCCATAAGATGCACCTGACCATAAGACGCACCTAGGTTTTAGAGGCAGAAAACAGGAAAAAAAAATTCTGAACTAATGGACTGCAGACATAGTACAGGGGATGACCAGAGGCTGCGGACATAGTACAGGAGATGACCAGAGACTGCGGACACAGTACAGGAGATGACCAGAGACTGCGGACACAGTACAGGAGATGACCAGAGACTGCGGACATAGTACAGGAGATGACCAGAGACTGCGGACACAGTTCAGGGGATGACCAGAGACTGCGGACACAGTTCAGGGGATGACCAGAGACTGCGGACACAGTTCAGGGGATGACCAGAGACTGCGGCCACAGTACAGCAGATGACCAGAGACTGCGGCCACAGTACAGGGGATGACCAGAGACTGCGGCCACAGTACAGCAGATGACCAGAGACTGCGGACACAGTACAGGAGATGACCAGAGACTGCGGACACAGTACAGCAGATGACCAGAGACTGCGGACACAGTACAGGAGATGACCAGAGACTGCGGACAGCACAGGGATGACCAGAGACTGCGGACAGCACAGGGATGACCAGAGACTGTGGATAGTACAGGGATGACCAGAGACTGTGGATAGTACAGGGATGACCAGAGACTGCGGACAGCACAGGGATGACCAGAGACTGTGGATAGTACAGGGGATGACTGCTGACCTTTGGGGAGGGGGGGAGCGGGTACCTGAATTTGACAGGTACCCGCTCCCACTTCCGCGGAGTTGTTCTTTCATCTTACCTGTTCCTCTATCCAGCCGCGCGCTGTCTTTCCGGCTTCTGTAATGGCGCTCGGCATGACAGCCGGGTGCCCAGTGCGCATGAGCGAGAAGCACTTGCGCTTTGTGATTGGTCCGGCGGCTTCTGGGATCTGTCATGTGTCCCAGGTGCCGCCTTACCATTCTCAAAAAGCACCGCTTCCTGCGCATGCGCACTTGGCACCCGGCTGTCATGCCCACACTACAGAAGCCGGGAAGACCGCGCCGCTGGATAGAGGAACGGGTAAGATGAAAGAACAACTCCACGGAAGTGGGAGCGGGTATCTGTCAAATTCAGGTACCCGCTCCCCCCCCTCCCCAAAGGTCAGCAGTCATCTCTATAAGGTCCCGCTGTAGAGCTGAGCGGCCGGCCCGGTATTCTGACACGGCGGCAGTGGAAATACCGGACCGGCCGCTCCATATTCGCTCCATAAGACGCACTGACATTTACCCCCCTTTTTTTGGGGGAAAAAAGTGCGTCTTATGGTGCGAAAAATACGGTACACACTGATCGAAAAAAATTAAAGGAACACTTTTTAATGAGAATATAGCATCAAGTCAATTAAACTCCTGGGATATTGATCTGGCCAGTTAGGTAGCAGAGGGGGTTGTTAATCAGTTTAAGCTGCTTTGGTGTAAATGAAATTAACAACAGGTGCACTAGATGGGCAACAATGAGACGACCCCCAAAACAAGAATGGTTTTACAGGATGAGGCCGCTGACATTTTTTTCCCTACTTATCTTTTCTGACTGTTTTTCACTAGTTTTGCATTTGGCTAGGGTCAGTGTCACTACTGGTAGCATGAGGCGATACCTGGACCCTACAGAGGTTGCACAGGCAGTCCAACTCCTCCAGGATGGCGCATCAATATGTGCCATTGCCAGAAGGTTTGCTGTGTCTCCCAGCACAGTCTCAAGAGCATGGAGAAGTTTCCAGGAGACAAGCAGTTACTCTAGGAGAGATGGACAGGGCCGTAGAAGGTCCTTAACCCATTAGCAGGACCGGTGTTTGCTCCTTTGTACAAGGAGGAACAGGATGAGCACTGCTAGAGCCCTACAGAAGGACCTCCAGCAGGCTACTGGTGTGAATGTCTCTGACCAGACAATCAGAGAAAAACTTCATGAGGGTGGCCTGAAGGCCCGACATCCTCTAGTGGCATTGAACACCAATATTGGCAGGTCCGCCACTGGCACCCTGTGCTTTTCACAGATGAGAGCAGGTTCACCCTGAGCACATGTAACAGACATGGAAGGGTCTGGAAAAGCCATGGAGAATGTTATGCTGCCTATAACATCATTCAGCATGACCGTTTTGGTGGTGGGTCAGTGATGGTCTGGGGAGGCATATCCATGGAGGGATGCACAGACCTCTACAGGCTAGACAATGGCACCCTGACTGCCACTAGGTATCAGGATGAAATCCTTGGACCCATTGTCAGACCCTACGCTGGTGCAGTGGGTCCTGGGTTCCTCCTGGTGCACAACAATGCCCGGCCTCATGTGGCGAGAGTAGGCAGGCAGTTCCTGGAAGATGAAGGAATTGATACCACTGAATGGCCCCGACACTCACCTAACCTAAATCCAATAAATCCAGGAGCTCAGTGATGCCCTGGTCCAGATCTGGGAGGAAATACCCCAGGACTCCATCCGTTGTCTCTTTAGTAGCATACCCCAACATTGTCAGACATACATACAAGCACGTGGGGGGCCATACAAACTACTGAGTACCATTTTGAGTTGCTGCAATGAAATTTCAGCAAAATGGCCTAGCCTGCTGCATCATTTTTTCACTTTGATTTTCGGGGTATCTTTGAATTCAGTCCTCTGTAGGTTGATCAATTTCATTTCCATCATATGTGGGGGCATCCTTACATTCCTAACACATTACCCAGTCCATATCAGTATAGATATCTAGCATGATATTTTCCCATTGAGTTCTAATGTGTTTTTAAAGTGAAAGTGTTTCTTTATTTTTTTTGAGTAGGCAGTGTGTGTATATTGTGTATATATTGTGTATATATATATATATATATATATATATATATATAAAGTGGAAATCAGTGATGGAGGAGAGAGTAAGTTATTCTGCTTTTGAAATTTTAAAGAAATTTTCAGACGTGTTGGTGTTACATCGTTCACTTAGATGTTATAAGTTGAAATGTGCAAATACAGCTGGATAAAACAAAAACTGTGTCTGTCTTAATTTCAGGCTGCAAAGCAACAAAATGTGATTATTTTAAAGGGGGTGATTTTTTACTATAACCACTGTATATTTTACCACATGCAAAGTGAGCGACCAAAAGAAAAACCGAAATCAAATGGCTTCAGAACAGCATCAATTCTTGTAGATAGACTAATACACACAGTTTTTGAAGGAAATTGGCAATAGTCAGCATCATCATTCATCAGCAATATGTTAAAGCGAAGTTCCACCAAAAGGGGAAGTTCCGCTTTGATGCTTTGTCCCCCGCTCCCTTTGAGGAGCAGGGGGGGAGTGGGTACCCAAATTTGACAGGTAACCAATCCCACTTCCTCTGAGATCGTCTAGGTGATCGGAAGTGGAAGTTGTCCAGCCCCCCCCTCCCCCTCCACGTAATCTTCTGCGAGGCCGTTCACAAAGTGCAGCACTTCTCACGCATGCGCAGTGGGCAGCCGGCGGTGAAGATGCAAGCTGTCACAGTTGGGTGCCCACACTAAAGATGCCGGCACTAGGGAGAGAAGGCAGCCAGTGAAACCAGCGGTGGTGAGGACACCGCTGAACCAAGGGACAGGTGGCTGTTTTTTAAAAGTCAGAAGCTGCAGTTTTTGTAGCTGCTGACTTTTATTTATTTATTTTTTTCAACTGGAACTCCACTTTAACATTTCAATATTGATTTTGAATCGACTTTAATATTTCAGTTCTTAGATACTACTTGGTCATCTACTGTTTAAATATTTGTTTAAATATTTGTGATTTTGGGCTCCATTCACTAAAGCAAATCACATTTTTCCTAATTTCTTGAATGGTGCCCAAAATCAGATTAAAAAAAAAGTTTTTTTCACAACATGAACACCGCCATTATGGGACCAACAGATTGGTATATGAAATTGTAGGTAAGTTATTATCATCATTATCGCTTATACAAATTGTGGAACTACTAAAGTATCAACATGTGCTGCTGGAGTCGGACCTCAGCTTTCGCTAGTTTATTTGTAGGTTATGATTTACCTCCAGGATTTGATCTATTTTGATTGCTTTTACATTGATACATTTTTACACTTTATCTCGTCTGCAGAGTATGGTAATTTTAAATTAACTTGCAGCATATAATTACCTACAATAATTGATACACTCAGCGTGTTTCACAGATCACATTCATTTATTTTTGGGTTACTTTCCCTTGGGGTTTGCGATCCCTTGGTGGTGGAGGTGCACCATGAGCAATTTTCTTTTGTTGTTTTTTTTTTTTTTTTTTTTTTTTTTTATAGAACAGATATATTGTGAAACTGAAAACATTCTAGTGTGATTTCATTCACAGAACAATCTCCTTCTGGTGAAATGTTACAATTTCTTTTCATTCCTGAGCTTAGGGTAGAACTTTTTCACACTGATACATTGCACATTTTTAACTTAATGGGCAGTGCAGAATTCCCCTCATTATTTTGTGCATTATTAAAGCGGAGCTCCACACAAAAGGGGAAGTTCCGCTTTAAAGACTGGTTGCCCTCTCCCCATTAAGGCTTGGCACCTTTGGGGAGCTGGTACCTGAAATTGACAGGTACCCGCCCCCACTTCCGTTGCGATCACCTAGGCGATCGAAAGCGGATGTTATCCTCCTACCCTTCCTCCACTTAGTCTTCTGTGACACGTGACAGGTCTCAGAAGACTATGGGCCATTTAGGAAGCTCAGCAATACTCGCCCATGCTCAGTAGGCACCTAGCTGTGAAGCCGCAAGCAGTGCCCACACTGAAGATGCCGGCGCCTGGAACACCAGACACCTGGTGAAATGGGCTGCAGATAGGACACCATGGGATCGTGGAACAGGTAAATGGCTGTTTTTTAAAAGTCATCAGCTACAGTTTTTGTAGCTGTTGACTTTTATTTTTTATTTTATTTTTTCACAGTGCGACTGGAACTCTGCTTTAAGGCCTGGTTCACACCAATGCAGGTTGCTGTTGATGCATTTCCTGGGTGTGTTTTTTCATTTTTTTCTCACACATTTTTAATGCATTTTTGATGCATTTTATATTTTTGGGAAGTGTCAGTTGTCTTGTGGGAGAAACCAACAAAAACGCAGCAGAATTGTATCGAAAATGCAAGCACTGAAGTCTGTTGAAACAAATACGCAACCTGATGCGGGAAAAAAGTCCCTGATCCTTTCCTGACCCTTTCCAGCAGTGGAAAAAGCACAGATGTGAGCGTGACCAATAGGAAACCATGTTAAACAGACTATAGTGCATTTCTGCAAAACTGAAAACACACTGAAAAACACATACTGTAGATGTGAACCAGGCGTACACAAGGTGTACCATCAGCCTACACAAGGTGATAAATAACAAGTGTATGTTTTTTAGTGAATTTACTATTTTGTATTATATTTGTATTATATTCTAAATTGATGATTTTGTACGGTATTTACCTCACAGTTTTAACAAATATCTGGTATTTACCTCAAATTCAATATTTTACATTAATTAATTGACTCTTTTATTATCTTATGTGATATTTCAGAAAAATGAATCATGTGACCTTCATATATCACTGCTTAAGTGAATTGACCCCTTTGAGTGCATTGGAATTACAACAGGCCTTGTATACTCCCTAGTAAAGAGACATTGCTCCAGGTCAGCCCATACTTAGTGCTAGCCACCATTCCATACAAGCTGGTCCATTTTGCAGCAGCAAGGTACTTCACATAGAAAAGTGGATGATTGCATTCAAATGTATGAAATTTCCACATGAGTTTATTATTAATCCATCAATCCAGACACATCACAGCTTCAACAGGCAGGGAATATCATTGATGTATTTCAAGCTAAATGTACTTAATCATAACAGTTATGATTATGCGTGTTTAGTGCGAAACACGCCAACTCTGTTTCCTGCCTTTTGAAGCTGTCATGTGTCTTAATTGATGGATTAATAATAAACTTGCTTGTAATTTTCATACATTTGAGTGTGGTCATCCACTTTTCTATGTGAAGTACCTTTTATACCCCCTACTGTCCATAATATAGTGAAAAAGTAGAAAGGCCTAATGACATTCTGAAAAACAGATTAGCCGTGTTGATGTCAGAAACTAGAAAACTATTGCCTGAATATCCCCTAATATATTTTATATTAAGTTGAAGTGACGCCTAAGGGAAATACTAGACTTTTTTAGGCTGCTTTCACACTGAGTGCATTCAAGTGAATGGGCTGCCCTATATGTGATGAGAAAAAACGCTCTGAAATGTCCCAAAAGAACACAAACGGGAACATGAGTTCACACTCTATGAAGATGTGGACGAGGCCTGACAGCCGAGCATCTCCATTCAGTCCCTCCCATGTACTTGTATGGAAATGGCCATACATTGTGCAATCTGATTGTTCAATCTCTGTACAATTTCCTTTAGATTTACCAGAACTTTGGAATAGGAACAATCTATTCAATATGTATCAAATCAGGTAGGCCCTTGTACTACATAGTTAATGGTAGATCTAAAGGAGATTGCACATTCAGATTGTAATGTGTATGGTCACCTTAAGGGAAGAAGTAGGAAAGTGGGTGAATATAACACAAGAGTTGATATGGTAATGAGGGAGGTGTAGTTCAGACTAGTAATACATGCTCTATCACATCCTTTTCTGTGATGCAGCAATGCAGTGAATGATAGAGATGACCTACAAGAAGTGATGCAAGCAGAATAATTTTTTAAAACTCAGCAAGTAACACCTTCTGTGGATGACGTGAGTGTAGATAAGAACATTGCAATGGCTGGGACAGAAATTATTATGATAGCTCACCCTTTTCTGTGATGTAGCAATGCAGTGAATGATGGGAGATGACCTATAAGAAGTGATACAAGCAGACAGAATTTTTTAAAACTCAACCAGTAACACCTTTTGTGGATAAGGTAAGTGAGAGATAATAACATTGCGATGCCTGGGGAAGAAATGATATGATAGGATTCTATTTATTATGAAAAGTGAAATTCTGCCCAAAAAAAGGTGAACTTAGCCTTTAGAATGATTTAAACAGTAGTTCAGCCATGTTAAAGTCAATTTGTCTTTTATTTGGCTTCCATTTTATGTTATATGTAGAATTGTTTGTTTCAAATATGTAGGGCAGGTTCTAATTAGAACTTGTTAGTTTTTTGTATAGATGAGTCTCTATGCAGGTCAGTCAAGTTCCTCCACCCCAAACTCACTCATTCCCATTTTTATGGACCTTGCTTTGTGCACTGGTACACAGTCATGTAGGAACAGGAAGGGGCCATCTCCAAACTGTTCCCACAAAGTTAAGAGCATGAAATTGTCCAAAATGTTTTGGTATGCTGACACATTAAGAGTTCCTTTCACTGGAACTAAAGGCCAAGCCCAACCCCTGAAAAACAACCCCACACCATAATCCCCCCTCAACCAAAATTTACACTTCGCACAATGCAGTCAGGCAAGTACAATTCTGACAACTTCCAAACCCAGACACGTCCATCAGGTTGCCAGAGAAGCATGATTTGTGACTCCAGAAAACACATCTCCACTGCTCTAGAGTCCAGTGGCGGCATTCTTTACACCATTGCATCAGATGCTTTGCATTGCACTTGGTGTTGTAAGACTTGGATGCAGCTGCTCGGCTATGGAAACCCATTCCATGAAGCTCTCTATGCACTGTTGTGCTAATCTGAAGGCAACATGAAGTTTGCAGGTCTTTAGCTTGTGACTATGCAGACAGTTGAAGACTTCCACGCACTGTGCACTTCAGCATGCGCTGACCCCACTTTGTCATTATACATGGCCTACCACTTCATGGCTGAGTTACGGCTGTTCCCAGTTACTTCCAATTTGTTATAATACCACTAACGGTTGACCGTGAAATATTTAGTAGCAAGGAAATTTCATGGATGGACTTATAGCACAGGTGGCAATCTATCACGGTACCATGCTTTAATGCCCTGAGCTCCTGGGAGCGACCCATTCTTTCACAAATGTTTGCAGAAGCAGTCTGCATTCCTAGGTGCTTGATTTTATACACCTGTAACATAGAGGTGATTGGAACACCTGAATCCAATGATTTGGAGGGGTGTCCCAATACTTTAGGCAATATAGTGTAGCTGTTCTCAACTATTAGCTTCTCCCCAGTTGAGTTTTACTTCCATTGGGGAGAAAATGGCAGGTTAAAAGTGATAGCTGGTATGGTCAGTGATCAAAAGTAAAATATTTATCAAAAGGGTAAAAAATGTGAAATAGTTTTTCAACTCCATATATAAATGTATTGCATTTTGTTTGCTTTGTCTACTGCAGTCAATGTCCTTGGCAGCAGTCTATCTCTTCAGTCACATTCCTTAGACCTTGATAACTATTCTGCCTATGTACTGTTTACAATTGTAATATTCATGTGATACTTATATAAGCATGGTTATAAAAAAAACGTCAAATGCACCAAATAAACAGGGCAGTTATTTTGAAAGATGCTGGGTGTATCTTTTTGTGTCTGTTCCCTACTACAGTAGATATTATTAATTTGGAACCATTGATCAATGTTAGGAAAGGAGTTTCCTATAACATTTCCAACATAGTTCTCATAGTGGATGCCAGCCTGACGTGCTGGGAAGGCATCTTAAGGATGGAAAAGATCCATGGGACTTGGTTGTGAAGGGGCTTCAAACTTTTCATCAACATTTTGGAACTAAGGGCCATTTGTCTATCCCTTTAGTGCTGTATGGACCAGCTTTAGGGACCACCAATGAGGGTACAGTCAGACAACACCACATCTGTAGCTTACATCAGTCATCAGAACAGCACTAGTAGTAGCACAGCCCTGTCCTAAGCTGAAATGTTTTTTTCTATGCTTGTGCACTGTTCATTTTTGAAGATTTGTTTATAAAAGAAAAAGTGGTACATATAAAACAGAGTTGTTAGGCTTTCCCTGGCTCAAAGGTATACAATGTAACAGCAACACAGTTTAAGTAACCTTAACAGTTTAAAAAACACAGTTTAAGTAACCTTGGAAACACCCAAATGTGGTGTCTGCTTAGTGCACATTGGAGTAAATCATCGGAGGTAGCAAAAGTACCAGTCATCAACTTTGTAACTTATTGGACTAGAGAAAACAAGGCAGGGTAAAATTTGGCAGCCTCAACAATGACTCCATATATGGCAGGTAAAACACATAATACAATGGTCCCACTGAGTAAGGCTGGTAATGGTTCTAAAAAGGGATACAATATTATCTATGTCCAATTAGTAGATGGTGAATTGAGCCAGAGGTCCCACACCTTATCAAACTTGTGTGGACATCCTCAGGAAAGGTAGGTAGTCTTATAGAGGGGTATAACAGCATTTACCAGGAATTGAGGGTAGGCGGCTCTGCTGATTTCCATTTTAAAGCAATAGCCTTCCTAGCATAGAATAATAGTAGGCCAAGAAGGGTCTTGACAGTCATGTGAAAGGATAAGGGACCCACCAATTCTAGGAGACAGATTTCAGTTTTCATCGGGATTAGAATTGTAGTCAACAAATTGAGTGGTCTCTAACCAGTCTATCTCAGCCAGCAACCAGTTGAAGAAAAGGGTATTACCACATGTCCTCCAAATCTTCTCCATCAATATATGGAACATCTGCCCGCCATTTGGAATGAAGACCCTCCATGCCAACATGAACAGAAGGCATGAGAGCCTTTTAATTCATGGATAATGGTTTAGAGAGGGAAAAATCCCATAATAGAGTTTTCAGCTCAGAGGGAGTAAGATCCAACTGATGGATTCCGAATTGAGAATGGTAGGCATGGCAGAGTTGCAGATACCTAAAGTGGTGGGAGTTGGAAAGTCCAAATTGCTGTTTCAGTCTATCAAAGGATTTCAAGGAGCCCCTTTCACAAATATAACTTAGGTTTTTAATGCCCTAGGAGGCCAAGACTATTGGGTCAGGATTCGACAGAAATTCAGATAATATAGGATTTAACCACGGGGTGTATGAGGACACTAGCAACTAGAAACTGTGGAATGTTTAGATATATTGAGGTGCCATGCTCTGAGCATCACCTTCATGGAGAGCATAGGGTTAAAGGACACACGCAAGGGTTTCATATGATCCCAAGGTACACTGTTCATTTTTTAAGTAGACAGTTGGTCAGTTGCCAGGTGGACTTCTACAGTCATAGATGCCAGGATGCAGAGCAATGGTACACAATAAATAAATAGCAGCACTCCAGACAGCTAGCTTTTCAAATGTCATATGTTTATGAAAGGAAGCATCATATAAAGACATAACAATAAATTGCAGTACATGCATAAGATCTCCCCACAGTTCCTGAACCTAGACAAATCGGCTACAAGCATCATATACTGTACATTATTATTGAAACAGTGAGGAGATCCACATAAAAGTGCAGCAATTAACAACAACAATATTACTAATTTGCATGGGAATGATCCCTGCATCCTGAATTGTTTTGGAACATGTCACCATTGGGTAACAAGGATCATGAATCTCTTCACATCTCTAGATTGTAATCTCTAAGGAGCAGGGCCCTCTGTTTCCTCTTGTACCAAATTGTATTGTAACTATAATGTCTACCTTCATTTTGTAAAGCGCTGCGCAAACTGTTGGTGCTATATAAATCCTGTATAATAATAACAATACCACTTCAGCCACAAGCTGGACAGGTTATGGCCAGGACAAGGCCTTTGGAATGAACACACTGGTTACTCAGTGGGATCAATTTCACTTAATTTACGCCTTCCCTTCAGTAGATATTCCAACTTTGCTGCTTTGCACAATCAAGGTATGCAGACTGCCAGTGTCCCTGATCACACACCAGTATAATGGTACCAGACCAGAGCAGCCAGCCACAGTGTCCCTGATCATTGCCACACCAGTCACAGTGTCACCATACCAATGCAGCTAGCAACAGTGTTCCTGATTGCTGCCAGGCCAGTGCAGCCAACAACAGTGTTCCTGATCTTCACCACACTAGTGCTGCCACACCAGTTAGAGTCTCAAGAACAGTGTACTTGAGCAACAATGTTCCTAATCACCCCCACACTGCTTCCAGTGTTGCCAGACCAGTATAAAGCCAGCACTCAAAAGTTTGCATACCCAGGCAGAAATCATGGAATTATGACATTGATATTGAAAATATGACTGATCTTGCCAAAAAACTTTCTTTCTGAAAAAACATAGTGATTATATGAAGCCAATTCTTATCACTTGGTTGGTTTCTTTTTAAATCATAATGATAACAAAAATCACCCAAATGGCTATGATCAAAAGTTTACATACAATGTTTGGCCTTGGTACAAACACACAAGGTGACACCCACAGGTAAAAATGGTAATTAAAGGTTAAAGCAATCCTAAAGGTTCATTTTTTTTTCTTCTAAAATAACAAACATGTTATACTACTGTGTGCAGTTGTTTTGCACAGAGCAGCCTGTATCCTGCTCTTCTCGGGTCCCCCACAGGTTCTCCTGGCTCCTCCTTTCTGTCAGGTGCCCCAACAGCAGTTGGCTATGGGGGTATCCGCTGTTCCATGTGTCTATTCACACACGGAGTCAAGACTTGGCCCTGCACCCCCTCTGCTCATTGGCTGTCTGGCTGTAATTTACAGCAGCGGGAGCCAACTGCTCCCACCTGCTGTCTCAGCCAATGAGGAGGCAGAGACCCGGGACAGCCAAGGCTGTCATTCACATCGCTGGATCGCGATGAGGCTCAGGTAAGTATTGAGGGGACTTGGGGAGCTGCTGCACACAGAAGGTTTTTTACTTCATGCATTCTATTCATTAATTTCCCATATATGTGGGGTTTTAAAGTAAAACTAAAGGCAACACTCTTTTTTTTATTTTGGATAGAGTAAGATAGGGGTATGGCCCTTGTGAGATTTATTTTTGCTATTTTTGACTGATTGGGGAGATTTACCCTTACTTCCAGTCCCATAGCCAAACAGGAAATGAGAGGAAATCCCTGAAAGTTAGGAAATACCTTGAGGACCCCCAGGTCATCAGGACTAGTGTCCCCATTGGAATATTTCTCCTCTATTACTTTTCTGGGGACAATGCAAAATTTGGGATTTTCATTTGCTTTCACTTTCAATGATATTGGTAAACAGGACAAATAGAGAGGGTAAATCTCCCTAATGCAGACACAGATAGCAATACAAACTGACACTTGTTCTAATCCATCCCTCTCTATCCAAAAATAAAGTTTTGCCTTTAGTTATACTTGAAACTGCAATTAGTGTCTGTGTATATATAGTCAATGAGTTTGTTAGATCTCACGTGGATGCACTTAGCAGGCTAGATACTGAGCCATGAGGAGCAGAAAAGAACTGTCAAAAGAGACTGCATAACAAGGTATTGCAACTTTATAAAGATGGAAAAGAATGTTAAAAGATATCCAAAGCCTTGAATATGGCAGTCAGTAGTGTTTAATTACCTATTAAGAAGTGAAAAATTCAGGGATATCTTGATACCATGTCAAGGTCAGGTAGACCCAAAATAGATTGCAGCCACAACTGCCAGAATTGTTGGGAATACAAAAAAACCCCCACAGGTAACCTCAGGAGAAATACAGGCTGCTCTGGAAAAAGACAGTTGTTTCAAGGAGAACAATCCAACAATACTTGAACAAAAATGAGCTGCATGATCAAGTTGCCAGAAAGAAGTCTTTACTACGCCAATGCCACAAAAAAGCCCAGGGAAGCGTGTCAAGGTGTTGTCGGGTATATTGTAATTGGGCATTTTTTTGGCATTGTGGCCCATGGATTTTGCCAGCCATTCCGGTACCTTCTCTTCAGTTCACACGATACTAACCCTGGCCTGACTCTGTTCTGGTTCTCGATTTTGTACCTCTTCTCCCTGGCTGTTAACAACTCCTGTCTGCCTGACTGCCCAATACCCCGATCTGCCTATTCACCAGCTTACTTGCTGTCTGCTGTTCTGCACCTGCTACAGTGGTCGTGGCTCTGCCAGATCACTAGTCTGTCTGCTGTTCTGCACCTGCTACAGTGGTCGTGGCTCTGCCAGATCACTAGTCTGTCTGCTGTTCTGCACCTGCTACAGTGGTCGTGGCTCTGCCAGATCACTAGTCTGTCTGCTGTTCTGCACCTGCTACAGTGGTTGTGGCTATGCCAAATCACTAGTCTGTCTGCTGTTCTGCACCTGCTACAGTTGTCGTGGCTCTGCCAGATCACTAGTCTATCTGCTGTTCTGCACCTGCTACAGTTGTCGTGGCTCTGCCAGATCACTAGTCTGTAGTGGTCGTGGCTCTGCCAGATCACCAGTCTATCTGCTGTTCTGCACCTGCTACAGCAGTCTTATGTTTGCCAGATCACCAGTCTGCCTGGTGCCTGGTACCTGCTGCAAGTATCTTCTGGCCAGAATCTCCTACAAGGCACCCATGCCACTCTTTACCCTGTTATATCCCGTTACCAACTGCAGGAGAAACAGGACAGGAGGTGTAAGGGAAGTCCTCTCGTCAGTTCAGCCTCAAACAGGTACATGAAAATTAGACAGCATAAATCCTGGTGTACACGACATTAGGCCTGTGTGTACAGCAGTCTGTCCAACAGAAGCAAACCGAATGTCCGGCTTCTGTCAAACGGGCATGCTGGAAAAACAGCAGACTATCAGCATCTGATTAGCGCTCACAGCCAGTGTGTTTTTGGCAGGGGGGCAATCCCCCTGTCAGAACACAATAGATTAGCGGGGAGATCGCTGAACTAACATCGCTTAGTTAGTAGAGAGAGCTCCTCGCAAAATCCTCCGGTTTTTTGACATTGAGTGGAACAAAAAAAAACCTGCCTGTGTGTACCAGTCATAAGTTTTAAGAACTACATTCCTACTGTCCTCTTGCCAACCCTTTATAGGGAATTGAGTGCTTGTGGAAACAGGCAGTGTGTTCAGATTAGATGATAGTGAACCTGTATTGAAAAAGTAAAGATTCTGCCCACCAGCTGCTGTGAGTCCCTGCTTCTGCAGCCTCCTGGATTGAGTTATGTAGAAAACCCAGGAGGCTGCACGACGAGGGATATGTTCTCACTGGGGACTGGGTTGGAGTAAAACATGTAAAGAAAATGTAAATGAACAGAAAACAAAATACATTTTTAGTTCACAGAGGAGATGAGTGCAAGGAAGTTAGACTGTTTAAGAGTGTTAAAGCAGGTTATACATGAAGAGTTTTTTTTTTTTTTTGATTGAATGAAAAATAAAAACAAAAAAACTATGAGATCCTCACATCTACACAAGCAATGTGGATGCAGGGATTTCCCCTGCCGCACTATTGTATTTTGAGAGCGGCAGCCTCCCCCCCTCCCCATAGGGGTAGAGCCACGTTTTTAAAGCTCTCTGACTGCCTTTCAAGACACCTTTCACGTACTAAAATGAGCACCTTAAAGTTCTCTTCAGACTTGTGTCCCTTCGTGGTGCAGCATGGTAAATACACTCCAAGTGTATGCCTGAATCATTGACTACAATCCAGCACCACTGCTAGCCAGAACAAATGTCTCTACAGCTGGAAGCAGTGCCAACCAGTGCAGGTTCCATTCAGTACCAGGCTGAACACCAGGGATTCTTCAGCCAGCACCAGTGCATTCCAGTACTCGTTATCCATCCAGTACCAGTGCTAGTCAGAGCACCAGTGCCTGTACAGTCAGTACCAGTGAAAGCCAGTACTATACAGATCAATTTTTTGCCCAGCTGGTACTAGTGCCAGTCAGAGAACCAGTGCCTGTACAGCCAGTGCCATCCATCCAGTACTGGTGCTGACCAGAGCTTGAGTGCTTTTACAGGTGGTACTAATGAACGCCAATAGCAGCACCAAACAGAACTAGTACCTGCCCACCCAATGCCAGCCTGTACTGATGCCAGTGCAAACACCAGTGCCTGTACAACCATACCAGTACAAACCAGTACCAGTGCCAACCATCCAGTACCAGTGCTAGCCAGAGCACTGGTGCCTGTACAGCTCAATACCAGTGCAAACCAGTACCGGTGACATCCATCCATTACCTGTGTCATCTAGAATACTGGTGCCTGTGCAGCCAGAACCAGTGCAAGCTATTACTGCTGTTATCCATTCAGTACCAGTGCTAGCCAGAATGCCAGTGACTGTACAAGTTATACCAGTGCAAGCCAGTACTGGTGCCATACATCCAGTACCTGTTCCATTCAGGGCAATATTGACTGTACACCTTGTTACCAGTGGAAGCCTGACCATTGCCTGTACATCCAGTACATGCATGCACACTAAAATGAGTAGAACAAATAGGTGTATACTGTATAGGGCACTCTAGGCAGGTGGACCCTCTGGTAATTGTAGAAATCCAAAAGTTGTTCAGCGTATGGCAGAAACTGGATAAGCATGCAGCCTGACATGCACTTCAGCAGCACTCCATATGTAGAAGCAAACTCTGGCAAAAATATAAGAGCAAAAGAAGGCGCTTCTAAATGCAGTAGGTAAAAAGGCATTAATATACCAAATGGTTAAAATCACTTACAAGAGGTAAGAGGTAAAAAGGCTCATCACATCATAGAAATAACCTCCAGTGGGAGGATCTCCTGTTTCAATGAGCACCTGAGTGGCGCTTCACCACCGACCAGCAATGTGGAGCAGTGTGTCTGGAATGAAGGAAGGACCACTGTGCAGCAGGAACCACTGTGGAATGCAAGCACCTGGATGTGATGTCAAATAAGTGCTTGTGTTCCACACTGGTTCACGCAGCACGGCGGTCCTTCCTGCATTCTAGGCACACTGCTGGTCGGTGGTGAAGCACCACTCAGGAGATCCTCCCGTTGGACGTTGCTTCTATGATTTGATGAGCCTTTTTACCTTTTATCTCTTGTAAGTGTTTTAAACCATTTGGTATATTTATTTATTACAGGTACTTATAGAGCACCATCAATTTACTCAGCGCTTTACATATATTGTACATTCACTTCAGTCCCTAACCCTCAAGGGGTGTACAATCTAAGGTCCCTAACTCATATTCACACATATCCACACTAGGGCCAATTTAGACGGGATCCAGTTAACCTACCAGCATGTCTTTGGAGTGTGGGAGGAAACCGGAGTACCCAGAGGAAACCCACGCAGGCACAGGGAGAACATGCAATCTCTAGGCAGGTGATGCCGTGGTTGGATATTAAAACTTTTTGACCTACTGCGCTTATTATTTATTTCAGGTACTTATATAGCACTGTCAATTTACACAGCGCTTTACATACATATATTGTACATTCACATCAGTCCCTAACCCTCAAGGGGTGTACAATCTAAAGTCCCTAACTCACATTCATACATACACTAGGGACAATTTAGACAGGAGCCAATTAACCTACCAGCATGTCTTTGGAGTGTGTGAGGAAACCGGAGTACCCAGAGGAAACCCACGCAGTCACAGAGAGAACATGCAAACGCCAGGCAGGTGGTGTCATGGCTGGGATTCGAACCAACGACCCTAGTATTGCCAGGTGGAAGTGCTAACCATTTAGCCACTGTGTTGCCCGTAGAAGCACCTTCTTTTGCTCTTACACCAAATAGATGTCTGTGTAGCCAGTACTAGTGCAAAGTTGAACCAATGCTTGCACTTCCATTACCAGTGCTGGAAAGGGAGCAGCAGAAGAGAGATGCGTATTATAGGAATATTCATTCATATTGTCAATTCTCGCTGTTTTATGCTTGATTAATATATTAGAAAATGCAGGATGATGGTAAAAGACTAGGCACAAGAATTGGCTATGCTTACCCTACAGCTGATTTTCCTTCTTTCATGCTCTGTTCTACACTGTGTCTCGGTGCAGCCATCTTGGTAGAGGTAGGTCTTTGCATCTTCATGTCAGAGGCTGCAATTGAGAGAACAGTGAGCAGCACAGTAAAGACATCACCAAATCCCACTCCAAATCTTCAGAGACTAGCAGTCATAGACAAGGTGCCCAAGATTCACACTTCAGATATACAGCTATAAGGTTGTATGCACAGAAATACCAAGGTACACTCACATACCAGGAGGAGTACTGATATTTTTCAGGAGGAACACAAAAAATAAATATGTTCAGGAAATTATATTTCCAGAGGCTACTAAAGACTGACCTAATAAAAAAAATATGACAATTTTTGCATAACCTTTAGCAAACTATTGAAAATAAGTGGTTCATGCAGTACACAGTGATGCTTATGCACCTAGAAAAATGTAGTTTGGGCAGCTTTTCTTGAGCAAACTAATTTGAGTTTCGAGGAAACCTCGACCAAGCTGCTTATTTTACCATTTTGTATATATGTTTTACAGGATTCAGTTCAGGGCTCGTCAAAGACCATCTCAAAATAGTCAAACGTTTTGTTGTTAGATCAGGGGCGGACTGACCATTTGGAAACTTGGGCGCTGCCCAAGGGCCCAGGGTCAGTAGGGGGCCCCATGAGATGCCCCTGATACCTTTTTCATAGGCTTTTTTGAGTTTGGGCAAAGACACAGGGGCCCCATGATCCTCTATTGCCTGGGGGCCCCATGAGTTGTCAGTCCGCCCCTTTGTTAGACATTCTGGTTTTATGGGTTTTTTTTTAGCTTTGTGTCTTGGATTGTTATACTTTAATAAGGCCACATAACCTGCAACTAAAACAAAGCTTTCTGAGTCTGGGCAGTACTTTTCAATCTAGAATTCCTTGATAGTCTGGAGACCTCTTTCAGCCCTGCATACATAAATCACCCTATGCCAGACACAGCAAAGCAGCCCCAAAACACAAGTACACATATTGTCCTGTAGTTTGAAATCTTATTTTTTTTAGTGTTTGAGTCAATGTAAGTTGCAACAACACACTACAATGTATTTCAACATCAGTTATTATATTTATTATTAGATGTCCCGCAAATGGTATATGTATTTTTGGAATAACATTTTTATTATAAACTTGTTAATATACCAAGGAGACATACAAAAAAGATGTCACTCTTCCTCCCCTCCACCTCGTCCAATCAGAGAACACCTTGTAATCAATAAAAAATACAAGGAATTTTATGAATGGCAGAGATGCTGAGTAAGTGACCCCCTGTTGTCAATATGCAGAGGAAAAGCACAAAACCCAGAAGATCATTGCTTTCACTAGATATAGCACAGACTACTACAGTGATTTACAGGATTCCCAGTGGCCCTCTGGATATCAGCTGTCCCAATGTAAGTATGCAAAAAATACAATTCCTGGAGTTCAGCTTTAGGTAACGATTCCATGCTTCTTCAGTGCTTTGTCTAAGGGGCTAGATTAGATGTTACTTTTTGTAGTTTTAAAATAATTATTCAACAGTGCCTTGCACTGTAACAACACAAGCCCTACTTGTCTGTAACAACACAAGCTCTACTTGTCACCATTGCTCCACAGTGGACACTGGCCTGCAGCCATATGGAAAAACAATCTTTTGCAAAATGTCAAATATACAGTTCCTTGTTCAGTACCCACAAAAAAGTAAAACAGTCATCTGCCTTTCTTTAGTTTTGTCCTAAATACAGGTATGTGTCTAATTAACCAAGGTATATAAAGCCCTATACAACATATAAAATACTTACTACAGTGTTACCAGGAGACTTTCTTCACCAGACACTGGATGGCTCACATACATTTTGAACTGCATCAGTTGGGGACTAAGGTTTCTTCAGTAAGGTATCGAACGTTGACACTTTTGTTCAGACAAAGAGCTTCTGTGGGTTCATGTGAATGTCATGGTACAAGGTGTGCAAGTGCCTCTTGGAACAGATGCACCCACTACTGACACAACTCTCATCTTCTTCCATTTGATTCACTATCATCTATAGGTGGATCAAGCCAAGCATAAAGGGAAAGATAGTATGGGAATCCCTGGTGTTCCTTTCAAAAGAAAGTTGGGTCTATACAATTCAGCAAATAAACAAAAGAAAGGAAGAATGCAGCACAAAAAATCACCAAAAAACACCAGTACTCATATCATAAGTTAACCACTCCTCAAAACTGGGGATTTACCCTTTAACCCAATTTCCCCCATAAAAGAATAAAAAAAACAGAGGGCAAATGTTCTTAATGCAATGCAAATGTCTTAAAACACATCTTAAATTCTGCTTAATGCAAAATAAGTGTTAATGAACATTCATGATAACTTAAATTTCAAAGCCTATTGCAGAGGTCAAAGTAGAGTGTAGAGGTCAGTAGTATGTAACACAGACTGCATAGGTCAGGAGTAAATAATGCAGAGAGCAGGGGTCAGTAGAAAGTAATGCAGGGTGCACAGCTTAGTAGCATGTAAAACAAAGCTCAAGGGGCAGGAATAAGTAGTGCAATGTGCAGAGGTCACGATAAGGTAATATAGAGTGCAGTGGTCAGTAGTAAATAATGTAGAGGTCAGCAGTAAGTAATGCAAAGCACAGGGGTCAATAGTAGGTAACATAGAGTGCAAAGCTTTGTAGTGTGTAATACAAAGTTCAAGGGGCAGGAGTAAGTGGCACAATGTGCAGGGGTCATAAATATGTAATGCAGAGTGCAATGGCCAGTAATAAATAATGCAAAGGTCTGAAGTATATAAGTAATGCTGTGTGCAGGGGTCATTAGTGACTAATGCAAAGTGAAAATGTCAGTAGTAAATTATGCAGAGTGCAAGGAGCAGATGTAAGTAATGCAGCATGCAGAGGTCAGTTGTAGGGTGCAAGGGTAAGAAGTATGTAATCCACTTCTTCTCACCTTGACTCATCACATCACCTACACCATGTCCCCGCACCCAGCGCTTGCTGACCTCCATTATTACTTGTGCTTATCCATGACTGTTTCAGCACCTGTGCACTCTGATGAGGTGAGTTGAATGACTTTTCAACCAATTGCAGAAATGTCTTCCTTTCTCAGCCAATCAAAGCAAAATAGTGATAGTAATGCTAAAAGTGGGACAGTGGTACCACATAGCAGCTGTAGTCTGATCCTTGAGAGTAAGGCAGTGGGGCTGCATGGCTGCCCACAGTTTCTGAATAGAACATAAGCTGAGGCCCGGAACAAGTGTTTGTGTGCTTGTCTGCAGGATACAGCTGTGATCCATGGGATGCTGAGATTGTACAGAATCTGGTACAGTTGGGGGGGCGGGGTGGAGGATAGTTACACATACTTACCACATATACACACACACCAACATATCACCTCAAACTAAGTTCTCACACACACCTACCTAAGCTTCCCAAGTGTTGATGCAGTGGGTGGGCCTGTTGCTCTGTACTGGTGGCTACCTACAGCAGCTGCCTATGCTACTGCATATTGTGAGCCCTAGGTGTTCATGCCAATGTCTGAGTAACATGCACTCACACACCTTGTGTGCATTGGTTGGTTCTGAGTGGGAAACAGCCTGGATATTCAGGCCGCTGGGACTTTGTTTAGATTCCAGCAGGATCTGGGACTGTTGGGAGGTATGCCAATAGCCTCATAGCTTTATATTTGTATATGTAGTGTAAGATCTAAGGCACTGCTACTTCTGACTGCTAGTCACAGGAGGTTTGAAGTGGGATTTGGTGTTATCATCACTATGCTGCTTATTGGTCTCCTTGCTAAAGGCAATGTCTCAAAGAAGAAAAGCCCTGCTTCATCCTTGAGAATCGATGCCAAAAAGACCCACACTTGAAAGGTTATTTTCTGATTTATATGCCTCCCTGACTAATTTGATCCCTTCCCTATACAATCAAGTGGGCTGCAGACCTCGGCAGAACTCCAGACACTTCTACATGGGATAAAAATTTGGTTCGCCTCCTCCAAGTGCTTACAGAATCTCTTTGCCCATGAAAATGCTTATAAGATGTTCTCCTGATGGTATATGATCCCTGATCATATTACTAAGTTTACTCACTCATTGTCCTCGATGTGCTTCCAGGGTTGTAGAGAATGTGGAGCCTTCCTCCAATATGTGGTGGACTTGCCCTAAAACAATCCAGTTCTGGACACGTGTTTATGCTATGATTTGCTCCGCTCTTCATTTCATTTTAACCCTACCCTGAGGAAGCCCTTCTACATGAACATATTCCATCTCTATCTAGGACTCAGGGGAAATTGGTGGGATTTGTTTTCTTGGCTCACTTCAACTTTGGAGAAGCTCACTTCAACTTTGGAATATACCCATGCCCAATACCTCGAGACCATCTGCTTTCCATGTAACCCGCACCAGTGGAGGCAGCTGCAGCCTAATGGTGGGTCCACTCGGGTTCCCTCCTCCTTTTTCTTTCTCTGCTTCTTTCTTACTCCTCCATTTTCTCTTGCCCAAGCAAGTGTTTCTGATTCCCGCCCCCTTCGATATTTTTTTTTTCTTTTCCCTTTTGCAGTCACTTTAAGAAATTATTAGGGTTGCCAGCAAAGAGCAAACTTCCCCTTGAATAGGGTAGTACTTTGGATCTTTGTAACCCCTACATTCTTGTAAAAGGAAATAAAAATTATTGTACCAGAAAAGCTTGCTTCTACAAAGATTTCTTCCCTTACACAGGGACACAACAGAACACAAGGCAGGGTAAATAAGTTATGGAGAAAGATCAGCTGGAGGGAGCCCAAATCAATACAGCCTACTAGTCCTTTGCCCTCTACCTGTCTTCTTTCTCATCGAGATTGATTAAGGCTGCATTTGGAAGTGTATATGATGTTATATAGTGTAACTAAAACAATATTTCCCATTTCCACCAAATAATATGTGAAGTGCCTGCCTTGACCTCCCATATTTGTCAGGTTTGACCATTATCACATGCGCGAATCAGAAGAAAACTCTCAGGCAGCTCTATCTATCTGTGCATTGCCAGTTTACAAATACCTATATCTTGTAGCAGCCTTTGCAAAACTGATATGTTGCAACTTAGTTGATGCTGGCTTTATCAGGTGTTTGGATCTGGAAATTGAAGTGCTTAAATGTTAGCACCACCCTAAGAGATTCAGGACACTATAAAGTGGTTTAAATTGAACCTGTTCTCCATTTTGGAATATTAAAAATAAACATCCTTCCTGTCCAATGCTTCCTGTCAAATCTACTCAAGTAGTAGCAGTTGATAGGGCTTAGCCATAAATTCAGAGAAGGTTCGGCCATAGTAACAAAGTTAAACTAAATGACAGAATAACAAGGATTGAGAACACTCAAATTTTGGGCTGTGGACATCTAAAAGTTCATTATAATGCTAATTATAGACAGATCACAGAAACAAAAAAATTTGAAACCAAAATTATTAGTTACATATAGGACAGAAAAGTTCTGTAAGTAACAAAAAAATACAAAGTGTATTGCTCTATTGCCTCATTGAATTTAGTGCACAGCAAGGACATGATCTCAGTGGCCACTAGATGCCAGACTTCCTTTTCTAAGCTCTTAAAACAGCTTCAAAAGCTTCCATCTTTCGAGATAATGCTTTCAATCTGGTTGATTTATTCTCTGCCTTCAGGCAGATTTTGCACTTTTCGTTTGCTGGTATCCTCCTAAAAAGAAATAAATGCTTCTCATCCAGGGAAAAAAGTATGATACATTACCAGTATTATGTTTATTAGTAATATTTTCTTGCATAGCAGAAGAATAATATAAATGAATTTATAGCATTAATTTATAATTTGTTCTTAGAAAAAAGTGAGCTTAGACAGTTTCTTCTGACACAATTTTGGTTGCTTCTTTAAGACAAAATTAACTATGATCGTACGAAGCTAAGAAAAGAGAAATGAAAGCTTGTCGCAATAAATGTTGCTAAACTTTATTGAACAAACTTGTTGAAATAGATATTATTCCCTTCTATTCTTGTTCAACTCAAATTGTTTTGTTTTTGTTTCACTTTTAGTCTTGGTGGGATTAATAACCAGGACAAAAAGAAAAGTTGAATCTCCCCAGCAGGGACAGAGACAGCATAAAAAAGGAAATAAAAAATACCTGGCAGGTCTAATAACCCATCCCTACAACAAAACAACGCATTTGAGCCTTGTAGGTGTTCCCTGCTATACCTAGTTGATGACCTGAAATATTTAATTACATACTGTTATGTTTAGTTGATTGAAGATCTTTCAGGTTGAAAGAAAACAACTTTTGATGTCCTTTCCTTGAATAATGGTAATTTCTAAGTGCTTCTTAACGAAAAAGGTTTGCTTGCTTTAACCAGAGATACCTTGCTAAATTATTGCAGATGTATTTAAACATATTGCACAATTTAATGGGAAGGTGAAAGTAACATGATAATTCTGGGTTTTTATTTATCTGATCGAATGTCATTTTTTTCTGATGTAACTGAGCTTTAAATCATGTTACAAGATATTTTAGCTATAGGTAGAAGGTGACTCTTCCTTATATGTCTAAGATATTCCAACAGTGAGCTCTCCACACTTCTTAAAGCATAACTTTGGTGATTTAAACACTTTGGTGTCCGTTTATGAACCAGCAGTAAATGATCGCTGCTCAGTTCTCCGAATTCCCGGAGAACACAGTTCTCCTGTGAATGCCTTTTATGAAGCGGTGTAGATCAGTTATCCGAACGAAGGGAGAACGGTCTACAAACGCTGGAAAACGGCTGATTTTACTATATTCTCGCTAGATTACAGTAAAAGGTCAGTTTACTAAGCAGAAGTAAATTATCGCTGCTTAGTTTTCGGTTCTTCCGATTCTCCAGCTCTGGGCTGGAGAATCTGAAGGGAGAACACAGATCTCCAGTGAAAGGCTGAACATGTTCTCCGCTGATCTCCTGAGTGTCATAAACTGTGAATGACCAGAGAATAGCTGCGATCCTCGGAATCGCAGCTATTCTTTGTGTCATAAACGGACACCTATGTAAAATGTGTTGGCTTACTATGTTTTAAGTCAAATGAGGTGCATGCTACCTCACAGACTTTATTCTGTTTTCTGTTATTTAAAATTGACAGTTTTACTGAGAGCTGGAAGTACAGCTATCTCTACACTTCCAGTGCTCTGACAGAAGAGAAGTTGTCTTCTCATACACAACATCTCTGCTTGTCCCTCCCCTTTGCTGTTCTCTACAGAAAGATTTGCATTCTGCAAAAGAGTTCATATAATACAAAGAACTCTGTGGCTGGGCAGCAACAGGGGAGGGACAGTCACAATAGCTGCATGAAACTCTGCAGTTGCTGGAGCTGAAACCAGAAGGTCCAGCGTCATAGCACCAGAAGTATAGTGACAGATATGCTCCCAGTGCTCAGTAAACATGAAAACCATAGAGATAAGTCCACAAGGTGGCATGCGCTTGTTGGACTTAACCCAAAGTTATCTAGAACATTTTACTAAATGGCTGAATTCCTCAACCCTAGCTACAGGTGACTACTGTAGCTGTCAAAATACAGCAGATGGCAGTGCAGATTTCTCTATTTATGCTGTTTAATGTTAATAGGGGAATCAAGTGATTTCTCTTGTTTAGTCCACAGAGCTGAGTGAAAGAGCTCTACAAGTGCATGTCTAGCATAGCTCTTTAGCTTCTCTCAAAATCAGAAATGGTAGTGGTAAACTGCAGTGGTTTTTTTGCAGCAAAAAACTGCACAATAATTTTTGTTAATAGACTTTAAGCCTGGGTTCACACTGATGTGGAGCAGGATGCACAGTGGTTTCTGTGCGAACTCCACACCTCATCACAATCACGCCTCGTTCATGCAAACCGCTGCGGGTGTATATGTTAAGTTAACAACACCCCGAAGTAGGTTTGCAAAACGCGGTGCAATGTGCAGAATCAGATCGCATAGGTGTGAATACCCATGCATTTCGATTCTATTGTGGACCAAAAAAATGGGTCCTGCACCTTTTTGGTGAGGATGTGGTGCGATTTGAGCCATACAAAATGTATGGAATAAATCACACCGCACAGAATTCGCATGTGATTTGCACAGGAATGCTGTGCAGTTCCTGTGCGAATCACATGCAATATGCCGCACCGCATCAGTGTGAACCTAGGTGTACGCCACGATAATTACTATTTACTGTGTATGCTGCATAAAAAATACCAAAATAAAAAAAGGTAAAATGTACCAAATAATTCATATAATGAAAAAAAAACGTGTTATGCTTTTATTGAATGTGACCCCTAAGTTTAACTACAGAGTCCATCTTCTAGCCTGAAATTAAACAAGTTTAAAAAAAAATATGATTTACAAAAGAATACAGCAGTGGTAACAAAAAGGTCTAGTCATTTAACTACTTTTTTTTTTGCAATCTGCATTGCATTCAGAGGATTTTCCCTCTCTTCCTACTCTCATTCTAGATATATCCCAGTTTCAAAACCAACACAAAACCTTGGCTTGATGAAACTTACTGGACACTGTAAAATTCTCATTAGTCCATTTTTCCATTAAGTTGGTAAGTCACTATGGTTGAATACGGTCACAATTGCAAAGCGACACTTGTCCAAGACTTACACATATGTAAACCATATATTTAATAACCTTTTTCTTCTTTTTTTTCTTTTTCTTACCTGTGGTAATATAAAATCCTGTTGCAACAGGTAATTACACATATGACATCCCCTTCCTCTTAGATTGTAAGCTCCAAGGAGCCCTCCTAACCCTCTTGTATTGAACTGTATCGTTGCTGTATTGTCTCCCATTATATTGTAAAGCACTGAGCAAACTGTTGGCGCTATATAAATCCTGTATAATAATAATAATAATAATATGACATAAACTGAGGTGCTTTATATTCCTGTTGACAGTTGAAAGGGGGTTTTAATGTGTTTTTAAATTTTGTATGTTTAGTGAACAATAAAACAACTGTACTGCATATGAACTAAAGGACATTTTTTATGTATATCCCATTATACTGTATATTGTATATATTCCATAGGTATCTCTGAAAAAGAAGGTCACTTGTTTGTTAATTTTTTTAAATAGAAATGTTATAATGTATGGGATTGGAATGGTACTGGTATATTGACAAAAATACTCAGACAAATACTCCCCTTGACATAAAAAACTTTATTTTTATTATGAATAAATATAATGCAAAGGAAAATTTACAGAACATTCAAACATTTTGCAAAGAAGTACAATGGTACAGATAACACTCTAAGAGCGAGGTATGGCTGTGTTAAATAATCAGTTCTACTACATTGGTACTGGTCTTACATTTTGACTACCCCAATACTACTGAATACATTCAGTTTAATGGTTACTTTCACCTTGGGCTTTATTCAGTGGGGAATGTCATTGGTGCCCACCTGGGTATTCAGGCTGGGACACATCCATGGAGTCTGCCACCTCCCAGCCATCTTCTGTTTTCTGTATGTGGATTCACCTTATTATATTTAGGTATGTTGCATTTGTTGATCTAGGTTATATATTTTATCGAAGGTGTCCAATGGGTATTTTAAGGTGTAATAGATGTGTTCCATATGATAAATACATTTGCCCTTTTCCAGTAATAATTTCAACCAGATATTAATCCACACAGATTTTTTTTTAATTGCAAAAGCACTGAGTTGGACCAGTAAAGTATGCCTGGTAGAGTTCATGCTCCCTGCTGATTGGAAAGCTCTTGCTCTGTCCCAGCAGGGATGTGTCAGTTCTTTGGGGGTCGACTACTGCTTCCATACACAGAGCAAGGGTCCTTCTCTGTAGCATGCTGGCAGGGGTAAGACTATTCTACTAAGGCTGTGCTGCTTTGTAAATAAAACAAACTGTAAAACTTTGAACATCTTTTGTTTTGAAGCACCTGGAACATATTTAGGTGTTTTACACTGAAAGTTCAATTGGACTTTCTACCATTACAATACTAAGAAAAAATGTTAAACTGAATATACAGCACTCTACAACTATAAAACAAATTTCCAAAGTTCTGGTAGTTAGCCAGATATTTGAGGAATTACAGTATTCTGATTATATTATATAAAATAATAATGTTATTAATATTGATAGAATATACACCGATAATGACAACAAATAATGATAATAATTTTCAGCAAAATGTTGTTTTTAGAATTGTTCCTTCATACTATGGTCTTCATAGTTTTCCTTTACTTCAGAGTCCAGGAATGCTTTCTTGTAAGTACTGAACTGTTGAACTTGTAAAGTCTAAGGTTAAAGACAACTCAAGCAAGTCAGTTGAGGTGCACTGTTTCATTTTCAATACAGACCACTGCTTTTTGAAGTCACCGGCTATTGTTACACATTCTATTATGCACGCGTTTAATGCACGATATGATATGCAAATGGAATCTATATGATGTATCCTGCTGCTAATGTTGAGCACTTAACAGCTCTGTTGCATTAATGTGATGTGAATGAGTTTAAACTACATAATCTGTGCACTCATGATAAAAGTAAAAACAATGACTGTGAGCTAGCAAGACACAATTTTATTAACATTTTGCATAAGATTTGAAAGAAGTGCAATTAAAACTAAAAAAAAGAAACATGTCTACAAATAAGGAATAGCTGATAAATTCTGAACATATATTAGGCTCTCTAATTTAGCCATGTAACTGTAATTTTAAAATTTTGTTGGACTCAGCTGAAAATAACTGTCACTTTTTTAACCCCTTCAGGCTGAGCATACATAAAAATATGCTGCCCCACTGGACTGAACTTTTTTTCTGTGGGGCCGCATATTTGAGTACTTGTCTTTGTGCTGGGAGTGCGCCACACACGCGCCCCCCAGCAGAGAGACCAGGGTCTCACTGAAAACCCTGGGTCTCGTTCTAATGATCGGAAGCCAGAGCTCCCGATTCTGGGTCACCTGATCACTGTGATAGCCTCAGATTGGTTATCACAGTGATCAGTCACTGTGAAGCCCGCACCTGTGTTTTCTCTTTCTGAATGGAGGAGAGAAATACATTGTATCTCTCTCTGTCCTTCCAGAGAATAAAAAAATAAGTGTGTGTAAAAAATAAATAAATCAAAATAATATAAATAAAAAAATGCTCAGATCAAGGTTTGATCTAGATCAGTGTCAGGGTTAGTGTTTGGGTCAAGGTCAGGGTCAAAAGTCAAGGTCAATGGTCAGGGTCAGTATTTCTTTTTTTGGCCAGGATTTTTTTTTAATTTTCTAAATTAGTATCAGTATCAGTTAGTGGCAGGATAAAAAAAGCAAAATGTGCACTATTGTTTCTGGGCCATACTATGGGTACAAACAACAACTAACATACACATATGTGGTATGTCTGTGATTGTCAGCAGCAGGAGAAATTATTTTGGGTTGTTTTTTGGTGGTGGGTTAAGGAAGTAGCAAGAAATATACAGCTAAATAAAAAAAAATAGTTTTTTTTACTATTTTGGGCCAGTTATCCTTGATTTCCTGATAAAAAAAAAATCAGGAGATATCCATTGCCATGTTACCACCAAATGAATGCCCAATTTGTCCTGAAAAAAAAACCAAAGTATAATCCACTTGCAAAATTGTGCTTAGGCGTTAAGATTTGTTTTACCCTTCAGTGCAAAGGGGTTACAGTATGTATATTTCTCCTAGTGTGTTATCTTTATGAATCTAGCTGATTGTCTTTTCTTTTTTTTAACTTGTTTTAAGGTGCTAGTAAAGGTTAAAAAAAACCCTGCAAGGTAAAGGCATAATGTGCTAGTATATATTGCACATTATGGAGGGAACAAAGCCCTCCAGCAGCACGCTGTCAGCGCTGCAGAGGCTTCCATCTTCATCCAGTCATCCTTCCAGGTTCATGGACTGCAACCCCTTGAATGGCCAAGCCGTGATGATGTCACTCCTGTGCATGCATGTGGGAGTCACAGCAATGGCGCAGAGCTCTGAATGAACTGCACTAGCTTTAGAGCACATTCGCCAGTGACGCCACTGGCTGTTGCTCTCTAGAAAATCTCCTAAACAATGAATGTTTAGGAGATATTCATTTTGCCTACAGGTAAGCTTTATTATAAACTTACCTGTAGATAAAAATCAAGATTGGAAGTTTACTAACATAAGGAATGATAGTAACATCAACAGCTTTGCACATCACTGATGCTAAAACAAACGTTTTATTGTTATATTCAAAAAAGCAATCAAAATGGAAACCATAAACATAATAAGACAGTAACTTACATACAGTAGGACAAAGCCAACTGAGCCAAGTGTGCCTACATATAAGTAAAACTAACTGTCACAGGAGGTAAAGCTGACAATGTCTGCCTGGTGACTGACATGATCCTTCAAGGACAAAAAAATATTTTTTTCACCTAGCCTGTTCTTATCTCTCTGTACTTAAACTTATGGAAGCTGATCTGTGGAGGTTATAATGATGTCAAGTAAGGAGGTAGCTTTGGTGGCTGCAAAGGCTGTGAGTACCAGCATCAGGATTGCTGCTTAAGATGACAGTGAAGCAATGTGGAATAGAAGGCAGTAGGGGTCAGTGACACTGGAGAAGGATGGCAATAAGGGTTGAGTTGAAGGGGACCAAGAGGCAGTAACAGTGGTGCAGGATGGGATAGAGGAAAGGATGCATCAATGGCAGTGGAGCAGAATGGCAAAGAAAGCAGGGTGATTAGGGATGGTGAAGTGGGATAAGAGACCAAGGTAATCACAAGAAGTAACAATAGCTGCAACTCTAAGCCATTGAGTAGGGATGAAGGTATTACCAAAACCAAGGTCGGGGAAGAGACTTTCTAGTGAGGTCAGGTTAAGTAAGATCTAATTAAATCCATGGAGTCCAGTAAGTCGAGGATAACAGATGAGGTAGGTAACAGGGTTTGGACAGACAGGAACCAGAAGTGAAAACCAAAGGCGACAAGAGTAAAGGAAACAGAACACTCCAAATCCAAGATGAAAAGAGCAATGACTGAGACCAGGATACAAAACAATCATAATCACAGACCTTAAATGAACATAACTGGCAGTTAGAGAATAGTTATGCCTTTAAAGTAGTATAGAGCAGTCAGAAAGTGTGTTTTAAGCCACACTTATGTATGTGTACAGTCTGTCTGAACAGATAAATGGGTGTACTTGCCCCAGAACAAAGGAAAAAGAGCAATAAGCAAGACATAACTGAAAGAAAGGGAATAACTCTTACTCTCCTACCTCCACTGCAACTCAGCTGCTCTTGGTGGACCTTACATCCTTGATGATGGGCAATGAGGACAATGCCTACTTCCCCAACTGTCTAGCAGCAGCAGGCCCATGCATGGCATTATATTGCTAGTAGCCAAACAACCCTGTCTCAGGCTGATTTGCTCTGATTGGCTGCACTTCTCTGCTGTCTCACAAGCCCAAGGCTCTGCTTCTTGCCCCCCACCTATCTCTCAGCTTGTTCCCGCCTTGTCTACTTGTGCTGGATTCTCCATTGCTGACCCCTGGTTGGATTACTGACCATTCTTTTGAATTGCTACCTGCCTTGACCTTGAACTCTTTACTGGGCAATGCTTATATGCCGCCTGCCCTGACCATCTTCTGGATTGTGCTTGCTGGTTACCAGTCCTGATCTTGGAGCAGCTTACTTGATCATGCTTGCCTGCAGCCTGCCCTGTTTTTGGACTGTTGCATAGATGCTTTCCAGCTGGTGCCAGGTCTGGCCCTGCCTGACCTACCTCTAGGCTACAGGTACCCTTTCCTGTTATTTTCACCCAGTCCTGATGTTATGTGTCTAGGAACTATAGTATTCTTTAGGCTACATTCACACTCGAGCAGAGCAATTATCAGTTGTTATATAAGCTTTTGTGAGCGTTTTTGAAAGTGTATACAGGTGTTTTTAGAAGAGTATTACAGGCATATTACATGTGTATTGATGCTTCAGGCTTTTTGTTTTAACCAATGGAAATTACTAAGGGGGAAAATCAGTTAATACTGGCTAAAAAACGCCTGAGAAAATGCTCAAATCAAGCTTTTTCAGGTGTTCCCTTTAAAGTCTATGGAACCCAAAATGCTTAATTCTGCCTGAAAAGATGTTCAGATGTTCAGCTACAAGTGAAAGAATGCTCAGATGTGAACAAGGGCTTTTGAATACAGTGGCTTTTTGCTTGTTGAGCATTTTTTAGCTATGAGCTACAAGCTACAAAACACTCAGGTGTGAATAGGGCCTTAGGGGAACAGGAGCTGCTATAAGCTGAAGAAACACTCGCTAGCTATAGTTTCTGACCTAGGTATCTGGACTTAAGTCTACTTTACCACCAGGGGAATGATAAATCATTTGAAGGCCCATTTACTAAAGTGTAAATTGAGTTGCCAAGTCTAGGATTTATCCCTGCATTTGCTCCAACTAGCTGTAGCCCCTCCACTTGCCCCACCAGATCATGAACCAAAATTTAACCTGCCTGACAGCTTTTCCAGGTACCACCCCTTGCTTTCCAACCAACTTTTTCCATAGTTGTAAGCTGTATTTCCAGCTTAAGTCACACTTTACTGACTCTGAGACCCAGCGAGTATGAATAGTTATTTCCCTGCCTCGGGGGATTCCCAGTCCTGGGCTTTTTGTATTATTATTATTATTTAGGATTTATATAGTGCCAATAATTTGCACAGCTCTTTACATGAGGAAAGACAGTACAGTTAAAAGACAATTCAATACAGGGGGCCCTGCCATTAGAGTTTACAATCTAAAAGGGAGGATCAAGTGATACAAAAGGTAATAGCTGTTGGGAATTAGCTGATGGAGAAAATAAAAAGTGTAGTTGTTAGGTGGAGGAATGATATGTTTCTCTGAAGAGAAGGAGTTTTCAGGGATCATTTAAAAGCAGACAGCGAAGGAGATAGTAGGACAGATTGGGGTAGGGAGTTCCATTGGATGGGAGAGGCCCATGAAAAGTCCTAGAGGCGAGAATGGGAGGAGGTGACAAGGGAACTTGAGAGCAGGAGGTCTTACGGGGCATGAAATGAACGATTTGATTGGTATTTTGAGACTAGGTTAGTGATATAGCTGGGGGCTGAGTTGTGGATAGCGTTGTAAGTTATTGTTAGTATTTTTAATTTAATTTGTTGGGTGAGTGGAAGCCAGTGGAGAGGTTGGAAGAGGGGTTGCAGACACTGAACGGTTGGTAAGGTGGATGAGTCTGGCAGCAGCATTCATGATGGACTGAAGAGGGGATAGCTTATGTGAAGGTAAGCCTATGAGGAGGGAATTGCAGTAGTCAAGGCTAGAGATGACCAGAGATTGAATTAGAAGAGTCCAGAGTCCTGACAGAGAAGTCAGGGGAAGAGGCATATGTAGGAAGAAATATTATGAGCTCTATTTTGGGATATATTGAGTTTGAGAAAGTGGTGTGACATCCAGACTGATTTGTCTGTATGTGTGGAGACTGATGGGGTGAGCTGAAGTGTAGAGAGAGATTGATTTGGGTGCCATCAGTGTACAAATGGTATTGGAAGCCATGGGAGGCTATCAACTGACTCAGGGAGGAGGTGTAGATCGATAATAGGAGAAGGTCCAAAAACAGAACCTTGGGGAACCCCAAAAGAGAAAGGAAGAGGGGAGGGGGAGGTAGATTTGTAAGTGACACTAAAGGTGCGGTGGGATAAGTAGGATGAAAACTAGAGAAGAGTACAGTCACGGAGACCAAAGGAGTAGTATTTTTGGAGGAGGAGGGAGTGGTCCACTGTGTCAAAGACAGCAGAGAGGTCCAGGAGTAGGAGTACAGAATAGTGTCCATTGGTGTTAGCCATTAGTAATCTAGTTGTGCATATTCCTTGAATAGGGATGTTGGACGGTATATGGGGGACCTCCTTTAGTTGTTGCCTTGGTTTTAGCCATTAGTAGATCATTTGTGACTTTTAGGAGAGGTTTCTGTGCAGTTTTGAGGTTGAAATCCAGGCTGAAGGGGATCAAGAAGAATATTTTCAGTGAGATGGTTGCTCAGTCGGTTGTAGATCAAACAGTTTGGATAAAAAGGGGAGCAAGGAAATAAGGTGAAGGTTGTTATGATTGGTGGGGACCAATGAGGGTTTTTTAAGTATAGGGGTGACTAGTGCATGTTTTAGAGCAGTGGTCTCCAAACTGTGGCTCTGGGACCAGATGCAGCGCTTTGCTTGCTTTTCTCTGGACCTTGAGACATTATTGCTCCCACTGACACCAACAATGAGGCATAATTCCTTCCAATGACAACAAAAATGAGGCACTATTCCTTCCACTGACACTAACTTTTTCTCCCCCTAATACCAAAGATTGGGCATTGTTTACTCCTACTGGGCACAGTCTGACCCCCTAAAGTCTGAAGAACAGTAAACGGGCCCTTTCTTTAAAAGGTTTGGAGACCCTTTTTTTTAGTTGGGGAAGATGCTAGAAAAGAGGGAGGGATTGAAGATGTGAGTTAGAGAGTGTATGGTAGAGCCAAAGCATTTGTGAGGGAACAGGGTCCATTAGAAACAAGTTTAGCAACCTCTTTTATAGTAGTGGGGTTGAATGAGGGAAGAAATGATTGTACATGTGTACATGAAGTGTTAAACGGGGAAGGTATCTGTACAGTGGAGATTTCATCATGAATTCTATCAATATTTTTTTTAAAGTGATTGGCGGTCTCCTGGGCAGTGAGTGAGCTAGTGAGTGGAGCCAGTGAGGAGTAGTAGAGAGATGAAGGTAGAGAAGAGTTGGTGGGGACTGGATGATAAGATGTTAATGACAGTAATAAAATAGGTCTGCTTTGCAGTGTGGAGGCAAGAATTGTATTTTTGGAGGGCAAATTTATATTGGTTGAAATCTTTCTGAGATTTCGGAGAATACAAGGTCAAGGGTATTGTCATTAGACTGAGTAGAAGCATTTATTTATTGCTGCAGGTCAAAAGAGGAGGTTAGACTGAGAAGTTTAGAAGTAGCAGGAGTGTTAGTATTAACAGGGATGTTGAAGTCACTGAGACGTGTTCTGGGGATATCAGAAGAGAAAATGTAGGGCAGCCAGGCAGAGAAGTCATCAAGGAAGGTTGATACCAGTCCAAGGGGCCAGTAAAACATAGCAAAGGTAGAGAAACTGGAGACTGGAGAAAAAAGCCGAATGCAATGTGCCTCAAATGAGGAGAGTGACAGAGAAGGTGACGCACCTGAAAGGTGCTATCTGGGGATAAGAGGATTCCCACTCCACCTCCATTCCATCCACTGGATCTGGGGCTAGTAATTCCAGAGAAGGCCACCATGGAAGAGTGAAGCAGGAGAAGTAGATCCATGATGCCAGGTTTCAGTAACAGCAAGTAGATTAGTGATAAAGAGGTTGTAAAGAGAGATGTGTTTATTAGAGACAGAGCAAGCATTCCAAAGGACACAAGAGAAGGGGAGGCTGTTCTTGGGATATAAATAAATGGAAACTAACTTGTGTGAATTGCAGCTGGTGCCAGAGGATATGGGGTTATGGGAGCATTGGGCACAGTTAAATTATGGAGGTCCAGGGTTTGGGGATATACAGTATCTCCCGAGATTAGGAGAAGCAGAAGGGTAAGGGAGGTAATATGTGAGTGGGATTTATATGAAGGACATGCCCCAATGTCCTGGAGGTTGTATTAGCATAGAATTAGCAGGAGTTGGTGAGTGCAGTAATAAGGAGAGGGCAGAAGTGAGGGTCATATATATATATAAGCTGTGGGTGGAGAAGAGGGGTGAAGAAAAGATAGTTTAAGGAGAGAGAGGACACAACTGTCAGAAAGAATGGTAGAGAGTGTATGTTACAGAGAGGAAGGAGAGATGAATGGGGAAACAAGGTCACTTGCAGTCAGTTTGTGTTTTTCAAAGAAGTTTTCTGTGTACTTTTTCTTTGTGCAGTCGTTGAAGTGCAGAGTCTGAAGAGCTCCCACTTAAATAACTACCCCCACCTAAAGAATGAACCCCAGCTATGTGCTCCTCAGCAATATGCTGTCACCTCACGTGGTTTAGCTTTATACTGTTAAGGGTGGGGATAGTTATTTGTCAACTAATCAATCAGGAGTTAATAAAGGATGTCTGGCCAGTAGTAAAAACTTTTCACATCAGAATCATGCTTGCACGAGGGCAGAGTTATAAATATAAGATCAGCTCAAAATTTAGGTGAGACTCTAAAGGACTACATAAACTTGGCAATAATATGGGTAGGGTTACAGATGGTGGAAGCAGAAACATACCAGAGACACATAAACACAATGAAAGTAAAGTGCAGACCTATACAAAAGGTTAGGACCCCCATCAGCATTGTAATACTGATTCTATTCGTAGATCTGCCACCTTCACTGTCCTGTGTCCCATCTGGCTCCTACATAGGAAGAGAGCAGATGAAGATTGTACAGTGATGTACAGTTACAGTGAATTGGTGGCTCCTTCTTCCACGAGAACATAATACTATATATTTTAGGGGCTTATGCAGGAGTGCATGAGCAGTGCTCATTTACCTTTGTTGGATGAATATTTGTCACAGCCAACCATAGTAAGAATACATTTCAATGAACAAATGATTGGGACATCTTCTGGTTTTTAGGGTTCCACTCTAGTGTGAACAATAATGACCAAATATTTCCATAGTAATTTTATTATCTAGTGTTTTCAAAATATAATGTTAGGCAGTCTTATATAATTGACCTGCAGGTCATTAATGTCTTTAGTAAATATGATTTGGTTATGTCATTTAAAGGCTTCCTAAATGAGTACACCAAAAAAGGCATTCTTAAGATGAGGCATGCCCAGGTCATGTACCAGAAATCGGCTGCTGAGTTAGGACAGTGCATGCAGCTCATATACCTAGTTTATATCGATTTTATGCAGACTTGTGGGTATAAGGTAGCATTGATGTAACTTATATTTTATTGCTGGCTGCTGGGGAGACTTATTGGTGGTACTCAATTTATTTATTTCAGGTACTTATATAGTGCCGTCAATTTACGCAGCGCTTTACATATATATATTTTGTACATTCACATCAGTCCCTAACCCTCAAGGGGCGTACAGTCTAAGGTCCCTAACTCACATTCATACATACACATACTAGGGCCAATTTAGACAGGAGCCAATTCACCTACCAGCATGTCTTTGGAGTGTGGGAGGAAACCAGAGTACCCGGAGAAAACCCACGCAGGCACAGGGAGAACATGCAAACTCCAGGCAGGAGGTGCCATGGCTGGGATTTGAACCAATGTCCCCTAGTACTGCCAGGGGCAAGTGCGAACCATTTAGCCACTGTGCTGCCCAATCTAATATATATTCCCATCCTATCTCCTGTAAGGGTTGAAATTCATGTGTCATTTAGTTTGTACTAATAATGAATTAACATATATTTTGACCTGGAAAACATAAGAGATATGAACCTTGTACTCTTGAAATTATCAGATTGCAATGAACAGGTAGCTGGAGATAACATGTTTGTCTGCAGTGTATTATACGGACTAAGTGGGGTTTATTTACTAAAGCTGGAGAGTCCAAAATCAGACTCCCTTCTGCATAGAAACCAATCAGCTTCCAGGTTTAATTGCCAAAGCTTCATTGAACAAGCTGAGGTTAGAAGCTGATTGGTTTCTATGCAGAAGGGAGTCTGATTTTGGACTCTCCAGCTTTAGTAAATAAACCCCAGTGTGTCTAAATTGGACAAAATCTGAAACATTTTAAAACAATGCGGTGCCTAGGAGCAGTGTGCATTTGAGAAAGTAAGATATTCTAACATATATAAAAATAAAAGGGAAAGAAATAAGAGAAGGATTTTTATTTACTATTCCTGACAAACTAAAATTGCAAATTCAGGAAGAAATTGGACCATTTGATGGTATTCCAATAAGATTATCAAGTTATCCAAAGCTATGTAAATTATAAGTGGTAATTTGTATTTCTTGTGAGCCTGATGGCAGAGGAAGGCCTCTCGTACAGTTCTGGCTTGGGGGCCACTGAAGGTGGAACAGCAACCACAAGAGCACAGTGGGGTATGAGTGCCTGGTCAGTCCTATAGTCTGTGCAGGAATTGTTGGCACTTCACTGGCAGATGGGATGGCTGGACCGGCTGTCAGCAGACAGACCTCACAGCGGGCCGACTGGTAGCAGACTGTATGCAGGGTCAGACAAGTCGGGTCAGTAACAGATAAGCGGATCAGGCATGAACGGTAGGCAGAAGAACAGTCAGGTCACAAGCCAAGGTCAGTGATGGTGGGAGAAGATCAAGCAAAGTCAGAATGCAGAGACGGAGTCCAAGAAACAAGCTGGGGTCAATCACAGGTAATCACTCACAGGAACAGGAATACAGGAGGGGGAGCTACAGATCAGACAGCACAGGCTAATAGTGCTGCTGGGTTTAAATAGTCTGGTTGGCGCCAACATTAGCAATGGGCTGCTGCGTGTGTTCATGTGCTCACATGCGAATGCAAATGCACACGACTATGTGCAGCAGAACGGGCCCTCACACATCTGCACCTGTGTCGCTGTGCACTATGGCAAGCATCTTGCTGACAATTAACAAGCACTGTATTATGATGCCAGACTGTATGAATAATCCAGTATTTATTTATTGAATTTGTCCTGTCAAGTAGCACAAAAGGAGGGAGTTCCTGTTTAGTTTTTCTTTTTACATTTGCAGCTTCAGCAGCAATACAAATGGTGAAAATAAAGAATTGAGCTCTTTGGCATAACCTCCATATACGTCTTTTGTAAGCAAAATTATTTAAAGAGAATTTGTTCTGTATAGCGCAGAGAATATTAAGTTTTCTTTAAGTTAACTCTAGTAAGAGGTATGGGTAATGTTGGATTCAGCATGATAATGAGATACACATACTTTTCTGCATTGGTTGAAGCATCACCAGGTACTTGGATTTATTTGGGGCATAGAGATACAAACACTCTAAATACTTACTTTTGCCAGTTACAATTACCCAAAGATCATGTCAGATGCATCAATAATAGATATTGCAAGTTTAAGAAAACATTGCACATCATCTAAAAATAGAGTTCTTCTTTTAAGAACAAAAGTAAAACAAAATATTTAGACTCACTTAACCGCTTCCCGTCCACCCTATAGCAGAAGTACTGCTACAGGGTGGCACGGGTGCGTAAAATCACGTATATATATATACAGTCATGGCCGAAATTGTTGGCACCCTTGATATTTTTCCTGAAAATCAAGTATTTCACACAAAAAAGGTATTGCATTAACACATGTTTTGCTATACACATGTTTATTCCCTTTGTATGTATTGGAACAAATATAAAACAGAGGCAGAAAAGCAAATATGACATAATGTCACACAAAACCCCAAAAATGGGCTGGACAAAAGTATTGGCACCCTTAACTTAATATTTGGTTGCACACCCTTTGGAAAACATAACTGAAATCAGTCGCTTCCTATAACCATCAATAAGCTTCTGACACCTCTCACCCGGAATTTTGGACCACTCTTCCTTTGCAAACAGCTCCAGGTCTCTCTTATTGGAAGGACACCTTTTCCCAACAGCAATTTTAAGATCTCTCCACAGGTGTTCAATGGGATTTAGATCTGGGCTCATTGCTGGCCACTTCAGAACTCTCCAGCGCTTCTTTGCCATCCATTTCTGAGTGCTTTTTGACGTATGTTTGGGGTCATTGTCCTGCTGGAAGACCCAGGATCTTGGACGCAAACCCAGCTTTCTGACACTGGGCCCTACAGTGCGACCCAAAATCCTTTGGTAATCCTCAGATTTCATGATGCCTTGCACACAGTCAAGGCACCCAGTGCCAGAGGCAGCAAAACAACCCCAAAACATCATTGAACCTCCACCATATTTTACCGTAGGTACTGTGTTTTGTTCTTTGTAGGCCTCATTCCGTTTTCGGTAAACAGTAGAATGATGTGCTTTACCGAAAAGCTCTATCTTGGTCTCATCTGTCCACAAGACGTTTTCCCAGAAGGCTTTTGGCTTACTCAAGTACATTTTGGCAAACTGTAGTCTTGCTTTTTTATGTCTCTGTGTCAGCAGTGGGGTCCTCCTGGGTCTCCTGCCATAGCGTTTCATTTCATTTAAATGTCGACGGATAGTTCGCGCTGACACTGATGCTCCCTGAGCCTGCAGGACAGCTTGAATGTCTTTGGAACATGTTTGGGGCTGCTTATCCACCATCCGGACTATTCTGCGTTGCAATCTTTCATCAATTTTCCTCATCCGTCCACGACCAGGGAGATTAGCTACAGTGCCATGGGTTGCAAACTTCTTGATAATGTTGCGCACTGTGGACAAAGGCAAATCTAGTTCTCTGGAGATGGACTTGTAACCTTGAGATTGTTGATATTTTGCCACAATTTTGGTTCTCAGGTCCTCAGACAGTTCTCGTCTCCTCTTTCTGTTGTCCATGCTTAGTGTGGCACAGACAGACACACAATGCAAAGGTTAAGTGAACGTCTCTCCTTTTTATCTGCTTTCAGGTGTGATTTCTATATTGCCCACACCTGTTACTTGCCCCAGGTGAGTTTACAGGAGCATCACATGCTTGTAACATTCTTATTTATCCGCAGTTGTGAAAGGGTGCCAATACTTTTGTCCAGCCCATTTTTGGAGGTTTGTGTGACATTATGTCGAATTTGCTTTCTTTCCTCCCTTTTTTTGTTTTGTCCCAATACACACAAAGGGAATAAACATGTGTATAGCAAAACATGTGTTAATGCAATACGTTTCGTGAGAAATACATGATTTCCTGGAGAAATATCAAGGGTGCCAACAATTTCGGCCATGACTGTATATATATATACACGGCCTCGGCTGTCAGTCACCGGGTCCTGACTGGTGATTACTCACCAGCACCCGCTGATTACCGGGCATCTCCAACGGGGGGGGGGGGCAGAACTGTAAACAACATAGTTCTCTCCCCTGTCAGCTCCTGTCAGCTTCTGCACACTGCTTTGCATGGCTGTGCATAGAACAGCCATACAAAGCAGTGTGCTTATAGTGAAGCACACACACAGCACACATATAACCCATTGATCGCCCAGTGCCATTAGTACAGTGTCAGTGCTTTTAATTAGCACTGATCACTGTATGGGTGTCACTGGGGATGTCAGTGACACCAAGTCAGTTGCCCCTTAGTGTCAGAATGTCCGCCGCAGTCCCACAATCCCACTATAAGTCCCTGATCGCCGCCATTGCTAGCAAAAAAAAAAAAAATCTCAGTATATATCTTGCCATTTGTAAACGATACAACTTACATGTAAACCAATTAATTTACACGTATTGGAATTTCTTTTTGCAAAGACATGCAGCAGAATACATTTTGGCCTAAATTTATGATGAAATTAGATTTTTTATCATTTTGTTCTAGACATGTTTAATAGAAAAAAGTCAAAAATATTGTTTCTTTCTCAAAACTGTTGGACTTTTTTTTTATAGCACAAAAAGTAAAAAATGCACAGGTAATCAAATACCACCAAAAGAAAGCTCTATTTGTGGGAAAAAAAGGATGTAAATTTCATTTGGGTGCTGCATGATCGCGCAATTGTAAATCAAAGTAACGCAGCACCGTAACACAAAAAATGGCCTGGTCAGGAAAGAGGGTAAATCCTCTGGAGGGCAAGTGGTTAATACATTTTTGTCCCAAAACCAAATTTACCATAATAAATCAGCAGATGGTAAAGGTCTTGGCTGCACCTAATGAGGCCAAGGTCTATTTAGTTCATGAACTGTTCCTACATGCACCTGACTTACATTGATAGATGCTGTCTTTTCGGATTCAAAACTGGGCTGACCTGGATGGACTCTACTAAGTATGAATTTACTGAGCTGCATAACAATTACTTTAGTTAATTATCAGGTTTAAGTAGAACAATAAATTTGGCATCATACAGGGCATCATATCTGAATGTACTCATAAGTTTGTATTGATGTGAAGGGATTGCTGTATGAGAAGTATAGTTTCAATGACATTATTACTATTTAACCAGGAAAACTGGTTGCATGTTATTTGTTTAAATCCAGAGGTCCTGCATCATTTTACTTTGTCATAAACTGATTGCAGCTCAGCTTTCAGAGACATCGAAAAGAGGTCCACACAGTAGAGTGGCTGAAATTAGAAGGCAAGGTGGGGACATTACACTGTCTGGGTATAGAGGGAACAATGAGAACTAGTGCTTCTCAGCATCCATGTAACACAACTGGAATGCATACTGTTTGGGGCAGAGTGTGGAGAAGCTGGAAACCTGGTGAAAAATGTTTTTTGCTAAATGGACTTTTACATAGGAAAGAACTATGTTTACCACTAAGAATTAGTTGGCAACGTCTTTGTAAAAGAGGATGAAAATATGTATTTGAAGGTAAACTCTAATGTTAAAAAATAAATTTTTGCCATTCAAAAGTTAAAATAGGCACCTCTCATGGAAAGATTCTTTAGTGCTGTCCCCATAACCTGGGAGAGTGTTATCAAGCTGCCATAAGTCATATAGAAAAATCCAAACTAAATATCAGGCAGTAATAATTATCACTGTTCCGAGTATACTAATGCATTTGTAAACAAAAGATAATATGTCATAGCCAACGATAACTAGACCAATAAAATTAAATGCTTGGCAAAAATGTCCAGGAGCTGCAACAGATGCAAGGTAAGTCCATACAGCAAGCATACAGATTGACTACTAGCACTTTTTATAGAAACACCTGATACCTAAAGGAAAGGGTCTTGTCTAATATAACAACATGAGTCATGTAGAGGGATCCTAATCAAACCCCTGGACCAGGGAAATGAGGAACACACCCATCCAGCCCTTTCATGGTGGGTACAGTTTCCTATGGGCCACAAAAAGGTGTCACAAAAAGTATGCTGAGGTGCCACATTGATTAGTGGAAATGGTAAAAGGCAAATTTTCATAGTGCACACAATGAACCACCATCATCATCAATTCACTCTAAGAAGCCTTTTCCTATTGTACCAATAGTCTTGCAGTCCAGAGAAGAGTTGCCCTGTGCCAACAATCACTTTTACCAGCTTAGCCACTTGTTCCTTTAGATTCACTAGTGACTAGTGACTTAAAGGAACATTACACCAGTAAACTGCTGCTTCCAGGGGGAGTGCTGTTCTTCCCTCTCTTTATTACATTGTTCCTCAGAGAATAACAATCAACACTTCCTCTCACTGTGCACCAACTGAGCCCCATCAGAAGACTCTTCACTGCCTTTAAAGAACATTGATTATTTTGGGGGTAAAGAGCTCTTTTCCTTATTTCAGGCTATCTCCTTGCCATTAGGTCCTGAGGGACAAAGTTAGCTAGTCCACCCGTTTGATAGATCTCACTGCTCACTGAGGACTGTAAGACCACCTCAGGTTGAAGGTATTGGGTTAGTTTCTGACAAGCAAACCTGTTAGCACTAACTGAGATTCTGTGATAAGTGTTGTCTTCCTTATTTCAAACTGATACAACTAACAACTGATTTTCCTCATGCCAATTATGTTTATGCTGTGGAACCAAGCTATATTGAAGTTTTCTATAAACCTCTTATTAGTTTACTTCAATCAGTGTGAGAGTTTACTTTCTGGTGGTGATTTATGCTAGTTAAGAGTGTACTGTGGTGTCAGTAGGGGTTGGGCTTTCAGAGAGGGGTCCAGAGGCACAGGGAGCCCTAAAATAATTCAGCAACTCCTAAGCGGGTAGTGTTACACAGGTAGATATGTAAAGCCCAGCATGTGCCACCCACTGCCAGTCCTGTTCTAAATGATGTCTGAAAGGTGCAATTTTACCGCTCAGGGTGGCCAGCCTGACATATTTTATTATTGCTGTCCTGGGGGACAAATGACCCTTGCTTTCCAGGCCAGTCCTTCCTTGTACTGAAATTGTTTTACTACAAATTATGGTTTCAATTATGTGCACTAGGGCTCTTAGATATGAATGTGACAAGACAAGATTGGAACTTTTTGGCTTAGTGACTAGCACTTTTGCCTTGCAGCACTGTGGTCCCCTCTTTGGAGTGTGGCCAGGACACTATCTGCATAGCGTTTGCATGTTTTCCCTGTGCTTGTAGTGATTTTCTCTGGTCTCCTCCTGAAATTCAGAGATATGCTGGTAGGTTAATTGGATCCTTTCTAAGTTAGTCCTAGTGTGTATGAATGTATGTATGCATGTAAGACAGGGCATTAGACTGTAAATTCCTTTAGAGTAGGGACGAGTGTGAAAGTACAGTTTGTAAAGTACTACATAAATTGTCTGCACCATATAAATACCTATAACAAATTAAATAAAAAATACATTATTTTGCACTCAGATTTTTTCAGACCGTCTGACTGTCGTAGTGCAGTCATGTTGTGCTCTATGAGGGCTGCCAGATCTACAATAGTTTGCACTTAATGTAAATCTGCACCCCTGTCACCTGATGTGTCACAGTGGGTGTAGGAGACCTTCCCATTGCTCTGATCTGCATGAGAAGCAAGTGTATGCACTGGTATCCATGTGAAGAAAAAATAGGAATTCCAGTTCTTACATATACATTATGGTGACCCCAGGGCACCACAGTAACAGCATAATGTGTGGGGAGGAGTAAAGGTTTGGCTTGGTACTTACAAGACATTGCACATAAATATTTTTGTAGAATACCTAGTACATCCAGTCACTTAATGTGAGATCTGTGAGTATTTAAATTTCTAAAGACGGCATATCCCATGGTACCTTGCTACCTGCAAGCAGGAATTCTTGTACAGAATCTGCCTCCTGAAAGTCTTCCTCTTTAGTTCAGAAGGCAGGCTCTGTGAAATGTGTGGGATCTTCACAAAGTTATTTTACAAACTTCAAGATCATTCAGATTAATATGAGTAGCTAGAAATAATTGAGATGCAATGTAAAAATAAATATATGATTTTCCATTTCACCAGAGATACACTTTAAGCTCACCTATCTCCATTAAGAAAATTTTATTTTTTTTTAATCTAACTCTTCAGCCACTAAACATGTCAAAGATGCTTCCACTTTGCCTGACAGCAATCAAAAAGCATTTCTAGAGGTACCTGATGTCCATTTCCTTTGATAAATGAGCAGCAGAATAGGGTTCAATCACTGATTTTCAAAGGTCATAGTCTTTATTTTCCCTTCATACCTCAAAGGATCTAACAGCATCAGCAAGAACATTTTATTGTAATGTTTGCAGAAGAGGAATGGGTTAAATGACAAGACAGGAGAATCCCTAAGGCAAAAGTGTCTGCTGTTCAGACTCATTATAATTAGTCAACTTCAAGCATTGTTCCCTGTTTACACAGGCTAGGAACAATGTTTATCAAGAGATGTATTGTTTCTGTATTGTCAAGATCCTCAGCAGGGATGAGTGGCAGTGGGAGTGCAGCCAATGCTCTCAAGATCAGGTACAGAGAATATGATCGATTAAAAGCTGCCAGAGTTCTAACCACAAGCACAAATTAATAATTGTTGCTAGCATGAATGATATATTAATTATGGTAGGGTTTATTCTCAAAAGGTACTCCATAGACAAGAATTATGACAGAGGAATCTAAAGTAATGGATGCCATTGTTTAGCTGTGATCCTGTTTTCCGAGAAGTAAATATTAAAACTTGACACATAAGATTGATAGCTAGGGGATATTTTTTAGAAAACCATTTTGCTTTAATAAAATTTTCAGAAGAAAAAAATTTGCCACAAACACAGAGTGTGTACAAATAACCAACAACATGAAAGTCTACAATAGAGGAGCAAATTGTCATGGAGGTTTTCCTCAAGAGGGAATTTATTGTTCCAGTTAACCATCAATGACAGTGACACATACGTATTATAGTGTATAAAGCAATAAAGGCTGAGAAACATTTATCTCAAAACCTGATAGCTGGTGATCAACAGTTAGAGGTACCTAGTGTTAATCTAGCAAGTACCAAGGAATATGGTACTTCAACATTAAAGAATGAGGGAGATATTAACTTCTCAAGCCCAAGGTTCCCAGATGTTTTCAAACTGCGTGACCTTATCAAGGAATACACTGACCTCTTTTTCTTGGAGCATTTTTCAGACCATTTTTTGTCTGGTGGCTTTAAGAAAAAAACATTTTAGTTGAGCTCCAGAGGTATTAAATGCAACTTTGCTTGATTTTAAAACAGTGCAATAAGCTACCAATGTGAAATCATTGCTCCAGTCTACACCCAGCTAAGCTATTTTTGGTTGCCATTGTTTTCTTCACACTAATGCTTCTTGAAAAATGTGAGTGTGTCACTGGGCAAAAGCTCAGGCAGGTTGGCATCAAAACTGCATATGCTGCACAGCATACTGGTTTATGGAGGTGACTACGGTACCATATAAATATTCAAGCTTATATCACATTAAAGGGAATCTTCTTTATTTCCTTCAATACAGTTTTATTGTTTTTTCAAGAGCATTTTGTTTCCAAAAAAAGTAGTAAAAAGCATGAGAAACTTGTCTTGTGAATAATACATTTTATCCTGTAACAATTACAATTAGAGATTGATTGGGCTTACAGAGTAGAAGTAGCCAAACTACAGTAAGTGATTCTTACCACTAATTTTTTGTAAAAAAAATAGGATAAGGTAAGGCAATAGGAAGGAGGAGATAATACAGAAATAGGGGTTAAGCCTGGGATTTCCTCATCCCCAGGGGGAAAGCAAAAGTAAAAATGGGGTAATGAAAGTAAAGTGAAAAAGGGAGGGAAAAAGAAAAAAAAAAGGGGTGGGTTTCTTTTTTGTATTTTCTTTATTGCATTCAGGGCAAACAAATAAAGTGGTTCCAAAGCCTTAAGGTTTTTTCTGCATTACGGTAGAAAACCTTCCTATAGGGCACCTGCTGAAGAGGAGGAGCAGGGACTGCTGGCAGGGGACCCCAGAAGGGGAGGATTGGGGCTGCTCTGTGCAAAACCATTGCAAGGAACTGGTGAGTATAACATGTTTATTATTTTTTTTTTTTTAATGAAAGTTTAGAATTGCTTTACAAGTTTTTTTATTTATAATCAGGTAGATAAATAATTTGACCGTAGGTGATGCTGGTTTATTTCCCTGTTTATGACCAAACCATATTACTACTCTACTGTAACTCATCTGTGCAATTTGATCTTCTGCTATTCACATGACGTAAGCTATGCCCTCTCTCCTCCCTCTTGCTAGCTTAAGCCAGCCATAGATGGAGTGGTTGCAGGAAAGAAAATCATTTGATTTCCCCATCAATACTGACTGTTGATGGGGAGCCGTTCCCACTGAGAGAACACAGTGATTACTGCTTGAGGCTATCATAGCAATTATAGCAATAATTGCATGTAAAACCTGATAGGCTAGTTGTACCCAAGGTGATCGATCGATCGATCAATCAACTTGGGTAAATTCAGCCTGTCCATAGGTGGTTCGAATCTTGGCCAGTTCCTGCTGGATCAGCTGAGATCCAAACCGTCTATGACTGGCTTTACACAGACCCAGAGAATTTCAGTTAGACAAAAGCAGTCACTCAAGTGAGCAGGCAATGCTGGGCTTTATAATTAGCATACCAAGCATGCTCTACAGACTGTCATAAAACCACCTTGTACTGGAAGTTGCCCTTTTTTTGTGAAATAAAGATTTTATGCAAATAATGAAAACATAATTAAACAATCCATTTATAACAGTAAAAATGTGATATCACACAAACTGAAACCCAGGCAATATTAGCTTATTCACAAGTTATGGAAAGACGTTTTAACAGAAAATTCTATATTTTAGGAGTTTAAAAAAATTGGACTACTACCAGTTTTAAAAGCAAAATTGGCTGAAGAAGTACCTAAGGCAATAATTGATGTAAATGGCTGACAGTTGCAACAAGTGCCTTATCTATGAACACATAACTGTAAGGGTTATGGAAGGAAAATCTCACTGGAAGAATATCCAAGGTTTATTAAAAGCTAGGTGTTCACTCTCACCTATAACTACATTTATTTTCAGTGAAATGAACCTTTATATTAGAAATTAGAAGTATTATTGTAGAGGCAACAGAGTAAGACCCAGCCCCCCCCCCCCCTCTCCTCCAGGCGTAGGGGTCCATACATAAGGGCCTTTAATAGTTTGGCTCTGAAAACCACAGGTCAAAAATACTTTTGGTTTTCAAGGCACAACTTATAAATAATTGTAGGATAACACCTATCACTGTGCCCTATTTAAGGCATACCTAAATTGCTGCATTCTGGAGTTCAAGAGCATGACAATGAATGTGCTGCAGCACAAACTTGCCAAATGTGGCGGGAGTTTAAATGTACTGTCATTGGTGCTGAACTTGGGTGGGATCACAATTTGGGATTGTTTACTGGTGTGAATGAGCCCTACGTGATAAAGGATGTGCCAAGTACACAGGACGGGGGGGAGCCCAAGTCCAAAGTTGTACTGATGCCCTTAAAGTATAACTAAAGGCAAAACTTTAGTTTTGGATAAAGTGAAGATGGATCTGAACACCTGTCATGTTTGTATTGCTACCACTGCCAGTGTTAGGGAGATTCGCCCTTTTCATTTTCCTGTTTACCATTATGATCAAAAAGGAAAGTAAATAAAAATTCCAAATTTTGGGTTGTCCCCAGACCATAAATAGAGGGGAAATTTTCCAATGAGGACACTTGTTCTGGTGACCTGGGGGTCCCCAATGGATTCCAATGCATTCAATTTGCAGGGAAAGGTAAATCTCTTCAGTGGGACACAGATGACATAAAAAAAAAAAATGACAGGCATTATAACCCTCTCTCACTCTATCCAAAATGAAAAAAAAAAGTTTTGTGTATAGTTCTACTTTAAATCTCTTGCTAAACAACTGACTGAAGCACAGCGAAAAGAGCATGGGTAGCATTCAAATTAGCGGAAACCATAACTACTAATTTGTTTTACTGAGATCACATTAGTGAAACAAGATTTCTGACTGGCTGCTATGAGTTGCTGAGCTATGCACATTCCCATTTAGATAACCACATACATGTAAACTACACTATATATATATTTAAATAACTGAAAAAAATCACATCAACTTCCAAATGCTCTTTTAGTCAGTATAGTTGTATTGATTTTGCACAGTGTATTAAATATGAAGTAATTATACTACACTCTACTTTACTTCATTCAACCCAGCTTACTTGTCAGGATTTTAGATTTACTTACAGTATAATTTTACATGCCCTAGGCACCCTAGTAAAACATGTAGATTTTCATATTATGTGCTATACATGCAACATCAAACAGTTTGTGTTTTTACGTTTTAAATGAATATGTATTACCTGCATAGTGTTGATGGGCTCTAATATGGTTACCCTGGGAACTGGGATGAGCAGAAGGAATTTTTGTAATTACACCGTTCATTATGAGAGACAGTGGTGCACCATTCTATGCCACCTGAGTCTTGTCTATTTAAGACAATGACAAATGATCATTTGCATTACAGAGATCAAGTGTGGATAGGGCAGGGTCACATGCTTTACATGACACCTGAGGAGATCATCAGTTGCTGCAGTGGCTGGTGTGGCGACACTACCCACCAGTCACTAAGGTATCGTGTCTGGCATTTCAACAAAGCATCAATTGAACCCTGCTGAATGATAATTATTCCAATCACCAGATTTCTAACGCTATGTTAGACATGCAATGGATTCTTTAGAGGAACATGACTTACAAATTCACAAATAATCCACGTCGTAAAACAAATAAAAATAAACTTTATAATAGGCTTTAGGTTTAAAACATCTTAAAAAATCAATAAGAGACACAACTCTGAAAAAGAAATATAAAAACAATATCAATAAACAGTGGAGAGCTCATGATTGCATTGAACAATCATTAAATTACTGCATAACTGTGGCTCAAGGGAAATAACGCTATGACTGTTTTAAACCCCTCAATGATATTTTGTTCAACGTGTTTGGAATTGTAAGGAATAACTGTACTAAAGACGGAAGGTAGTGGGACACCAGTAAGTATCATATCTCTAAATTTAGCTTCAGACATTACATGCCCTGGATTTCACTGCTATGACATAAACATGTGGCAAATATTTAATAAATTATTGTTTTAATAAATGTCTGGACTGCCTTCTAAGGAGGGAGTGGTCAACTAGAACCCCCAACCCCTTTGCCAAATTTAAAAAAAAATAAATTTTTGCTGTAGGCAGTGTTTGATGGGTCTATTCAAACAGTGGCTAGTTTTATCTTTAGATGATTTCAGCAATTTTATTTCCACACCATAGCCACTTGTTCTTTTGTCTTGGAGTTTTGGGAAATCCTACTTGTCTTGTTATATTCTTCTTATTATCCAATAAGAGTGGAGCCTATGGCACGGCTGCAGCAGGTGTGCAGATCAAGACGCTGAAGTGCAAAAATGTAACCAATATAGTTTTTGGTACATTTTAAAGTCTACAACATTTACCAAAAACTGAAATTTTGCTGTTGGGCATATTGACCCTTTAGTGAAGTGAAAAAGATAGTTATAGGCTGAAAAAAATCTAGCCTCCAGTAGTTTATGAATATTTAAAGTGGTTATAAAGGCAGAATGCATTCTATGTATTAAGGTAAAAAACATTCTGTATGCAACTCCCCGCAGCCCTGCTAAATACTTACCGATCTCAATCCAGCGATGTGCACAAGAGCAGCAGCTCCCTCTGCTCTCTCTCTCCTCATCAGACATTGGTCATTGGTTCCTGCTGCTGTCAATCACAGCCAGTAAGAAGACAGTGGGGGTGGGACTGAGCTGCGTTGTGTGTCTATGGACAGACAGAGATGGCTTGGGAGTGTTTACAGAGAAGTGCTCCCATAGCAAGCAGCTTGCAATGGGGGGCACTCAGCCAGGAGCACCAGTGGTTGACCCCATAAGAGAAGGATCAGGGCTGCTCTGTGCAAAATGATTGTACAGAGCAAGAAGTATGACATGTTTCTTGTTTTGAAAAAAATTCAAATGCTGACTTTACAATCACTTTAAGTGAGAAAAGTCAAGTTGAGGGTGTTCATAATGAATGCTCATAATACTGATCAACCTCAATATTTGATCATGCCAAAAAAGGGCAAAGTACTTTCAGCTATATCTCATAGACCTTTTTTGTGACACATATGCCCTTACAGGATTATCACCATTTCCCATTCAAATGTTCTCTTATTCTAATAGTTTTTCTAGTTTGTATGCAGGAAATGCTTAGTCTGGAAATTTATACATACACAGTATCTCACAGAAGTGAGTACACCCCAGGGGCGGACTGACCATTTGGAAACTCGGGCACTGCCCGAGGGCCCGGGTCAGTAGGGGGGCCCCATGAGATGCCCCTGGTACCTTTTTCATAGGCTTTTTTGAGTTTGGGCAAGGACACAGGGACCCCATGATCCCCTATTGCCCGAGGGCCCCATGAATTGTCAGTCCACCCCTGGTACACCCCTCACATTTTTGTAAATATTTTATTATATCTTTTCATGTGACAACACTGAAGAAATGACACTTTGCTACAATGCAAAGTAGTGAGTGTACAGCTGGTATAACAGTGTAAATTTGCTGTCCCCTCAAAATAACTCAACACACAGCCATTAATATCTAAATCGCTGGCAACAAAAGTGAATACACCCCTAAGTGAAAAAGTCCAAATTGGGCCCAAAGTGTCAATATTTTGTATGGCCACCATTATTTTCCAGCACTGCCTTAACCCTCTTGGGCATGGAGTTCACCAGAGCTTCACAGGTTGCCACTGGAGTCCTCTTCAACTCCTCCATGATGACATCACAGAGCTGGTGGATGTTAGACACCTTGCCCTCCTCCACTCTCCATTTGAGGATGCCCCACAGATGCTCAATAGGGTTTAGGTCTGGAGACATGCTTGGCCAGTCCATCACCTTTACCCTCAGCTTCTTTAGCAAGGCAGTGGTCATCTTGGAGGTGTGTTTAGGGTCGTTATCATGTTGGAATACTGCCCTGCGGCCCAGTCTTTGAAGGGAGGGGATCATGCTCTCCTTCAGTATGTCACAGTACATGTTGGCATTCATGGTTCCCTCAATGAACTGTAGCTCCCCAGTGCCAGCAGCACTCATGCAGCCCCAGACCATGACACTCTCACCACCATGCTTGACTGTAGACAAGACACACTTGTCTTTGTACGCCTCACCTGGTTGCAGCCACACACGATTGACACCATCTGAACAAAATAAGTTTATCTTGGTCTCATCAGACCAGAGGACATGGTTCCAGTAATCCATGTCCTTAGTCTGCTTGTCTTCAGCAAAGTGTTTGCGGGCTTTATTGTGCATCATCTTTAGAAGAGGCTTCCTTCTGGGACGACAGCCATGCAGACCAATTTCATGCAGTGTTAGGCTTATGGTCTGAGCACTGACAGGCTGACCCCCCACCCCTTCAACTTCTGCAGCAATTCTGGCAGCACTCATATGTCTATTTCCCAAAGACAACCTCTGGATATGACACTGAGCACGTGCACTCAACTTCTTTGGTCGACCATGGTGAGGCCTGTTCTGAGTAGAACCTGTCCTGTTAAATCGCTGTATGGTCTTTGCCACCATGCTGCAGCTGTTTCAGGGTCTTGGCAATCCTCTTATAGCCTAGGCCATCTTTATGTAGAGCAACAATTCTTTTTTTTCAGATCCTCAGAGAGTTCTGCTCCCCATTCACACCTGAGACCTTGTAACACTAACGATTCACATGACACCGGGGAGGGAAAATGGTTAATGGGCCCAATTTGTACATTTTCACTTAGGGGTGTACTCACTTTTGTTGCCAGCGGTTTAGACATTAATGGCTGCGTATTGAGTTATTTTGAGGGGACAGCAAATTTACACTGTTATACAAGCTGTACACTTACTACTTTACATTGTAGCAAAGTGTCATTGCTTCAGTTTTGTCACATGAAAAGATCTAATAAAATAGTTACAAAAATGTGAAGGGTGTACTCACTTCTGTGAAATTTTATATATATATATATATATATATATATATATATATATATATATATATATATATATATATACAGTGGGTAAAATAATTATTTGATCCCCTGCAAATTTTCTAAGTTTGCCCACTCACAAAGAAATGATGGGTCTATAATTTTTATCATAGGTATATTTTAAATGATAGAGATGAAATATCAACCAAAAATACAGAAAAAACACATGATACAAATGTTATAAATTGAGTTGCAGTTCAGTGAGCAAAATAAGTATTTGATCCCCAAGCAAAACATGACTTAGTACTTGGTGGAGAAACCCTTGTTGGCGAGCACAGAGATAAGACATTTCTTGTAGTTGGTTACCAGGTTTGTACACATCTCAGAAGGGATTTTGGTCCACTCTCCTTTACAGATCTTCTCTAAATCCTTAAGGTTTCTTAGCTGTCACTTGGCAACGTGAAGTTTCAGCTCCTTCCATAAATTTTTTCTATAGGATTAACGTCTGGAGACTGGCTAGGCCACTCCATGACCATAATGTGCTTCTTCGTGAGCCATTCCTTTGTTGCCTTGGCGGTATGTTTTAGGTCATTGTCATGCTGGAAGACCCATCCACGACCCATCCCCAGTGTTCTGGCTGAGGGAAAAATGTTCTCATCCAAGATTTTACAGTACATGGCCTCGTCCATTGGCCCTTTAATGCGGCAAAACCGGCCTGTACCTTTAGCAGAGATACAGCCCCAAAGCTTAATGTTTCCAACTCCATGCTTGACTGTAGGGATGGTGTTCTTAGGGTCATAGTCAGTATTTTTCTTCCTCCAAACACGGTGAGTTGAGTTAATGCCAATTTTGGTCTCATCTGACCACAGCACTTTCTCCCAATCCTTCTCTGAATCATTTACAGTAGATGTTCATTGGTAAACTGCAGACTGGCCTGTACATGAAACTTTTTGAGGAAGGGGACCTTGTGGGCGCTGCAGGATTTCATTCCATGGTGGCGTGTTGTGTTACCAATGTTTTTTTTGGTGACTGTGGTTATAACTGCTTTGAGATAATTCACAAGCTTCTCCCTTGTAGTTCTGGGCTGATCCCTCACATTTCTCATGATCATCCTTACCCCATGAGGCAAAACCTTGCATGGAGCTCCAGACCAAGGACGACTGATGGTTATTTTGTATTTCTCCCATTTGCGAATAATCGCTCCAACAGTTGTCTCCTTCTCACCAAGTTACTTGCTTATGGTCTTGTAGCCCATTCTGGCCTTGTGCAGGTCTACAATCCTGTTCCTGATGTTCTTTGACAGCTCTTTGGTCTTAGTGAGGTTTGAATGGAAGAAAGAGATTCTGTGGGCAGGTGTCTTTTATACACATAACAAGTTGTCGCTTGGAGCATCTTCTTAAATTGACAGGACTAATCTCTATACCACATGAGCACATAGCCAGTCTGTGGGAGCCAGAATTATTGCTGGTTGATAGAGGGTCAAATATTTATTTTACTCACTGAACTGCAACTCAGTTTTATAACATTTGTAACATCCATGTGTTTTTTTCTGGACCTTTGGTTGATATTCTGTCTCTATCACTTAAAATACACCTGTGATAAAAATTATAGGCCCTAAATCTCTTTGTATTTGGACAAACTTACAAAATTTGCAGGGGATCAGATAATTATTTTCCCCACTGTATATATATATATATATATATATATATATATATCACTTCTATTTTAAATGTACATTGCAGCAATATACAGTTAGCTTATTTGATTGACAAGTGAAGAGTTGAACAGAGACAGCGCACTTACATAGCAGTGCGCTCTTTTTTTTCCCAGGTTTTCCGCTGTCATTTGTGTCAGTGAAGAACAAGCTCCTGTGGTACTGCCAGGCTCCTCTCTGTCAGGGGCCTGGGGCCTGGCCTAATTCATTGCGCTGCACTTTAATTAAACTGCAGTAGAGTAGTTTCCCTGGTAAAGTAAGTGTGGGAAGAGAATGTGTGTCAAAAGAGACATGCCTCTTACTGTGCACGTTTTATTGTTGCACCGCAGTTAATGTATTGTGGGAATTCCCATGGAGCCACTGATAAACTGTATTATCAAGCTCCATAAAACAGGCAGTCTACCAGTGCAGGTTACTGTAGTTTGCAATTCCATTAATCCTCCTAATTTATTATATTATGGTTCTATGTGAGGTCTCTAGCATTTATTATTCCCCTTTCATCCCAATAAACCTGCTTGTTTCTGCTCTTACATAGACGATCTTATTATTTGTTGTGTCTGTTTGCGAAAATCTTTCAGCCGTGGGCAGGAAAATAAAATTACTGGCTACGAATGTAAACTGCAACTGACATCTTTTTCTGCCATAAAAATTAAACAATATTATTTTAGTTGTTGAACGGGTAAAAATTGCCTCTCTGCACAGACTTATTGAATTTTTATTTACTTATATTTCTTCTAGAGGATTTTTACAAAGTGTAGTTATGTGCTGGACGTAAACCTTTTAAAGCTATAAATGTTTAAACCGGTATATTGGATTTTTCAAGTTTACCATTTTATTGCTGCCTGTGTGTTGAAAAATATATTTATTCAGAAATTGTTCCTGCATCTTTGTCTGTCTTTCTGTCTGTGGACTTCAGTGTCTGTTGTCCCTTGGAAAGCCCTTATGCTTTGTTTTTCTAAAGGAGTAATTAGCAGTAGTAGAATTAGGGTTCACAGCACTCGAATCATAAATAGATACAGACTTATCCACCTTACCAACCACTCCGTTTCCGCCACCCCCCTCTGCCAATCCCTCCACTGGCATCCAATTGCCCAACATATCAAATTCAAAATGCTAACACTGACGTACAAAGCTGTCCATAATTCTGCCCCAAACTACATCACCGACCTAATATCCAAATGCCATCCAAAACGCACTCTCCACTCATTACAAGACCTCCTTCTCTCTAGTTCCCTGATCTCCTCCTCCCATGCCTACCTCCAGGACTTCTACAGGGTGTCACCCATCCTCTGGAACTCCCTACCCCAATTCATCTGATTATCACCTACTCTCCTCATCTTTAGGCACACCCTGAAAACCCACCTCTTCAGGGAAGCCTACCCCAGCCCCATGCTAATTGCCGATCTCCTCCATTCTTCCTACCACTCCATCCCCCACAGCTTTTCCTCCTGTACCACTATCCCCTCCCTCCTAGATTGTAAGCTCCAAGGAGCAGGGCCCTCGAACCCCTCGTGTATCTCATTGTAGTGTTATTGTACTGTCTCATGTATTGTCTCCCATTGTAATGTACAGCACTGAGCGAACTGTTGGCACTTTATAAATACTGTATTATAATAATAATACAGTGTAAGGTCATGCCACAACTCCTGTTGCCATCCATTATAGGACTCTACACATTGGCCTTTATGCTACAGTATAATAGCCACATGCCGTCCAGCCACTGTATAAATACGGTGGCAGGGCGGCACGGCTGGGCAAAACCACATTTTAAAACGTGTGTTTTGTAAACAGGTAGGGGGGCAAGTGCGAGGCGTGCCGCCGCCCTACCTGTCCTGCCGATCACAGCCGCGGTTGTCAGTCGCCGGGTCACAGCTGGTCGTTACCGGCTATGTCCCGGCGATCGGCGGCAATTGCTGACAGATTGCACAGCTGCAGTAGCTGTGCTTTCTGTCAGTTCCCTGACAGCTCCAGGACACGCTGATTGGGACAGAAGAGTTTCTCTCTCCCGATCAGCGGTGTTCCATGCAGTACACACCCCCGCCCCCTAGTAAAACACTCCCCTCACACAGTTATCCCTTTCCCTGAAAAATAAACTTAACCCCTTCCTCCCCAGTGCCATTAGTACAGTGTCAGTGTTTTTTTTTTGCACTGATCACTGTATTGGTGTCACTGGGGATGTCAGTGACCCCAAGTCAGTACCCCCCAATGTCAGAATGTCCGCCGCAGTCCCGCAGTCCCGCCATAAGTCTCTGATTGCCGCCATAAGTCACTGGGCGCCGCCATAAGTCGCTAATCGCCGCCATTATTAGTAAAAAAAACCCCTAAAAATCCCAGTAACTTTCCCGCCATTTGTAAACGCTATAACTTTCACGTAAACCAATTAATTTATACGTATTGGGTTTTTTTTTTTAGCAAAGACATGTTGCAGAATGCATTTTGGCAGAAATTTATGACTAAATTTGATTTTTAAATTTTTTTTTACTGGAGATGTTTTATAGCAAAAAGTCCAAAATATATTTTTTTTTCCTCAAAATTGTCAGCCTTTTTTTTTATAGCGCAAAAAATAAAAACCGCACAGGTGATCAAATACCACCGAAAGAAAGCTTAATTTGTGGGAAAAAAAAGGATGTTCATTTATGTACCGTATTGCATGACCGCGCAATTGTCCGTTAAACTAGCGCAGTGCTGTATAGCAAAAAAATGGCGTAAATTGCAGTATCTATACCATAGTTTGTAGACGCTATAACTTTCACACAAAGCAATCAATATACACTCATTGGGATTTTTTTTACCAAAAACATGTAGCAGAATAAATTTTGGCCTAAATTTATAACCAACTTTGAGTTTACTATATATTTTTTATAGCTGAAAGTAAAAAATATTGTTTTTCTTCAAAATTTTTGGCCTTTTTTTGTTTATAGCGTGAAAAATAAAAAGCGCACAGGTGATCAAATACCACCAAAAGAAAGCTCTATTTGTGTGAAAAAAAGGACGTAAATTTCGTTTGGGTGCAGCATTGCATGACCGCGCAATTATCAGTTGAATTAGTGCAGCGCCGAGTAGCAAAAAGAGGCCTGGTCATTAAGGGGCGTAAATCCTCTGGAGGTCAAGTGGATAGAAAGCATATTTTTCTTCCATTCACTTTTCTATTCCATTAGATTCTGGTCAGGCCTCAAAGAGTATTACTAAAAGAGAGCAAATTACACTTCATTTTAGTTAAGCTTATGTCTCATGGGCAAATGTGCCTCCTCCCCCACCCCCAATTCCTTTTACCTATTCACAATATGTTTGTTACAACCCTCTAACACTTTTTTGTTTACCAGCTTCACCGCTGCAGTCTGGAAATTCTTCCCCTCATCCTGATTTTACCACAATATTACTGAAATCTTCAGGACCTCGGAAGCCACTGCTGATGGATAGCCAATAGGAAATGTCCACAGCACCAGGCAGCAACTGGGCACCTGAAGAAGGAGCTGCCCACTGTGTAGTCTAGAAAAGGGAAAACTATTCTAGACTACACAGTGCATTATGTGACCAAGAATAAAAAAATGTGGTATTTGTAAACCCAATCACTAAATTCTCACGTGAATACAAATAAATGTTGTTGTGCCGTCCCATACCCTGTGATAATAACTCATTATAATCAATTTCATATCAGTTATGCACAATTGCAAATAAACCATGCTGAATAATCAATCATTCAATCAATCATTCAATCAATCAAATAAATGTGCAAAGTCCCAGTTCATAAATTCTATATTCAAATGTAATGATCTCTTCTCATGGATTCCCAACAATTTCACCATCCTTGCTTCAATCTTTAGCATATACAGTGTATCCTATCACCATTCCACATGTGCCCTCAACATTAAATGAGACCTGAGTGCAATCAGGTCTAAAACGCTTTTTCCCAACCCTGGGGAGGATTACAGGCTTTACTCCACCGGGCTGCAGATCATATACACTGCTTTCAAAACTCTTACGTGTATGACCCTTTAAATGCCCACTTTGCAATTAGGCTCATGCAACAAAGGATATCCCCATAGTGTAGTAAGTTAAAAAAAACAGCTTTTAATAGATAGTAATGCACTTACATGAATAAAAACAATTACCGCGGGACCGTGGCTCCCGCGCCACTTCTGGTTTCGGGACTCGTCACCTGGCTCTGCCCATGCTTCACAGTGGGGATGGCATTCTTGTTTCTATAGGTGTTGTTGACCCCTCTCCAAACATATCGTTTGGTTGTTACCATACAGCTCTGTTTTGGTCTCATCACTCATTACAGTGTGTCAGAAGCTGCCAGGTGTGTCAAGGCATGTTGTTGGGCATATTGTAACCAGGCTTTTTTGTGGCATTGGTGCAGTAAAGGCTTCTTTCTGTCAACCTGACCATGCTAATTTTTGTTCAAGAATCAACGTATTGTGCTCCTTAAAACAACCATGTCTTTTTCTAGAGCACCCTGCATTTCTCAGTTGCAGTCATGGCTCCAATCTTTCTTGGTCTACCTGACCTTGGCTTGGTATCAAGAGATTGCTGAATTTTCCGCTAATTAATAAGTGATTGAGCAGTACTGACTGGTATATTCAAGGATTTGGATATCATTTTATATTGTTTTCCATCTGTCAGGAGCACTTAGTGCTCCTGCATCACTGCTGCTGGTCTCATTCCAGCTGCCTGGTTTTGGCTGTTATACATTCTCCCTGTCTGTCCACGGACAAAGTAATTGATGTGGCCAGTCTCTGGGTGGAGACTAAATCTGTGGGAGTGCACTGGCACTGGGGGTGAGGGGGCTCACTGAACACCTTTACTGCCATTGTGCTATGTGCTTGATGTCCAGTGTACCCCTGTGCTTTTGAGGAGGGATGGGCTCCCTCCCAGCTTACCTAACCTCAATCTCTCCATTATTATACATATATTATATTCCATCCTGACTACTCTGACTCTTGCCTGCCTTGTACCTGGACTGTTTGCCTACCTGTGTGCTGGGCTTAGTTCATTCCTGCCCCACACTATAGCATTTTGTATATGGGTGGTTAACCGAGTACTGGTAGGCATGCCTGCTTGCCTTATGAGAATGGGGGCTCCTATAGGTAAAGAACACAGATGCCAGCTATAGTGCCTGACCACTTGCATTAGGGTAAGCGTGACACGTAAAGTTCAATTACCTTGCTACACAGGTCTTTTGACATTTTTTTTCTGCTTCCCATGGCTCACTATCTAACCTGCTCAGTACATCTACGTGAGAGCAAGCTTATTGACTGTTTATACACAGACACTAATTGCAAATTAAAAAGGCACTGATGTTAGAAATTAACCCTTAATTGCCATTTTAACATGTGTGTGTCACCTTGTGTGTCTGTGCCAAGGCCAAACATTCCAGGGTATGGAAACTTTTGATCAGGGTCATTTGGGTGATTTCTTTTATCATTCTGATTTATAATCAATGTGGGTAGATCACTATTGGTTCATATGATCACTGTCCTTAAATAAAAGACAGTTCTTTGCCATGATCAGACATATTTTCAATATCAATGCCAAATGTTTACGATTTCTGCAAAACATTTGAGTACAACTGACAGGACCCCTCCAAGGGGAAAGGGGGGGGGGTTGATTGGATGGTGGGCAGAGGGGGAATTGGAGTCAAGAGTTGGGCTTTAATGTAATTTCAAAATTAATTCTAAATATTCCTAAATCTTCAACTTTCATTAAAATTGTGGATGGTGATTCTGTCAGTTGTGTTCCTGTCATAGCTTTTTACAAGTTCCTGATGAAGACTACAAGATGCTGTTTTAACTCATAAAGCATTGCCACCATAAGGAAACCTGCCCTAAGAAATATCATGCAGCCATTGCTTGGGTGCGTGAAGACAGGCAGTGGCTAAGCTGACTGTAAGATCTTTAGCACTGAGGTGAGCAAAGGATGAAAGAAGGTGTTAGGGTTTACATTTACTTGAAGTCACAAATTGAGGCTCGCTAAAGGCACACAGCACTATCATTATGCAGTGGTTTCCCCAGTCATCACATCTCAAAGGTTGTTAGTGGTATTTTCTGGACGGCCATGAAAGTGAGCCTACATGGCACAAATGTTGCAGGTACAGAAATTCATTATGTGCTTATTAGAGATAAAATTTGCATAGCATAGTAATGTGAAGCTGCAGTTGGACATAAAATTGATGAGCTTTCAAGAACACATCCAGGTACAGTAACAAGTAAAAGCAATCAGCAAACTATTAATGTCATACAACAAAAAAAAGTGCAGCTGTGCTAATATTAGAAAGGTCTCCCAGTTTACCTTATCCTGAGCTTTTTTGCAATCTACTGAAGCCAGAATCCAGGGAGCACAACAAATGGTCAGTGACGGTGTACTTTCTTAAAGAGGAACTTCCCTCTTATCCCAAAAATTACAACAAGGGCATGTTCGAAAATATTTGGTAATGGTAATCTATGAACAGATAGAGATTTTTTGCATACTTCATTTTTCTTTTCTTTCCCATTATTCCTATGGTGTTCATTTTAACTAAGTCCAAATGAATCCATTTCCCTTTACTTCCTGGACCTCTGCCTAGAACTCTGGGTCTGCCTACTGGAACACGTCACAGGACCATCTCAGGATGCAGCTGCAAAGTCAGTGGCATCACAAGTACCTCAAAGAAAGTGGAATAAAGAAAGAACGTAGAAAGAAAAGTAAGAAAGAAAGTAGAAAAATAATTGTAAATGAAAGCAAAAAAAAGTTTGTTTAACCAGTTGCCGCCCGGCCTATAGCCAGATGGCGACCGGGTGAACAGCTCATCCCTCTGGGTGGACGCCATATGGCATCCTTTCCGAAGCGCGCAGTGCACATGCCCGCAGGGCCATGCTGTGGAGAGATCTGTCACCGGCCGTGTACCTCGTACATGGCCGATGACAGATCTGTGTACCGGCCCCGTTGCTACCAATCACAGCAGGTCACATGACAGTTGTATACAGTTGTGACAGTTGTATACAATGGACGGCTTCCTTTCATGCCATCCATTGTATACAAGTGAGTCTTGCTGTGAATGGTCACAGCGATCACATGCTCAAGCTGGGCCAATCACAGCCCAGCTGTGTCATGTGATTAGCCATGGCCAAATAACAGCTAATCACAAAAAAAAACCCCGAATGAATCAGTTTCATTCAGGTAAATGCTTGCTTATAGCAAAGTCATTCTTTGCTATAAGCAAATTGTGTAAAAAAAAAAAATACTGATCACTTTCCCAAAGTAGTACAATGTTACTATGGTAACATTATACTACTTTGGTCATAGTGCAATGTGAAAAAAAAAAAAGAAATAAAAAATAATATAAAAATGTAAAAAAAATTATCAAGTTTTTTTTTTGTACTGTCACCAGTCAGTGTCCCTGATCACTGTCATGCCAGTTATATGAGGACAATGTACTGCACTGGTGACAGTATGTAAAAAAAAAGTTAGTGAAAATCATTTATTTAATTTTTTCATTTTCTGAAAAATTATGACAAAAAAATTGCAACTTCAAAAAACTCGCCATGCCTCTTATGAAGTACGTCGGACTGTCTACTCTGCAAAAAGGGGTCATTTGGGGGACTGTTCTGACATTCTTGGACCTCAAGAAATTAGATTGGCTGTCAGTACTTCAGGATTGATCAATATTCAGATATCTCCCATAGTTTGTGATCTCTATAACTTTCCTACAGACTAAATAATAAATACTAACTTGGGTTATTTTCACCAAAGAAATGTAGCAGAATACATCTTGGCCTAAATTTATGAAGAACAATTATTTATTTGCAAACTTTTATAATAGAAACAAAGAAAAACGTGGAGTTTTTTTTTCAAAATTGTCGGTCTTTTTTTTGTTAATTTAGCAAAAAATAAAAACCCCAGTAGTGATTAAATACCACCAAAAAAAAGCTCTAGTTGTCTGAAGAAAATTATTAAATTTTAGTCAGGGTACAGTGTTGTATGACCGCGCAATTGTCATTTAAAGTGTGACACCGCTGAAGCCTGAAAAATGGCCTGGGCAGGAAGGGGATAAAAGTGCCCTGTATGGAAGTTTTTTTTTTTTTTTAAAGAAAAGATGGCAAACATGTCTATACTTACCTGCTGTGTGCAGTGGATTTACACAGAGCAGCCTGGATTTTCCTCTTCTTAGGGTCCCCACCAGTGCTCCTGGTCCCTCCCTCCCGTCAGCAAAACCCCTGCAAAACCCCTGACCTCTGTCTGAACAGTGCTGATTGTCACCATGGACATTTGAACAAGAGGAAGGGCAGAGAAGTCACGATCAAACAGCCTTTTTACACAATGCAGAACCTTAGGTTCCAAAGTGAGTATTACAAGCATGCTTTACTACATATACAGACTGATTTTACTGTTGTGGGTTTAGTAACACTAACAGTAAATGGGCATATCAGTAAGCTGCAGCGCAAATAATACCTACTCAGTAATCCTGCATTCGCTCTACGTGATACTACTCAGTAGTATGAGTGCCATTGGGTTTTAGTAAGCATCCAGTTCTATCCCTATTGCTATCTCTTACTTCTCTTCCTGGAGTTTTTTCTTTTTGAGCACAGGAGCACTTGGACTTTTTTCACTTATACGTGTTATTTGATCACTTTTATGTTTTATCACATGGTATATTTATATGTGGAATATTAACCCTTTAATGGTTTATCACATAAAATATAATTTATTTATAGTCTGTTATGTTTTATATGCTTTGATAGTGCCGCACAGTATACGTTGTTGTTTATGGCAGGTTTCGTATCTGGAACCTTGTGATGGCTGCTCTCTCCTCAAAATATTTATTAATCTAAGTGTGGAATTTTTCACTGATACTGTATATGACCGCGCAATTGAAGTTGCTAGTTGAAGTAGCACAGTGTTGAATAGCAAAAATTGGCCTGGTCATGAAGAGGGTAAAACCTTCTGGAGCTCAAGTGGTTAATTAGGTTTACCCCCTACCCATCATTGGCATTCTATGTATGGGGACCTTTAGGGGCAGAGTTATAAATGGCTTTATACGTTATTGTTAATGTTTTGAATAGAATGCATGAAGGTAAAAACCCTTGAGCGTTTAGAACCACTTTAACTATTGTCCAAGGGTAGTTATGCATACTCGATCCACTCTATCTATGGAGGGAGCCATGGCTGTCTCCATTGCTAATCTCGTGATTCGAGCTACCAACCACTCTTCCTCTTCTCATCTCCATTACATATTTTGTATTTCACAGAAGGTAGCTGGAAAACCTGATAAGATTGTTGGATTTATCAGTGCAAAGAAAGTTATATGGATGTCCAGAATTCTGGTATGATAAACAGTCCCCCTTCTATAATTACAGAAAAAGTATTTGGCCTCAAAAAATTAAAACAAATAGAGCCACCACATCTAAGAACTGGTCTATATATTACATTTTTAGTTTTGGGTTTAGATATCCTTTAGGTGTTTGCTGTGCAATATCCTCCTCAAGATGCAACGTGCCCTGTGATGAAACGCGTTGGGGCAGGGCTTGGATGACGTCCATACGGAACACGGCAAGTGGTCTGATATTGCATAGCATTACCTTAGAGAGTTACGATATCTATTTTAAAAGGCTATATATTTTGGTGCAAATCTGCACCTTATATATGTGAGTGCAATTCTGTTGGTGTTTTGTGTCAATGAAGTTTTTTTTAAGGATGTGGCACTATTTGTAGTATTTCTTTACATGCAATGGAGTGGAGTTTGTTGGAAGAGGTGATCAGAGGTTGACGCTGTAGCCCTGGGTGGAAAGGAGGATCATTCCGTTGTAAGGACACAAAGTGTTTATAGACCGAACACTAAGTGGGAAGTCATATCACTAAGGTGAGAGTACACCAAGTGGTGGTGGTGCACTGCAATATATGTTGCATGGTTAACACGGTGGAGGAAAGTCTGGCTGAAGTCTCATCCTGAAAGGCTGATGTTTATATCAACATTTGGACATTCATCTACACATTTTAAGATTGATTGTCACATATGCTATTATTTTTGTATGTGAGTTTTCGTATAATTTGACATCATTATAGCGGGATATTATGTAACATACTGTATTTTGCTTCACAGCTCATGGGATTGAGTATGCTCTTAATAAAACAGTGTGGCATTTTATCCATTATATCACACACGTTTACATGTTCAGCGCAACACTATTTTGTGTTTTTATTATAGGTTTGATGACTGGTATGAGAGTTCACTGAGTGCATTGCAGCTGGTTCACATTTATTTTAATATTATAATTTTGTATCATTTTCAGTTTAATTTACACATATGTACAATTTGTATGACAGATGTAGCACTATATACATGCAATTTGAGGATTTTTTGTGTTTTAAGCATAAGACATTGGTTAATTTTTATCTTTCAACACACGGGGTTGGGCTGGATCCGTAGCAGTGCACAATCAATAGATTATTGATTAACTTCCCCCTGTTTACTTCCTGTATCATCCTTCACTTTAAAATTTTCAAGGTAGATTTGAATCTGATTTGTTACTCTGAGAAGCTAGTGCAATCACACTTTTATAACAGGATTTACATAAATGAGAGACAGCAAGGAGCTTGCAGTGGGTCTGTTAGGGCATAACTCTCTCACAACAAGCATTCTCAGATCACCAAATTATAGTAACAAAAAATTGGGCGGGACTGGTGGTCTACAGCAAAATCTGGAAGCCCTGCGCAGATAAGCTATTTCCCTGTATGTATCTCAAGGCATTAATTTTAGCTTTGACTGGATCATTCCTTTACTATATCTATAATTTGTTATATAAAACTCATATTAAAAACAAACCGACTTGCTTTATTTAACACAGTTGCAGTATCTACAGTATGTAGTAAAGGCACAGATGTGCCCTGTGTGGTTCCCCTTTCTGGTCACAAGATGGAGCTAGAAGATTAATAGGCAGTGCAGGTGCCTTAGAGCCACTAAAGGTCCCCATACATAGAATGCCAATGATGGGTAGGGGGTACTTAGAGTTAATTAACCACTTGAGCTCCAGAAGGTTTTACCTTCTTCATGACCAGGTCAATTTTTGCTATTCAACACTGTGCTACTTCAACTAGCAACTTCAATTGCGCGGTCATATACAGTATCAGTGAAAAATTCCACACTTAGATTAATAAATATTTTGAGGAGAGAGCAGCCATCACAAGGTTCCAGATACGAAACCTGCCATAAACAACAACGTATACTGTGCGGCACTATCAAAGCATATAAAACATAACAGACTATAAATAAATTGTATTCTATGTGATAAACCATTAAAGAGTTAATATTCCACATATAAATATACCATGTGATAAAACATAAAAGTGATCAAATAACACGTATAAGTGAAAAAAAGTCCAATAAATACAAGTGCTCCTGTGCTCAAAAAGAAAAAACTCCAGGAAGAGAAGTAAGAGAGAGCAATAGGGATAGAACTGGATGCTTACTAAAACCCAATGGCACTCATACCACTGAGTAGCCATAAATACTTGAGGAATAAATCCCCCAAAAATCTACCCACACACCTGATGTCAAATGTATGGCGAAACGCGTAGGATATTGCCTAATGTGATGTCATCACGTAGAGCGGATGCTGGTCGGAAGGATTACTGAGTAGGTATTATTTGCGCTGCAGCTTACTGATATGCCCATTTACTGTTAGTGTTACTAAACCCACAACAGTAAAATCAGTCTGTATATGTAGTAAAGCATGCTTGTAATACTCACTTTGGAACCTAAGGGGTTAATCCTCTGCATTGTGTAAAAAGGCTGTTTGATCGTGACTTCTCTGCCCTTCCTCTTGTTCAAATGTCCATGGTGAGAATTAGCACTGTCCAGACAGAGGTCAGGGGTTTTGCATCCTCCTAGAGCAGAAAGAAAACTCCTCCTACAAGCTTTAACCAGTGCTCAGCAGAAGTCACAAGACTGCTCTAAATGCTGATGATAAAAGGAATTTAGCAGTTTATATTTACTAAAATAAATTCTGTGTACTGTGGGAGACCAGATATAGTGCATGCAGGATCATGGGTTTAGTAACACTTTAACTTAAGCAAGCTGTTCATGAATGGAAAATCATTCATGTCAAGTTGTCACCATGCGATCACTATGACCAATCATAGTGATTGCATGATACCTGGTTACCAGTAACAGTGATCCACTGGGTCCATTGGACACAGCGGTCACAGAAGGGGCCTAAACTGGAGAAAACTGAATCACGTATATATACTTGACTCCACCTGCATGTACCGCCCTGCTGCAGTAAATGTACTTGCCCCTACCAGCAGTGGGTCACTTCAGGTAGAGGGCTAGAGTATTGGCAATGAGCCACAATGGGTTCATCATAGGCACAATGCTACAGCAAGTATGTAGGCTGTCTGGATCTATCTCAGAGTTTCCACTTGGAGGCAGAAGCGGGGGGGGACTGGGACGCAGGACTTTTTGGATTACTTGCAACCCCTACTCTAGGAATGCGGGACTCTCTACAACCCCTGTCTCACACTCCTGATCCTTAACTATCAAATGCTTCTGTTTGTATCTAAGCAATTGTCTGGCTCCTGTATCCAGGATGACTTTAAGCATGTGTATATATTATTATTATGATTATTATACAGGATTTATATAGCGCCAACAGTTTGCTCAGCACTTTACAATATAACGGGTGACAATACAGCAACAGTACAGTTCAATACAAGAGGGAAAGGAGGGCATTGCTCCTTGGAGCTTACAATCTAGAAGGGAGGGGCTAGTGGTACAAAAGGTAGTAACTGTGGGGGATGGACTGGTTGGAAGAGTAGAAGATTCCATTATTAGCTGAGGGCAGGATAGGCTTCCCTGAAGAGATAGGTTTTCAGAGATCGCTTAAAAGTGAGCAGAGTAGGCTATAGTCTGATAAATTGGGGTAGAGAGTTCCAGAGGACGGTGGAAGCTCTGGAAAAGTCCTGGAGATGAGCATGGGAGGAGAAGTCAAGGGAGCTAGAGAGCAGGAGGTCTTGCGATGAGCAGAGAGTACGGTTTGGGTTATATTTAGAGACAAGATCATTGATGTAATTTTGGGCAGAGTTATAAATGGCTTTATACGTTATTGTTAATGTTTTGAATTTTATCCGTTTGGCAATGGGAAGCCAGTGGAGGATTGGCAGAGAGGAGTGGCAGATACAGAACGGTTAGTAAGGTGGATAAGTCTGGCAGCAGCATTCATGACAGACTGAAGAGGGGATAGCCTGCTATGAGGTAGGCCAATGAGGAGGGAGTTGCAATAGTCAAGGCGAGATATAACAAGGGAGTGAATAAGTTGCTTAGTGGTTTCCGAGGTTAGGAATGGGGTTTATCTTGGAGATGTTGCGGGGGTGAAGTCTACAAGATTGGGACAATGATTGGATTTGGACAGATGGGAGTGTAGGAGTACACCTAGTACCCTGGCATGAGGGGAGGGAATGATGATTGTGTTATTGATCTTGATGGAGAAGTCAGGGGAGGGGGCACGGGCTGAGGGGAATACTAAGAGCTCAGTTTTGTAAAGATTGAGTTTGAGGAAGTGGAGTGACATCCATGCCGATATGTCGCTTAGTAGGTTAGTAATGTAAGAGGAGACTGAAGGGGTGAGGTGAGGGGTAGAAAGATAGATTTGTGTGTCATCAGCATAGAGATGGTACTTAAAGCCATGGGAGTTTATCAAGTGACCAAGGGAGGAGGTGTAGATGGAGAAGAGAAGGGGTCCAAGGACAGATCCTTGAGGCACCCCTACAGAAAGAGGGAGTGAAGAGGAGGAGACAGCGTTATAGGTAATGCTGAAGGAGCGCTGCAATAGGTAGGAGGAGAACCAGGAGAGAGCAGAATCTCTGAGACCAAGAGAGTGGAGTTTTTTGAGGAGGAGGGGATGGTCAACTGTATCAAAAGCCGCAGAGGGGTCAAGTAGTTAGAGTACAGAGTAGTGGCCAGACTGTAAAGGGTCAAGAAGGTTTTTGTCGGTGAGGTGGGAGCTCAGGTGATTGTAGACTAAGCGTTCTAGGAGTTTAGAGGTAAACGGGAGCAGGGAGATGGGTCTTAAGTTGTTCAGGTTGGTGGGGTCCAGGGAGGGCTTTTTAAGTATGGAAGTGATGTGCGCATGCTTTATAGGGGAGGGGAAGGCACCGTTAGAGAGGGAAAGATTGAAGATGTGAGTGAGGGCGCATAGGATGGAAGGAGAGGGTGACCGTAGTAGTTGTGAGGGGACAGGATCCAGGGGGCAGGTAGTGAGACAGGCTTCTGAGAAAACCTTAGTGACCTCTTCGGTAGTAGCAAGGTCAAAAGAGGAAAGTGTTGAGGGAGGTCTAGTATAAGGTATGCTAAGTGGGATGGATGTCTGTGCAGTGGTGATACCCCTACGAATTACGTCAATCTTGTTTTTGAAATGATTTGCAATCTCGTGAGCAGTGAGTGAGGTACTGGGTGGAGGTGGAGAAAGTAGAGTTAAAAGTAGAGAAGAGACGACGAGGACTGGATGACAAGGTATTAATAAGAGTGAGAAAGTAGGCTTGTTTGGCAGCATGAAGGGAGGAATTGTATGTTAAGAAAGCAGATTCTGAGTTTGACTGATTGTTCAGTAAAGCATTGAAAAAGACCTCCTAGTTTGGGATTTTTTCTTCTCCTAATCTCTGTTGGGAACTCCTACTGGTAATGGACTGTATCAGCATGGTCTGCTGTGAGACTCATTGCTGCAAGGCCTTTAGTGAGTATGTGGAAGTTCAGCTGGAGTACAGTGCATCCAGAAAGTATTCACAGCGCTTAACTTTTGCCACATTTTGTTATGTTACAGCCTTATTCCAAAATGGATTAAATTCATTTTTTTCCTCAACATTCTACAAGCAATACCCCATAATGCCAACTTGAAAGAAGTTTCTTTTGAAATCTTTGCAATATATTAAACATGAAAAATGAAAAAAAACACATGTACATGAGTATTCACAGGTTTTGCTCAATACTTTGTTGAAGCACCTTTAGCACCAATTACAGCCTCAAGTCATTTTGAGTATGATACTACAAGCTTTGCACACCTATTTTTGGTCAATTTCTCCCATTCTTCTTTGCAATACCTCTCAAGCTCCATCAGGTCGGATGGGAAGTGTCGGTGCACAGTTATTTTCAGATCTCTCCAGAGATGTTCAGTCGGTTCAAGTCTGGGCTCTGGCTGGGCCACTCCAGGGCATTCAAAGAGTTGGGCCGTAGCCACTCCTTTGTTATGTGGACTGTATGCTTAGGGTTGGTGTCCTGTTGAAAGATGAACTGTCTCCCCAGTCTAAGATCCAGAGTGCTCTGGAACAGATTTTCATCAAGGATGTCTCTGTACATTGCTGTATTCATCTTTCCTTCGATCCTGACTAGTCTCCTAGTTCCTGCTGCTGAAAAACATCCCCACAGCATGATGTTGCCACCACCATGCTTCACCATGGTATTGGCCAGGTGGTGAGCTGTGCCTGGTTTCCTCCAGACATGACGCTTGTCATTCAGGCTAAAGAGTTCAATATTTGTTTCTTTTTTTTAAAATTATAAATATTTTATTGAATTTCAATATATCACATTACCCCATAACAACTCTAAAATATTCAACATTACACAATTCCCTTATACCTCTTTATTCTAAAGAAAAACCCCACCCCTCTACTCCCACTACCCATTTCTCCATTCTGCTCCCTAATTTTATTCCCCTTTTATCTCTTCACTCCTCCTCTTTTCTCTTCCCTCTCAAGGCTCCCTTCTCTTTCTTCTTTTCTTATTTCCTCTCAATTTTGCTTTAAATTGCTCTTTGAACTTATCCCATTTCTCCCACTTTTCTCTGAATCTCTCCATTCCATCTTCTTCCTCATGGTAGAGTTCCTCCATCTTATGTACATAGTCAACCCTACTTATCCAGTCTTTTCTTTTTGGTATTTCCTACTCTTGCCATCCTTTGGTATAAACCCCTTTGCTGCATTTATCAGATGAAATACCAATGAGTTCTTATATTTTTCTACTGAAGTCTCACTTTTATGGAATAAGCATATGCCTGGATCTTTCAGGACCTCAACCCCCGTTATCGCCTGAATTAAATAAATTATTTCTTCCCAATACTCCTGAATTTTAGGGCACTCCCACCATATATGTGCCATTGGGCCTTTTGTCCCACATCCTCTCCAACATAAAGGTGATTTATCTATGTGTTGTTTATGTGCCACACTTGGTGTAATGTACCACCTAGCCCGGGTGTCGGCAACATGCGGCTCTTCTGTGTGCCGGGCGCCCGCTCCCCTCCCTCCTCAAAAATCCGGCCCGCGGAGCGTGGAACATTGGCTGTCAGGATGTAGGTGGGGCAGCCAGGATGTAGGCGGGGCAGAGTGACGAACTCCTCTCTCAGTCCGCCCTGAAGACCAGAACGGCGCGGGAACACAGCGAGAGGAACGCGCGGAGCAAAGGTAAGTGAATTGAGACAATATGGGGGATGAATTACTATGTGGGGGATGAATTACTGTGTGGGGGATGAATTACTATGTGGGGGATGAATTACTATGTGGGGGATGAATTACTATGGGGGATGAATTACTATGGGGGATGAATTACTATGGGGGAAGAATTACTATATGGGGGATGAATTACTATGGGGGAAGAATTACTATATGGGGGAAGAATTACTATATGGGGGATGAATTACTATATGGGGGATGAATTACTATGGGGGATGAATTACTATGGGGGATGAATTACTATGTGGGGGATGAATTACTATGGGGGATGAATTACTATATGGGGGATGAATTACTATATGGGGGATGAATTACTATATGGGGGATGAATTACTATGGGGGATGAATTACTATATGGGGGATGAATTACTATGGGGGAAGAATTACTATATGGGGGATGAATTACTATATGGGGGATGAATTACTATGGGGGAAGAATTACTATATGGGGGATGAATTACTATATGGGGGATGAATTACTATGGGGGATGAATTACTATGTGGGGGATGAATTACTATGGGGGATGAATTACTATATGGGGGATGAATTACTATATGGGGGATGAATTACTATGGGGGATGAATTACTATATGGGGGATGTATTTTCAGTTTTAAAAATGTGGCTGTCAAAATAAATTTCAATCGTGGTTTTGGCGAGATTTGGCTCAGTTGAAAAAAAAGGTTGCCCACCACTGACCTAAGGCTATGATTGTGATTATGAAGATACACTGTGGCCCTGATTAACCCTTTGCTTACTGGGCCCTTAAACCCCCTTCATGACCAGAGTGCTTTTTGCAATATACTGTATGCAGTGTCGGATTTGTTATAAATGTTGCAATGGTTTTGCGGCTCCCAGTCTTTTTTTTCCCTTCGGAAACGGGTCCAAGTGGCTCTTTATGTCTTAAAGGTTGCAGACCCCTGACCTAGCCAAACACTTGTAATTTATTTCCACCACCCTCATTTCTACCACTCCATGTACTAATCTAAATATTTTCTTTTTCTGTTGCTCATTGAATGCTATTCCAAGTTCCCTTTCCCATTTCTCCATGTACAAAGGTGGGGCAACCCCCATCATTTCTATAAGAAGTTTATAAATTCGGGAAGTACCATGTTTCCATGTTTTATTTGTATTAAAAAGTTATTCTAATAAAATTAAATCCATCATAGGTCTTAAGGGCTTAGGGAGTGAGCTAACAAAATGTTTAACTGGAGATTTTTCCATTCATTTAACAAGGAAAACAACTCCTCCTTTTATTTTAACTCCTGAAAGGAGCGAATTTCCCCCCCATCCATTATATCCTTTAACTGTGTGTTCCCTTTTCTTATCCATTTACCGGAGATATCTTCCTTCCCTGGAGGGAAAACATCTGTGTCTATCAATGGCATAAACATAGAATTAAACTCCCACCCCATTTGCTAATGAATCATATCCCATACCCTAATTGCAATTTGTGTATACAGTAAGTGCTTTTACTATCTCCTAATATACAACATTGATGTGGAATCCATACCATCTTATCCAATTGTGTCCCACAAAATGTGTTTTCTATAATCACCCTTTTTCTTAGTGTATTATATGTCCAATCAAAAATATGTGTAAGTAACACTGCATAATAGTATCTCTTAAAATCAGGCACACTTAAACCCTCCTTATCCTTGTCCCTACATAACACTTCATAGCTTATTCTTGTTTTTTTTATTTCCCCAAATATATATCAATATCATTTTTTAAATTATTTAAAAATAGGCTCCCGGAAGTTGTAGAGGCAACATATGGAATTTATATAGGATTTTTAGGTCGATTATCATTTTTATCAAGTTTATTCATCCTATCCAAGAAGATGGTCCTACTGATAATCTTCTCAGTTCCTCCTTTATCTCGTTTATTAGTGGGATATAATTTATTTTGTATAAGTTCTTTAAGGATGAGGTCAGTTTAATCTTCAGGTATTTTAATTCTCTTTCCCTCCATGAGAAGGGAAATTCTTTTGGCAAAATTTTGTTTTCCTTTATCACGACGTTAATATTTAATATCTCTGATTGTACCGGGTTCATTTTTAAGTTTGACATCTCTCCATAGTATTTCATTATTTTCACTAAGTTAGATAATGTCAACCTTCTTGGGACAGTCACAAGAGTTGTCACTGTATCTATGTTTTATAATATCTACCTCACATGGGATACTATTGGTCGAATTGGTATACGGAGGGGTATTAATATTTCTTTGGACTAAGCATGTTGAGGCATGGACCAAATTCGAGATAACCCCACAGGGTTCTTTTTGGTGGTACTAATTCCTTAATTTATTGCACTACACTAAGATTATGGTTTGGGTAAATGTAGCGCCTACATATTTATATTTTATGTGCATGTTATAAGTGTTAATCACACTTAATTAGGGGCAGCTTCACTTAGAATTGAATACCACTAAGATAAGATTTGTATAGGGTCACCATAGTCAGCCCAAGTATTGGGGGCCATACACTACATAGAGTGATTAGTTTTAGGGGCTATTTTGTTCATACACATCCCTTCTCTACTGTACTTTTAATTTTGGTATGTACACATAGCTCCTACCTATTCTATTTTATTCAATATCAACCTAGGGTTAGCCACATAGAACAGCATATCATCCACATACGTTGCCACTTTGTGTTCTATCTCCCCTATCCGGACCCCTTTTATATCTATACTGTTTCTTACTATTGCTAAGAGGGGTTCTAAGGATAGAACAAACAAAAGAGATGAGAGCGGACACTCTTGTCTTGTCTCGTTATACATCATAAACAACTCTGATAGCAAACCATTAACCTTTACTGCAGCTGAAGGTTGGCTGTAAATCTTTCCTATCCACTCTCTCATCTTGGACCCGATTCCCAGGATCTCCAACGTGTCTAGCATAAAGCCTCAGTCTACCCTATCAAAAGCCTTCTCTGCGTTAACTGACAAGACCAGTACAGGGGGTTTTCCTCTCTTACTTTTCTATATAAGGAGCAATGACCTTAACCCATTATCTCTTCTCTCCCTCCTGGGGACAAATCCCACTTGGTCCAAATGAATCCACTCTGGTATTAGATCTTTCAGATTTTCTTTCAGATCTAGTTGCTAGGACCTTTGCGAATAATTTAGTGTCTGTATTTAACAGTGAGATAGGCCGATAACTAGCACATTGGGTCCCACCTTTCCCCTCTATTAATATTAGCATAATATATGATTGCAATGACTCCTCCCTCATCTCCGTCCCTTTTCCTAATGCATTTATGTATATCCTCAATTTGGGGACTAATTGTTCTTGAATTTTTTTGTAATATCTCACTGTATACCCATTAGTTCCCAGGAACTGTCTGCTTCAATGTCCTTTGGATTTCCTCCTGCATTATCTGGTTTTCTAGATGTTTTAATCATTCTTCTCCTAATATCGGTAAATTCGCCTACTTTTAATACCTTTGCCTCTGTCTTGTTCTCTCTTCTTCCCCCCCCCCTTTTAACTGTTTCTGGTTTATGTCATATAATTTACTATAATATTTTTTGAATACCTTAGTGATATCAGTGGTTGAATACGCCAGATCGCCATTGTCGTCCTTAATTTTCTCGATGTAATTCCTAGATTTCTTCTTTCTTTGTAGTCTCATTAAGTATTTACCCAGTTTATTCCCACACCGATATCTCTCTCTTGCCATCATATTAAAACTTTTTCTCACCTCTTCTTTCATTAAATTGCCAAATTCCTCTCTCTTTTTTAATATTGCTGTATGTCAGCTGCTATTCTCTTTTTATGAGACTGTTCCAGCTCGTGTAATTCCCTTTATAGCATATTAATTTTCTTTTGCCGCTCCTTTTTTTTTCTTACCCCAATTGCTATCAGAATTCCCCTAATATACAGTATGCCTTATGAGCTTCCCAGACCTTGGCCACTGACATTCCTTCAGTCTCATTTCTTTCAAAGTACTGCTCTATTTCTTTTTTTATTCTCTCTTGCGTGTCCTGATCCTGAAGGAGTGTCTTATTTAACTTCCACGTATTTATCTTATCCTACTCCCTACCCCATAATAATTTTGTTGTAACTGGCGCATGATCTGATATTATTGTGATTTCTATAATCAATCTTTGTTTCATCAGACCAGAGAATTTTGTTTCTCATGGTCTGAGAGTCCCTCAGGTGCCCTTTGGCAAACTCCAGGTGGGCTGTCATTTGCCTTTTACTGAGGAGTGGCTTCCGTCTGGCCACTCTACCATATAGACCTGATTGGTGGAGTGCTGCAGAGATGGTTGTTCTTCTGGAAAGTTCTCCTCTCTCCACAGAGAAATGCTGGAGCTCTTACAGAGTGACCATCGGGTGCTTGGTTACCTCCCTGCCTAAGGCCTTTCTTCCTCGATTCCTCATTTTGGCCAGGCGGCACGCTCTAGGAAGATTCCTGGTGGTTCGAAACTTCTTCCATTTACAGATGATGGAGGCCACTGTGCTCATTGGGACCTTTAATGCTACAGAAAATTTTCTGTATCCTTTCCTAGATCTGTGCCTTGATACAATCCTGTCTCGGAGGTCTGCGGACAATTCCTTGGACTTTAAGGCTTGGTTTGTGCTCTGACATGCACTGTTAACTGTGGGACCTTATATAGACAGGTTTATGCCTTTCCTAATTATTTCCAGTCAACTGCATTTCCCACAGGTGGACTCTTCCCACAGGTGCAAACTTCTTTCATGTTGTCTTTATAAATTATTGTTTTTAGAATGTTGAGGAAAAAAATAAATTTAATCCATTTTGAAATAAGGCTGTAACATAACAAAATGTGGCAAAAGTTAAACGCTGTGAATACTTTCTGGATGCACTGTATACTGTTCAAGCTAGGCTGAGTGTCTCTAAAGGAGTGATCCATAGCATTGGCCAAAGTTACCAGGTACTCCAAAGAGTCCTGGGCCCAGAGCATCCCACTGTGTATAGGAGAACCACTTACTTGTCCAGGCATTAATGAATGGGTTAAGAGTACATGTTGTGGAGATGCATCACAGAGCGGAATATCTCTGGAGATCTAAACATAGTGGCTTTGCTGCTTGGAGTGCAACTTGGATATACCAACTACTGTTACTTATTCAAACAGAATGGCTATGCAAGACAGTTGCATTATAATAAAAATAAATACATTTTCTGCATTCACTCGTGGTCTTCTTTTCCAAAAACCTAAGTACACTTAGTGAGTTAAAGGTTTCTTCAGGACAATACCACAATGGAAAAACAGTATCAAGGAAACTGGAATTCATCAGCGCTGTCTGACTATTGTTGGACCCTGCAGTGAAACTCACCTGACAGTGAGTACAAATTAAAATCAGAAGCAAAACATTTTTAGGTCTGTTGAACCCACACAGCATGTTGGAAATATAGACATTAAATGTTAATTTTCTATAGCTCAAGATTCCTACATGATTTCAGTCATTCTGAAATTATATTTGTGCTTAGTTTAAAGAGGTCTGTTATAACCAACATATGTTTTTCAGGAAGCAAAACTTTCTAGAAATTTTGTTGTCCAGTGTATTTAAAGTCAAACTTTTACTTTTGCATAGACTGCGGTAGGGTTGGAACCCCTGTCAGTTTTTTTGTGTGTTTTGTACCACTTGAGGATATTTACCCAAGCCAAGGAAAATTAAAAAATGATAGTTGTCACTGGAACAAGAATAGAGCATACGTATTCTTATGGATGCATTTGCTCTGGTGACAGCTGTCTAAGGGGGGACTTCCCTCTCACTTATTACTGTGTTTTTAGCATAGGCAGTGAAGGGTAAATCTCCCCAAATGTGATACAGATGGCAAACAAGAACAACAACAAAAAAGCAACCGAAGATTGGAAATTAGTTTATTACAGCCACATAGCCATATAATGCAGAATTCATATATTTATATTGATATGTTATTGAAGCTTAAGTGCAGCCAAAAGGAGGATCTCACCTAGTAGAAGAGGCATCATCACAAGGCACATATTCTACTGACTGTAAGTTATGTTCCTTATGCTGATTTGTGTGCTTTTTGTTTTGAATGCACTTAGGCTTTAAAGGCAAGTTTAATTATGCTTGTATTTTACCTTCCCTGGTTCCTACTTTCTAACTTCATCAACATACTATTGACAATACTTACATAACTTATTTTATACCTAGTGATCATCATGGCTGGTGTAAGGGGCCAACAGGGTGCGGTACATTGCTTCCTGAAAACACATAGCACCTAGCCTCAATATGATGCAAGCAGTAGACTCTAGGGAGAAGATTTGTAATGATCATAATGCCCTTTTGATGGGTGTCGGTCTTAAGGAATGGGTATTCCTAGGCAGGCTGTATTTGCATGCATACTGTCCTAGGTAATGCCCACAGGTAACACTGAGTTTCCTTTATGGAAACTAAAATTTAATAAATGAATGGGGCTAGCCAGAGATAATAAGGCTAGGAAGGAAAAAGCTAGATAATGCTGGATGTCCAGCACAGGATAAACAAACAGGATATGAGGCAGGTTCTATCTGACTTGCTACACTTTAATTTGTAAATATACTTTTAAAGCTTTTAATTTTTTTTAAAACCTGTAGCTTTCATTAAAATATTATCTATGGTTACTTGAATTGTGAAAACAAGGATTTATTGTTTTTAAAAATTTGGGAATAATTTGTGATATGCAGTCCTTTAGGAAACTAAATGTCTACGTTGTACATTAAGATCTATTAGGAATAGATGTGTGCATAAAATATATTATAGTACATAAATATTTTAACCTTTCTTTGTCTTCTCTTTGTCTTTCTTAAATCATATGACTATATTAACTGAAAACTGTCAAATACTTTGAGGTTTTAAGTGCTCCTTCTCTAAATATATATATATATATATATATATATATATATATATATATACACACTATATTGCCAAAAGTATTGGGATACCCCTCCAAATCATTAGATTGAGATGTTCCAATCACCTCCATGGACACAGGTATATAAAATCAAGCACCAAGGCATGCAGACTGCTTCTACAAACATTTGTGAAAGAATGGGTCGCTCTCAGGAGCTTAGTAAATTCAAGCAAATTCAATACCATGATAGGTTGCTACCTGTGCAATAAGTCCATCCATGAAATTTCCTTGCTGCTAAATATTCCACGGTCAACTGTTAGTGGTATTGTAACAAAATGAAAGCAACTGGGAACAACAGCAACTCAGCCATAAAGTGGTAGGGCACGTAAAATGACAGAGCGGGGTCCATACATGCTGAAACGCACAGTGCGCACAAGTCACCAGCTGTCTGCAGAGTAAATAGCTAAAGACCTCCAAACTTTGTGTGGCTTTCAGATTAGTACAACAGTGTATAGAGAGCTTCATTGAATCCATGGCCGAGCAGCTGGATCCAAGCCTTACATCACCAAGTGCAATGCAAAGTGTTGAATGCAGTGGTGTAAAGCACGTGGCCACTGGACTCTAGAGCAGTGGAGTCATGTTCTCTGGAGTGGTGAATCACGCTTCTCTGTCTGGCAATCTGATGGATGTGTCTCAGTTTGGGGGTTGCCAGGAGAACGATACTTGCCTGACTGCATTGTGCCAAGTGTAAAGTTTGGTGGAAGGGAAATTATGGTGTGGGGTTGTTTTTCAGGGGTTGGCCTTGGACCCTTAGTACCAGTGAAGGGAACTCCTAAGACGTCAGCATACAAAGACAATTTGGGGATTACAAGATTGCACCCTGCTTCTGAGCCATAATAGGTCCTAAAGTGTAACCAAAGTCACCAAGTTTTGGATAGAGTAGATGGGAATTTAAACTCCGGTCAATTTTAATAGCTGTCTGTGATCATGTTACAGAGAGTCACTCTCTCTATTTGTGCTGTTTACCACTGTCATCAAAAGTGAAAGTAAAAGAAAATCCCAAATTTTGGGTTGAAATCAGAACAGTAATAGAGTGTAAATCTTCCAATGGGGACACTAGTTCTGATGATCCTGGTGGCACCTAAGGATTCCTGGACTTTGGAGGGATTTTCTCTCACTTCTTGTTCTGACTATGGGACAGGAAGAGAAGGGAAATCTCCTCTATGGGACTCAGAAGCACAATCAAAAAAAGACAGGGGTATAACAGGGGTATAACAATCCCTTACACTATCCAAAATAAACATAATGCCTTTATTTACACTTTGCATTGGAGAGGGGGGCCATAGCAAAACTGTTTTTTTCTCATGTTGCTGGGGACAAGGGCCTTTTTCCGTCAACCCTAGTCAGGTGATTGTGGCGGTTTGTTGGTGGGGGGCTTATTGGAATCTGGAAGCCTCCTTTGAACATTAAGGGGGCACCCAGATACCACCCTCCTATGTAAATCATTGTGGTGAAAAAAGGCAAGGGTTTTGAGAAGAGATCCTTGTCCTCATCAACATGACAATATGCTTTGTCGAGCTTGTCCTACCCTGGCAAATATCTCTCCAATGTTGAGGGCATGTGACCTGGTATGTTTCTTGAAACTGGGTTGAGAAAGAAAATTTTGCACACTGATGGACTAGCACATCTGTCTGCTCCTTTGTTCTTGACACCAGGATTCTGGCACTTGGAGTTTTTTTGTACATTGCAAATGGCATCTAGAACAAGCTAAAAACTTGAAGCTCCCCTAATAATTAAAATCTGCTGCACTAAAGATTGTCTTACATTCAACCCTCCTCTACCTGAACACTAGGGTGTCTTTCAACCCTTTTACTGTGAGCCATGGCCATCAAGGACATGCCCTCTGGGGCCCTGTTATCGGTGGCTCTCACACATCATTATGTGTCCAGCAGTAATGGCCACCCACCACCACTGCTGAAGGGGAAGAAGAACTCATTACAGCACTGACAACTAGGATTTTTAACAAAAATTAGAGAGGGAGCTTTTAAAAAAAACTGTTAGGCTTCAACTATCCTGCCCACACCCCCAGGGACTGTCAGTCCAGTGACATCACAGGTCCTTCATCTTCTGTCTCCTTTGTGATGATGGATGGGCCTTCCTCCTGGCCTAAACTGCACTTATGATGTGTAAGCACCACTCAATCCTGGAGTGTGCTCAGCCTGTGTGTTTATGCACCCTCATTTTTTATAATACATGGGGACCTAAATAATCTTACAAATTAGAAAAAAATTGGCTTTCTGCTCTCATTTTCCCCACTACTGCACACCTAACCCTTAGCCTGAACCATGACGCTTTAATTCCTAAACCTCACCCTAACACTTAAACTGATCCCTAAAGTGAGCCCTGGTCTTCTCCCCATTACTTAACCTAAAAAGTGTTCACCTAACAATTAACTCCCCCACCTCAACTGTACCCGCTAAGACACATTCTGATAAATATTTGCACTGTCTTGTACTGGTAGCTTCTCCAGCAACAGAATGCATGGTTCTGTGCTGAAGCATGCAACAAGATCACATCACCAGGATAAACAGTAACGGCTGCTGGATGCTCATAATACATTACAGATTCACTGCACCAGGTAAATTAATCTGCTCTGAGAGACACTAAATGCATCATTAAAAGGCTCTTGGATTTGCTAATCATTAATTATGACAAATGCTTCCTGTTAATTTTTGGACATACAGTAATTGTACATACTGGAATAATTTTTCACTTTGCTGAGTGAAGCTACATACTTCAAAAATCCAATTAAATGTGGAAAATGTTCTTATTGCTTTCAATTTTCCCAATGCACCTGTTCTTAAAGAGAAAGTATAATATATTTGTAAATGGGACTATATGTTGAGTTATTATTTTCTTGTTGATATTAATGTGATATTTAATGTGACTTTGACATTTTTTCCATGTTTACTTATTTTATTTTTGCTATTATATTAAACAACATAATGAAAAACGAATATTACGTAACTATTCCATTTTTTTTACAATCCACTACATTTGCAAGTTTTCTGTATAATGCTTCGATGCATTTACCTGTTTAATATATCATTCACTAGAAGCATGTGAAGGGGGAGGAAGAGAAAAAAAAACAGTAAATTTAAGTTGTATTCTTAATGTGTCTCCACCCTGCTGCCATGGCTGGTACAAGCGTTGTCTGTGCTGAAGAACTCATTCCAGGGGGTGGTGACAGCTCTCAGAGCAGAGTAAAGACTGAATGCAGCAAGTGACAGGGGGCTCTGTCTGACATGAACCTTATCAGCATGGAGTATGTTACAACAGTGAGCAAAGCCTGGCAGGGGAAGCGGGACAGAGGACATTAATTCACAGCTCGCACATAGTCATTTTTTAGACTACTCTATTCACACTTTCAAGTCCAACTCAGTATGTGTTTGAACCTAACGGTTTATTTTAAAAGTAATTAGTAATTATGCCATTCATTAAGCTTTCAGATTGTCTATTATACTGGTAAACAACACAGTAAATATCTTAACATAAATGTACATTTTAAAAAAAAGTGTACTAAAATTTATTTTGAGAGCAGTTATTAATGTTCAAGTTTGCATTTTTTTTATTTAAAAAATACAAAAAAAACAATATTAGTGCAATGAAACAAATATGCAAACTTTGTTCTTAATGCTTACCATTTTATTTTATTTTTTTACTGAATATAATTAAAGGAGATTGGTGCCATACATGGCAACCTGTGGATCACATAGAGGCCTGCAGTGCTACCCTAGACTTGAGCTACCTAGGAAATTATTAGCTCAATCACATAGCTAAAATACGAAGAGATTAATCTCTAACATTAGCAATTGATCACTAAAGAGATAGAATAAGTGGCCACCTATGATGTAAGCCACACATGTAGCATGTAGTAGCATGCAACATGTATCAATCACTCACAATTGAAGTTTTATGCAATTAATTGCTGCTATATACTGCTTGTGTAGTTTACATCATAAAAAGCTCTTTGTTCGACCTCTTTAGCAAGGAATCACTTCCCTTAGCAAGCAATCATTAGCTATTTTAGTATTGCCTTTGAACTACCAAGAGTTGTTCAAGTTGATCTAGCATTAGTGAACTTGCTTACTATATTAAAAATGTAAAAAAAAAATTATGCGAAAAAATATTCATTTTTTTTTCTAGCTGTAGATTTCTGTGAGGTTGGAATAGGAATGAAATCATAACTTTCCAAAGAGCTGTACTGCATTAATTTACTGGATATTACTGCTAGCATATTTGGTACTGCTGCTGTGGTCTAGCTTGGCTGCCCAAAATTACAGATCAAAATCAAATAAGAGCCAGTATGGATGGGCTTTGGTGTTGCTTTTTAAATCAGTTTGAGATGCTTCTGGAATCATTCAGAATTAACTGAAGGTGCATTACATTTAACCTCCTTCTAACCTGCTTTTGCATTCCCTTAAGTTGGTCATATACTATAAAAATTTCTTGTTCAATTTCCTTTACCTTCAACTATGTAGTGCAAGGGCCTGCCTGATTGCATACAAATTGAAAGTGTTTAGGTAAATCTAGACAATTATACAAGAAAGTTGTATAATGTATGGTCAGCCTTATACTTTTATGAGAAGCAGGGGCAAACTGGGCAATTGCTCAGGACCTCATTTTTTTTAAGGACCCTTAAAATTTTTCCCTGACCCTCAGTCTCCCTGCACCATTGCAGCACCAATATGATACTGTATCCCCCAGCATGACTCACTCCATGATTTAAAAATACTCTGGTCCTGGATTTTAACTAGTGAATTATTGCAGAAAATCTGTTTAACGTATCAGAAAATTAAAAGGAGATAGATTCATGGGAGAAGAGGATTTAGTGTCCAATTAACTGGGTTGGTTGGGGGGGTTATAGTATTGAAGGGGGACTCAGTTTGACTTTCTCTTTTAATTATGCATGTTCTGCAATAGTCTTAGCAAGATATTTTCTCTGCTGGCTTGAGTGGGCCATTGATTCAAATAAGTAATTTTCCTATATTCTCTATACTTCAAATCATATGCATTTGAAGTAAACCTATAGTTAGGTCCAACTATGCAATGCATCATGCAGACGAACTTCGGGGATCATGGGGTGCCTGGAGCCTAGCAATAAGCTCCTGCCCCACCATGTTTCCATCAGTGACCAAACACTGGGACACACAGATATTCCACTTGTTACAATTCAATGTGGATGTCTGAGTGGCCTCAGTACTGTCATGTACTTTTGCATGCTTAAGCAAGACTTTCAGAAAGTTAATACTTGCATGTATGTGACATGCTGCAAGGCAGTCCCTATTTGCATGTATGTGGCACTCAGCAAGAAAGTCAAAGTATGCATGTATATGACAAGCAGCAAGAAAGTCAATATTTACATGCATGTGTAAGGACGTCCAAACTAGCATAAGAAGTTTAGGGAGCATGGCGGAGGAAGGTAATGTTAGGCAGCTTATGTTGGCTGTTGTGTGGTGTGCCTAGTCTGGACAAAGGGCAATTTTTTTGAATGCACGAGTTTCTTGCTTTGAGAAATGTATTGTTTATTATATTTTAGTCTTGAAAGTCATCAATATAATACATCCCATACTAAGCATTAAAACCCAACTCTGGGAAAAATGAAAGTCCTCAGTTGCAGTGGGGATATGCCTTCACTACAAGGGATGCATCTTTGTGTAGGCTAGAGCACGGGTGTCAAACTGGCAGCCCTCCAGCTGTTGCCAAACTACAAGTCCCATAAGACATTGCAAGATTGACAGTTACAAGCATGACTCCGAAAGCCAGAGGCATGATGGGACTTGTAGTTTCACAACAGATGGTGGGCCGCCAGTTTTACACCCCTGGGCTAGAGGGTGGTAAAAGCACTTTTACTTCCCTGATCCTTATCTTCACCCTGACAAATGGGTGCTCCAGCAGGGGACTGTCTTTAGAGTCCTCACAACCACTGCAGGGCTTTGGAATCTTCCTCAGTCTTGATGACAAAGCATCCAACCACCACAGTGTAGATAAGAAGAGGCTGTTGGAACTGGTCTAGCAGAAAATGTGAGAATGGAGGATCTGGAAACTAAAACTGCTTAAGCCGGTCCACCTAGACATAAATGAGTAGTTAACTCTTGCACCACCAAGGGAGTACTTTAATTTTCCTGAAGTTCAGCTTTCACATTTTTGGGGTTGTTTTACTACAGGCAAAACAGCTGGTTACTTTTCAAGGAAATACCGTATATACTCGAGTATAAGCCGACCCGAATATAAACCGAGGTACCTAATTTTACCACAAAAAACTGGAAAAAACTATTGACTCGAGTATAAGCCGGTGGTGTCAGTGGGGGGAGGAATAGTGCCCCATCGTTGGTGTCAGTGAGGGGAGGAATACTGCCCCATCGTTGGTCTCAGTGGGGGGAGGAATAGTGCCCCATCGTTGGTGTCAGTGGGGGGAGGAATAGTGCTCCATCGTTGGTGTCAGTGGGGGGAGGAATAGTGCCCCATCGTTGGTGTCAGTGGGGGGAGGAATAGTGCCCCATCGTTGGTATTAGTGACACCAATGATTGGGCACCATTCCTCCCACTGACACCAATGATACTTACCTTGCTGACCCCTGCTCCAGCCTGGGCTCGCTCGCTCCCTCCCTCTCCCATGGTACACACTTACCGGTCAGATGTCTTCCTTCTCCGGCCGCTCTCCTCTTCACTCGCTCGATCTTCGCGGTGCCGCTCGGCTCCTCCTCTCCAAGCTCCACCTCCTCGCCGGTGATTGGGCGCCTGTGTGCCTCTCCTGAGCTACAGTTCCGGCGGCCAATCACCGGCGAGGATTGATCCCGGGGGTGTGTCCAGATGACAGGGACGGCATGTCATCCCGCCCACACCTGGAGACGGATAGAGGAGCGGTGTCTCGGTTCCTAAGGCAATCGGAAATATGTGTTTTCCGATGGTCTTAGGTGACCCCTGTGAAAGTGTCATTCGACCCACAAAGGGGTCGCGACCCACAGGTTGAGAACCGCTGCTTTAGAAGCAGCGCCCCCTGCTAGACATCTGCAGACGTTCACTCGAGTATAAGCCGAGGGGGCCGTTTTTCAGCACAAAAAATGTGCTGAAAAACTCGGCTTATACTCGAGTATATACGGTATGCGCTTTGTAAAGGAATTTCCCCCTATCTTGATGAATGTGATAAAAAGTCACTTTGCAAAAACTACCCGATCATGTGCAAGGAAAATATAAAGAAATGTATTTTTGCTTGCACATGACTAGATGATGGAAGTTAGCAGATCTTCACCTCATTCATTAAGGTAGGGGAACATTTCTATGCTAAGTGAACAGCATATTTGCCTTAGCGAATCAAACTCTTCTTTTTATTTGCCCATAACTTTGTCTGCCCATGTTTGAGAGCAAGTATCACATTGTAAGGATGTACATTATCGCCAGCGCACTGTGGATCATCAGATATTGTCCAAACCTTTTCTGTGTTTCTGACTAGTGGATTGCACTTTAAATACTTCTGTAGTACAGTATGCACCTTCTCACAAGCCTGACGAAGGGGTCCTGCACGGCTCTGAAACTTTGCACTTAGTTCTTTTGTGATGTGATCTTTCTGCAATAAATTTTTTGGACAACATGTGATGATCCATGGTGTGTTGGCAAATATGTGCGTTGTTTCAAGACAAGCCCAGTTTCCAGCTGGTATTTGCTACAGCACCTGCTACTGATGAGCCTATGCCCAGGAATCTGTGCGTTGAAGATATGGACAATACATTGTAAGGAAGGTGAAAGACTTTTGATCTGAACTCCAGGCATTTTTTTTTTTAAATACAACTATTACCTGAAGCTTCAGACTTTGCAGGTGAATTGCTCAACTATGAATTTGACTATAAAGGTCAGTGAAAGCTTGTTTTAAAGTTTAATTGCTACTTGTTAAGAATATGTAAATATTTAAAGATTCATACTTTGGGCCCATACTCACTTTAAACTGTATGCAGAAGAACACAAGACTGGTCAAATGCATTGGTTGCAGTAGCCCACAACATCATTGTTACACTGAAATATATTTAGTCTTTGTGACCTAGAGCTCCCTTAAACTTAATTTAGCGCATTCTAAAAAATTAGGGAAATATAGAAGTAGCAGATTTGATGACTCAACAGCATTATCATCCTACATTAAACCCACTCTATTTTCTTTACTACAAAATTGTGGTAAAGTGTTGGTTTTTGGGCTTAAAGTGGTTATAAAGGTTAGACATTTGTTTACCTTAACAGATTCCCTGCATTGAGGTAAGTAATATCCCTTTATATGTAAAGTCCCCTTTTGCGACCTGTATACTTACCTTAGTCTAATCTCAATCCAGCAGCTTTCTCTCTTCTTTCTCTGCTAACAGGAGGTGGGGCTGAGCTGCACTGTGTGTCAGGAGTGAGCCTGCAGGTGCAACCCCGTAGGAAGCAGCACTCCAATAAGAGAAGAAGCCCAGAGCATTGGAGGTAGACCCAAGGAAAGGAGTTTCGGGGCTGATCTGTGCAACAGAGAAGGTAAGTATAACATGTTTTTTATTTTAATAAAAATAATAAAACACCCAGCTCTGTGATTTAGCTCTGCACTGTGTATTACATCAGATCCCCACCCCTGCTTTCTGCTGCTGAGAAAAATCCTTTGATCTGTGTATTTAAGGCTTGTAGAGAAATGGCTGCCATGAAACAGGTTCAGCACATGTAAGAGGATTTGTTTTTAAATCTACTGTATGTGTATTTTCTGAGGCTAGTCACCTCTCATTCTTCCTCTAATTTTTGCCTCAAGGTCAGCAGCATTGTCACCCCTACACAGTAAGTCCCATGGAATAAATTTTATGATAAATTACCAGCCTGGAGGCAAAAGGAGATAAAGAAAAAATGTAACGTAAACTATTTAACACGTTTTTTTCAACCTGATCAATTAAACCATGGTCTCCCACAGTACACAGAACATAGAAATGCAATTATTTTAGTAATTATAAACTGCTAAATTCCTTTCCTAATCAGCAGTATATAACAATCTTGTGACTTCTATCAGTGTCTAGCTGAGTTAATCTTGTAGGAGTTTTCGTTCTCCTCTGACTGCCCTATGAGGCTTCATAACCCCCGACCCTCTGTCTGAACAGTGCTGATTGGCCCTGTGCCAATCACATGCACCCCCCAAAAAAACAATTCTAGCAATACACACCATACTGAGCATTTGCAGAGTTTCTTCTAGGGCTCTGTACTATCAGCAGATGGATTGGGAACTGTGGAAGAAGGGGGGATCAGAGAGGACATGAACAAACAGCCTTTTTACACAATGCAGAGGATTAACCCCTTAGGTTCCCCAGTGAGTATAACATGCATGCTTTAAGTCATAGGCCAGCCTTTGCTACAAAGCTCTCATGTACAGCTACCATTAGCATGAATTATTTATTTGCAATATATGGGATGGTAACATTTTTAAGTAAAGTGAGGATGTACTTTACCTGCTACCTCAGCCATTCATGAATCAAATTAGCCATATCGCAGCAAGTCATCTCTTTGCAAGAAGTGGCATTCTTCCTGGTGTCATTCAGCTGACTCTGTAGCCAGGTAACTGCCTTTTTGGAATCAGGCAGTCGTTTTTTTGTCCAGGTAATGTTTTTTCTGGTGTAGGGAGCAAACTCATTTGCCAGGCAGCAGTCTCTCTGGTATCAAGCAGGAGAATTTCTGGATAAATAATATTTCACATACTAGTCTTTCTGATATCAGGCAATAAACTGTCTGGTAAGGTGGAAGTCTCATTGACATCAGGCAAAACATATTTTGGCCAGATGGGAGTATCAATGGTGTCAGGTAGTTCACTCTATGGCCAGGTTATTAACTGTACCTTTAGGCCTGGTTCACACCAATGTTTTTTTTTAGTGCTTTTGCAGAAATGCACTACAGTCCATTTAACATGGTTTCCTATGGGACATTTTTATTTCTATGCTTTTTTTGAGCTGCTGCATTTTTGGAAAGGGTCAGGGACTTTTTTAAATGCAAAAAGCAGCATTTTTGCTACAATAGAGTTCAATGGAGTTGCTGCTGAAATGCATGTAGTGCGTTTTTGCTGTGTTTTGCAAGGGTTTTATCGCAACAACCCAGCAACAAAAAAAAAAACACTATACGAGGCAAAAATGTGCATGTAAACACACAAAGCACAATGCAAAAAGCATTATAAGATGGAAAAAGCAAACTGCATAGGTGTGAACCAAGCCTTAGTATCTGGCAGCAGGTTCTCTGGCCAGATTACAGTCTCTCTCTGTGGTATCAAGCAGGAGTCTTTCTGACTACATGTAGCAATCTCTCAGATGAGCAGTATTTGGCTCCATGCACACCGGGTGTTTTGATAACGCTGGTAATGTTAGCTGTGTAAAGTCACGTTAAAAAAGTTAGTTCTTCAGCTTTTTTCAGAGTTTTTGCATTAGAGTTTAATGGCGTTTTGCAACGTTTTCCCGCATTTTTCTGTGTTTGTGTTTTTTAGCATTTTTTTGGTAAAAAAGTCCAAAAACACTGGTGTGCAGCGTTTTATCGCGTTTTGCCACGTTTTTCAGCATTAGAGCTTTTTTTACAGCTCTAGAAACCCACTAGTCCTGGGTTTTTTTCCAGCCAAAAAATGTCCCTGCCAAAAAAGTTGATTACAGTCTATGTGTGCATGGACACATAGGATAACATGCTGGGGAGTTTACTGGCTGTAGGAAAAAACGTAAATAGCCAGAAACAGCAGCTATAAAAATGTCCAGTGTTCATGAGGACTTTCTGGTAATAAACTAAATTAATAGCTCAGAACCAGGTACAGGTGTTATATTTTTACCTAACTCAAAGAGCACAGCCAAACAATGGATAGTCCATACAACTGCAAAAAAAAAAGAAAAAAGAAAAACCTTTTCTGGCTACCCCACTATGTATCCTGTAACAAAAAGGTAGTTGATATTTTTAAGAAGAAATATGGCAACCCTTTATAAATCAGCAACAAGTGGAAATATTATATGGATTATACAGTGCATACAGTGAACTTGGACTGGTGTATCAATTATAGCTGGCAGCACTGAAGTGTTTATTTTCATCATACTATTATTGGCTCTCATTTGTAATAAAGAAAATTCAAAAGGGTCCCAGGGGGTATTTGAAACCTTGCCAGCCATCCCGAAATTATGACTGTGTTTGTCATAGTGACAGATTTACTGAAACAGGTCCAAGTATTTCTACGTTCTATTTAGCGCAGTGTGGGAAATCACTAGCTCTCAGAGAAGTGATATCCTACCTAGAGATATGTAGAGTAGAAGCGGAGCAACAAAAAGCCTGCTGTGTATAGAGGATGGGGGACTGGTGAATGGTTTGATCTGGGTGAAGGGAAATATTATCACGCTCATTCTTGATGAATGGTATTGGACATGCTGTCACCCACAGATGCCTTGGTGGTACAGAAATAATAATACATTTCATAACAAAGCACTACTTGGCATACTATGCAGAGGACATTCAAAGAAGAAGTAGAAACTTGTAAACATCCAATAAACTTTCCCCTAAATTAGATGGCATTTCCATTATGCCAAGGGTTCTTACATTTTTATTTTTAGGACCCAAGTAAAATGTTTACTGTACTTGAACCCAAGAAGAGAATAATTACCAAAATGTCAGCACATCCACGCAAAGACAAATAATAGTTACGGTATAATGAAAATACAAACACACAGACAGTAAATGCATTTATTTTATTGTATTATAGTTTTCAAGGCACATTCACACTTGTGTATTTTGGTTAATTCATTGTGATAGGCACTCCAACACATTGTACAGTAGAGCACCTTGCACTGCAGCTCACCACGAAACACATACTGTGCACTGCAGTGCGCTGCATTGCCAAAAAAAAGATCATTTACTTTTTTCATCCTTTTTGAAATGTATTTTGTATTAAATGTATTAAAATATGGAATTGCTTATGTGAACCACTCTCTTGCTAACCTACTCCCGCACAGGTTACTTAGCTTTTTTTTACTTTTAGATCACAGATAGAGCCGTTGCAGTAGTAGCTGCTGATACAGCTTAGGATTAGTTGGTTCTTCAATAATTGCAAGCCATCCAGGCCCCATGCCAACAAAACAGCACCTCACCTTTATAGTTCCTCAAACATACTTCACAGGTGGGGTGAGGTTTTGGTACTGACATTTTATCCAAATGTCTTCCATTTTGCTTGAGGTGATTGTAGCCGTATTAGTGCACTTGCGACAGAAAAAAAAAAAAACAACAAAAACATAATTTAACTGTTCTTTACAACAGAATCCTATTGAAGTGTAATATATCCCAATCTAAAGAGTTATTGAAGCTCATGAAACAAAGAAATTTCTGCACACTTTAAACTATATCAGTTCACAACAGAATCCTATTGAAGTGCAAGCTTTTGGGGTATGTCCCCTTCTTTAAGGTCCAAGCCGTAAACTAAAACGGCTTGGACCTTGAAGAAGGGAACATACCTCGAAAGCTTTTCCTGAAAACTGTATGTTAGTGCAAATAAAAAAAGTATCATGGATAGTACTTAATTGTTTCTATCCAAATGTCAAACAGTATTTCTTAAGGTATATTCAAACCCTAAATCTATTGAAAAGTTTCTTACCTGGAGATCCTGTCAGTAACAGAACTTCATATTGCAGGCTGACAGCACTAAGTCACTGCCTTGCATTTCTCAGAAGTGTTGTCAGCCTGGCATGTGAACTCCTTCAGTTGGCCATTAATAAACCTCATAGATGACGGGCTGGCAATGCTAAGTTTGTGGCTTAGTGTTGTTAGCCTATGACAGGAAGTGCTCATTAATGGAAGGATCTCCAGGTAAGTAATTTGCAATGTATTTACAAAAAATGATTTGCTTACGAAAACGTTATACAGTGAGACATGATGCAGAATATACTGAAAAATAGTGTAGGGCTTTCACACACTTTCACCAAAAAAAAAAAGCTTTAGTCTCTTACATCCACAGAGCATTGTTGCTGTGGAGTTGCTAAATATCTAAATGGCCATTAGTGAACTTGAAATGGGAAGAATGTTTTTATTTTTTTTGCACAGCAGGTTCCTCTGACGTAATCGCTAGTGAATACTATTCTTGTTTAGATGTTATCACATACAAGAAATGGTACAAATCCTCAGCTGTTGTCCTAGATTGTTAATGGTCTGATTGTATGGTATGCGTTTGCACAGTTTTGTGCAAGAAGCCTACTCCTGTTGGGGATAGCAACTAAGCTAAATTGTTTGTAAATGATTTACCTGATTGTGAACTGATATAGTTTAAATTGTGCAGAAATCTCTTTGTCTCATGAGCTTCAACAACTCTTTAGATTGGGATATATTGCTCTTCAATAAGATTCTGTTGTAAAGAACTAAATTTGTTTTTTTTGTTTTTATTTTAAATAGGGCCAATCAGGTTATATACATTAACCTATTTTGATACCTGACTCAAACTGTCCTCATTTCAAGTAGTCATTATCTTTAAGGCTCACCTACCATTTCATCAGTAGCTTTATTCATTTAATTAATTTGTTTGGTAAAGGTTTGTAAACTACTTTACCTGACGCAATTTTCTGTGATTCACACACCCCTGCCAAACTGCCAGAAAATAAAGCTGGCCACAGGCAGCACAATTTTTCATTCCTGCAATTGCTCGATTCCTCCATCAACACTGACTATGTTGATGGAGGATTCCCTACAATGGAACTGTCCTCGCCAGGAGAACACAGTGATTACTGCTAGCGGCTATAATAGCTGCTAGCATTAATCGCATGTAAAATACTTCTGAGATTCGAACCGTCTATTGCCGGCTTCACTCTATTTTTACATTGGCAAATGTTTGTTGATACCTGACCATAAAACGTATGGGAGCTTTCTGTAAATCCAATTCCAAAACCATAGACATTCATATAAAATTGAGCTCTAGGAAGATTTTTCACACGATTTTGATGTATGTCTGTTGGAATTTGTGCCCATTCATCAAAACGAGGATTGTAATGTCAGGTACTGATATTGTGCTGGATTGCAATCAATGTTCCAATTCATGCCAAAAGTGTTAAAATGGTATTAAACCAAAAACCGAAAATGTAATATATTGCAGCTTACCAATCCATGGATTTTGTGGCTGCATCAGTTTTCTTTTTTTTAGTTTTTTTTTCCCTGGTGATCTGGCCAGTAATACACCTCCCCACTCTGGATGAATGAGCACAGGGGGCACCTTTGGAGAACAGCACTGTCAGTCTGGGGGGAGGGGAGTTTTAGTCTCTAGATTTAGAAACACTAACAAGTTGAAGTTGAACTCCATCGAATACATTATAAGCAATTGCAGCAAACAGTTTTTTTTCTTTTTGGGATAAAGGTTTTACATAGATAAATAAATGGTGATCATTGTAGGCACCATTGTCAGTGTAAATGGTTTGTCTCATCTCTGTAACTGATACATTCTGCTGGAGAGCTTGTTCTTTTGACAAAAAAAAACAGGCATACTGGCCAGATCACAAGAAGAGAAAGAAAAGCTTAAAAAAAGGAAATGAATGCAGCAATCACATCTAGGAATCGGTAATAAATAGGGTTGAGGTCATAACTATATTCAACTTCCCATGAGAAGTTGCAGCAATTAAGATAAAACGTGCCTCATTTCCTAGTTGGAGAATTTCTCCTCCCCAGCCTTCCTTCCCTTTGCCTGCCCCTTTCATTCATTGGTTGGAGTTCATTCAATTGTGGAGGCTCAGCATCATAGATGGGCAATGCCTAAATTGGTATGCATACAAATGCAGCCTGTCTAGGACTGCCTACTCCTCCAAACTGGCAATAACTCATTGAGGCATTTTTAAAATTGCTAAATTTCTACCAGGGTCCATCTTACTGCTCTTGAGCTATGTACAGCACACTGCACAGTCCTTTCCAAAAAGGAAAGCACAAAGATTACTGGGTCTAAAATAAGGTATGCAATGAAAATGGAAACATTTTATTTAAAAATTCTGTTAGCATTTGAGTTCCTCCCTCAACATGCTAATAGAATTTTTAAATAAATTGTTTAAATTTTTATTAAATACCTTATTTTAGAAGGAACCAAGGAAGGCAACACAGTAGCAGATTAAACGTTAGCCTCTAAGATTTAATAGAGATTAAATGGGAATGCAGTAGTTATCAACCCATTATTGCATTTAAAACAGATTAGATAATTTAGGATTCAAATAGTAGTAGAATAAATCTATACTTCCTAATCTGAGTACATTTTTATAATATAGTAAAATGTATATAAACCTTTTATAAAAGTATATGTAAAACAAATATTGCTTTAGCTACTCTCCCTTGCCTCCTGGTATAGTTATGATAATCATTCCAGATGTCTGTTGTAAGACTCCGAAATAAAGCTTTGGGTAGAGACTTTCATGTATGTGGGTGTCAGATGAGAACAGTTAGTAAAGAAGCCGTCAATCAACGTGGTATGATGGAGGGATGATTTTCCTTTGTGATAACACAAAACACAATGACAACAGTGACAGGCAGAAGAAGTAGCCTCAAAGGTCAAAACAGAGGACACCTAGATTGTTTTGTGTGTGCATGTGTGTTTGTCATGTGCTGTAGACCCTTGTTTGCCAATTATAATAGATGAGGATACAGTTGAAGCAGTAGCATGTTCTTAAAGATAAGACACAAATACAACGTAGAAAGGACACCCAGATTGTTGTGTGTGTTGGTACGTATGTGTTTATCATGTATTATAGACCCGTGTTTGCAAGTTGTAGTAGTTAAGGCTACAGTTAAAGTATTAGCATGTACTTTGTGGTAAGACACAAGTTTTATAAAGAACTTCCAGTTTGACTTTTTGCTCTGATCATCTAAGAGATTGGTCCGTAAACTGCGGTCTGTGGGCCAGATGAGGCCCTTTGCTTACCTTTATCAGGCCCTTGGGGCATTATTCTGTCCATTGATGTGAGTCACTTTTCCTTCCACTGACACCAACAGTGGGCATAAATTCTCCTGCTGTCACCAACGATTGGGCCCTATGCCTTCCACTGACACCAACAATGGGGCACCATTTATCCCACTAATACCCTAGATGGAACACTATTCCTCCCACTAATACCAATAATGGAGCACTATTTCTCCTACTACTGACCACAGGCTCTATTTTCTTTACTTATGATGACCACCAAGCCTGAGACATTGTTTACTTCCATTGACACTGTGTCTTTTTCTACTCCCAGTGGTAGCCGTTTTGCCACCCTAAAGTCTGAAGGATAATAAACTGGCCCTTTGTCTAGAAAGTTTGGAGAACACTGATCTAAGAAGCAGAGTGCTTAAGCGGCCAAATAATTCCTGAAGGCAACCATACAGTTATTAACTATACTTCATGACTGTCAACAGTTTTACAAAAATAAAGCATATCTAAACCCTAACTAGGCGAAGTTTAGTTTGTCTTAAGCACTGCATATCATAAAAAATTGGCAATTTTTTTTTTCATAAAATACTGTTTTTATCTTTTTTTTTCATCCTTCTGTGCACCGCTGTACAACTAATCTCCTACAGCATAATTCAGTAGTTACCTAAACTACATGCATTAGGTCCAGTGTCAGCTAATATTGTTGCTCAGATCCTGTGACAACAATGGCATATCCCTGCACAATGTATGCCAGCACAACTGTCTGTAGTCTCTATCAGGGGTGCATGTGGCAGGATGACAACACAGGAGCACAATTATGAGGCAGTTGTCACCCTAGAAAAGGAAGTGCCTGAACAAAGACCATCAAAAAAGAATCACCATGCATTCTTTAAAAACCACCTCCCATCCATATGACATACCCGAATGTCATTGGATGGGAAGGGTGATATTTCGGTTATTGCTCAGCGATGACTGAGATATAATTTTTTTACAGCTGGTGATTCCCTTCAATGTAAAAGTTATCCTATTATCAATGTAGCCGCTGGATTACTTTTCCCACCACCATATTTACTGGGTTCTCACATCCCATCGATGCAACTGGTGGCATTCACTTCCTGGGATATATTGAGAGGAACTGCTGTTGTTCCTCCCACTGTGATGTTAGAAACCAGAAGAGACAAAGAATCTCATCAATACCAGTTTCGGTTTGAAGCATGTTTAAAAAATAAATAAATAAATAAATATATATATATATATATATATATATATATATAAAGTTTTGGGGGTTCTAAGTAGTTTTTTTTAAAAAGTATGTTTTTTACATGTAGGAGAGGCATGGCAGAATTGGTCTAGGCTGAAACTAGTTAAGCTGAAAATTTAAGAAGATTAAACACAACTAAATTAACATGTTAAAGCCTAAAGTTATGGGTTTAAATCTAAATAGCTCCAGTCTGATTTAAGTCTTTATTTTTCAAGTACTTTAGACTTTAGCCATGTTAGGCCATGACTTTGAAGGGACAAAGCTCAGATTTACAGAAGGAAAGGTTAGTGTTGCAACCATTCCTAACATGCTGATTTATGCAATAACATACAAAAAAGTTTTGTGAGCCTGTGACTGATGGCAGTGTGTGCCACCAGGATGTTTCTGTGTGTACATGTCAAGCCTATTCACATCCCTCGTGTCTAATTGTGGTTATAAAGGAGGTCATTGAAAAGAACTTCAGCAAACTTTAGACTGATTTTTATCTGCATGACCTGAAATGCAATCTTGAACTTCAAATCCCCTAGAGTGTATTAGCATTTGTCTGGGATTTCTATTGCTTAAAACTGCCTGCTAAGGCCCACCATTCAAGGTCTAGCCTGACCTTCACATTGGTTATGAAATTGTATTGCTACTATAATATTATTACCTTGGCAATCTGTATGGACATTTGTAATATGGTGGCAATAATAAGCACAAATATTTTCATGATTTAGCCACTCTACATGGTACAATGATCCCAGCCTTTTGAGGACCAGCAGGTTATGTTTTCAGAAAAAATGCCTGCTTGTCACTAAAATAGGATGCAATTGAAGACATTTTTTAAATGCTATTTCAATGCTATTATTCTGAGGAGACATAAAAACATCAAACATTATTGTGTTCAAGGGTACAGCTTAGGAATGTTGTATATTGTATGTCTATTGACATAACTGCAAAGCCCACTACAAGGATACATTATAATTGCAGAATATACCTACGCTCACTGGCCACTTTATTAGGTATAGCTGTTCAATTGCTTGGTAACCAAAATTGCTAATCAGCCAATCACATGGCAGCAACTCAATGCATTTAGGCATCTAGACATGGTGAAGACGACTTGCTGAAGTTCAAACTCAGCATCAGAATGGGGAAGAAAGGGGATTTAAGTGACTTTGAACATGGCATAGTTGTTAGTGCCAGACAGGCTGACCTGAGTATTTCAAAAACTGCTGTTCTACTGTGATTTGCACGGACAACCATCTCTAGGACTTACAGAGAATGGTCTGAAAAAGAGAAAACATCTAGTGAGCAGCAGTTGTGTGGACGAAAATGCCTTGCTGATGTCAGAGGTCAGAGGAGAATGGGCAGACTGGTTTGAGATGATAGAATATGATGTCAATATGGACTAAAATTTCTGAGGAATGTTTCCAACACCTTGTTGAATCTATGCCACAAACAATTAAGACAGTTCTGAAGGCAAAAGGGGGTCCAACACCATGCTAGCAAGATGTACCTAATAAAGTGGCCAGTGACTGTACATTGGGGTTCATTTTAGCTTCTCATATAACCAATCGTTGTTACGTCTTTAAAGTAAATCTTTGCTTTTGCCATGGAGGAGCAATGTGTTCATTTTTTTGCAGCCCTCAACAGATGCATATATTTGCTTTCCTATAACATTGTTCAGCTGTCAGGAGCTAAAGGAAAGTCATGTTTAAAGTGTTACTAAACCCAGGGCCCTGCATTCACTATATCTGGTCTAACACAGTACACAGAACATGGAAATTCTATTATTTTAGTAAATATAAACTGCTAAATACCTTTTCTCATCAGCAGTTAGAGCAGTCTTGTGACTTCAGCAGAGCACTGGTTAAAGCTTGTAGAAGTTTTCTTTCTGCTCTAGGAGAATGCAAAACCCCTGATCTCTGTCTGGGCAGTGCTGATTGGCCCTGTGCTGATCACATGCACTCTCCCAAGAAAAAAAAAACCTCTCTAGCAATACACACCCACCTGAGCATGTGCATGTGGCTACAAGTTCAGTCTGTCTTATCAGGTGGACATTTGAATAAGAGGAGGGCAGAGAAGACGGAATCAAATGGCCTTTTTACACAATGTGGAGGAATAACCCCTTAGGTTCCACAGTGAGTATAACAAGCATGCTTTACTGCATATACAGACTGATTTTACTGTTGTGGGTTTAGTAAAACTTTAAGGAAAATCACCAGAGTTTAGGCTTACAGAGGTATATGGACCTCCCATGTGACAGCAATGATTGCCCTGTACTATTACATCTTCCTCATATGTATCCACAATTGTTGTCTTCAGCTGAGAGTGGTGGTAGATTGAAGAAAATGTAAGTATATGCTGTTGGGATGATAGGTTTAGCGCAATAACCTGAATGGGCACAAGGTTTGTTTTGAAGTGTGAAAACAGGAAACAGCAGCACAAATTGTTACCATAGGGGTTGATTTACTAAAGGAAAAAATTGCAAGTACAGTTGCTCCAGAGCTTAGTAAATGAGGTAATGCTTCACTTTGCAAATAATACCCAAAAACAGCATTTTTGCTTACACATGATTGGATGATGGGAGTTTCTGCTCATTTACAAAGCTCTGGAGCAACTGCACTTGCAGAGTGTCACTGCACTTTGCAAAGTGCACAGTCTATTTGCCTTTAGTAAATTAACCCCATAGTGTAGCATTAAAAGGATTCAGATTTATTAATGGAAAATAAAAAAATACTCTCATACATCAATACTATGGGGGGGGGGGGGTAGGTCAGAACCACTGACAGTCACAACAAAGTCCCTGGCTTGAAAGGGCGGCCCTGGCCACAGGCGGCAAGAAGGTCACCTGGGGCAGCATGGAGCAAACAAAATCTCTAAAATTAAGGATTTACCCTCCTATCCAGATGTTACCAGAAACGTGTCTCCTTTGGAAGATTTATCTTCACCTCTTGCTCTGCTGACAACTCTAAAAGTTTCCCTTACTATCTGTTTCATTGACAATTATTACTTCGACAACTAGAGAGGTTGAATCTCCCCAGTGGGGGCACAAACAATAAAATTTAATCCTTCCCCACTTTATACAAGAAAAAAACAAGTTTTGCCTTTATATACTCTGTAAGTGGTTTAAGTGCCTTGATATTATTTTAGTATTGTAAAAAAAATGGCATGTTTGTCATGTTTCAAATAATCACCTACTGAGGAACTATATACAGTACTGTGCAACAGTTTTAGACAAGTGTGAAGAAATGCTGCAAGGTAAGAATGCTTTCAAAATGTATATTTTAATTGTTTATTTTTAGCAATTTACAAAATACAAAGTTAGCGAACAGAAGAAAAATCTAAATCAAATGAATATTTTGCATGACTACCCTTTGGCTTCGAATCAGCATCACATCTTAAACTTGCACACTTTGTACACTTGCATAAAATCAAGAGTTTTGTAGGATTAGAGTCAGATGTATGATTAACCAGTTATACCAAGCAGTTGCTAATGATCATAAATTTCAAGTTGAAACACAGTCATTAAAACTGGGTGAAGAACAGCCAAACTCTGCTACTAAGGTGAGGTTTTGGAAGACAGTTTCATGTCACAGGTCATACGCCACGGCAAGACTGAGCATAGCAACAAGACACAGGGTAATTATACTGCATCAGCAAAGATTTCAAAGCTCTTTTGAAGAAGCACAAAGAAACAGGCAACATTGAGGACCATATACGCAAGAGTAAAGAGTTCAAGCTCTTTTGAAGAAGCACAAAGAAACAGGGAACTTTGAGGATCATAGACACAGTTGTCGGCCAAGGAAACTATGCAGCAGATGAAAGACACATCATTCTTACTTCCCTTCGAAAGCAGAAGATGTTCAGCAGTGCCATCAGCACAGAACTGGTGGAAACCCATGAGACCCAGGTTCACTGATCTGCTGTCTGAAGAAGACTGGCAAGAAGTGGTCTTCATGGAAGAGTTGCAGCCAAAAAGCCATCCCTCCGATATGGAAACAAGGCCAAGTGACTCCACTATGCATGAAAACATAGGAACTTGGGTGCAGAAAAATGTCAGCAGGTGCTTTGGACTGATGAGTCAAAATGTAAAATATTTGGCTGTAGCAGGAGGCAGTTTGTTCATCGAAGGGCTGGAGAGCGGTACAATATTGAGTATCTGGAGGTAACAGTGTTGCTTGATGGAAGTTTCTTGCAAGTTTGGGGCTGCATTTCTGCAAATGGAGTTGGGGATTTGGTCAGGAACAATGCTGAGAAATACAGGCAGATGCTTATCCATCATGTGATACCATCAGGGAGGCATGTGATTGGCCCCAAATTTATTCTGCAGCAGGACAACAACCCCAAGCATGTAGACAATATCATTAAGAACTATCTTCAGCATAAAGAAGAACAAGAAGTCCTAGAAGTGAGCCCTGATTTCCACATCATGGAGTCTGTCTGGGATGAAGAGACAGAAGGATCTGTGGCAGCCTACATCCACAACAACTGTGGTTAGTTCTCTGAGATGTTTGAAACAACCTAGCTGTTGAGTTCCTTCAAAAACTGTGTGGAAGTGTACCTAGAAGAACTGATTCCATTTTGAAGGCAAAGGATGGTCACACCAAATATTGATATGATTTGGATTTCTCTTCTGTTCATTTACTTTAAATTTTACTAATTGATAAAATAAAATATTAACACTTTTATTTCTGAAAGCATTCTAAATTTACAGTATTTTTCCACACCTGCCCAAACATTTTTTACAGTAGTGTACATTGGAAGAATTTTAGTAAACGTTAGTATAGTCCTACTTTTCTCATTCTGAAGAAATTGATGGTTGCCTAGCCATTTCATTTCTAATATTTATTGTTAAATGTGAGAATCTGCTTTTATTATCAACACTTTAGATTACCTCTGGGTTGTGATGAGAAAATGAGTCCTCAGAGCTCATTTATACTTTACGGCTCTGATGCGCTGCACATTAATGTGTGCCATGTCAGGGCAGCCATTTTAAATGAATTGGCTGCCAACACACCAGAAAAAGTGCCATATAACATTTTTATGTAATGCAGCACACCAGAATGCATGGTAGTCCCTTTAAAGGCATTGTGGTGCAGTGTGGCACATGTGTGTCAATTATGGGTGGCATTGAAAAACACTGGTTACCTTGAGGGCAAAGTGTAAATAGGCCATTAAGCTGGGAAAAGTCTGAGAAAACATGCCTGGTTTACTAAAAGTGGTATTAACCCCAAAACCAAAAATGTAATACTGTATATTGCAGCTCACCATTCCTTAGATGTTGTGGTTGCATTTGTTCTCTTTTTTTTAGGGCTTTTTCCCCTATGTTTTCACCTGATGATCTGGCCAGTAACACATCTCCTGTATTAGAGGGCCCCTGTTCTGGATGAAGGAGCACAGGGGCACAGCAGACAGTAGCATTGTCAGACTCAGTGGATGGGAGTTAGTGTTAAATGTTCTAGCAGACTTACATACACTAACACATTTAAGCCAAACCCCAGATCACACTTTGTGATCAGTTACAGCAAGCAGTTTCTTTCTTATTTGGTCTGTGGAGATAAATCCACATACAATGTGTTTTCTCTAGCAAGAACCATGTGTCAAGTAGTGTGATCACATACTGTAAATAAGCTAGTATAGCCTAGGTATGTATGTGGTAGGTTGTAGTGGGTTTATGTAAACTGGCAGGATAGGTAGAAGCACAGTTTTGTCCATGACCACAAGAAAATAACTATATAAAAAAGCTATTATCTCATATTTGCTTTTGTAGTTTTTAACCTTTATTTAATGGCAACACATTTTCATATTTCGATGAAATTAAAATGTAAAAACTTTAAGTTTGTTTTGCTCCTTTGTCTCTTAAAAAATATAATTGCAGGGGATATGATTCCCAAAAATGTACAGCAAACCAAAAATAATTTGGCTATCAAGAAGCTTAGTTAATCTTTGTATAGGAAAGCAAATTATAAACTTGAAATAGGATACTAGGGGGGGGGGGGGCACTGTTGAGCAGCTGCAGAAGATGGTCACACACTAGATTGGCTCCTCAAGTGTAAAACATCACCCAAACACCTCTCAGCAATAGGCCTGACACCCTGCACCCATCTCTGGCTCTCCTGGTACCCCTCGGACCTGCCTGGAACATCCAATGGGCACGGATCACCTATTTACCGGCCCCTGTCACCAGCAGTGCTTCTTCAGGAACAGGGGAAAATGGCAGCCACCACCAGCTCGCGGCCTGAAGCCCCACTGTAAGCTCGCACACCCACCCAGCCTACCTCCACTTCTCACCCACCCCACGGCTGAGCTCCCAACTGCCATCTAACCCTTACGGCCTGTCTATCATGGTGGGACTGGTCCTCCACCTCCTCTGCAGCTCCTACATTCCAGCTCCCAGCTTCTTGGGCCCCTGCAGCCACACAGGCCTAGTGAGAGGCTGCCACAGTTGAAGGTGGGCTGTACCCTGAAGGAGGGATCTGCTGACATCACCGGAGTGGCCTGTGTACCACTGCAGCCTACTGCACCCTGATATGGGTCTGCACAGGCAGGAAAGGACAGATGTCCCCATCACCATTACAGCACCTCCACTCCACAGGCCAGCGGTGTCCTGCGTGCTCCTTCCACCTGTGGCCCCCTGCTCTCCTGTTACAACCACGGCTTGTTCCCGCCCCACTCTTAAACCTTGGTCCCTGCCTGCCACCTGCTTCCTGTGAGCCCTGGATGGTGGAAATCCCTGCACATTACAGGAAACCTGTGTCACCTGACTCACTGTGGAACCACAGTAGGGACTCTACCCCACCCCTTCAAATAGGTCTCATTGCCTCCTCAAGTGGGGCCCTGCCATCAAGTTCCACCTCAATTAAGCTTCCTTGCACTCTGGGAGCCCTGTCCACCCAACTTGACCAAGGCCCTAATTCCGCTCTGCTGGACTCTGGCGCTAGACTCATTTTCAGTGCTCCTCCTAGTATCATATGATCTTGCTACCTCTGGCACTGTATCGCAGGCCTTGACACTCTTTGGAGCTATCCTTCTTAAATACCATTACTGTCTCTGGATGTTTCCTCCTCCAGGCCCCCCTGGCTCCCGCTGGGACCGTGGAGAAATATTCCACTACTACTCTGGCCAAACCAACCAAATCAATGGTGGGTTCCTCTAAGACCTCAACTACTCCTGATACTGTAAAATGCCTCCATCTAAAATAGCCTTTCCGCAACCTTCACCAGAACATCCAATCTCATCCCAAGAGCTTGTATCCCAACTGGAAAACTCCTCCAATGACAGTCTTTCTGCTACATAAACTGCAGATCCCACCATGGTGACGGTCCTGAAATTGAGCTCTTCTTGAAAAGTGTAAACTTCTCCTTCAACAGGAATGAAACACTGCAATGGAACAACTCACTACTAAGATCACTCGTGAAATAAGGGACATAGGATCCTGTATCAATGATCTTGAACACAATATGGATGATGTTATCCTGGTGATTGATAACCACAAGCAAGATATTGATATTAAGTGCTTTGTGCTTTTGTGCTCCAATATGAAATCATGTGCTCAGAAAAAAAAATCCAAAAATAAATATCCCGTGCCTTGGAACAAAGTTTCCATCACATAATGCTCAGTGATCCCTCCCTTGTACACTCCACACTCACCAGATAAGCTGGACTCCTAGCTTTGTGGGCTTAAAAGTCAAATACGCTTATTTCTGGTGGAATGTGCTCACAGTTATATCATTAGACTGCTGGACCCATGGTTGTGATATAAAGGTACGATCCATCAATACATTCTGTTAAACATCATGCACATAATAAGGGAAGCAAAAGGAACACTAATAGTGTAATATTGTCTTGCCATTTATTGGCTATGAATAACAGTATATATTACACTTACATTCCATAAATATTAAAACAGCCTTGTAAGTATAATCCTTGCGTAGCCTCAAACAAGGTAACACAGCAGTATCAAGATGGTTCCGGAGCACTGCTGAATCGCATGTGCTCCATTCACCAGACGTGACGTCACACCAAACCAATGGAAACTAGAAATTGCGACAATGCATTTCCCCCCTCCTACAGTGCATCCTCATAGACAATAATCTCTGGTCCCCGTGTACTTTATATCCTATTCTTAAGGACCTCCCATCCTCAGTTTCTACCAAATACTTCCTAATGGGATTACTGGCTTCAAACCTATGGTATATCATTGTATTTCCTGCACCCAACCATTCCAATTGCTGCATACATTATCTTACCTATAAAACATTATTTTAATAAATATTAAAAACATACAAATAATACAACTAATGAGAAAAGAATAAAATAAAATAAAATAAAATAATTTGAAAATATAAATTCTATGAGTAATGAAACATAAATATATATATAAAAAGTCCCAGAAGATATACATACTAACTGGACCAACAAATGCATAATCTGGGTGAATTTTTTACCAGTTGGACAGGAAACAATTCAAATCTGTTTCTACATTTAACCCTTTGGGGACTTGATTATCTAATTTTTGAATCCTTCTAGTTTCATTCTGTGATATTGATTTCTTAAGATCACCCCCTCTCCAGAAGGACTCCACCTTGCCAATCCAACACAATTCATTAATTGCATTATTTGTATGTTTTTAATCATTTATTGAAATTATTCTTATATTTTATATATAAGATGATGTATGCAGCCCATAGCTCATGTTTGAGTGATTTTGCCATCCTCCTTTTGATTCTCTCTTGTCTCCCCCCTTTTTTTTCTTCTCTTATCTCTCACTCTACTGGCTCTCCTGCCAAGGATGATTTACAATGTGTTCCATGTATTTCTTGGTTTGATTATATACTTTGTGCATAGTTGATGTATCTTTTGACATATTTACTTTGTCACTAGTTACAGGTATGTTTTTCTGTGCATGACTGATTTTGATCTGTTGGCCCTTGCTGTTATATCTGTTCCTGTACCAGGGGTGGACTGACCATTTGGAAACTTGGGCACTGCCCTAGGGCCCGGGGTCAGTAGGAGACCCCATGAGATGCCCCTGGTACCTTTTTCATAGGCTTTTTTTAGTTTGGGCAAGGACACAGGGGCCCCATGATCCCCTATTGTCCGGGGGCCTCATGAGTTGTCAGTCCCCCCCTGGCCTGTACACATGATAGCGGTTGCGTTTATATTTTCTAAAATTAAAAGTGTTTTCAATAAAAATTTATTGAATGGAAATGAGATACTGGAACAGGCCAATCATCTTTTTTTGAGCTTTTCTTCTTTTCATAGATGAGATGTACATTGCACTCATATGTTGTCAGGTGGTGGGATCATGTAAATTAGATAGAATAGCCTAGGTAGGTATTTAGTATGTTATAGTAAGTTTACGTAAAATGCCAGGATAAGTAAAAGTACATTTTTGTCCATGACAAGAAAAAAAATAAAAAAAAAAACTGTTATCTTATATTTGCCTTTGTATTGTTTATCTATTTAAAGATATATTGTTTTGATATTTAAATGAAATGAAAATATAAAAAACATAGGTCTGTTTTGCTCCCCTGTCCCTTAAAAATTATAAAAATATAATGGCAAATTAATTTCTACTCTGAGTATTTAGCAGCAAATAAAATATACTTTTCCCTAAAATGTTCACTGGGGCATGGCGTACAACAAGACAAAAATAATTTGGCTATCAACACGCTTAGTTAATCTTTGTATAGGAAAGCAAATGTTAAACTTGAAATGGGACACTGGAACAGGCCAGTCATCTTTTGTTAAGCTTTTCCTTCTTGTCATAGCTGGGATGTACTTTGTACTCGTATGTTGCAGGTCACTGATAGCCTATCACAAAGCCCCCTCTGTTTCCTTGCTGTACCTGAAATTTCCACTAACCAGCATCTCTAGCAAACAATAGCTGCTGCTGTCACAGCAAGACAATCAGGTGGATCTTATGCTGGGATATTTTTCCCATCATATGCATGACAGAAAGTCTAATGGGCCTTGTTAATTTCTGAAGTTGCTTTTAGAGCCCTATAAAGTAACTCATTATCAGTTCTATCTGTGTTCTCAAAATGTCTACCTGAAAGTCAGAGGGCACAAGCAAAGGTACATTTTTATTCCTCCAATCAGTAAGGAGTAGATAAGATAATTAGCTAAGAAATGAGTCAGCTTGTTAGCATCCCTTTCCGGCAGGCTGAGTAACACATTCTTTCTGTTATTTTTCTCTGTATCTTTCTTTTTGAGGTCTTGTTATTTGAGATTCTGTAGCTTACTAAGCATCTTGTTCCAAATGGTTTATTGGTCAACTGCAACTGACTGAATTGGTGCTGTTGCCCAACCAATTAATTGCCACTACTAACTCAGGCTCAGCATTGCTTTAAATTGAAGATGCATCAGTACCCAAGGTAAATAAAGGGAATTTCCACTCAAATATGTAGTAAGATTTTTTCACAAATCTTGGGTTAACTGTTGTCAGTTTAGCACGGATTAAGGGGTTAATAGGTTTAGATAGGATGTCTCCAGAGATTCTGTCTGAAGAAATTCCTTGAATGTCTTGTGGCCTACCAATGATCAGTGGATATGTTTGGGAAGAGTTTACAGCATGCAGCTTATATTCCCCAGCCAGACAGATGTTGGCAGAGAGCATAAATCACTCATCACTATTCTTAAGCATTCTGTGTCATAGATAGCTTTTTGTGAGCACCTTTTCTCTCCACATTTAGGACCAAGTCCTCATGACTAACGTTCTACTAGGCCTCAGATAGGGCCTGAGATGTGCTGAAGACATATTGTTGATTCAGAGGGAGATAGAAAGACTTCAGCTGGCCATAGCTGGCTTACAATTTGGCTGGTTCAGCAGGGACTGGCTGAATTTCAGTCCATGTGTGTGCCTTTCCCACTTTACAGAAATCAATATTCAGATCTACTTCTGTCAAATGTTGGGCTTGTTACATAGTTAATCTGGTTGAAAAAAGACCCTAGTCCATCCAGTTCAACCAAAAAACCCCACACACAAAAAGAAAACCTCCATGTACACAATCCCATACCCATAGTTGATCAAGAGGAAGGCAAAAAAAACCCAGTAAAGCATGATCCAATTAGCTCTAGCCTGAAAAAAATCTTTCCTGATTCCCCCAAGAGGCAATCAGATAGTTTCTGGATCATCCTTACCTATAAATATTAGTATCCAGTCATATTTTGTGTATCTTAGAAATAATCTACTGAGCTGGCCAGAACCAGCTTTTGAGGGAGTCTATTCCACATTTGCACAGCTCTTACTTTCTGTATTTGGAGATTAAATTTCTTTTCCTCCAGACGTAAAGAGTCCTCTGTGATTACCTTAAAGTTAACAACTCTACACCAAGTTCACTATATGGACCACTTATGTATTTATACATGTTGATCATATCCCCACTAATTTCCTCTTCTCAAGAGAAAATAAATTCAGTTCCTCTAATCTTTCCTCATAGCTGAGCTCCTCCATGCCTCTTATCAGTTTGGTTGCCCTTCTCTGCACTTTTTCCAGTTCCCCTACATCCTTTTTGTGAACTGATGCTCAGAAATTAATTGCATATTCCAAATGAGGTCTTACTAATGATTTGTACAGGGACAAAATTATGTCTCTCTCTGCAGTCCATACCTCTTGTTGGAAACTTTTACATATCAGTGGCTGCAGCCAGTGTGCCAACGTGCTTATCAGTGTTTCCTGACAGCAGAGAGTCCCCTCTTAAGCCTTCTTAAATTCTTCTGCAGCCTGTGATGGCTCCATCCTGAGCTATTGTAGGGATAGAGCAGGACAAAAGGATCACCGTCCTATTCTTTCAGGTCACATGGATGTACTTCCTCTCTTTGCAGCCACTGAGCTCATTATAGGCAATAGGACAGTGTAAACATTGCACATACGTGACCTAAAAGAACAAGATTGCACTCCTTCCCATGGCACTACGGGTCACTGATCCCAATGGCTGCACCATCTGTACAATAATTTGGGGTGCAGCCATTAAAGGAGGCTGAAGATTTTTAGAAGGCTTCTTTTAAATGTACTTTTGAACTATATTATTTAAACTGAAAGGGAGCCCTGGCTGGAAGGTAGGTTTAGCATACTATGCTGTTATAACCATATGGGACAGTATAGTGTGCATTTGTATAAACAAGTTGCTAGGAGATTTTACCAGACTTTTCAGTAAGTTTCACTATAACTTCATATAAGTTTCACAGGGCCGTCTGTAAGGAGGGGCAAAAGGGGCAGCTGTCCTGGGCCCAGTCATTGTTTTGGGGCCCAAAGTAGTTGCCTCATATTTGCCAACTTTCCCAGTTTACATTCCCTTGTCCCTTGAAGTCTTCATCCCATCTGAGTGTGAAGTGCTGTCACTTATGCTGCCCAGCTCTGCCCTGTTGCCATGGCTCACATGCAGAGGTTGTCAGCATACACATGCAAATAAATTGCATTCATATGTAAAAAGAGGTGGGCCCGCATCATTGATATGTAAATAGTGGGGGTATTCATATGTAAATATCAGCTGCATTTATATGTATGTTATGCCCCCCTGAGGTTCCAGCCACCATCACCTCTGCTGAATGCTGCCCACTGGGGTGGTACACAGGGGCATGCTTGAACTTTCTGCCTGCAGAGCTAGGCAGAAAAAGAATTACAGTTTGGGGTGCACAGGTGAGCAACAAGGGAATGTACAGAGGTAAAGAAGGTGGGTTCAACGATGAGCAGATGTCACATACCTGATAGGAGAATGAAATGATGAGGTCAGCCTTGTTTTTGTCACTAGCCCTGACCCCGCTGGAAGTGGAACAGAAGGTGCTGAGGGACCAGGGGAACAAGAGTGCCAGCAGGTGTTCCCTCAAGAGCTTACAGTCCTGAAGAGACTGGCGAACCACCTGTTCAGGAACAATAGCGATGTTTCGGAATACTACATGGGTTAAAAGAGCGCTCCGCTTGCACAACAGGTTCAGGATAAGTGACATGTCAGATCTCCCAGCTGACTTGAAGCAGGTACAGTTTATGGTGTGCAGAGCTGGTATAGTAGACAGCCAGGTGGGCACTTGAGCAGGACAGGAAGCTGGGATCGGAGACAGTAGCAAGGTCACAGAAATATCCAAGGTCATCAATGTGCGGGCAGCGAGGTACCAAATCATAAGCAAGCCAAAGTCAGGAACAGAGCCAGGATCAGGAACAAGCAACAAGGCAGGAGCGGAATCTGAAGTCAGGTCAGGGACAAGGGGATCATACAAGAATACAGCAGGACACAGGGAAACAGCTGAAGACCAGTCAGCACTAAGCACAGGCAGAAGCATACTTTAAATAGTCCGTCTGGCACCAATATTTACTGTGCGTGTGCGTATGCGCAATCTTGCATTTCTGTGCGCATGCGCACGTCTGGTCACTATTCTGGTTGCTGTGCGCATGCGCATTTCTATTAGCCAGCTGTCTCACAGGAATTCGTTTACAGCATGTGGAGTTAAGGTGGGGGGAGGTTAGAGTGAAGAGGATAGGGGAGGTTTGGGGTGCAGAGGTTAGCAGGGAAATTTAGGATGCAAAGGTGTAATGGCGGGGTGGATAAAGATGTTTGTCATGTCTAGGGCAGCTCATTCATTTCAATAAGCTGATCTATGTGCTAGAAATGTGGAAATAATGTATCTGGCCCTTTTGTATCTGCTAAAGGGCAGCACATTTCTGTGGTGTCAGTAAAGTGATTTTGCATGCGCTTTCTAACTTACATTTGTGGTCAGTGTTGAATCCTCCTTTACAATGGTGGTCCATGTAGAGCTCCCCCTTAAATTTGTGGTCAGTGTAAATTCCTCCTTACATTGGTGGCCAGAGCAGACATTTCTTGGTTGTTGGTGTAAAATCCCCCATTACATTGGTTGTCTGTGTAAATTTTTCATTACATTGGTCGTAAATACAAATTCCCCATTACATTGGTGGTCAGTGTAAATTTCCCTTTACATTGGTGGCAAGTGTAGAATTGTCCTTACATTGGTGGTCAGTGTCACCTCCCATCCCCATACAGCACTGCCACTGATTCCATCCAACCCAAGCATTGCCACTGATCCCATCCTTCAAGTACTGCCACTGATCCCATTCCCCCCACCAGCACTGTCACTCATCCCATCCCCCAGCACTACCACGTATCCCATCCCCCCCACCACTGCCACTGATCCCATCCCCCCACCACTGCCACCGATCCCATCAATCCCCCAGCACTGCTACTGATTCCAGGAGTCCTAGGATCCCTAGGATTTTTATTTCTATTAGTGAGTCCCATCACCTTCCCAGTCCATGGTGTGCAGGCAGTGAGGAGATAATGTGCTGTAACCTTCAGCAACCAATTAGTGAGCTGTAATGATGAGCTGTAACCTCTAGCAATCAATACGTAAGTGGTATGATGTGCAGTAACCAATAGCAACCAATCAGTGAGCAGTAATTATGTGCAGTAACCTCTAGCAAATCAGTGAGCAGTAATGATGTGCAGTAACTTCTAGCAACCAATCAGTGAACAGTAGTGATCTGCTGTAATCTCCAGCAACCAATCAGTGCGCAATAATGATGTGCAGTAACCTCTAGCAATCAATCAGTGAACAGTAGTGATGTGCAGTAACCTCTAGCAATCAATCAGTGAGAAGTAATGATGTGTGTGCAGTAACCTCTAGCAACCAATCACTGGCCAGTAATGATGTGCAGTAATCTCTAGCAATCAATCAGTGAGCAGTAATGATGTGCAGTAACCTCTAACAACCAATCAGCAAGCAGAAATCATGTGCTGTAGCCTCTACCAACCAGCCAGTGAGCTGTAATAATATGCTGTAACCTCCAGTAACCAATTGCAATTGCTGCCTGATCTGCTAAATAAGTTAATTTTGAGTCTACGTGCTATTTATTGTATGTCTCAGAGCAGGTAGAGAGCAAAATTGCACAGAGGGGCCCATGAAAATGTTTGCCCAGGGTCCAATCAATATTAAAGACAGCCTTGAAGTTTCATATAACAAGTTGCTGCCAGGTCACAGCTGATGTGTACAGCCGCTGGCACCAAAACACTCAATGTAACTCTAGAACAGTGCTGCGGCACCTTGGGGTGATATCTGGGTTCCCCTGGGGTCCTGGAAGCATGGGACCTAGTTTGCTCTGGATCAGCTTCATGAGTTGCCATGGTGTGGGTAGGCCAGTTGCCAACACCAAAGCAACTAAAAATGGTCAAATGATGCACTATTTCATTTGTTGCTGATGATGATGGGTGGCTCACCCGCATCATGGCAATGCATGACTCCAGCACCTTCCTCTCCCCCAACATTTAGAAGAAGACAGTGTGATTAGAGGGGGGGGGGAAGGGGGTTCTGTGATGGGGGAACTGTGTTATTGGGGGCCATGTAATAAGGGAAATCAAATGAGATTGGGGGACTAATGTAATGAGGTGACACTGATGAGATAAGGGTGCTCACGTATAGGGAATCCTCTGATGTATAGGAGGTACTTTGATGTGATGGGGATCCTTGATGTGAAGGGGTGACTCAGACATCAAGAGGGGACTCTGATGTTATGGGAAACCTCTGACAAGATGGGGGATCTCTTATGTGATGGGGACCGCTTATGTTTTCACATGTTTTTTTTAATCTGCAGCTTTCATTAAAATAATACCCATGGTTAGGTAATTTTTGCTATGAGGTCACGATTGTCTGTGGTGATTTGTCATTGTCACCTAGTCACAGGTAGAGACTACAAGTGGTTTGCGAGCACACCTTGTACATGAATGGTCTGCTGTGGTCACCATCAAGAAATGGGTTCAGTGCAACAACATGCAGAATTCCTGTAATGAGAAAAATTGGACAAGAAGTGGCTAAAAAGATTACAATAAATCAACAACACTAAGATAAAGGATAAAAAAGGGTTAAAACAGTATTTTATGGAAAAAGAATATAGTAATTTATGATATGCAGTTTTTTTTTTTAGAAAATTAAAGGTCATCCAGCTAGAAACTAGTAACATCTTTGTGCTCCACTCTAAATACAGTTGTTAGAGGTTATTTTTAAAATTCTCTTTTCCAGGTTGGCCACGTTTTCAAAAAAGCAACCAAACTGTGTGATACCAATTTTAGAGTTTCAAATAAGCACAATAGAACCTTCTTAAGGAGGAGTTCCACTCACCCTGTCAAAAAATAAAAGTCAGCAGCTACAAAAACTGTAGCTGCTGACTTTTAAAAACAGCCACTTACCTGTCCCTCGGTCCCGCGGTGTCCCCCCCCGCAGCCTGTTTCACTGGCCATCCTATATTCCAGGAGGCCGGAATCTTCAGTGTGGGCACCCGGCTGTGATAGCTTGCGGCTTCACAGCCGGGTACCCACTGCACACGCGCGAGTAGCACTGCGCTTCATGAATGGTCCTGTAGTCTTCTGGGACCTGTCATGTGTCCCAAAAGACTACAGGGGGGGAGGGAGGACACCTTCCATTTCCACCTCCTCCCTCTACGCCGCCAAACAAGCCTACTTCGTAACCCTCATCAACACCCTCTCCACCTGTCCACACCGGCTCTTCTCCACTTTCAACTCCCTACTCTCCCCCACCCCACCCACCCAGTATCTCACTCACCGCCCACGAGATTGCCAATCATTTCCAAAACAAGATCAACGCAATCCGTAAAGACATCGCCAATGCTCAATCTACCTCTCCACCTAGCCTCCCTCCCACGATAACCCCCTCAACTCTCCGCTCGCAACCGCCCTGCCCCCTACCACACCTAGCATTCCGCACACTATAACCTCCCCAACACTCCGCTCCTTCAGCCTTGCTACCACTGAGGAGGTCACTAAGGTCTTCTCAGAAGCCCGCCTCACCACTTGCCCCCTTGACCCTGTCCACACACAACTCCTCCGGTCACCCATCTCCTCCATCCTACGCTCCCTCACCCACATCTTTAATCTCTCCCTCTCTACTGGCGCATTCCCCTCCCCCCTAAAGCACGCGCACATCACCCCCATACTCGAAAAACCCTCCCTGGACCCCACCGAGCTGAACAACCTTAGACCCATCTCCCTGCTGCCATTTACATCCAAGCTCCTTGAGCGCTTAGTCTACAATCGCCTAAGCTCCCACCTCACTGACAACAACCTCCTCGATCCACTACAGTCTGGCTTCCGTCCCCTACATTCCACTGAAACCTACTCAAAATCACTAATGACCTGCTAACCGCCAAAGCTAATGGCCACTACTCAGTCTTCCTACTCCTCGACCTCTCCGCGGCCTTCGACACAGTTGACCACCCCCTCCTCCTTAATAAACTACACTCCCTTGGCATCAGAGACTCCGCTCTCTCCTGGCTCTCCTCCTATCTATCCCAATGCTAATTCAGCATTACTGATACACTCCCATGGCTTCAACTATCACCTCTACGCCGATGACACGCAAATTTACCTTTCCACCCCTTACCTCACCCCTTCAGTCTCCGCCCGTATCACTCACCTACTGAACGACATATCAGATTGGATGTCGCTCCATTTCCTCAAATTGAACATTTCCAAAACCGAGCTCCTAATTTTCCCCCCAGCCCGTGCCCCCCCCATCCTCTCCATCGCGACCAACAACGCCACCGTCAGTCCCACACTGCAAGCCAAAGTCCTAGGTGTCACTCTAGACTCAAACCTGTCCTTCCAACCCCATGTCCAATCGCTGGCAAACTCATGCAGGCTCCGCAACATCTCCAAAATACGTACGTTCCTAACCCCAGACACTACTAAACAACTCATTCACTCCCTTATCATCTCCCGTCTGGACTACTGCAACTCTCTTCTCACTGGCCTACCCCAACACAGGCTGTCATTCCCTCCACTGGCTTCCGATTGCCCAACGAATTAAATTCAAACTACTAACATTGACATACAAAGCCATTCATAGCACTGCCCCAAACTACCTCACCGACCTGATACCCAAATACCACCCAACCCGTACTCTTCGCTCCTCACAAGACCTCCTACTTTCTAGCTCCCTGGTCTCCTCCTCCCACGCCCGACTGCAGGACTTCTCCAGGACTTCCCCCATCCTCTGGAACTCACTACCTCAATCCATCAGGCTGTCACCTACCCTCCTCACCTTCGGGGAAGCCTACCCCACTCTCATCTAACAGCCGATCTCCTCCAATCCTCCTACCACTCCATCCCCCACAGCCACTTCCTCCTGCACCACTATCCCCTCCCTCCTAGATTGTAAGCTCGAAAGAGCAGGGCCCTCGAAGCCCTCGTGTATTGTTTTGTTACTGTATTGTCTCATGTACTGTCCCCCACTATAATGTACAGCGCTGAGCAAACCTTTTGGCGCTATATAAATACTGTATAATAATAATAATAATAATAATTGGCGATCGGACCAGAAGTGGGAGCGGGTACCTGTCAAATTCGGGTATCCGCTCCCCCTGCCCCCCAAAGGTGCCAATCCTTAATGGGGAGTGGGGGAGCAGTCCTTAAAGTGGAACTTCACCTTTTGGGAGGAGCTCCGCTTTACAGCAAAAGGTCTCAATGCCAGAGTTTGGAACACAATAGTCTTTAAAGTGGAACTTCAGCCAAACTGTTTTCTATTTTGTTCATTAAAAGACTCAGTATTCAGAGACAATTGAGTTATACTGCTGCCTATAGGAAGATACTTCAGTTTATTGCTAGTACCCTAGGAATATGGATGTCTTTTCTCCCTAAAAGACACCAAAACTGTAAATTTTTTGCCAGTACACTCCTTACTTGAACCTGTTCTGTACTGGAGACGTTTGTGATTGGATGATAAACAGGACATAAACTCCTCCAAAATGTTTTATTGACCAAAATTATTTTGATAAAGACTTTCTTAGGAAGTAGGCTGCTCCTACTGTAGATCCAACAATAATCCACCTCAATAAAGTATTGACTATGCCTGTTCTGCTTCCCCAATTAAGCATTGCCAATGTGATCTCTATTATTGATCCAGCTGTTTTGAGATATCTATAACTTACAATCTCAGGAGTGCTAGCTGACGGTGACTCGATCAAAATGACATCTTGAAGATAATTTAAAATGTGTGCAGATCTTCACAGATGAACATCAAAACATCATAGCATATCAAATTCCAGCAATTACATGCACTTAGAACAGAACCTAAAACACACTAAAAAAGGGTGGATATAGTTATACAGAGCATCTCCTAGCTAAGGAATGAGGACGGGACAAAACTATGCTCCGTGCACACGTGTTTTTTAGAAGCTATTAATAGCATTTTTTTCTGCGCCTAAAAGCTAAATAGTGTTATCCTATGTGTCCATGTACTATACTCTAGGCTATTAGCTGTTTTTGAGCTTCGGCTTCTAGGAGCAGAAAAAAAATAGTTTTTGTAGAATTTTTTTGAGCATTTTTTCAGCAGAAATAAAATGCTAAATGCTGCTACAGTCCCCTAAATGCTAATAAAATGCTATTAAGAGCTTTTTTCTAGATTTTTTTTTTCTACATGTACTGTAAAAACGCTACTAAAATGATAATGTTCCTAAACGCTCCTAAACACTTCTAAAAGCTACTAAAACACTACTGAAATGCTACTAAAATCGCTATTACCAGCTTTTTTTATCTGGCATTTTTCCCAACTTTTTTGAGATAAAAAATATGCTAGTGTGCATGGAGTTTTAAGGCAAACAAACAACAATGCATGTGTAACATGATAGTACCTATTATGGATGAACCAGCATGTAGGGATCTCATTGGCAAATGGCTGAAAGCCTTTTGCCTTGCAACCTGTCATAGCCATGATGTCTATTTGTCTAAACTTAGGGGAAAAGACTAATCTTTTATAAAAGGATACAGCTACTGTCTGTAATGACCATTTAGTTGGAGAGAACTTATGCTTACAGCCCTATACTAACCTGTAAACTGTTTAGTAGATACCGTTCATCTTTTTTCCTGAATGACACTTCTGTCTGTGAATACGCAGAGAATTCATAGCTAAAATGTCAGTCTGTGGAACATCAAATGTAAAAATGCTTGCTGTATATGCCTTTTGACAGTGCATAAAAAAACACAAAAAGAAGGCTCTTCTAATTGAAGTAATTTTGGTGATTTATATAGGACACAGGATTAAAAACACTTACATAATTTTCAAATGTACAGGCTCATCATACATATCTCCAGCTCCTGGTAGATGTATGGCAGGGACCGGTTGGCCGTCCAGCAGTTGTAGGACCTGTGGAATGCAGGAACCAAAATGGCTGCCGCAGTTCTGGGATTGGTGTGAAGCACACATACTGGAAGTGAGGTCAGGTGGGGGTGGTAACGCGTTTTGGAGCATGCGCAGAAGCTCCTTCATCAGGTCCAAGCTCTGAGGAGCCGTTTATATTGCTTTGAGGATCAGGGATGTGGGAGGAAACAGGGGGGATAAAGGACCACGGACAACTACAGGTCCTAAAGCCCTAAAATATTGAAACATCAAGACTATGCCTTGACACAAAGAATCTTGAAAAATCATAAGAAGCATAAAATCTATAACAATAATGAGAAACATAAAATCAAGCGATAATTACGGTTATGTTAGCCGCTATATAGCAATAATTGGTACAAGATATATGTGGTCGTCATAAACATAGCACTAAAAAAATACTGTAATACATATGCAACAAGAAATACAGATATACTGTATATGGGACAGTATTGTCCTCGGGACAGGTGAACTGTCACTTTCCAAGCTAGAGTAATAAGAGGAAAGTTAAGGAAGGGGAGAAGAAAGAGAGATAGAAAATGATATAAAACTGTAACATGCCATATGATATGAAGCCTGTTATATCTTTAATTATTACTGTGTGGATATACACTTACTGTGGCTGTCTACAGGAATGATGAATTCATTATTTCCCATTATTATATAATGAAGGGTTTCATTAATTAATGGAAAGAGAGGAGAAAAAACCTGTAATAATTAGAGAAGACATAATTAGTAAATGGTAAATCAACCAGAAGATATGACAAAGTGAATATACAAGATAGAGCTTATTTCGAACTCCTCGTTCAGACCTCCTGGGGACAATATATCCAAACTATAGCTCCAATAGGTTTCTCTCTGGCAGAAACGCTGAAAACACTCTGCCAGAGGAAGGTCTTGAGGCATGGCTTCAATAATCCACACTATTAATCCTTCCGCGTATTTATCATGTTGCTCTAGGAAGTGTCTGGGCACACTATGCTTTTCTTTGCCCTCCTCTATGAAGTGATAGTACTCTCTGAAGCATTTTCAGAGTACATGCCTCTTTGTTACTTCTTTATACGTCTTCATAACGAACATTACTTCCGGTAAGAGTACTAATTTTTTCCAGCAGCAGAAGCCTAGTCCTCTGAAGCCAGGAAGGATTCCTTTTGTTTCTCCCAGACTTCACACTCCAAGGCCGGATCAAAGCCAAGGGCCCACTTCAGTTGCAAACCTTGCATCACTAAACCCTATAAACCTGCAGACATATCTTCTTCATCATAAAGGGACATTTCCACTTTCCAATTTGATGGTCTGTTTGCCTTTGTGTACACCTAGTCCCATCCCATCCCATCTTGAATCTGACAGCTTTTAATTTCTTCATTCAAATAAAAAAATATACTTCGAGGGTAGAATCTTGACCTTTCTGCAGTCAGGTTTGGATCAGGAAATTTAGAGGAATTTTTGGGGTGTTACCATAGGGTGATACTATGGGAACCAGAACCAGTAAATACAGTTGCAAGAAAAAGTATGTGAACCCCTTGGGATTACGTGGAGTTTTGCATAAATTGGGCATAAAATGTGCTCTGAACGTCATCTAAGTCACAACAATAGAAGAACACAGTCTGCTGAACATAATACTACACAAACATTAGATGTTGCCATGGTTGAATTGCACATAACATGTAAACATTCACAGTGCAGGGAGGAAAAAGTATGTGAACCTTTGGACTTAATAACTGGTTGACCCTCCTTTGGCAGCAATAGCCTCAACCAAACGTTTCCTGTAGTTGAAGATCAGACCTGCACAACGATCTGGAGTAATTTTGGACCACTCCTCTTCACAAAACTGTTTCAGTGTAGCAATATTCTTGGGATGTCTGGTGTGAATCGCTCTCTTAAGGTCATGCCACAGCATTTCAATCGGGTTGAGGTCAGGACTCTGACTGGGCCACTCCAGAAGGCGTATTCTGTGCTGTTGCAGCCATTGTTTTGTTGAATTACTTGTATGCTTTGGGTCATTGTCCTGTTGCATCACCCATCCTCTGTGGAGCTTCAGTTGGCGGACAGATGGTCGTACGTTTTCCTGCAAAATGTCTTGATAAACTCTGGAATTCATTTTCCCATCAATGACAACAATCCGTCCAGACCCTGAGGCAGCAAAGCAGCCTCAAACCATGATGCTCCCTCTGCCATGTTTTACAGTGGGGATGAGGTTTTGATGTTGGTGTGCTGTGCCTTTTTTTCTGCACACATAGTGTTGTGTGTTCTTCCCAAACAACTCAATCTTGGTGTCATCTGTCCACAGTATATTTTGCCAGTAGTGCTGTGGAACATCCAGGTGCTCTTTTGCAAACTTCTAACGTGCTACATTATTCTTTTTGGACAGCAATGGCTTCCTCCGTGGTGTCCTCCCTTGTACTCCATTCTTGTTTAATGTTTTCCTTATTGTAGATGTGTCAACAAAAATGTTAGCATGTGCCAGAGATTTCTGTAGGTCTTTAGCTGACACTCTGGGATTCTTCTTTACCTCATGCAGCATTCTGCGCTGTGCAGTCATTTTTACAGGACGACCAAGCCTAGGGAGAGTAGCAACAGTGCTAAACTTTCTCCATTTATAGACAGTCTGTCTTACCGTGGACACATGAACATCAAGGCTTTTGGAGATACTTTGGTAACCCTTTCCAGCTTCATGCAAGTCAACAACTCTTGATCGTAGGTCTTCTGAGAGCTCTTTTCTGCGAGGCATGGTTCACATCAGACAGTACTTCTTGAAACCAGTAAACCCAAAACAGGTGTGTGTTTTTTAAGGGCAGGACAGCTGTCAGCAACACATCCAATATCATCACACTGTTTGGAGTCAAGGTTGGCTCACTCCTGGCTCCAATTAGCTCTGGGAGAAGTCATTAAGCTAGGGCCCTGACATACATTTTCCTCCCTGCACTGTGAATGTTTACATGTTATGTGCAATTCAACCATGGCAACATCTAATGTTTGTGTAGTATTATGTTCAGCAGACTGTGTTCTTCTATTGTTGTGACTTAGATGACGTTCAGAGCACATTTTATGCCCAATTCATGCAAAACTCCACGTAATCCCAAGGGGTTCACATACTTTTTCTTGCAACTGTATGTGCATGTCCTAGAGTCAATATAGTCTGAGAAGTGTAGAGTATGGACTTTGTAGGCACATAACCTCACAAACAAATGTTTTTCTTTTTTAAATACTTTCTTTATTACAATCTTAGTAGTTAAAAACAGAAATATAAGGGAGTGTATGCAATAATGCACAACAATTAATGGCTCAACATAACTAGTCTTGATAGCACGGGAACATTGTTGAATCAAAAATACATTGGAATAGGTCACCCCCATAGGAAACAGAAGACTAACATATTAATGCCACATGGGCTACCAATTTGTGATGAATAATTGGTTCAGCTAGGGGATATTCCAATTCCAGTAAATTATTTGCTCAATATGTTTTGCGGTCTTGATCAGCATTTGGCCCTAAGTAAATAAAAAGGCTAATCTCAGCCCTTGCGGTCTTATTCCTAAGACTAATATCGCCCCATTCATTGGTTAATATTTTTGTAAAAGGTATCACTGATAGTGTTCCTCCTGTGACTCCATGGGAATTGAAGCATGTTTTGTCAGCTCTTCAAGAATTGCACTTTGAATCTATTAGGGATATTCATCTCTCTTTGGCATTCCTGTCCCTGTAAAGGGGAACCAATTTCTTGCTCTGCCATTTCTCCATTGCTCAAACAAATTATCATTCAAGTTTATAGCGTTAAAGAGGTAGTAAACTCTTGTTTGAAAAAATAAAAAAAGTTTCTTCCTGCAAGGCAATGTCATAATGTGCTAGTATGCACAACATAAAGAAAGACTTACCTGAAAATGAAGCACTCCGGCCGTGTGCTGTCAACACTGCAGAGGTTCCTTCTTCACCTGATCCTTCTTCCGGGGGTTCATGGGCTGTAGTCACTTAAATGGCTGAGCAGCGATGATGTCTCTCGTGTGCATGTGCATGGAAGTCTCGGCTGTGGCACACAGCTCTGAAGAAATGGCACGGGTATGCTGTTCCTTCAAAACGCAAGCACAGTGTACATCACCGGCTGCCACTCATTTGAATATCTCCTAAATGGTGAATGTTCAGGAGATTTTCATCTTACCTACAGGTAAGCCTTATTGTAAGCTTACCTGTAGTTAAAAATTAAAAAAGAGAGTTTGCTACAACTTTAAGGATAAGGATTGACCTATTTTGGTCTAGGTGTACTGTACTGGATTCGAGAATACTAACTGGGCTATTAGGTATCAAGCAACTGTTTTCCAGATTTTCAAAGCTGCCACCTGCTGTTCTGTTCATACATGGCCATAGACAGTTCGAATTACAGCCGGTTCACGGTTCAGCAGGGACAGGCAGAAATATGAACCATGTATGGGCGGGATGAATGTACCCAAATTGATTGATCAATCAACTTGGGTACAACCAGCCTGTTGGATTTTACATGCAATTATTGCTAGTGGATATTGTACCCATTAACAATAATCATTGTGTTCTCCCAGCATGGGCAGCTCCCCCACCCCCTCTGCAGGGAAAACACAATAGCCCCATGTGAGGGATTCCTCCAACAACACTGACTGGTGGTTGCAGGAAAGAAAATCTCTCTATCTATGGCCAGCTTTAGATTTACGAGGCACATGTTCAGGCCTCTTCTGATGCCATGTTTGAGTGTAAAGATCTTCAGGCAGCCCCTTGAGCTGTAGGTTGCCCCAGTTTACTATTTTTGTATTTGTTATCGTGGCCTAATAGTTTTTTCTTACTGTTGTCCACCCCTCAGCTGGACTGCTTTTGGATGTCTCAGTCATCTCTCAATTCTAAATTCTGTGTCTCTTACTTAACAAAAAAGAGAACAGAATTTTTGTACTTACTGTAAAATCCTTTTATTAGAGAATATTAAAGGATACAGGTCCAACCCTTCTGTTTGTAATCTTCTCTACCAAACTGAAGCATGTTGAGAGGGATTATACCTGGGTGGCCAACGGCTTCTTTGTATGTCAGTGTCCAAATCCTCCTTTAAACAGCATATAACCCAATCATCTCTAAATACTGAACTCTGTGTCCTTTTTTGAAGGGACAAGAAACAGATTTACCATAAGTACAAAAATCCTGTTTTTTCTAAATTTTGGACAAAGTGGAGAATGCTTAGAATTATTGATGAGATACACTATATTGCCAAAAGTATTGGGACGCCTGCCTTTACATGCAAATGAACTCTAATGGCGTCCCAGTCTTAGTCCATAGGGTTCAATATTGAGTTGGCCCACCCTTTGCAGCTATAACCGTTTCTACTTTTCTGGGAAGGCTGTCCACAAGGTTTAGGAGTGTGTCTATGGGAATGTTTCATCATTCTTCCAGGAGCACATTTGTGAGGTCAGGCACTGATGTCAGATGATAAGGTCTGGCTTGCAGTCTTCTCTCTAATTCATCCCAAAGATGTTCAGGTTGGTGATCAGGCTTAGGCCAAGACTCTATGCAGGACAGTCAAGTTCCTCCACCACAAACAAGCTCATCCATGTCTTTATGGACCTTGCTTTGTGCACTGGTGCGCAGTCATGTCAGAACAGGAAGGGGCCACCCCCAAACTGGTCCCACAAAGCTGGAAGCAGAAATTGTTCAAAATGTCTTGGTATGCTGATGCCTTAAGTTTTCTCTTCACTGGTACTAAGGGGCCAAGCCCAACCCTGAAAAACAACCCAACACCATAATCCCACCTCTACCAAACTTTACACTTGGCACAATGCAGTCAGGCAAGTGCCATTCTCCTGCCAACCACCAAACCCAGACATGTGCATCGGATTGCCATACAGAGAAGCATGATTTGTCACTCCAGAGAACACGTCTCTACTGCTCTAGAGTCCAGTGGCGGTGTGCTTTACGCCACTGCATCCGACGCTTTGCATTACACTTGGTGATGTGGGGCTTGGATGGAGCTGCTTGACCATGGAAACCCATTTCATGAAGCACTTTTGTTGTGCTAATCTGAAGGCCACACTAAGTTTGGAGTTCTATAGCTATTGACTTTGCAGACAGTTGGCAACTTCTGTGCACTGTGCGCTTCAGAATGTGCTGATCCCGCTGTCACTTTACGTGGCCTACAACTATGTTGTTGCTGTTGTTCCCAGTTGCTTCCACTTTGTTATAATACCACTAACAGTTGCCCGTGGAATATTTAGTAGCAAGGAAATTTCATGGATGGACTTATTGCACAGGTAGTATCACGGTACCACGCTTGATTTCACTCAGCTCCTGAGAGTGACCCATTCTTTCACAAATGTTGGAGAAGCAGTCTGCATGCCTAGGTGCTTGATTTTATACACCTGTGGCCTTGGAGGTGATTGGAACAGCTGAATCCAATGATTTGGAGGGGTTTCTCAATACTTTTGGCAATATACAGTGGGGCAAAAAAGTATTTAGTCAGCCACCAATTGTGCAAGTTCTCCCACTTAAAAAGATGAGAGAGGCCTGTAATTGGCATCATAGGTAGACCTCAGCTATGAGAGACAAAACAAGAAAAAAAATCCAGACAATCACATTGGCTGATTTGCAAAGAATTTATTTGCAAATTATGGCGGAAAATAAGTATTTGGTCAATATCAAAAGTTCATCTCTATACTTTGTTATATATCCTTTGTTGGCAATGACAGAGGTCAAACGTTTCCTGTAGGTCTTCACAATGTTGGCACACACTGTTGCTGGTATGTTGGCCCATTCCTCCATGCAGATCTCCTCTACAGCAGTGATGTTTTGGGGCTGTCGCTGAGCAACACGGACTTTCAACTCCCTCCAAAGGTTTTCTATGGGGTTGAGATCTGGAGACTGGCTAGGCCACTCCAGGACCTTGAAATGCTTCTTACGAAGCCACTCCTTTGTTGCCCGGGCGGTATGTTTGGGATCATTGTCATGTTGGAAGACCCAGCCACGTTTCATCTTCAATACCCTTGCTGATGGAAAGAGGTTTGCCCTCAAAATCTCACAATGCATGGTCCCATTCATTCTGTCCTGTACATGGATCAGTCGTCCTGGTCCCTTTGCGGAGAAACAGCCCCAAAGCATGATGTTGCCACTCCCATGCTTCACAGTAGGTATGGTGTTCTTTGGATGCAACTCAGCATTCTCTCTCCTCCAAACACGACAAGTTGTGTTTCTACCAAACCGTTCTATTTTGGTTTCATCTGACCATATGACATTCTCCCAATCCTCTTCTGGATCATCCAAATGCTCTCTAGCAAACTTCAGACCCGGACATGTACTGGCTTAAGCAGGGGGACAAGTCTGGCACTGCAGGATCTGAGTCCCTGGCGGCGTAGTGTGTTACTGATGGTAGCCTTTGTTACATTGGTCCCAGCTCTCTGCAGGTCATTCACTAGGTCCCCCCCGTGTGGTCCTGGGATTTTTGCTCACCGTTCTTGTGATCATTTTGCCCCCACGGGGTGAGATCTTGCGTAAAGCCCCAGATCGAGGGAGATTATCAGTGGTCTTGTATGTCTTCCATTTTCTAATTATTGCTCCCACAGTTGATTTGTTCACACCAAGCTGCTTGCCTATTGCAGATTCAGTCTTCCCAGCTTGGTGCAGGTCTACAATTTTGTTTCTGGTGTCCTTCGACAGCTCTTTGATCTTCACCATAGTGGAGTTTGGAGTGTGACTGTTTGAGGTTGTGGACAGGTGTCTTTTATACTGATAACAAGTTCAAACAGGTACCATTGATACAGGTAATGAGTGCAGGACAGACGAGCCTCTTAAAGAAGAAGGTACAGGTCTGTGAGAGCCAGAAATCTTGTTTGTAGGTGACCAAATACTTATTTTCCACCAAAATTTGCAAATAAATTCTTTCCGAATCAGCCAATGTGATTGTCTGGATTTTTTTTCTCATTTTGTCTCTCATAGTTGAGGTCTACCTATGATGCCAATTACAGGCCTCTCTCATCTATTTAAGTGGGAGAATTTGCACAATTGGTGGCTGACTAAATACTTTTTTGCCCCACTGTAATGTATATACCTGGGTTTGGTTTCCAGAACATTTGCTGAACAGTTTGCAAGTTTGAAGGTAAATTCGAAGCCCAGTATAGTCAATGGGAATCAAATCTTTAATAGGCAAGGGATTGTCAAACAAATGACATGGATGGCTGGACACTGACATCATGTATTATTGCAATTTTCTTTTTAAATACAATTTTCTTTATAATCACTGTTTTTGACAGTCATTTTAATGCAGCTTAATAATACACATTTCCTTTAAAAAACATGCATGGCAGATGCATTACACCTGCCTGTAAAATGGCACACCTGTATAATGAATACAATGTAACATAGCAAAGCTGACATTTACAAAGGAAATAAATGCAATTTAAGTTACTGGTAACAGACATTTTCCGGTCACCTTAATTGCTTTTATTTATAAATAGAATAGTATCACTACCAAAATTCATATGTATTTTGCGGAACCTTTGGGGGGGTTCACATACTATTTTTTCCAGAAATAAAAAAGAGAGGCAAATGTAATTTACCAGCAACATTTATTTTTAGTTTTGCTGTAATTTTGCTGTACATTCTAAAATAAATAGTAATGCCGCTGCTAAATGCATGATTTTCCATGGTTCTTCTCAGTGGGCCTGTGAATACCTGACCAATGAATGCCAAACAGTCAAAATTCAGACTGTATCCTACTTTGTTCAAAACCTCATCCCTAGTTTGAACCTTTGAGATAATTTTTTTACTTTCTGTGTCCCTCTTCGGGACATTCAACCTCACTGTTCCTCAAGTGATCTTGTCACAGTTAGAGGAAAAGATGGGGAATACAACATTTTGCAGTTGTCACCTGAAAAGGAATAAAATTAAAATATTACAGTGGAGACACTTGCTCCAGTGACTGTTATCAAATGTGAGATTTCACCTCACTTTGATGAGATTTCAACATACTTCCTATTCTGTCTCTGGGAACAGGAAGTGCATTAAAAAAAAGTGTCTCGCTCTTTCCAACTCCATCCTAAACTAAAAAAGTTTTGGCTGGAGTTACATGGGAGAATGGAGAGTCCCTTTGTTTCACTGTTGCTAGTATCATGACAATAAAGAACTAGACACTGTGATTGATACTATTGTCAGAAAATAGTACTGAACAAGAGGGAGTTAAAACAAGAGGGCCCAAAGGCAGACCATAACTGCTCTGTTAAATGGGAAGATGTTATCAGAGACATGTCCTGTTACAAAAGACTGTTGGAGACCACTCCAAGTGAGGCTTGGGAAGAAGCTATAAAGGGACCCCTTGATACATAAAAGTAGATCATAAGAGGGCACCAACATTTTACTGGAAACTATTAGAGACCATCACCTTGTTACTGTAGACTACCATAGTGTCATAACAGGCCTCCAAGACTACCAGCATTGTTACTTACAATGTTAGGGTACTTCTTCTGTTAGGGTACTGTGTCTTACTGTGATTCCAAGTAAAATACCCGCACTGCAATTTGCTAATACTGTATACTATAAACAGTCATACAAGGATACTCTATAATTTTAAATAACCAGTTGAGTAATGATAAACATAATGTCCATGGGCAACAGGATTATCCCCTATGTTTTGACTTGCTAAATGACAAATATACAAAATATTGTATTTAGACCTTTTGTATCCTTTTCTAGAAATCCATTGACAGACACAGAGGGGTTTATTTACTAAAGCTGGAGAGTCCAAAATCAGACTCCCTTCTGCATAGAAACCAATCAGCTTCTAACCTCAGCTTGTTCAATGAAGCTTTGGCAATGAAACCTGGAAGCTGATTGGTTTATATGCAGAAGGGAGTCTGATTTTGGACTCTCCAGCTTTAGTAAATAAACCCCAGAAAGTCTTAAACCTTCAAGTTATACTGGTACCTATAAGATGAATGGACACTAGCAAATAAAAAAAAACTGTAGGCCAGCCCAGGATAACCAACCTACTGCCAGCATGCCTCATTTATCGAGATCATGACCATGAACAACATGGGGTGCAAACTCTGTCCCTTAAATGACTACAAGAAAAGGATTTTATAGTGAGTATAACAATCCTTCTTTCTTTCTCACCCACTGAGGATCATCCAAAAACAGTTCAGCTTAGGTATGGGAAACCTTAACAGTCCCAAGTAAAAATACAAAACTGAAAACTGTCTGCAGCCCAAACATTGTCAAACTGTCATTATAAAAATACATTTTTTTCTGTCTGTCATGTCAATATATTGGTTTCAGTACTTTTTGAGTCAATAACTAAGAATAAGTGTTCAAGAAATTTGACTTCACTTTCCTATTATGCATTCTTGTTTTTGGTCCATGACTTAAAAGAAAGTAATGACTCCATGATAACTAAACAAATGTTCTTTTCCAAAGCAAGTCAACAATTACAGCCTCCATTTTATCTCTCACCATGGAAATATGGGGGTTGCCATTGAAGACTCTGTAAATAGATTTCTCTGGCTTCTGAGCAATGATTCAGCAAATGAGTTTCAGAGGAAAGTCATAAAGTCTTATATCTATACATGTTCAAGGTTAATAAAGATGAAGCAACAGCATGATCATAAGGAAACTAGCATTTTCAGAAGGATATGTTAGCAATGGCAGCCAGCATATATCTTTTATGACAGGTTTTCTTACTCAAAAATACCCCCCCCCCTTTCCATTGCCCCAAGTGCAGCCCACCTGGTAACACACTTACCTACCTTTCTGCCCCTGTGATCTTCACTGTGCTGTTCTGCCTGGCTCCACATTGCCTTTGCAAGGAAAACATCCTGGCATCCTACATAGATAGATATTAGATAGATCGATAGATAGATCGATCGATAGATAGATAGATAGATAGATAGATAGATAGATAGATAGATAGATACTGTAGATAGACAAATACAACATAGATAGATAGTGCTTCCAACATTCCACTTGTACGCAATGGTCATGTATCACTTTCTGGCTTATCCAGTAAAAAAAAACAGCCATTAACTGCACATGCTCTTTTTTGGCCCCATGTGCATACGTTTATTTTGATGGCATCTTCTTGAACATAATATCCCAATGCTGCTGGCTCAATAACTCCTCTAAATGCATCTGTTAAAGGAAAAAAATGGGATACTGTCTTTATTCAAGGGTTTCTATTCAGTACTATACACATGATAGTCCTTATGCATAAAGATAGATGTCTAACAATGCTTCCCTGACATTCAAGTCCTTCTCTTGCTTAGCAGCAGAGGCTGATTTTTTTACTTTTCAGCTTGGCTGATGGGTCAAATGCAAAGCAGTCACTGTGTGACATTCAGCCTCTCCTGCGCTTAAGCCTGCAAAGTGAGTGCTTCCTTGTTTCAGGTATCACCTGGGGACTGGGCAAAAGGCTTTTTGCAGTTAACCCAATCTTCTGACCTGTACCTCATTGTCTTTTATGTGAAGGAAGTTTAGTTAACTACCATCCCTTCAAATTCCATTTAGAGGAATCAAGTTCACCTTGAATGCAGTAGTAAACTAATTCCTGACTCACTTACTTCCCTATTTTAAAACGAAATTAACTTAACCATTAAATACCGTGCCATTTAGTAAAATGGCACGGTAAAATGAATTAAATGAATCACAGAGCTTGAAATGTGACATATGCTATGTCAGTTTGGTTATGGCAGATATTTTGATGACCTTTTGGCAGTTTGTGCCAAATTTTCATGATCTTTATGTACTATGTTTGTTTGGCTTCCTCATATTATCTTTGATGCTGCCTTGTACCTTTGAGAGATTTCATTTTCTTAAAGTTTTGACAAAATAAGGGATTTATAGTGAAATTTTACAATTTTATTCAAATGCATTAGAATCAATGAGGTGAAATTAGGGTGGCTTCTGGTGGTAGGGTGCAGTTGACTTTAAATAACCTTAAAGTGGTTGTAAACTATTACATGTACCCTATGAAGTGACTGGCCTATGGTGATACATAGAGATTAACCAATTCAATACCGGGCAATTTTACACCTTCCTGCCCAGGCCAGTTTTCAGGTTTCAGCGCTCTCACACTTTGAATGACAATTGCGCGGTCATACAACATTGTACCCAAACTAAAATTTTATCATGTTCTTCACACAACTAGAGCTTTCTTTTGGTGGTATTTAATCACCGCTGGGGTTTTTATTTTTTGCTAAATTAACAAATAAAGACCAAAAATTTTGAAAAAAACACACGTTTTTCTTTGTTTGTGTTATAAAGGTTTGCAAATAAATAATTGTTCTTCATAAATTTAGGCCGAGATGTATTCTACTACATGTCGTTGGTGAAAATAACCCAAATTAGGATGTATTTTTTAGTTTGTAGGAAAGTTATAGAGTTCACAAATTATGGTATAGATCTGAATATTGATCAATCCTGAAGTACTGACAGCCAATCTAATTTCTTGAGGTCCAAGAATGTCAGGACAGTACAGATATCCCCCAAATGAACCCTTTTTGCAAAGTAGACAGTCCGACGTACTTCATAAGAGGCATGACGAGTTTTTTGAAGTTGTATTTTTTTTGTCATAATTTTTCAGAAAATGAAAAATAAAAAAAATTAGTTTCACTATTTTTTTTTTACATATTGTCACCAGTGCAGTACAGCCTCATCATATAACTGGCATGGCAGTGATCAGGGACACTGACTGATGACAGTATGAAAAAAAAAAATATATATTTTTTTATTATTTTTAATTAAATTTTTTTTCTTTTTTTTAAGATTTTTTTTTCATATTTCACTATGACCAAAGTAGTACAATGTTACCATAGTAACATTGTACTACTTTGGGGAACTGATCAGTATTTTTAATTTTTTTTAATTTTTTTACACAATTTGCTTATAGCAAAGAATTACTTTGCTATAAGCAGGCATTTAATTCGATGAATGACATCGGTTCATTCAGGGTTTTTTTTTTTGTTTTTTTTTTGTGCTTAGCTGTTATTTGGCCACAGCTAATCACATGACATGTGCATGTGATTAGCTGTCACCATTCACAGCTAGACACTAGTATACAATGGATGGCATGAATGAAGCCATCCATTGTATACAACTGTCATGTGACCTACTGTGATTGGTCACATGGTTCCGGCAACGGGGGCCGATACTCAGATCTGTCATCGGCCGTGTCCGAGGTACACGGCCGGTGACAGATCGTGCCGCTGCGCGGCTCTCCAGGAGCGCAATCTGCGCATGTGCAGGAGGACGCCATATGGTGTCCACCCGGAACGCTGATGACATTTGCCGGCTGACATTCCGCCATAGGGCGGGCGGCAAATGGTTAAACAAATCCTCCTACATACACTATATTGCCAAAAGTATTGGGACACCCCTCCAAATCATTGGATTTAGGTGTTCCTATCACCTCCATGGCCACAGGTATATAAAATCAAGCACTACAGATAAAACCCAAAGTAAAGGATATAGCACCTCAAAGGCTAATCAACAGTATAAATATAATTTATTAAGGACACAAAAAGTGTATACAACACATATCATATTGTCATACAATGCACGTATCCTGTTCCTATCCACCCCTCCCAACACTCCACCCCCCACCAATCTCCCCCACCCCAGTCCAACACAACCCCAACCCTCCCTCCCTGGGTAACCCCATCACCCCCCCAAATCCCCAAACCAGAGCACCAAAGGCTAATTCCCCACCCCTCCCTATAATCCCCACAGTCCCCCTATCCTGTGAGAGTGGAAATAGATCCTCTAGAAGTACCTCTGATGCAGTTCCTGGAACTATACTGTATGCCCTTACAGGATTATCACCATTTTTCATTCAAATGTTCTCTTATTCTAATAGTTTTTCTAGTTTGTATGCAGGAGATGCTTAGTTCAGAAATGTATATATATATATATATATATATATATATATGCAAATTTTGTAAGTTTGCCCAATTACAAAGAAATGATGGGTCTATACTTTTTATCATAGGTTTATTTTAAATGATAGAGACAAAATATCAACCAAAAATTAAAAAAAAAACAACACATGGTACAAACGTTATAAATTGAATTGCAGTTCAGTGAGCAAAATAAGTATTTGATCCCCAAGCAAAACATGACTTAGTACTTCAAAGTGCATAATTTGTTAGACATGCATTTCTTTTGAATTTTTTGTTGCTATTCTTTCTCTCAGTGTTACAATACACCTACCATTCGATTTTTAGACTGATCATTTCTTTGTGAGTGGGCAAACATTCAAAATCAGCAGGGGATCAAACACTTATTTCCTTCACTGTATGTGGTAAGTGAGAGCATATATAAATCCGGCTGTGTGGAAAAGTTCCAAATGTTGACGCTGAGTATCGTATCACAGCAAGAGGGGAGAGCAACAAAAGACAAGCTCAATTCCTCCAAGTGTATATAATGCAGTTTGTAGATATTGAAGGTATGCCACTAAGCTTTATCTTCTCAGTCCATATACAAAACCTTCAAGCTGGTCATCTGACAGGCACAAACCAGGTCCAGCCTACCAATGACGGGTAGCTCTGCATACATACCAATCCTGGGACAAGGCCTTTGGTTGTTAGGGTATTTTTACATATAAAATCAAGCACCTAGGCATGCAGATTACTTCTACAAACATTTGTGAAAGAATGGGTTGCTCTCAGTCGCTCAGTGAAATCAAGCATGGTACCGTGATAGGTTGTTACCTGTACAATAAGTCCATCAGTGAAATTTCCTTGCTAATAAATATTCCACGGTCAACTCCTGGTGGTATTATAACAAAGTGGAAGCAACTGGGAACAACAGCAACTCAGCCATGAAGTGGACAGAAATGACACTGGATTGAGACAATTACACACTATAGAGGGATATGCTTTCTACATATTTTTGAGTTTTACTTCCACTTTAACATCCCTTTATTAGTTTTATAATTTATGTTTTTTTTCACAGTACAATCAAGCAATGGAAAAAAGATCAAATGCCCAAAGAAGAGGGAAAATGCAAATGCAAAGAACACTCAACTAAACTACACTGAATATGACTCACAAACAAAACAACACCCTCTAAATAAAGCAAAATTAAAGTGACTACTACTTAATGACACTGCAATCCATTTTTCTTAAAATGGTTTGTTACTCTCTTTGTAACAATCCCTGTGAGCTCCAAAATCTTTCCTTTCCTGTCTCCTTTCTTTGGAACTAGCAGTGTACATTAATTACTGTCATGTGCACTGCTCAATGCACACTGAAAATCCCATAGACCATTGACCCTAGACAGTTTCAGGAGTGAGCAAGAGGGGGTGACTATGTTTCTACATACAGTGGGGCCATGGAGAATGAACATAGCCACCCTCTAACATAGAGTCGCACCAGAGCAGCAAACAAAAAGGAAATTGGTGAATTAGTTGGGGCTGAGAGTAATAGAAGGTAAATTTCTGAGTTGTTAAAACATACCTGAATATTTTTTTTAAAGTGTTACTAAACCCAGGACCCTGCATTCACTATATTAGGTCTCCCACAGTACACAGAACATGGAAATGCGTTTATTTTAGTAAATATAAACTGCTAAATACCTTTTCCCATCAGCAGTATATAGCAATCTTGTGACTTCTATCAGTGTCCAGCAAAGCACTGGTTAAAGTTTTTAGGAGGAGTTTTCATTCTTTTCTGATTGTCCTATGTAGCTGCATAACCCCTGACCCTCTCTCTAGACAGTGCTGAATGGCCCTGTGCTGATCACATGCACTCTCTCAAAGAAAAAAAAACTCTCTAGCAATACACACCAAGCTGACCATGCACAGAGTGCCTCCTAGAACTCTGTAATGTCAGCAGATGGATTGGTGACTGTAGCAGAAGAGGAGGATCAGAGGAGACAGGATCAAACAGCCTTTTTGTACAAAGCAGAGGATTAACCCCTTAGGTTTCACAGTGAGTATAACAAGCATGTTTTTCTGCATATACAGACTGATATTACTGTTGTGGGTTTAGTAACACTTTAAGCTAGAGTTTACTGTCAATTTAGGAACTTTCAGTTTTTGCAGAATCGCCCCACTTATCCCTTCCTCTCACTCTGTGCCACATACAATCAGGAATGATTTTGTCAATACGCACAACTCTTCATTGGATGTATTGCAGACTTGCATCACCAAAGGAGTTTAAAGTTTCACAAACATCCTTAAAGGTCCATTCTTTTTTTTTTAAATAATTCGGCAAACACAATCTTTGTGTCCAATATCTGGTGTAGCATGTATCATGTGGCATATTTCTTCCTTGACAGATTGTTGGAACTACTAGGCTAATAGACAGCATGTGTGGAACCTTTTACCTCTGCTTTTGGTGATTGACTCTATCCTGTTTACTAAATCCTATGGTTGGGGCAATGAGGAGGAATCCAAAAGAGCTTCCTCATAAACTGGACAGATAACCCATTATAAAAGTATACAGAGATTTCAGTGTGAGTACAGATTTTTATCTGTGGTTGTATTAGTTGCAGTTTCACATCATATGTTCAAATAAATGAAAGGCAAAACATTTGTGTATAGATATAAAACACATTATAAATACCTTTTCTTCCCCCTTTTTTGAAAAATGACCACATACCCTCTGTTCTCAGCTGCATAAGGAGTTCAGAGAGCTAAGGGAGGAGGAACAGCAGGACACTGGTCTTCCGGGTGAATGGATACGCAAGGGGGAAGGAATACAACAGGATACTTTTTCATACAAGTAGAAGGCAGAGTAGGCATATATCAGGAAATCAGGAATATGAAATGTAGGGTAACATAATCCATAAAACTTTCACTACTAGTCACACTTCTTGTTCTCATGTTTTCATTCATGATCAGCTTCAGTGTTTAAATCTCCACTTTTGATTAACTGAAAATGACTACACAAGCCATATTCTAATCTAATATTATTAAAAGTACTTTTATCTTTTAATTTTCAGCCAGTCATAATAATCTAAAACTGTTCAAAATGTATATGTTGCTTCTTTGCAAAATGGCAAGCTGGTGGCATATTCTGTGCACCATTTCTGTACAGAACAACTGTAGAAATGTTATTTCCTGCTTATTGGACTAGCTCAATGCTTTACCAGAACAGAAAAGCAGAAGTTGAGTTCCAATTAGAAGCATCTCTTGTAGCAGAAATTAAACTTTTGATGACATATTTTGTATACTCACACACGACGGCCCTTTTTAACCACTTGCCTACTGAACACTTTTACCCCCTTCCTGCCTAGACCAGTTTTCAGCTTTCAGCGCTCTCATATTTTGAATGACAATTGTGCGGTCATGCAAAGCTGTACCCAAACTAAGTTTTTATAATTTTATTGAGACAAATAGAGCTTTCTTTTTGTGTTTCACTTAACTGATGGGCACTGATAGGCTGCACTGATAGCACTGATAGGTGGCACTGATTCAACCGGTGGGCATTGATTCAACTGATCGGCACTGATGGTCACTGATTCAACTGATGGGCACATATTGCCAACAGTGATGCCAGCACAGGTGGGCACTGATGGGCACTATTGGCTGCAATTATGGGGCTACACTGATCATTAGGACACTGATGATCAGTGCCCTGATGATAAGTGTAGATGTCCCCCTGCGAAATGCCGCTTATCGGATCTCCTCTTCTCATGCGCTGTCAGCGTGAGAAGCAGACTGCCGATAACCAGCATGTCCTATTTACCTGGTGATCAGCTGTGGTTGGACACAGCTAGTCACATGGTAAAAGTGGCTGTGATTGGCCTATTCCTTAGTCACGTGATCAGCTGATCTTGCATAGTGCAGGGGGTTTTGTTCTGGGGAGACATCAATGTATGGCCTCCCAGAACTAGCCAACCGCGCTGCAGCCGTCTTTTGGCTATAGTGCGGTCAAGAACTGGTTAAAACATCAAAATTCTCAGCTGGTGATAATGAAGGCAAATCCTCCTATCTTAGTATATAGTATAAGAAAGAATGTGTGTAGAGATGTGCTGGTTGCTTTAAATCTTAAACAGCGGTTGCAAAGCATTTTCCCTCTTTGTGAGTGACAGACAGGGAAAGCAAGACTGTGCTCTGATTGGTTGTTGCTACAGCTGAGAAGGATCCACCCATAGCAGCACTATTGCAGCTGATTGGCTGTGGAGGAAAGGAGAGAGGAAAAAAGGAAGAAGAAGCACATGTGGGGAGGGAGACATTTTCAGGAGACCGCATGGAGCAAGGGCTCCTAGTGTAAAGTCACAGAGTCTCACTCTCCGTGCTGCTAGAGCCCATGGGCTGAGCTGGGAGTGTGTAACAGAGGAATTGTTGCAGGAGGACAGTGTGAAAATCAAGGATTGTCCTGCCTGACACTCAGGATTACAGCCACTCAAGTGCATGTGTCTCTCAAAGTCTGGAGCAGCTGTAGGAGAGAGGATTTCTACTACTGTCTAATGCTATCTAGAGGACAATCCAGAAACAGTGAGTACTCTGTGATGAAAGGGGATTTTGATATTGCTGCATTTGCTGTTCATCTCTGGAGAATGGCCATGAGAAAGCGTGCTCTCTAATTCTCAAAGTGACACAGATCTGGGAAAGCCCATGTCGCTCAGAATTAGCTATTCCTGCTGCTGATTGATGAGAGAACTCTGTCTCTGTATATTACTGGTTTGTCTCCTCAAGACTTGTGCTGTGGCTGAAGAGTGTGTTTAGTTCCAAGTCCCCACAGAAGCTTGCTGATTTGAATATACTGAGCAAGTGTCAGTACATCAGGATTTCCCCTGTATGGTAAAGATTTGTTGAAGTGTTGTTCTTTTCTATTGCAATGTTCACTGGACGATTCTGCTTAAGGGAGACTGTGCTATCCTGCTACCCCTGGATTACAAATACTCTCCCATTCAGAGAGTGAGCGCTCTTCCATTGATTAAAAGGCCCCAACGTTGAGAGATTTTAAGTTTCATCCCACTGGCCAGTGGTTAGGTAGGATATTTCTGATCTAGATAGTACTGCTATAACAAATGTCAATAAGCTGCTAAACCTAATTAACAGTTATTGTTTCATGTGTCAATGTCACTGTCATATGTCACCCTAGTCAGTGTGATATTAGTCAGTTAGGGAGTCTTTGGCGAGTGAATTGTGACTTCTTACTAACTGTGTTATGCAAAGTGGTATCTGTGTTTTATGTACATTACCTGTGTTAAATCAGCTGGTTCTTTTTCAGGCTTTGTCTTCTTCAATAAAAGCCATAAAAAATATTCTCAGTGTCGAAGTGTTCTGGGTATAATCGGAGGTGTCACCAGATTCAGGTAAGAGCTGAACCTATATATCTAGCCAAGTATCACCCAAGGGTGTGCTGCATGTGGTAAAGCAGATCCTTTCAGGCCAGAAAATTGGTAATGCTCTTAAAAAAATGTAAAAAAAAAACCTTATTATGTAAATATTGAAAAGTGATTTACCCCAATGTTGTTAGAAATGCACTTTTTATCTTAATGTTTTTATCTGAATACTTTCTAAAGGGATCTAAATCCAAAATGGATGAAATGTGATCTCAATATGGATCTCAGTGTTGCTCTATGATTTTTTTTTGTTTTTTACAAAAATCAAATTTCAACCCCATAAAGGTCCATACTGAGAAAATTTGGAAATGACAGAGAATTCCACCAAACATCAATGCAGCACAACTCTTTGATTAAGCCCCAATGGTCAGGATGAAATGCTGAGACCATTCACATTTCTTCTCACCTGCTGAACTAGTGGTGTGCGGCGTCTCTCATCTCCTCATACTTCACTGCTTTCTGGATTAAGCATCGGACAGCCTGCACCCTTACATTGCTGTGAGACACCAGATTTACCAGAACTCCTTGAGTGGTGCTGTTAGTGGCATAGGGTATTGCGAGTATAGAGCAACCTACAACACTGTGAAATATTCATCAGCAATGCATAATAAATTGTTGTAATCAAAATATAACAATATGTGAGTCCATACACAAAAATTAATAAATAAATAAGCAAATATAGTTCTTGTGATAATTAACAAAGTCACAAACTTGCACCACAGTGCTTGCAGGTGATGAAATATCTGTAAATTACACTTGATGTGTCACTTGTGCCTTCACCAACATAGTACATAGAGTACTGTTCGCTCACCTCCAGGACAGACAGGTCAAAATCCTCTTATTCCCCTTCAAGCATTAATTATCTGGTGTTTGCTCCACTCGCCTCACTCCTTCCAGGGTATGGCTTATAAATCAATGCGATCACCATACACTTATCACCATCACCAGACTCTCCAATATCACTTCCTCCAGACAGGAGAACACATTCATAAGAAGCAAAAAAAAAAAAACCACTAGTGCTCTGCATTTAAAATAACTTTACTGCTAAGGGCTCATGTACACTGCAGCTGATAAACTCACGTTTAGGAGCTTTTCTGCATTTTTTTCAGCAGCCCCTGAACTCTCAGTAATGTTTTCCTATGTGTCCATGTACACTATGTCGTATACAGTTGTTTGCAGGCAGTTGAGTTTACAATGGTTTTTTTGAACGCAACAAACTTGCGTTCAGGAGTAGATATTATTAGCGTTTCAAATGCCAAATGCTTGTAAACGCATGTAAACGTGGCTAACCGCATTTATAAGTGTTTACGTTTAGAAGCATTTTTTAGCTGTTCCATGTCCAATTGCTGCCCAGAGCCTTTTTTCATCATCAGAAATGCATGCAAAGCGTTTTCCATGTATTCAAATGGACCTAGCACACCAGCGCAGTTAGTTCCAGGTTTTGCGTGAAGGAAAAAATGGTAGAACGTGCTGCATTATGCTCATGATGGGATCCATAGTGAATACACCAGCGCAGCCAGTTGCAGGTTTTGCGTGAAGGAAAAATGGTAGAACGTGTTGCATTATGCTCATGATGGGATCCATAGTGAATACAACCAGAAAAGACAGGTAATCTCAACACATACTGCTCTCTCTGCTTCTGCCCTCTCTATTTCTCTCAAAATGTCTGAAATAGTTAATTTTTTACTGTTTTTCAGTGCATTCTGTGCATTTTGGAAGGTCTCCTGAGGTTATCTTATTAGGTTCTAAACGCAAATGTGCATAAACGAGCATAAACGCAGTATGCAAACGCGGCTAAACAGACGTTTTTTAACCTACGTTTTCCAGCAGTCAGTTTCCATCGTTCAGAAGTGTTTTCCAAACGTCCCATGTAAGAATCAATGACACTTACAAGATGAGGTACTTATAAGTGGTAACAAGAGCACTTCACATATCTGTTCAAAGCTGTGACTAAGATGGCAGCAGGATGATGTCAGCAATGTAGCTCTTCCCCCCTTTACACATTATGTCCAGGGTGCGATTTCTTCAGTAGGAGTCTTTATATATTCATATATTTGAATTTTGGGTCTTATATTTGCTTATATTTGGGTTTTATATTCACATACAGTGGGGCAAAAAAGTATTTAGTCAGCCACCAATTGTGCAAGTTCTTCCACTTAAAAAGATGAGAGAGGCCTGTAATTGGCATCATAGGTAGACCTCAGCTATGAGAGACAAAATGAGAAAAAAATCCAGACAATCACATTGGCTGATTTGGAAAGAATTTATTTGCAAATTATGGTGGAAAATAAGTATTTGGTCAATATCAAAAGTTCATCTCAATACTTTGTTATATATCCTTTGTTGGCAATGACAGAGGTCAAATGTTTCCTGTAAGTCTTCACAAGGTTGGCACACACTGTTGCTGGTATGTTGGCCCATTCCTCCATGCAGATCTCCTCTAGAGCAGTGATGTTTTGGGGCTGTCGCTGAGCAACACGGACTTTTAACTCCCTCCGAAGGTTTTCTATGGGGTTGAGATCTGGAGACTGGCTAGGCCACTCCAGAACCTTGAAATGCTTCTTACGAAGCCACTCCTTCGTTGCCCGGGCAGTATGTTTGGGATCGATGTCATGTTGGAAGACCCAGCCACGTTTCATCTTCAATGCCCTTGCTGATGGAAGGAGGTTTGCACTCAAAATCTCACGATACATGGCCCCATTCATTCTGTCCTGCACATGGATCAGTCGTCCTGGTACATTTGCGGAGAAACAGCCCCAAAGCATGATGTTGCCACCCCCATGCGTCACAGTAGGTATGGTGTTCTTTGGATGCAACTCAGCATTCTCTCTCCTCCAAACACAACCAGTTGTGTTTCTACCAAACAGTTCTATTTTGGTTTCATCTGACCATATGACATTCTCCCAATCCTCTTCTGGATCATCCAAATGCTCTCTAGCAAACTTCAGACGGGCCCGGACATGTACTGGCTTAAGCAGGGGGACACATCTGGCACTGCAGGATTTGAGTCTCTTGCGGTGTAGTGTGTTACTGATGGTAGCCTTTGTTACGTTGGTCCCAGCTCTCTGCAGGTCATTCACTAGGTCCCCCCGTGTGGTCCTGGGAATTTTGCTCACCCTTCTTGTGATCATTTTGACTCCACGGGGTGAGATCTTGCGTAAAGCCCCAGATCGAGGGAGATTATCAGTGGTCTTGTATGTCTTCCATTTTCTAATTATTGCTCCTACAGTTGATTTGTTCACACCAAGCTGCTTGCCTATTGCAGATTCAGTCTTCCCAGCTTGGTGCAGGTCTACAATTTTGTTTCTGGTGTCCTTCGACAGATCTTTGATCTTCACCATAGTGGAGTTTGGAGTGTGACTGTTTGAGGTTGTGGACAGGTGTCTTTTATACTGATAACAAGTTCAAACAGGTACCATTGATACAGGTAATGAGTGCAGGACAGAGGAGCCTCTTAAAGAAGAGGGTACAGGTCTGTGAGAGCCAGAAATTTTGCTTGTTTGTAGGTGACCAAATACTTATTTTCCACCATAATTTGCAAATAAATTCTTTCCAAATCAACCAATGTGATTGTCTGGATTTTTTTTCTCATTTTGTCTTTCATAGTTGAGGTCTACCTATGATGCCAATTACAGGCCTCTCTCATCTTTTTAAGTGGGAGAACTTGCACAATTGGTGGCTGACTAAATACTTTTTTGCCCCACTGTATGTGTGTGACTGTGCTGATTAATTTCTTCCACTAATTACAGAGTATTATCTTATGCAAATCACTATGAAGAGTTTCTTCAGGTGAACTGCAGGCAGAATGAAGTTTATTGTTCTTTTCAGTTTTGGAAATTTTTGTTTATAACTTTGTATTAATAGAAACAATATAAATATACCCATGCACTCAAAACTCATTATACACATTACTAATTACTGTGGGTGCAGCCTCGCCCAGGTCCATGTGTATATGTTACGCCTACTGTCCCCCCATGTGCCCATTGTAGAGAATCATTGACTTCTTTCATATATGACTAGGCTTAAGAAGGATTCTATATCTCCCCACTGTGGCTGAAAGCCTTCTAAGGACACATGGTAGGCCTTGACATCTCTCATCCAATACCACATATAACGACATATACACCTTTTATTTTTAACACATACACTACAGTTTGGGTATGAGACAGCCATGCAAATTGCATGTTGTATATAGTCATGAGTAAGTTGGAGTATGAGGAACCAAGCTATTAACAACAGATGCTGATTGAGATTTCCATCCCAGAGGGCCTTGGGCATAAATAGAGAGGCTGGAGCACAGGCACCTGAAAATGTCTAACAGCACAGTGGCTAAATGATTAGCATTTCCGCCTGGCAGTACCGGAGTCATTGGTTTGAATCCTAGCCATGGCACCTCCTGCCTGGAGTTTTCATGTTATCCCTGTGCCTGTGTGGGTACTCCAGTTTCCTCCCACACTCCAAAAACATGCTGGCAGGTTAATTGGTTCCTGTATAAATTGACCCTAGTATGTCTATGTATGAATGTATGTTAGGAACCTTATATTGTACACCCCTTGAGGGTTAGGGACTGATGTGAATGTATAATATATATGTAAAGTGCTGCGTAAATTGACGGCACTATATAAGTACCTGAAATAAATAAATAATATTGTTCCTTTGTAAACTTATACGCTTTAAACCACACTTAAAGCATTGCTTGAGAGTTTTCCACATATCAACAGTTTTTTCAATTTGCATATTAAGATATGGTGGACCTCTATAAGCATCACTATATGTTTGTCTGACAGGAGTCCCCAGAGGCAATTTAAATAAAAGTAGGTTGCAGAGATCTACATGCGCTTACTTGCTAATTATTTTTAGCGTTATCATGCCCAGAAGACTTCTGTATCTTTTTCATGCATACCAGCTATAAAATACACATGCCATTGTAGCCATTGGTGCTGTATACATTTTGTACAGCCTTATTAAACTGTGTGACTATATATACACAATTTAAATTTTTGCCATATTAGTGCTTTAGAAGACCATCCAATGTTAATGTTAATCACACAAAAATAACCCAAGTAACTAAAAAAAGCACCTTGATGGTTTATTTTCAAAAAAAGGGGCTTGAATATAATAAACACTTTTATGTGTATATATCTTCATTTTTTTAACCCTATATTTTTATCTAGGTTTCTGGTTGAAAAATGTTATTTTAACAATCTCTGTAATAACTCAAATTAGTCACACGTCTTGTAAACACGGCTCTGTATTCTCTACGGGATTTTTCCTTAGGGTTGCTATAACTGTATTTGTTTGATTTAAAGGTTCTGTCTTGTTCTTTTAAATATTCCTTTGACGTTGTATTGTTCTGCTTGTAATAGACTGTTATTGCCCTCTATTGAGTTTACTCTGTGAAAGTAAATCTTTTGTGATGTGATTGTGCTTCCCCAAACCTAATATTGCCAAGAAGGTTCTTTATAACTTTCTAGCTCTTGCAGAAAACAGAGAGAATTTTCATTTTTACACTTTTATATTGCTATGGCTCTTTTGTAAGTGGAGTTTTTTTTCCATACAGTTCTGTAGTTTGGGCTAAAAGAACTTTTGTTGGAGTCATGCATGTTGTAATTCCACACTTTACAATAAATAATATTTTCAAGCAGAAATGCAGATGTTGGATGAGGAATTTAATTGCAGAAAAAATTATGAGGCCAAGTCAAATAGCAGTGATGAACTAATTAGTTTGAAATCCTGACAAACTCCAAGGATTCTCCTGAATTTATGTTTTGAATTTGTCCAGTCTGCAGAAAATCATTCAATTCATGAATTATGATGTCATAGATTCTTAAACTATGTTATTCTGCACAGATATATGGAAATATTTAGAGAAAATCAAAAATATTGTTCTAACCGCCATAAAAACCAAAGGTAGACATACCATTTGTGCAGACTTTGCAGCTGCACAAGGATCCTCTGAGATGTAGGGTTCATTATAAATGTGGGTGGATCAGATGGTTGCTGAGTTCTAGTCTTGGATCAGTTGACATCTTTCTAGCTATCTGTCAATCGAGATAGAGAGAATGCATCTTTTTACTTTTCCAAAAGGTGAATTGTGGCCTTAAAGCTGGTCTTGCACAGTGGTCCTTTGGTGACTCTGTCTTTGAAAGCAAACAAGTCCTCTAATGTTCTGATAATATTAATAGGCATATTTTTAATATTAAAAATATGCCTATTAATATTATCAGAGCATTAGAGGACTTGGTTGCTTTCAAACACAGAGTCACCAAAAGACCACTGTGCAAGACCAGCTTTAAGGCCACAATTCACCTTTTGGAAAAGTAAAAAGATGCATTCTTTATTCAGCAATAAAAATGCTGTATTTTTATTTTCCTTGCATGTGATTGGGTATTCTTTGCAAAGTGATGCTTCATCTCATTTACCAAGCTCTGGAGCAACTGCACTTGCAAAGTGCACCGTCTATTTGCGTTTAGTAACTCAGCCATATTTTGTAATAAATGTACGTTAGTTGCAGTGTAAAAGACACTACTATGTGCTTTCAATCATCTTTTTGAAAAACGCATGTTTTGTGCTTTGCTCAAAAATGCTGTGTGTTGTACCTTTACAAAGCAAATCAATAAATAAATGTCAAAGAGCAGATATATAAACTGTTAAACCAATAAAGTGTTACTTAATCCAGGGCCCTGCATTCACTATAGCTGGTTTCCCACAGTACACAGAACATGGAAATGCAATTATTTTAGTAAATATAAACTGCTAAATACCTTTTCTCATCAGCAGTAAGAGCAGTCTTATGACTTCTATTAGTCCAGCACTGGTTAAAGCTTATAGGATGGGTTTTCATTCTCCTCCTGACTGTCCTATGAGGCTGCATGACCCCTGACCCTCTTGCCTGGATAGCACTAATTGCTGCTGATCACATGCATGCACCCAACCAAAGAAAAAAAAAACTCTCTAGCAATACACACCGAACTAAGCATGTGCAGAGTGACTCATGGAGCTAACTATAAGCAGATGAATTGTGGAGAGTAGAAGAAGGGGAGGATCAAAGAAGACAGGATCAAACAGCCTTTTTACACAATACAGAAGAATAACTAATTAGGTTCCACAGTGAGTATAACAAACATGCTTTACTGCATATACAGACTGATTTTACTGTTGTGGGTTTAGTGACACTTTAACGTTGGTATTGAGTAGGAAGATGGGCCTATAAGAATCTGTTTGTAAAGGATCCTTGCCGGGTTACTACGATTATAGCCTGGTTCATGGAAGAGGGCAGACAACCATGCTCAACAGCAGCGTTCAGTTTTTCTAAAAGGGTAGACAAAATAATTTCGCCATACCTCTTATACTTTTCAGCAGGGAGACCTTCAGGACCTGGGGATTTCCTATTGGCCATATGTGCCACTGCCAGTGAAAATCTGCCCATTTAATCCACAGGAGAGAACGTTGGTCAAAAAATTGGGTAAGAGTTCCCTCAGTAGGATGTACAGTACTTTGGATGAATACAGGTCTCTAAGAAATGACAAAAAACAAAGGAAATTTGGTCCTGTTTATGTCTCACCGAACACATTCTGAAAGGCTTCCACATGGGTAACACCTTGTTGGGCTCGGGCATTTACTGCTAATAAGTGTCCTGTATTTTCTCCTTCATCATAATACCGCTGTTGTATAAAAAAGGAGACTTGCTGATATAATGCCAGGGCCTCTAACCAGCTTGCTCAGACTCCTCTGTAGAGTTGATAATATAGATGTCCTCCACCTTTCTAGCCTCACTAAGTACCAGATTTTACCATTCCTTGGTATTATTTTTAATACCAGAGATCTGTCAAATAATAAAACCCCTAAGAGGGGTTTTTAGTGTATCCCAAACCACCTTAGGCGTAGCCGTGCCACGGTTATATTGTAGAAGTACCTGGAGTTTATGGAGTATGGGATCATTGTCTGGAAATAGGGTAAACCAAAAGGGATTAACTTTCCACAGTCTAGTTGTATGAGTGCTAGAGATAGTGACATCCACAAGAAGGAAATAATGGTCAGGAATGTTAGGGGGGTGGGGGGTGGTACACTACAGAGGTAACCATGGGTCATGCACAGAAAATACACAAGCACAAATCTATTCCAGATAGACCCCAGGTGTAGCAGAATAACGTGAAAAGCATTTCCTATCAGGGTACTTATCCCTCCACAAATCTCTTGATCCAAAATCAGTAAGCAATCTAGCAAAAGGGGTTGGACCACTAATTGCAGCCACATGACTATGTCTTGAGGAAAATTTGTCTAATGCCTTATGCAGAACATGATAAACATTCCCTAATACCCAGACAGGGATATTAGAGTTGGGGGCTGTAAACTGATCCATACATTTTAAACTATCAGGAGAGAAGGGTGGAGGGATATAAATATTTGCTAATTACGCCTAAGTACTCCTGCTAACTTACAGAAAAATATAAAGTGACCCTGATCATCCAAACGGGAGTTCAATAATTGAAAAGGCACCATATTAGATATCAAAATATTGACTCCTCTAGAGTAGGCCATGTGAGTGGCGTGAAACTACATCTGGAAATGTCGATGTCAAAGTTTTGATAGTGTGATAAGTTGTAAATGCTTTTCTTTCCAGTGCACTACTTCTGGGGTATGACCCTTCAGAGTAGAAAAGAAGGCCACTCTTTTCACTCTATCATTAATTTTCCTAACATTTCATGATACTAACGTGTACACACTAGCCATAGGAAAGTATTGACTTGATAAAAGTAGGAGACTTAAACCCAAGGACATCCAATTAGATGGGGGACCAAAAGGTCAGGCCAAATACAGTTTTAGAAAATGTTAAAGCAGAAGCTATAATATCTGACAAGACCCAAATGAGTCACCAGGACATCCATGGCAGGGTCAGTGTAGGCATGAGTAGAAGGTCCAAGGTACTCCAGGAAACCAGTCAAAATAAAATTGTTGCCCCTTACAGGCAGGGGTTATAAGAACAGTAGAAAAAAGAAGAAAAAACAAAAAAAGAGGGACTTCCTTAGCCTCAATGATCAAGGACCCAGAAGTCCACGCAGGACAACATGTAGGAGTGCCCCATTGTTAAAGCGCTTGCCATTGATTCCAAGGGTCTTGGCATTCCCAGTATTGGTGCAGTGAAAGAAAAGCAGCTCAATTAAATTTGCCTTAAAGGGAAAACATTACATAAAGAACAACAGAGTAAAAGTTTAAGAGACCAGATTTCTTAGCTTTGCTGAATAAAACAGTACTGTTAGGATTGGGAGGTAGACGATTTCTTCGGTGAGTGTTCCACCCTATCTAACCAGTTAGAGGCAACAGAAGGATTGTCAAAAAAGTGAGTTTCATTATTGGCAGTCACACGAACCCAGGCTGGCTAAAACATTACAAAGTGACATCAAAGAGTCTAAGACGCTGTTTAACTTCTGTAAATATGGCCCTCCGGCATTGCAAATCCACAGAGAAGTCAGGGTAAAACAATATCTGGACATTATCCATCTTCATAGCATCCTTTTTGTTCTGGCTTGGAATAATATAGCATCATGGTCTTTAAAGTTCAGCCAGAATAAGAACGGTTCTCCAGGCTATTGTGGCCTAGCAGGGACTCTATGAGCCCGCTCTACCACAAACAGACTACCCTAGCAAAGGCATTAACAAGCCAAATTTCAAAAAAAGCAACAGGGTTCTTCCCTTCCATCTATTTTGGAATACACACTACCCTTGTGTTGTTTCTCCTGAGCCTAGTCTCCATATCCCCCAGCCAGACCGCATGACCTGCTAGGGATTGCACATACCGCATATTGCGTTCTAAGAGTGCCATGTCATCCTCCAAAGTGCTCATCCTACCTTCAAGGGCTGCTGTGCAGTCTCCTAGCTTCTGTATTCCCTGTCTAAACAAATTTAACTTCAGCTTCACCCCTTTGATTTCAGACATTAGTGCATTAATAGCTGTATTACAGGATGTAACTGCTGTAAAAATGTCTCTGAGAGTAGGCTCAGCTACAGGAGGGTTGTGGTCGCGTGACTCACTGTCTGAAACTGCAGGGGATGGATTACTCTCTGTGTCCCACAACAGTGAATCTAGAGGATCCTCTGCCCAGACAGCTTCAGCAGTAGTCATCATAGGGTCTGACTTCAGTGGTAGAACAGCGGTTTTGGTGGGATTGTCTTTAGCGGGGGTCTTGGCAAAGAGTTTTTGCACTGCCTCTCTGGGCGAGCATGGTGGACAGCCACCATCTTGACTCGCATGGTTTGCAGCTGCTTGGGAATCTTTACTCCATCTAGACATGATGCCACCAGGAGTTACTGATACCGCCTGGAAGGGCCAGCTGTTGAGTCTTCATGGGGGTAAGTGAAATCCATCAAAATATCCTCAGAATGAGTGGATCAGGATAAATAAACAGAGCTTTGGTGGAGAGAGCATGTAAAGTGCTCTATTCCATGACCTGCAATCTACACCCCTCTGTCTATTTGCCTTTAGTAAATCGACCCCAATGTATCACAAAATGCTCAAAAATGAAACGCAACATGTACAAAACACATAGAAAAATGTTTCTTAGTACATATTTAACGTATCCTAACCTAGATATCCTAGAATCAATAATTTGTGCCTGTGATGGTAACACAGATTCTTAAAAAAATTACTGCTAGTTCACTGATTAGGACACTGGCAGTAATTAAGACCACAATAAAGTGTTAAAAACAATGAAGTGACAGTTTGTGATAGGGGAACTATTCAGAAGTTGATGGTGACTTTTCCAGTCCTGTGGTCTGGTGACAAATAGTGAAAATGCGCACTCACCAGATACGTATTTTCAATACGACTGTGGTAAATAAACCAGAGGTCCCCCCGAATGGGATGGGATGGACGAGCTGGGCCGTTTAGCGGACTCTCCTTCCTCTGGGTGTAGAGCGGCCAGACTGTTACCTCCCTCTAAGAAATGGACAGGATACTGGGCAGCCTACATCAGGGCATGCATCATCCTTAGAGCGGTATCAGGTGTCACAGGCTTATGATGCTCGGGCTCTTTCCTTTTCATTCCACAGTGCTGTAATTTTATGTAAAATTCAATGTAATATAGAAAGCAGGAGGTGTTCTTTACTGCATTGGTGTACAGCACATCCGCAGAAATGTAGTTTCCTGCATATGCGATTGGCTCAATGATTTTTCTGCACACAGTGGAAAGTGATGTCACTGCTCTGGGAATTTATCCTCATTGTTGAGCCGATCACAGACACAGGAGAGCTCCAGCTTAGTGGCTGTAAGGAACCGCCTGGCGGTACCTCTAACAGCCTACTGGTCAGGTTTCCCCAGAGCGCGGAGTCTAAGTCCCGGTCCGCTTGTTCACCAGGGCCCCTGATGGTGGGGATGGACTTGTAGCGAACTGAGACCAGGTCGCGACTCCTGAGTACACCCACCCGTAGTAGAGGAATCTGCCAGAGGTTCCTGCAGGGTGAGAGCCTGATGTGAAGAGGCGGATATGCCAGGGCAAGGTGGATGGATGGATGAGCAAGAGCGTGGTCTGAGAAGCTGAGTCGGTAGCCTTGGGAGCAGTGCGGTACAAAGCAGCGGGCAGAGAATGGTCGGGTCACACACCAGGTCAGCAACAGAAGATCAGAACCACAAGGGGGCATCCAGAAGGGGGGTCAGGCAAGCCAGGGGTCAGAGCAGGAGAGAACAGCCAGGTCAAGAACAAATCCAAGTCAGTAGGAATCACAGCAGCAAGATCAGGAACACAGGGAGACCAAACGGCACCACCTGTCAGCGCAGGGCGATTTAAATATCGCGCCCTAATCTGTCATTGGTGCAAGGCACGCACCCGCGGCTCAGAGTGCACAAGCGCGGGTTCCGTCTCCGCCGCAGCCGGCCAGGACCTAGTGCCCCCACACTAGCATGAACGGGCACAGTGCGGCTGCGCCGAGCCGCGGATCATGGCGGCTCCTGACAGGGGCTATATGACCACACAGAAGGATATACAAAAAAGGTATTATATAGAGCGACAAATAGTATGCAGCATGGGTATGGAGAATAAACCTTTAGACCTTATATATATTACTTCCACTTTAAAATGATACCTGGTAACCCTGCAAGGAAGGCCTTGTTTAGGAACATCCTACTATAGAATGACAATGCTGTGTCCCTGTGTTCCAAATATACTGTCACTGTTACGCAGGTTTCCGGTGAAGACTACAGTTGAATTTTTCAACATACATTGCGCAGGCACGGTCTGCTGTTGTCAACTTCACGAAAGCCTAAGAAATGCCATGCCGCTATCGCTAGAGGCTGAAGAATATCAACAACAATGAGATTCACCAAATGATGAAATAAAAAGGTGAAAACAAGTATTTTATTTACAAAAAAGGCAATTGATTATGATGCATGGGGGGGGGGGGGGGTGATTTACTGAAACTGAAGAGAGCAAAATCTGGTACAGCTGTGCATGGTAGCCAATCAGCTTTTAACTTAAGCATGTTCAATTAAGCTTTGACAAAAAAGCCTGGAAGCTGATTGGTTTATATGCAGATCTGCACCAGATTTTGCACTCTCCAGTCTTCGTAAATCAACCCCACAGTGTTCTAGCAAAGTAAATACCCTTTAGCTTGGGGGTTTACATCTACATTAGGAAGCCTGTGCTTTGACTTTCTGAGTCAGCTGGAGGTAGAGTAGATTTCATGCTCCTGCAAAGGAATCCAGTAGGGATACTTTCCACTCCAGCAATCCTACACATTTTCAGTGCTTCCGTTGTATAATCCTAGCTACCTGTTGTTTGTGACATGTGAAGGTTTTTGATGAAGCAAATGCAGAAATCCTTTTCCTTACTATGCCATCTCCCTTCAGTTTTAATAGTGTAAATGTTTGAAGAGGAGTGAAGATGCCATGTTACAAGTGGATGATATCACAGCTGATCAGCACATCATAAGAATGCTCTACACTTTGGAAGCTGCATTGCCCTAGGACTTCTGTATGAAGCTTTGTACCATGAAGGGTGCTACGATAAGCTTGTCAAAGTTATGTTTCTCGCACCTCATTGCAATCACACGGCTTCCATGCGATCTGGTGCGGGTGTCAATGTTAAATTACTGACACACCAAAAAAGATCGCAAAACACAGTGCGATTGCCGGAGATTGCATTGCATGGGTGTGAACACCCACGCGATGTGAATCAGATGTGGAAAAAAGGGTCCTGCACCTTTTTGGTGCAGATGCTATATCTGCCATCAAAATGTATGGCTCAGATTGCACCATACAGACATCGCATGTGATTTGCACAAGGATGCGGTGTGATTCCTGTGCAAATTACATGCAGTGTCCCACATCGTACAAGTGTGAACCTAGACTTAAACAATCATCAACATTGTGAAGTAACAAACAACAAAGTTTTTCAAGACATCATAGACTGATCTGTGCCTTGTTGCTTCTCTGACTGTAGTCACTCTATTTAATTGATGTTTCTGTTTAAATTGTATCCTTCACTAGCTCAGTGTGCACCACTGTCACCCATGATTTATATCTTTTTACAATGTATATGAAATCTTTATTTTTGCAAATAGACGTTTAAATATTGTAACCACCTGCCAGCCTCTCACAGTTAATATACTGCGTGTGGACAGCAGGTATAGGCACAGTCACATACATGTACATGATTGGCCTTTTTCCAAGTTTGAGGCGCATTATTGGATGCAGCTCAAGTTTGGCAACAGCTTTCAGCCAATGATTTTGGCTGAATCTTGCTGATCGGCTGTGTCCTATAACACACAGGGTTCTGTAATTACAGACACACAGAACTCTGTGTACATAGAAACAAAGATTTGGCTGTTTCTTCTCCCTGAAAAAACAGGGAGAAAAAACAGCCAGATTAGTAAGTAAACAGAACACATTACACTCACTGCACTTGTTGGGCACATAGTTAACTCTTTGATTGCCCCTAGATGTTAATCCCTTCCCAGCCAGTGTCATTAGTACAGTGTATTTGTACAGTATTAGCACTGATCACTGTATTAGTGTCACTAGCAATGTCAGTGTAAGTTATTGACCCTCCCAGCCAGTGTCTGTTAGCCCCAGATTTTCTGCCACCCCATCACAGTCCCACTATAAGTCGCTGAATGCAGCCAATACAGTATAGCATATATAGCTGCATTGATTCCAGTATATACAGTATACCATAGTTTGTAGACGCTATAACTGTGACACAAACAAATTATTATACACTTATTGAAATTTTTTAATCAAAAGCATGTAGAAGAATACATTTTAACCTACATTTATGAAGAAATTAGGTTTTTTAAATTCTTTATCGGATATGTTTTATAGCAGAAAGTAGAGAATATTGTTTTTTATTCAACATTTTCCTTCCTTCTTTTTTCTTTTATATAATAAAAAAAATAAAAAAAAAACTCAGAGGTAATCAAAAGAAAGTTCTGTTTGTGTGAAAAAAATGAATTAAATTTCATTTGCATGTAGTGTTGCATGACCGTGCACTTGCCAGTAGTATAGTGCTGAATAACAAAAAAAATGCCCTGGTCATGAAGGGGGTAAAACCTTCCAGAGCTAAAGTGATAAATGACCCTGCCACCATCCATCTCACACCTATCAAATCAATCATAGCAGGTTAATGTTCTCAGACAATAGGTGCAGGAACTCTCCCTTTCCAAGTCACCCTTGCCCTTCCCAACTGCCCTTTTACAGAATACAGAACCAAGTATCATTTTGTGGTGCTAAGTAATTTGTATGGAATTTGTTAATAATAACAAGAAAAACAGTAAAATAGATCCCCTGCAGCTAGCAACAATAGACCCCCTCCAGAAAAAATAGATATCCCAGCAACATTATATCCACCCAGCAACATTTTTTTTTTGTACCATACATGCAGGTATTTCTGAACAAACGGTGCAGGTTTACGTCCCCTGTCCGTCATAATGGGAGCCACATTACAGTTTAGTGCAGTACTGTATCACAAAGGGCCAGCCACAATGCCATCTTATAATTAATTCAGCATATTTGCATGCTAAAAAATATGATTGTAATCATAAAAATTAGTCTATGCTCAAATATTACCATAAAACTACTGTATATAATCAGTCTTGCTGGGATAAACAAAAAAAATAGAATCAGAGGGGTTGAAATACTTACCTTTCCTAGAGAATATCATGATCCAGGTTCCCATCAGTGCTAGTCAGATGTTTAGGGGCCTAAGCCAGGGGTATTGAATTAAAATCAGGTCTGGTCACTAAAAATTTTTTCTGGCCGAGGTCCGGATAGGGTGTGCTCACCAGCATGCCCCCTTACATTACGTGCCACCATCAGAGTGCAACTTTACATCATGTATTCCCATCACATCAGGTGTGCCCATCAGAGTGCTCCTTTGCATCATTTGTCCCCATCAGAGTGCCCCTTTACATCAGGTATCCCCATCACATTGACACCTTACATCAGGTATTCCCGTCAGAGTGCCCCCTTACACCCAAAGTACCCCTTTCTATCATATTTCCCCATCAGAGTGCCCCTTTCCATCACATGTGCCCATCAGAGTGCCCCTTTCCATCACATGTGACCATCAGAGTGCCCCTTTCCACAGTATGTGCCCATTTGTGCCCCCCTAACATAAAATGGGCCCGTCAGAATTCCCCTTAACATAAAATGTGCCCATCAGAGTGACCCTTAACATAAAATGTGCTCATCAGAGTGCCCCTTAATATAAAATAAGGGGTATGCTGATGGGCATATTTTATGCTAAGGGGCACTCTGATGGGCACATTATTAAGGGGCACTCTGATGGATACATTTTATGTTAAAGCGGAGTTCCACTCACCCTGTCAAAAAATAAAAGTCAGCAGCTACAAAACTGTAGCTGCTGACTTTTAAAAAACAGCTACTTACCTGTCCCTCAGTCCCATGGTGTATCCCCCGCAGCCCGTTTCACCAGCCATCCTGTATTCCAGGGGGCTGGCATCTTCAACGTGGGCACCCGGCTGTGATAGCTTGCGGCTTCACAGCCGGGTACCCACTGCGCATGTGCGAGTAGCGCTTCGCTTCATGAATGGTCCTGTAGTTTTCTGGGACCTGTCACGTGTCCCAAAAGACTACAGGGAGAGAGGGAGGACACCCTCCATTTCCGATCGCCTAGGCGAATGGACCAGAAGTGGGAGCGGGTACCTGTCAAATTCGGGTACCGCTCCCCCCCACCCCTCAAAGGTGCCAATCCTTAATGGGGAGCATTCCTTAAAGCGGAACTTCCCCTTTTGGGTGGAGCTCCGCTTTAAGGAGCACTCTGATGGGCACATTCTATGTTGTGCCCATCAGAGTGCACCTTAACATAAAATGGGCCAGTCAGAGTGCCCCTGTAAGACTACACCCTACCTTGAGGGCAGACAGGAGCTGTGCTTGAATCCTTGCTGGACATTTGTGTACAGGCAGGGAGCGGGAGCTGGAGAGACAGTGAGCTGAAAGGAGCGGGGCGCACACGTGATGTCATGTTGCCATGATGACCGCCCTGCTCAGCGGTGGATTTGTCATTTCGGGCTGGGGCTGTTCGCGGACCGAAGTCCACCATTTAGTGACCGCTGGCCTAAGCGCTTGGTCATGTGAGTTCTGATTAAACCCTTCACACCTAGTTCAAATTTAAAGCCGTGCTTTGGTTAAGTTGACAATAACTATGAATATTTTCCATAACAAAAATTTTTTTACAAAAGGACATATAGGGCTTTTAGTTGGTTTCTATAAATGTCCCTACTCATGTTTTTTTAAATGCTACAAATCAACAAATTGTTAAAAAATGTCCTTTTGGTAGTTTTACACATAACATTTGGAAGAACGGTCTGGATAAAAGCGCACAGATGTGTCCCAAAGGAAATAAGTGAATGGTATATGTCAACTATGATTGGTGGGGAAAAAACTCACTGCTGCCATGGTAAAAACACATCGGTTTGTGAGAGGTATGAACAGGAGCCAGGCGCTGTGTAGTTTTGTGATAAAAATAATACACCTTATATGGAGGTGTGCCTTTAATAAGTCATATGGTAAAAAAATAATAAATAACCAGCCTGTGGCTTTAGGAAGCCAGGTTCCAAGATGGACGGCCGTCTGCTCAGAGGGAAGCAGTGGAGTAGAATGCCTGTCAGTGCAGGGACCACGTGTACCCGACGTCCCAGCGTACTGGATGACGTCACCACGATGTGGAGAGATGGAGGGGGGGAACTCTTGCTGGAGCCGCAGCTTTAGAAGGAAGAGGCCGGTTGCTGGGACAACATGTTTCGCGCGCATGCGCTTTGTCAAGTCTGTGAAAAGTCCAGCAATCGGCCATTTTATAGGAGACCTGCACGGCAGAAGGAGCCGGCTTAACAACCAAGGGGATAATCAAAGGGATAATCAAGAGCAGACGGCTCGTCTCACAACAGGATCAGATTGCAATTGAAAAATGAAAACACATTATAAGGACAGGAACAAAGTGTGATTAAAACCTAAATATGACCATATTAAAAACCTTTTGGGCTTAATTGTGTCAGAATGGCATGTGCAAGATTATAAAATATTTTATCATATTACAATCAAGGAAAAAAAAAAAAAAAAAAAAAAATGGGGGGGGGGGGGGGGGGGAAGGCTGCTTAATGAAGCTTCATTAGCCAGCTGGATGAGTTCACATCTCAAAAACATTGCTGACAGCAATAAAACACAGGAATGGTGGGAAAGATTGTCAATAATCCTATTCATATCTATAATAGTGAATAGGAAAATTATCATTATATTAGTGCTAATAATATTCATAAATATAATAAAACTACATACATATTTTATAAAAAACCTGCATAGGTATATATAATAAAACAATATAATGAAAAAATAAATAAAATATACATATATATATAAATATATATATATATATATATATATATATATATATATGTGGTAATAAACAGGAAAAAATAAATAAAAAAAATAAAAAAAAAATAAAAAAAATAAAAAAATATGAATACAATTCAGTAATTACTCTTATGGACCGAATAAACAGAGTGGTATTAGATATATAAAATATGAAAAATAATGTATAAAATATCAAAGATAATAATCATATAATAATAGTGATGTGTGTTTTATTATAGAATATATTGAGAACCCTAAGTTACCACTTAGATGATACTATGTACTTCAAGGTCCTCATTAAGGCCATTCGGTACCATAGATCCAAATTTATAGATCCAAAAGGTTTCCCTTTTACATAGGAGGGCTAACCTCTCATTGTCAGTAAGGGTTCCTTTGGGAATGTGTTCTATGGCCATCACTTCTAGGACACTAAAATTCTTGTTGTGATGGCAAAGAAAATGCCTAGGGACACTGTATTTGTCACATCCATCTTTTATGAGCCTTCTATGTTCTCCAATGCGTTTACGTAGAGGACGTATTGTGCGGCCCACATATATCAATTTACAGGGACATGTGAGCACATAAACCACATGATCTGTGGCACAAGTAATAAAATGTCGAATGTCATAAGAGATCCCTTTCGGATCAGTAATTTCTGATTTACCATGGGTGATAAATTGGCATGTCAAGCAACCTTTCTGTAAGGGACCGCCCGGCGGTACCACTAGCACTCCACTGGTCGGATGTTCCCAGCGCACGGAGTCTAAGCCCCAGGGTACTTGTTCACCAGGGCCCCTGATGGTGGGGATGGACTTGGAGTACCCCAGGACCAGGTCGTGACTACTGAGGACACCCGTCAGTGGTAGGGGTATTCGCCAGGGGCTCCCACGGGAGAGAGCCAGGTATGAGGAGGTCTGGAGACCCCGTAGAGAGGGACGGATGGATGGATGGATGGATGGCTGAGCAGGAGCAGGGTCATACAAGCCGGGTCGGTAACTATGGGGACGGTGCGGTACAGAGCAGCGGGCAGAGAATAGTCGGGTCACACGCCAGGTCAGCAACAGCAGGTCAGATCCAATAGGGGGCATACAGGAGAGAGGTCAGGCAAGCAAGGGTCAAAACAGGAGAAAACAGCAAGGTCAGGGCACAATCCGGGTCAGCAACTTACTTCAGACAGGTTCACAGGTTCACAGGATACAAAAGACCAAAAGGCACTGAATGACAGCTCAGGGCCGTTTAAATATCCCGCCCTGCGCTGTCATTGGTGCCAGGCGCGCGCCCGCGGTCACTACTGCGCATGCGCGAACCTGATTGCCGCGGTCGGCCAAGTCCCGGCGCTCGCGTACAGGGAGGTGTACTGCGCCTGCGCCGGGACCAGCGGCGCGACGATCCCCGACACTTTCTTTTTACATTTGTAAATACCAACTCTGTTATTGAAAAAGGAACAAATGTCCTGTTTGTTTTGAGAGGACATGGACAGTTTACTGGGAGCTAGAATATTTTTGAGCGTACGGGCTTTTCTGAATGTGACCTGGGGAGCAGATGGAAGACTGGGTGCCAGACGGGGATCAAGTCGCAAAATGTGCCAATGTTTTCGTATAATCTTGGTAATCTTACGATATGCTGTATTATAACCAGTTACAAACCTAACGGAGTTTGACTGGTCATGGGCACGTGTTTTTGTAGTGGCTGAGTTTTTGCCATGTTTGGTGAAAGCCTCATTAATGAGTGTAGGGGGGTAACCTTTTTCACAGAATTTGGCAGACAATTCGGTGCCCAATTCCTTATAATCATTGAGTTTAGAACAATTTCTTTTAAGTCGCTGGAATTGGCCACTCGGAATGTTGTTTTTCCATGCCGGGTGGTGACAGCTTGAATAGTGAAGATATGAGTTACCACTGGTGGGTTTGGTGTGATTTGTGGTATGAATAGTGTCACCCTCAAATGATAAAACTAAGTCTAAAAAAATTATACTAATAGGATCAAACACGTGAGTGAATGATAAACCAAACTTGTTGGAATTACAATGCACTACGAAAGGTAAAAACGTGTCAAGAGCACCATCCCAGATTAAAATAATATCATCAATATATCTTCCAAAGAAGACAATATGTTGGGCAAAGGGGTTGTTTGACCATATAAATTCTTTCTCCCAGAGGCCCATAGTTAGATTAGCGTAACATGGAGCAAAGTTTGCCCCCATAGCTGTGCCATTTATTTGCAAGTAAAACTGATTTAAAAAGGTAAAATAATTATGTTGTAAACAGAATTCCGTGCAATCAATAATAAAACTAGCCTGAACGGAGTTCATGTGGGCATCTGATGATAAAAAGTGTTGAAGGGCAGACAAACCTACTCTGTGGGGGATGGACGTGTAGAGTGACGACACATCCAGTGATGCCCAATGGTATCCTGATTGCCATCTATATTTGCTTAAAACCTCTATAATGTGACTAGAGTCCCTGATGAACGATGGCAATTCCATGACTATTGGTTGAAGGAAAAAGTCAATATATTTGGACAGGCCATTAATAAAACTATTAGTGCTGGCTACTATAGGATGCCCAGGGGGATTAGTAATGGATTTATGGATCTTGGGAAGGTGATAAAAATAGGGTGTACTACACACTGTAGGAAATAAAAATGATTTTTCTCTTTTATTGATTACTCCGTTATTGAAAGCAGTGTCAATCAGTATTTTGAGTGCTTTCTGGTATTCGGGTAAAGGGTCTTTTTTCAATTTCTGATAGGTGCTAGAGTCGGACAGGAGACGGGTGGATTCTTTTATGTAGTCTGAGGTGTGTTGTATTACTAGGCTACCACCCTTGTCCGCTTGTCTGATAGTAAGATTTTTGTTGAGTTCCAAATTTTTCAGGGCTTTGAGTTCCGAGTTTGTCAGGTTTCGGCTGGTTGCCGGAACATCGCATAGAGTCAAAAGATCTCTATAGACCACTTGGTAGAAAGTTTCAATGTAGGGCCCTTTTGATTGTACTGGGTAAAATGTGGATTTGGGTCTAAAATGAGTATGTGTAATGTCAGGGTCAAGAAAAATGGGGGGATCTCAAAATTTTGAAAATGACTTTCAGACCATAGTTCCTCTAAAATTTGAATAAGTTCTATATCTTCATCTTGAAAGGAAGAATTTATAGATGGAGTGTGTAGTACAGTGGACGGTTGTGGATCATTCGAAAAATGGCGTTTTATAGTAAGAGATCGAATAAACCGATTTAGATCCTGAAATAATTTAAATTTATTGGGGCCTATAGCTGGTGAAAAGCTTAAGCCCTTTTGCAGTAAGGATACCTCAACATCAGAACAAATATAAGAGGAGAGATTAAAAATTTTTATCATGCTGTGAAATTTGGTTGTTCTATTCTCTCTTTCTTTTTTAGCCTGATGTCTTTTTCCGCTTCGTCTGCCTCGTCTAATTTTCGTTTTTCTTTTAGGGTCCCCATTGGGAGAGTCTCTAAAAAAACAAGGGATGGGGGGTTATTCTCGATGGATGTTGGAATAGTAGTACCATTGTTTAAAAAAGAATCTAAATCTTTGGAGAGCGGGCTATATCGATTGTGAGTAGGTATGGAAAAAGGATTACCTGATGGATCTGTGTTGTTCTGTGTAGTAAAAAGTGTGTCAAGGGGCTGGGAAGAGGGTGTGTTGGGTTCTATCTCTATAGTAGGGAGAAGGGTAGTGGAAAGATTCACTGAATTAGCAGAGACTAAATGAGGTGGTGTGGTGGGTTTGGGTTGAGTAATTGATGTGGACAGGTTGTTAGGCATGTGGTGAGATGTCTGAACTAACGAATGGGTAAGGGAAGAGGGTTTAAAGAACTGTATATTGGGTTTGCGCTTATTATAATTGTGTCCTGGTTTGGGCTTGGGATGGTGATTGTCACGAGTGACAGTACTCTTGGTAAGCTCTTTTTTCCATGAAAAAATACGACCTATTTATAGTCTTCAATGTCTCTTTCTAGTTTTCCAATTTTTTTGGAAACTATCTGATCCTCATTTTTCAATACATTGGAATCTAGTACTTCACGCCACTTGGAATAGAGGCAAGATGAACTGTATTCCTTGACTATAGTCTCTTTTTCTAGGACTTTCGTTTCAGCATATTGGAGTTTGTGCTCTCTTTGTTGTATAATAATTTTTATCCATTTCATAGTGCAAAATTCTGAGATAAGGCCCCAGTCCTTTTTAAGGTCATCATCTAGGAAACTACATTGTTTTTTAATACGTAGACCTCTAGGGGTGATACCTAACTCCAGATATTTTTTGAGAAAAGAAAGATCCCACCATTGAACATTTTCAAATTGTTTAGCGTATTGTAATTGGAAAAAAGCCCTCCTCATATTAGTTTCATAACTCTCCGTGTGGGGGGGTCTATTGTTATCTCCATTGGATAGTGATTTATCATATAATTGTTTTTTGTCTGATTCCTCATGTGGGTTAAGTTGGAACCGGTCAAAAATAGATTGGAATCTAGTGATCCTATCTTTGGCCATTATAATAAACAAAAAAAAAAAGGGGGGGGGGGTAAAAATTTGAAAAAATGGGGGGGGTTAAAAAAAAAAAAAAAAAAGTATTATTGCTGGAATATAAGGTAAGGATGTGAGGGATGGAAGATGCAATGTGATCCTATGGGAGAGGCTAATTATGCATCAAACGTTAGAAATACAAAAAAAGTTCATAATACATAAATGAGTGTCAATAAGTCCAATATGATCAATTAGTGATAGTTCCTCTATATTAAGTCAATATGGTAGCTGAATCCTGTGTTGGTAAGCCATTTGTAGTATAATCTTGGTGTTGTGGAAACCAATGTCCATAAAGGGCTTGATTGTAGCTCATACGATATTGTAGTAGTTAACCCGCCTATGGCGGACAAATGTAGACCCACTTGATGTAAGACTCACAATAATCCCGGTGGACACAGTGCTGCTATGATAATTCAAGCCACTCTGTGGCATAAAACTGGAAGAACAGTCTGGATAAAAGCGCACAGATGTGTCCCAAAGGAAATAAGTGAATGGTATATGTCAACTATGATTGGTGGGGAAAAAAAAAAACTCGGAACTCAAAGCCCTGAAAAATTTGGAACTCAACAAAAATCTTACTATCAGACAAGCGGACAAGGGTGGTAGCCTAGTAATACAACACACCTCAGACTACATAAAAGAATCCACCCGTCTCCTGTCCGACTCTAGCACCTATCAGAAATTGAAAAAAGACCCTTTACCCGAGTACCAGAAAGCACTCAAAATACTGATTGACACTGCTTTCAATAAGGGAGTAATCAATAAAAGAGAAGAATCATTTTTATTTCCTACAGTGTGTAGTACACCCTATTTTTATCACCTTCCCAAGATCCATAAATCCATTACTAATCCCCCTGGGCGTCCTATAGTAGCCAGCACTAATAGTTTTATTAATGGCCTGTCCAAATATATTGACTTTTTCCTTCAACCAATAGTCATGGAATTGCCATCGTTCATCAGGGACTCTAGTCACATTATAGAGGTTTTAAGCAAATATAGATGGCAATCAGGATACCATTGGGCATCACTGGATGTGTCGTCACTCTACACGTCCATCCCCCACAGAGTAGGTTTGTCTGCCCTTCAACACTTTTTATCATCAGATGCCCACATGAACTCCGTTCAGGCTAGTTTTATTATTGATTGCACGGAATTCTGTTTACAACATAATTATTTTACCTTTTTAAATCAGTTTTACTTGCAAATAAATGGCACAGCTATGGGGGCAAACTTTGCTCCATGTTACGCTAATCTAACTATGGGCCTCTGGGAGAAAGAATTTATATGGTCAAACAACCCCTTTGCCCAACATATTGTCTTCTTTGGAAGATATATTGATGATATTATTTTAATCTGGGATGGTGCTCTTGACACGTTTTTACCTTTCGTAGTGCATTGTAATTCCAACAAGTTTGGTTTATCATTCACTCACGTGTTTGATCCTATTAGTATAATTTTTTTAGACTTAGTTTTATCATTTGAGGGTGACACTATTCATACCACAAATCACACCAAACCCACCAGTGGTAACTCATATCTTCACTATTCAAGCTGTCACCACCCGGCATGGAAAAACAACATTCCGAGTGGCCAATTCCAGCGACTTAAAAGAAATTGTTCTAAACTCAATGATTATAAGGAATTGGGCACCGAATTGTCTGCCAAATTCTGTGAAAAAGGTTACCCCCCTACACTCATTAATGAGGCTTTCACCAAACATGGCAAAAACTCAGCCACTACAAAAACACGTGCCCATGACCAGTCAAACTCCGTTAGGTTTGTAACTGGTTATAATACGGCATATCGTAAGATTACCAAGATTATACGAAAACATTGGCACATTTTGCGACTTGATCCCCGTCTGGCACCCAGTCTTCCATCTGCTCCCCAGGTCACATTCAGAAAAGCCCGTACGCTCAAAAATATTCTAGCTCCCAGTAAACTGTCCATGTCCTCTCAATACAAACAGGACATTTGTTCCTTTTTCAATAACAGAGTTGGTATTTACAAATGTAAAAAGAAAGGTTGCTTGACATGCCAATTTATCACCCATGGTAAATCAGAAATTACTGATCCGAAAGGGATCTCTTATGACATTCGACATTTTATTACTTGTGCCACAGATCATGTGGTTTATGTGCTCACATGTCCCTGTAAATTGATATATGTGGGCCGCACAATACGTCCTCTACGTAAACGCATTGGAGAACATAGAAGGCTCATAAAAGATGGATGTGACAAATACAGTGTCCCTAGGCATTTTCTTTGCCATCACAACAAGAATTTTAGTGTCCTAGAAGTGATGGCCATAGAACACATTCCCAAAGGAACCCTTACTGACAATGAGAGGTTAGCCCTCCTATGTAAAAGGGAAACCTTTTGGATCTATAAATTTGGATCTATGGTACCGAATGGCCTTAATGAGGACCTTGAAGTACATAGTATCATCTAAGTGGTAACTTAGGGTTCTCAATATATTCTATAATAAAACACACATCACTATTATTATATGATTATTATCTTTGATATTTTATACATTATTTTTCATATTTTATATATCTAATACCACTCTGTTTATTCGTTCCATAAGAGTAATTACTGAATTGTATTCATATTTTTTTTATTATTTTTTTTATTATTTTTTTATATTTTTTATTTATTTATTTATTTTTTCCTGTTTATTACCACATACATATATATATATATATATATATATATATTTATATATATATATATATATATATATATATTTTTTTTTAATATATATATATATATATGTATATTTTATTTATTTTATTTATTTTTTCATTATATTGTTTTATTATATATACCTATGCAGGTTTTTTATAAAATATGTATGTAGTTTTATTATATTTATGAATATTATTAGCACTAATATAATGATAATTTTCCTATTCACTATTATAGATATGAATAGGGTTATTGACAATCTTTCCCACCATTCCTGTGTTTTATTGCTGTCAGCAATGTTTTTGAGATGTGAACTCATCCATCTGGCTAATGAAGCTTCATTAAGCAGCCTTCCCTCTCCCCCCCCCATTTTTTTTTTTTTTCCCTTGATTGTAACATGATAAAATATTTTATAATCTTGCACATGCCATTTTGACACAATTAAGCCCAAAAGGTTTTTAATATGGTCATATTTAGGTTTTAATCACACTTTGTTCCTGTCCTTATAATGTGTTTTCATATTTCAATTGCAATCTGATCCTGTTGTGAGACGAGCCGTCTGCTCTTGATTATCCCTATGATTATCCCCTTGGTTGTTAAGCCGGCCCCTTCTGCCGTGCAGGTCTCCTATAAAATGGCCGATTGCTGGACTTTTCACAGACTTGACAAAGCGCATGCGCGCAAAACATGTTGTCCCAGCAACCGGCCTCTTCCTTCTAAAGCTGCGGCTCCAGCAAGAGTTCCCCCCCTCCGTCTCTCCACATCGTGGTGACGTCATCCAGGACGCTGGGACGTCGGGTACACGTGGTCCCTGCACTGACAGGCATTCTACTCCACTGCTTCCCTCTGAGCGGAGGGGCCGTCCATCTTGGAACCTGGCTTCCTAAAGCCACAGGCTGGTTATTTATTATTTTTTTACCATATGACTTATTAAAGGCACACCTCCATATAAGGTGTATTATTTTTATCACAAAACTACACAGCGCCTGGCTCCTGTTCATACCTTACACATAACATTTACACACCATTTTCGCCACCATTTTAGCCCTTCTGTTCAGTGGCCTACCTAGTATATTTGACACTAGGAGCAGATTATTTTTAAACAATTGCCAATAATGAACAGAGAAACAGAATAACAATAAAAAGTTAGAATTTCATAGCGGGGCACATTTTTCTCAATGACAAAATATGGTGAACACAGGGGTGTATTTTGATAATGACAGGCCTACAGAAGACTGAATTATAGTAATTCTTCTAAACAGTGGTAACTCTGCTAAATCTGCAAAAAATTACAATCCTTACTATTAGCTATACATGGTCAACAGGATACAATACACAGACAAAAAACAGCAACAAATGGACAAATGTGACAATATGTGGACAACAAATGGGCAATAATGACAGTATACAGGTCTTTCCTTCAGCTATACCCTGTAACATCTCAGAGCTGAGAAGAAGCCTTGAAGAGTTTCTCTGGAGCCCTGCACATAAAGGTTTATATTATTGGTATTGCTATCTTATTGCTTTTTCCAGATACAACTCTATTCCAATAAAAATGAGGGGGCAGTCCAGGATATTATGCAATGCATTTCATGGTCCCAAAAACGCCCTGATTCATTAGGGCTTGATTGAATACAATATAAATGGACTAGAAGTGAGCAGGATCTTTAATATTATTTCTTCCAGTGTGATTACAAGCATAGGCCATCTCAACAAGTGGTTTGGTACCTTCAAGACACCCTCAGAAAGACTTCATGCAATGCCTTGACAATGCTATATTAATCACAATAGACTATCTGGTGTTTCTTTAAATACTGCACTATTTAAAGCTGATCTCCAGGCAAACAGCCATATATATATATATTGTTTTACCTGCCAAAGGACTTGTGTTCAAGTCTGTCACCACAGCACAGCCAGGAGAATGGCACAGCTTTTCCTGTTACAGTTATAGACTGTACAAGGAATGCAGTGTATCCATCCTTTGCTCCCAGCCTGCTGACTGGATAGTGAGAGAGAAGCAGCAGACTGATGGGGTCATCTCACTGCTCTTCTGATTAGCATGTTCCTTGCCAGTAGTGATGACTCAACAGGACTGGATTATATTACTAAGCTGTTTTGAGAATCTTGCTTAAAGAGTAGGTCCACTCAGAATAAAAAAAAAATAAAAGTCAGCAGCTACAAAAACTGTAGGTGTTGACTTTTAAAAAACAGACACTCACCTGTCCCTCAATCCCACGGTGTCCTCACACCGGCCGGGTTGACTGACCATCCTGTCTCCTCGGCGCTGGTATCTTCAGTGCGGACTCCCGGCTATGACAGCTTGCGGCTTCACAGCCGGGTGCCCACTGTGTATGTGGTAGTAGTGCTGCGTTTTGTGAATGGTTCTGTAGTCTTCTGGGACCTGTCATGTGTCCCAGAACACTACTAGGAGGGAGGGGAGAGGACAACTTCCGTTTCCGATCGCCTAGGCGATCACAGCAGAAGTGGGAGCTGGTACCCCTCCCTCCCCAAAGGTGTCAATCCTTAAAGGGGAGCGGAAGACAAAGAACTTCCTCTTTTGGGTGGAGCTCCACTTTAAACTTGCTTAAAACTCTGCAAACTCAAACTTTGTTTCAATTCCTAGTGATGTCTATGGGAGGTGACTTTTGCCATTAATTTCTGGCCATTTATAGAGCTTATAAGCAATATTATTGTCTCTCGTGATTCATTTGACTGGGGCAAAGGCAAAGTGTTGACTTTTAAAAAACAGACAGTCACCTGTCCCTCAATCCCATGGTGTCCTCACACCGGCCAGGTTGACTGACCATCCTGTCTCCTTGGCGTTGGTATCTTCAGTGCAGACTTTGCAAAGGCAAAGCCTAAGCAGTGCATCATGAATTTCTAGCACAAATTTGCAAACTTATCAAATAGTAGTTTAGAATTGGGCCCAAATGTAAATTCTGGAGATCCTTCTCAAACACAAAGCTAAGGCTATTGCAAACATCCCTAGTCAGAACATATGCAACCAACACGGGGCATCTACAAACAATATAAACTGACACTCTATGGAAAACTAAAAAGTTTTTAGTTATACTTTAGGTTTGTACTAACTCCTGCTTCATTGTGACCTGCAGTAACAGGTAGCCTCAGTAAATAATTTAATTCATAACAAGAGTGCATGTTTTGTGTTGTTTATCACAAAGGCACATAGCTGTTGGGTTATGCTAATACAGATTCTTATGGAAAGTGTCTAAAAAAAAAAAAGATGATAAGTCTTTTTGCTATGCATCTCTAGAATCCTTCAATCTTAACAAGAAACTCTCTTTCTATGTTTGTAGATGCACAACCCTAAAAGCACTGATGTGTTATTTTACTCTTACTTTAAACTGGCGCAATTGTTCAAGACTTGTAGCAACATTCTACTTTAGGTTCACGCAATGATTTGTAAAGCACTGCAAAAGAAGTTTCAGTATTACTGTATATGAGATAAGTAGCTTGCTGTGATTGGAGCTATTATTTGGAAGCTGATTGCACAAATTTGTCACCACAAAATAATTTCAGAAAGTAATCTATTCATTGTGGATGTGTTATACTGCAAAATTAAAGGAGGAGAAGTTATATTCTGTAAAGACCAAGCAGTAGGCAACTACCAGATCAGTTATTTATATTAACAATAGTTCTGACCTTGTACTTAGTACACACAGATGTTAACCCAGAACAAACTGATATAAACCCTGGTTAAAATTAGTTAAGTAACTTTCTTTCTCGCATATTTTTTTTTTTATTACTTCAAGCCTGGTAAAGAAACAAGCTACAGTGAGTAAAGTAAGCCAATGAACTGTTTTTTTGTCATTGAAATGTGCCCTTTTCCATTCTTGCTGCCTCTGGCTAGGTCAGGTTTCCATAGAAATGTTAAGAAAAGCAGCTTAATTAGCTTGAGTACATTATTACACTTTGTGTTCCTGGCCCTGAGTCAGAGAGTGTGAAAGGCCAATTCTCTTAGGTCAGTGAGTGTTACCTACAGGATTAGTAAAACTCCCTGGAGTTCACCTCTCAAACTGTAAATGGCAAACAAGACTGAAGAATCTTAATTTGAAAGTCTCTATCTTTCTGATTCGGGTGGCTGCTGCGGTTCCTTGCATGCTTTCTGACTTAGTACTTCCTAGTTGTTCTTATCAGTTTTTGCTTGGGTCTGATTTTTTTTTTCCTTTTTGTAACTTTCCAGATAGGTTTGGCTTGCTCTGATTTCCCAGGTGAGTGTTCTTTGACTGTGCTCAGGTTAAAGGTCTTTTGTCTGATCTGTCCCCCCACCCCAACCCCTCATCAGAATATGATCTTGGTACCTTTTTCTGCTCGTGCTTGTGTGATTTTTTTTTTTAAACATTTTAATGTGAACTGAGTCAGTCAGTATTTGCTGAAATGGGTTATTATCCATTTTTACTGAATGTGTCCAACATTAAAACAGCAGAAATTAACAAAATGCATTTTAGATTACATTAAATTAGAGTTTGTAATATATAAGAAACATTTTTTTGTGATCTCAGTATGAGGATATGAGAGTGAATTTTATTTTTTATGAAGAAATCTTTTTTTTTTGTTACTACATTAAAACAACTGCTGAAATGGAATGTAAATGGTCTTGAGACCTCTTATTGAATGTAACAGCTTTAATGTGTCCTATTGTTTGTTTCTTGTGTATTTTTATGTCTAATTTTGATGTCAGCAATGTTGTGAAAGACTTTAAGTTGTATATGCTAAGATGTGCATGGATTTGACAATCCAAGATTGATCGATTGTCTATGAAAAGAGTTGTAACTTTCTGTTTCTTTTAGTTAAGGTAGATAGATAGATAGATAGATAGATAGATAGATATATAGATAGATAGATAGATAGATAGATAGATAGATAGATAGATACTTAGGAAAGAAAGAAAGAAAGAAAGAAAGAAAGAAAGAAAGAAAGAAAGAAAGAAAGAAAGAAAGAAAGAAAGAAAGAAAGAAAGAAAGAAAGAAAGAAAGAAAAAGAATGAAAGCAATTATATAGTTAGCCAGTACCTTGACAGATGAGGAAAGAAAGAGACAGAGAGAGAAAGAGAAAGGGAAAGAGAGAGGGAAAGAGAGAGAGAAAGAGAGAGAGAGAGAAAGAAAGAAAGAAAGAAAGAAAGAAAGAAAGAAAGAAAGAAAGAAAGAAAGAAAGAAAGAAAGAAAGAAAAAGAGCCTAAATGAAAGCAATTATATAGTTAGCCAGTACCTTGACAGATGAGGAAAGAGAGAGAGAGAGAGAGAGAAAGAAAGAAAGAAAGAAAGAAAGAAAGAAAGAAAGAAAGAAAGGGAAAGCCAGTACCTTGACAGATGAGGAAAGAGAGAAAGAAAGGAAGGAAGGAAGGAAGGAAAGAAAGAAAGAAAGAAAGAAAGAAAGAAAGAAAGAAAGAAAGAAAGAAAGAAAGAAAGAAAGAAGGAAAGGAAGGAAGAAAGAAAAAAAAAAAAAGAAAGAAAATAGATAGATACCGAATAGTAGATAGATTAGATAGATAGATAGATAGATAGATAGATACATTTTTGTCACAAAGCTTTTGCTATAGTTATAATATTTCTATAGCAGCAGCAGAGGGTTGTACTGTGTTAGCCATCGATAAAAGTAACAGTTTATGGTGGTACAATTTACTGAATAATTAAAAAGTCTGTTGTGCAAGCTTTCGAGACACACTGCCCTCTTCTTCAGGCATAACTTATTGCCTGAAAAAGAGGCCATTGTGCTTTGAAAGCTTGCACTGCAATCTTTTTAGTTCTAGTCCAATAAATGGAATCACTCTAAATCCAAAGTTTTACTATACTAATTGTAATATAATTCTTCACATTACAGTTTGTTGGCTGTAACATGAAAACTGCACTTTACAACCAACAAGCATGATAGTGGCTACTTATTTAAGTTTAAAAGTTACAATTATTCAGCTTTGACAGGCAGCAAAATAGAGCAATGGGACAACATGACTTTTAGTAAAATAATTGATATTTCTCATAATAAAAGAGTTAGCAAGTATATGGGCACTTGAAAAGCATTAAAAATTTGTATCAATGATTTTAGTGTGGCAAATTGCAGTTAATCCCTGTATGATCATTTAGCCGATTGGTCATGCTGTTAAAACTTATACTGTCAGTGATGTGGACCTACTGAGCTTGGCAATGTTGTGGATATATTTGTGCTGTTCTAATAAATATTCTGCCCAGTTAATTCTAATATATGATTGAATAAGCTCCTTTGACTCTGCTCGTGATGTTTTAGACACCTTAAAAGTTATTTAACTAGGCAAAGAGTAAGCTGTTGTAAGTAGTGATGAGCAGAGCTGCCCTGAATTTGGCTCAGCATGGTTTGCCAAACTTCAAAGACGTTCAGAGGCCTGAACCCCATTGATATCAATGGGAGTTTAATCTGTCAGATTAAAAATGCCCATTTTCTGGGATGGATAAGGGGTGTCAAAATATATTATAGGGTTTGGAAACTACCCCGAAGAACATTTACCAATGCAAAAAAAACTTTTGAAAAAATTCCATGTGGCCAGGAGCAGGGATTATTTATATTTACAAAGGAAAAAAGTTTTAACTTGCTGGTAAATGACATCTCCCTCCTTGCTTCTTTTTTTACATAGAAGACCACTAAAGGTCTATTATATATTGTGGGGGAACTTTGGTGAGGTCTGTGTGCTGTTTTTTTTTCTTTTTCAAGAGAAGCCAGCAATTAAGGTTTTCTTTAAGGCAATTTAAAGTTTAATTTTTTTTTCTTGTAGCACATCCTAGAGCAAGAATTTAAAAAAAATGCATAATGGCAGACACTGGTATGGATTTTAACCACCTCCTGCCCGCCATATAAGGAAATGATGAGCGTAAGGCGATTCTCTCATTCTGGGAGGACATCATATGACGTCCTCCCACTCTAACCGCACGTGCGTGGCTCCAGGGGCGCGCAGAGCGGTGATTGGTGGTGCTCTGTGTCCCTCGGACACAGCAGATCACCGATCAGCGGAAAGAGCCGAAGACGTTAGTTCTGTCATGTGATCAGCTGTATTCAATCACAGCTGATCGTATGTAAATAAGGATATGCCGGTTAACTGCATTTCTCTGCTTACGAGCTGTCACGCTGACAACTCGTGAGGAGAGGAGAGCCGGTAATCAGCATTCCTCAGAGGGAACATCTACACTGATCATCAGGGCACTGATGATCAGTGTGCCCTGATGATCAGTGTAGCTCCAGCAGTGCCAACTGTCAGTGTCCATCAATGCCAGCTGTCAGTGCTCATCAATGCCATCTGCCAGTGCCCATCAGTGCCACATCAATGCCACATATCAGTGCCTACCAGTGCACATCAATGCCACATATCAGTGCCCATCTGAGCTGCCTTTCAATGCCACCTATCAGTGCCAGACAGTGCCACCTATCAATGCCAGTCAGTGACGCTTATCAGTGCCAGTCAGTGCCGCCTATCAGTGCCCGTCAGTGCTGCCTATCAATGCCGCCTAACAATGCCAGTCAGTGTCACCTAACAGTGCCAGTCAGTGCCACCTATCAGTGCCAGTCAGTGCCACCTATCAGTGCCACCTATCAGTGCCATATATGAGTGCTGCCTTTCAGTGCCCATCAGTGATGCCTGTCAAATCCCATCAGTGCCACCTACCAGTGCCTTTTCATCAGTGCCCATCAATGCAGCCTCATTTGCGCACATCAGTGAAGGAGAAAAATCACTTATTTACAAAATTTAATAACAAAAACTAAGAAAAAACTTTTTTTTTTAAATTTTAATGGTTTTTGGTTTTTTTAGCAAAAGATAAAAAACCCAGAGATGATTAAATACCACCAAAAGAAAGCTCTATATGTCTAAAAAAATGATAAAAGTTTCATATGAGTACAATGTTGCATGACCGCGCAATTGTCATTCAAATGCTGACAGCACTGAAAGCTGAAAATTGGCCTGGGCAGGAAGGGGGTATAAGTGCCCTGTAGGCAAGTGGTAAAGGCGATACCTCATACAAATAAAATAAAAAAAGTGTGAGATCTCGCACATTTGAAGGACTTTTGTAAACAAACAAAACATATATGAGATTCCCCTAAAAGTCCATATCCTTTAATTTGACCCTTAATTTGAGAATGCAGCCTGGCTGGCCAGGAAAGGGAGGGATGACCTTGTAACCCCCGAACCATACTAGGCCACATGCCCTGAACATGGGGGTTCCCCTGACAAGAGCCTCATCCCAACAACACTTGGTTGGCCATCGTGGTGGTCTGCAGGCTGGGAGCTTATCAGAATTTGGATGCCCCCTTGCCCCCAGATACCACCCCCTCACGTGAATGAGTATGGGGTAGTGGTACCCCAACTCGTTCACAAAATGTAACCTAAAAATAAAGACATCCAAACAAAATGTCTCTTGTAAATCCATCATCAATTTGGATGCCTGCTGCCACCAACTCACTGAAAGAAAAAAAACATATGAACTGCCACACACAACTGCAACTGATTCCCAACTGTAGCACTAGCTGCCCCAACTGTTATCAGGTATATAAAAAAGGATTGGGGACAGAGGTGAAATCATTGCCCAAATATGGCTGTGGTCATATTTGGGCAATGATGTAAGGCTTCATTTCCCACCCATTTGTATATGTGTAATTGAATGGACTGGGTAATGTCAGTGGTTGGTAAGGACACAGTGGCTGACACTGCTTCATTAGCAACCAATCACAAACTAAAGCTGTCACATTCATCCATGCCGAATGTTCATCACTTATATTAACCAGTAATTCACACTCTGTAAGACAGTAGGAAACTTGGCTGATGCAGCAAACGTTTGATCTACTAGCTCTGAGATTTTTTGTTTATAGGCAGGTGTAGTTTATCCTCCATTCTCTAGGTGGCGTTGTCTGCTGTGCCACTGTGCAGATGAAGTGGAGACTGGGAGGAACATTGTTTCTCTTCAGACTTTGTAGGTGTCACCAGGGGAGCAGTAGTCCAATTGGGCACTGCAACACTGAGTGACCATTGGGGGCTATCTTTAGGCAGTGGCCATCTTTAGGCAGATGGCAGTGGTCATCTTTGGGAAATGATAACCACTTCAATACTGAACACTTTCACCCCCTTCCTGCCCAGGCCAATTTCTAGCTTTCAGTGCTCTCACACTTCGAATGGCAATTACTGAATCATGCAACACTGTACCTAAATAAAATTTATATAATTTGTTTAGACCGATAGAGCTTTTTTTGCTGGTATTTAATCACCACTGTTTTTCTTATTTTTTTGCTTTATAAGTGAAAAAAATACTGTAGCAGTACCCTCGTGAGGGCCGCTTATATTTTTGCCCAGGTTTCCCTTTCTTCACCCATCAGGCAGGCACAAGGTATTTGACACAGCAGGTGCACTTACACTTTCGCTCATTGTCTTCAATGACCAGTCTAGGGGATGTTTGTTTTTGGAGTTTTATTGTAGAACTGGGTATAGGGATGTGGAGTTAAGTAGGATGCTCCAAAATCAGAACTATTCACACTGAGGACATCTAGCTGATCTCTTAGCTGAGTTCTGTTGAAGTCTTGGCTGAAGCAGACTTCCCTTTAAATTATAGCAGTAAGTAATATAGGAGTGAGCAAAATCCCTTTTTTGCAGTAGTAGTAATTACAGGGCTGAGCTCCTCAGGTATAAGCCAGTCATGATCAACTGTGGCAACCCGAAGATAACTTAGCTGAGAAAAGTCCTTTGCAGTAGCAACAGTTGGACAAGCTCTTCATCTTTCCAGATCCACACTGACTATCAAGCACCAGGGGAGGTAGCAAGCACACAGAGTCCCCAAATTCCTCAACATCTGTACTCATAAGGCTGAAAGACAGAATGGTTGCCTCCTTCCAATCTTCCAAACGAAACCCTCCACTGATACCAGACAGAACTTTGACAGAAAGCTTCCCTCCAGTCAGCCTAATGTAGAACCAGGGTCACTCTCTCTAGTTCCCTCAGTTCGCCCCACCTGAGGCCGCATAGCAGCCAGTGCCAGGCAAGGAAAGCCTACCTCCAGCCTGGATTATTCAATCCTCTCCTGGGAAAAGACACCAAAATCATGTGCTCACGAAACATAAATACCCCTCCCAGCATGCAATGGGACTGCCTTCACCTGCAATTTGCCGGGGCTGTATCCATATACATACTGCTCATTTGCCTAGTTCCCTCCCAGGTTCTAGAAGGCTTCACTGTAAGTTGCACGATTTCAAAGTTGGGATGTCATTGCGATTTGAGGTGCGATTTGCAAGACATCTGACACAGATGTCTATGCAAATCGCACCAAAAGTAGTGCATGCACTACTTTAGAAATCGGTGCAGCTTCGAACAAGTCGGAACTGCACTGATATGACCACTATAATTGCAGACAATAGGATGCGACTTGGCATGCAATTTGCAAGTCGCACGGCATGCAATTAGCATGCCAAGTCACAACCAATGTGACTCGTGACTAAAAATAATTTATCAGTTAGTCTCTGTGAAACTATGGGATAAATATTTGAAAATTGATCAATCCTGATGTACTGACTGTCTATCTCCCCCCAAATGACCCCTTTTTTTTGGAAAGTAGGCAGTTCAAATATTTAGTAAGAGGCATGGTGATTTTTTGAAGTTGTAATTTTTTTTTCACAAAGTTGTATGTCGCACACAGCATAGACATGCTTAATTACAATCAAAAACACATTCTGCTATGTGTCCTGAGTATAGGGATACCACTTGTGAGACTTTTTCACAGCCTAGATGCATAGAGTGGCCCAAAATCCAATGAGCACCCTGGAGCATTCAAGGAACATTACACATCTAAATTCTAGGCTACTTAACACATTTTTGGACGCCCTGGAGCATTTGGACAGTAGAAACACCTACAAAATGACCACATTTTTTAAAGCAAACACTCCAAGGTATTTTTTAAAAGGCATAGTGAGTCTTTTGAAATTTTTTTTTTTGTCTAAAGGTTTTTGAAAATTCAGGAATGACAATGTATTTTTTACACAAAGTTCACAAATATTAAGATATTTCTAACACACATCACAGGCATACTTAGAATTACACCCCAAAACATATTTTGCTACTCCTCCCATTTATGGTGATACGACATGTGTAAGACTTTTTCATAGCCTAGCCACACAGAGAGGCCCAAAATCCAAGAATCACCTTCCGGGGTACTAGATGGATAGTGTATGCATCTAATTTCCTGACTACCTGTTACATTTTTGGAGGTCCTGGAGCACCAGGACAGTAGAAACACTTTCAAAATGACCACATTTTGGAAAGCAAACACCCCAAGTTATTTTTTAAAAGGTATGGTGAGTCTTTTGAAGACTTAATTTTTTGCCACACATTTTTGGAAATAGCAGAAAGAAAATGAAAATTTATTTTTTACACAAAGTTGTCAGTTTAATAAGATATTTCTCACATACAGCATGGGCATACTTATAATTACACCTCAAAATACATTCTGCTGGTTTACACTGGTGTGGTGGCACTGCGATTGGTGTGGTGGTGATTAGGCACACTGTAACCAGGGGCGGACTGACAACTCATGGGGCCCCTGGGCAATAGGGGATCATGGGGCCCGTGTCCTTGCCCAAACTCAAAAAAAGCCTATGAAAAAGGTACCAGGGGCATCTCATGAGGCCCCCTACTGACCCAGGGCTCTCGGGCAGTGCCTGAGTTTCCAAATGGTCAGTCCGCCCCTGACTTTAACTGATGATGCGGTGATCGGGAACAATATGACTGGTGTGGCGGTGATCAGGGACACTGTAACTGATGCTGCAGTGATTAGGAAGAATATGACTGATGTGGCGGTGATCAGGGACACTGTAACTTGTATATCAGTGATGAGGGACAATATGACTGGTAAGCAGCGATCAGGGACACTGGGATTGGTGTGACAGTGATCAGGGACACTGTAACTGGTGTGGCAGTGATCAGGGTCGTTGTGAGTGGTGTGGCAGTAGTTAGGGATAGTGTGAGTGGGTGGAAGTTATTGGGGACACTGACTAGTGCAGCGGCAAGTAGGGACACTGACTGGCAACACTGGTCTGGTGACATTGTACTGTGGTGGCTTTGTTCGGAGATAATGGTATACAGTGATATCAGAGCAGCCAGCCATTGTACATTATCACTGCCACCACAGCATGACATCACCATAGTGACACTGCACTTGTTCTGGTTGCAGTATGTTAAAAAAATATATATATTGCAACCCATCAATACAATACCTGTTCAAACTTTTTCTGGACTTTTCTTCAACTTTCAACTTTCTTCAACCTTCTGGCCCCATCCACATGCTAGGGGCTGGTATACCTCCATTGGTGCATCTGGCATACTCAGAAGAAGCTTCTACTTGTTAATATAAATTCACTATAGCAAACTTATATTAAACAATACAAATAATATAGTAAATTAAACAGATCACAATATGTACTAATCAGGTTTCACTTCCATCCAGCCCTAGAAGTCAGAATCATGAGAGATAATTGCTCATCAGCATTTGTATGGAAAAAGTGTATTTTCAGTAAGTACTGTACATATGTCAGAATAATTTAAATTCTTACCAGAAATAAATTTTTATGTGACTTTCCCATGTACTGTACATGCTTGAATCCTAACTGCATTTCAGACACATACTGTATGTATATTGCGGAATGTAGTCCTCCTATAGAAATCATGATGAAAATTACAGAACAATAGATTTGTGATGAATTGTAAAGCCCAATCATTGCAAAGCACTAATAAGCAGAAATCACAGACTGCAGTAAAGCGGAAAATAGTACAAAACATTGCAGTTATTTACCTTAAAGAGGTATTAAACCCCAAACCAAAAATGTAATACACTGCAGCTTACCTATCATTAGATGTGGTGACTGCAGTAGTTTTCTTTTTAGGCTTTTTTTCCCCTCCCTTTTAACTTGGTGATCTGGCCATAAAACACCTCCTGTATTAGAGTGCCTCTACTCTGAATGGAAGAGCAAAGGGGCAACTTTGGACAGCAGCATTGTTAGTTTTGGGGGAGGGGAGCATTAGATACACTAGCAGATTGAAATACACTAACAAATTGAATCTAAACTTCAGCTCACACTTTATAATCAGTTATAGCAACAGTTTTGTTTCCTTTTGGGATAAAGTTTTTACATGAATAAATAAAATCTGATTATTTTAAGCATTCCTGTCAGTAGTAAATGGTTTGTCTTATCCATATAAACTGATACATCTGGAAGATTGCTTGTTGTTTTGAAAAACAAAAGACTTAATGGCCAGATCACCAGATAAAAATAGAAGAAAGAAATGCTAAAAAAAGAAAACTAATGCAGAAATCACATCTAAGAATTGGTGAGTTGCAGTATAATAATTGTTTGCTTTTGGGTTTAATACTGCTTTAAGCGGTCAGCATTTAAAAATTGGTACTTTAATTTTTGGTGCCACTTGCCCCCTGGATGCACTGGGCATCACTGCTCTAATCCACCCCCCAACCACAATGTAAAATGCCAATTTTTTTCATTATTTAATTTTTTCCTGGTCATTTTTGGTCCGCCTTCCCCCCCAGCCGCCATTCTCACCTTGGTGAAAATTACATCTCTTTTGCTCCAAAGCCTCATGGTATATGCACAACACATCTATGAATGGAGGGGCAGACCTTTCAGTCATCCATCTGTCCTCCATTTCATAGATCACATTTCATTCATTGAAACTGCAGTATGCTTTCTTGCAATGACTGTCTGGAAAGGGTTGGCATACTCAGGTATTCTTGATGAGAGCCTGTGAGAACCCCTTAGTTCTATTAACCCCTATTGCACTGGAAGATTATGTCAGTGAGAGTGGAGGGGCATGGATGTGGGTGAGTTTCAACTAACAGAGGTGACATCAACACAAGGGACACATCTACTCATTCTAAGTTATGTCCATTTCACTGATTTTTGTGGGTTTTTTTTTGCTGAGCTTAGACTTTAACACAATACGTTAACTCAAATTTTTTTGTGTGTGTTTATGTACTATGAAGGGGCGGCACAGTGACTTAGTGGTTAGCACGTCTGCCGTGCAGTAAATGGGTCATGGGTTCAATTTCCAACCATGGCGCCTCCTGCATGGAGTTTGCATGTTCTCCCTGTGCTTGCGTGGGTTTCCTCCGGGTACTCCGGTTTCCTCACACACTCCAAAGACATGCTGGTAGGTTAATTGGCTTCTGTCTAAATTGTCCTAGTTTCATCCCTGGCGATGTGGGATCTCCTGCATGGTAGGGGTTGGAGAAAGACCTGGCAACCTACCCTGTAAAATAATTGCTAAGAGAATTCATGGAAAAAGTTGCTTACGGGTGGCGGTCCATGCAATCGCCAAGGGTCGGATACGACAGAATGGATAGATAGAGATGTACTATGAAAGGGCACAGTGTGAAGGGGGAACCACAAAGCACCACCACTTTTTGTGCTGGTGGCAATGGTCCAGGAAGCAATAGAAATACTAATGCATGCACACTACAAATATAGCAAAAGGGTTTAGGCTGTAGCTCTACTATAAAGGGTACCTGTTCCCAATCCGCTGAGGCTGCCATTGTTGGCTAGTTTTTGAAGGTAGCATGGCAACCTCCATATTACTACCCTGACAGGTTCCTTTAAAACTGCCACACCAGGACTTTTTTCAAAGAATCATTTAACCACAAGTTTAGGAATTTTATTAATCTAGTGACAGCTTTTACCCATTAACAAAACTAATGTGGAATATCCCTTCAAATGAAAAAGGAAACAATTGAATAAAGCATAATAAAAATTGAATACAGTTTCCCTTATTTATGACATCGGGGTTTCCTCTTGCTATCATATGACATTGTGAGCTAGCAATAAAAGAGCAAGTGTGCTGTTAACAATAATACAGCCGCCCTTGCTTTGATGTACTAGGCCACAATAGGTTTTCTTTTAACTTGATGAATTGTTTCAAAAGGAAGTCGAAATAAAAAAGCATGTAGCGGATGCCTATTGGCACTACTGGGACCTTCTATAGGCATGGAAGATCAGTTAACACATTTCTTTCCTTTCCCTTTCTTTGTTTGTTTGATCCTTGTAGACAGGTGCTGCTGTGTACTATGGCGTGCACCTTACCCCCCTTCTTTTAGCGACACTTTTTTTATGGATATCCAATCCCTGACCGCCACAAATTCTATCTCAGCTATAAATCATTAATAGGATATAATAGTTAGCACTATACATTCTATGTCTATCTCTACGGTGCTCAAATATTTGATATAGTACCACTCACATCTTGTTTGCACAGTTGCTTTTACCACCTGCATATGGAAGAATAGTTACTGTGTCAGTATGTGAAGAAGAATAGGCAGGCACGTGTAATTGTAAATAATGTGTGTGTGGCTGTTATTTATCCAGGTAATAGGTATATGTTTACCTTCTACATTCAGCCCAAACACTAGCATAGGTGAGATTAGATCAGAAAAAGCCTATCCAGTAGGGTTTTTTTTTAGAGATTTGAGGACAACTGACCTTTTTTGTATGTTGTCCAGGTGATATTTTACACATGCAGTGGGCCCAATAGATTGAAGTGTCAATGTTAATAATTGTATGTAAGAAGTATGTAAGAAGTGTATGTATAACCAAAATTTTTTTGGATAGAATACAGGTGGGTTGGGTTTTTCTGTTTGTGTTCTATTGGCAGTGCTGGGGCAAGGATGCAGAACTACACTCCCCTCTCCCTTTACTATCACATGATGTATCATGTGGTGCACCTACTCACCCCTGTGCTCCAGATGCCTACAGTTGACATGGAAGGTGCACTGCTGTTTTCTTGCTTTCTAGCAGTTGGGGGTGGGTTGATGCACATGCTTCTTGTGTTGTTTTTGTCAGCTGTGAGTGATTGGGGTGAGGGCATAGGGTTGTGATAGCAAAAGTCAGAACAGACAGAAATCTGGCTCATAGAAGGGAGGCCTCGGTCCTCCAGGTGGCCACCACTGATCAGGAGCATGCATACAGTGTCCTTTTCGCCAACCTCTCCCCTCCCCATTGTGAAAAGTTAGGGAATTTTGGAACAGTCATCCACATTAGAAGATTTACCATCTCCTCTTGTTCTGGTTATATAATAGGTCAGTGTCAAACTCATCCCTCGTGTTGACCACTAAAGCTAAACCATAACTCTCAACTTTCTGAGATGACAAACAGGGACAAATTTAAACACAAAGGTTGTAGGCAGGGGTGGACTGACAACTCATGGGGCCCCCGGGCAATAGGGCATCATGGGGCCTGTGTCCTTGCCCAAACTCAAAAAAGCCTATGATAAAGGTACCGGGGCATCTCATGGGGCCCCCTACTGACCCCGGGCCCTCAGGCAGTGCCCGAGTTTCCAAATGATCAGTCCGCCCCTGGTTGTAGGCAAAGAACACTTTTCTATGCCAGTTATGTGGACCACAAATAATTAAAATGAAAGAAAATTTTCATAACCACAAGTGCTTTTTTAACACTACATTTCCTTTATACTGGATTTCCAAAATAGCAAATGCAATCATTTCGAGCTTGAATGCCAGGATTAGTTTAGCATAACAACTTTGGAGGTTAAATTGTCCTTTTTTATGGAGGTCTAGGCATCAGACTGAGAAGAGGGACACCTAAACAGAAAAGAAGGGCAGAGGGATTTTTTTTTCCAAAAAAGGGGCAATCCTTCCAAATGAGGGAGAGGTTGGAGCAACGTCTAAATGTAAAGTTATAAATATACGTGCGGTGGGAGATGGAGACAAAATATCTCCAAATCCTTGTAAAAAGGTTGTACTGGTACCACACCCCTAATTGGAAACACAGTGAATATAACCCGATAATATAACCATTATTAGGGTTATATTCACTAAACTTAAAGTTAGCCAGCCGTTGCAGATTAATTATTAAAAACAATTTACTGATATACGATTAGTGCTTCAATACAAAAATACATATTTAATAGGAATACATGTAGTAAAATATTATTAATATTATTTATTTTGCCTTAATATTACTACTTATAGACTTTTATCCCCAGATACCGTAACAATATTAAATTGTAACACAGTACTGAAATCTCTATTGTTTAGACAACAGAAATAAAATATGGTCATTCATATCTCTCTGCATGTCTCTATGCATTTGGGATTTTTTTCAATCATTCCAAATGAGGGAAAGTAGAGAATTATAGCTACATTAATAATGTAATCAGGAATTGCAGGTTAATTAATAAAAACTAATTATTTACATAAAATAAGTGCTTCAATTAAAAATACACATTTAAAATTGAGTTTCAAGTAGTAAAATATTATGAATATTATTTATTTTATTTATTATTACTATTAGACACTTATCCCCAGATAATAAAAAGAAAAGTAACACAATACTAAGATCTGTCCTCCCTATTGTATGGATGGCTGAAAGAAAATATGATCATTCATATCTGTCTGCATGTCTTTATCAGAAAGTAATCCCTTGTTTACTTTAGGTCCCGTGAAAAACAATGTTTTGTCACCGGATGCTTGTAAAAGAAAAAAAAAACATGAACACAAAAGACAACTCTCTGCCACGCTTCACAGTGTTACATAGGGTTAAATCATTCTCAGAGGTTATAACAAAAATACCTATTAGTGAAAAATAATACGATACATTCAACTTACCCAAGCAATGCTCTTTCTCCCTCTAATCTTTCAGCAGAACCCAGGGGAGGCTAAAGTTTAGATCAGTCTATTCTCCAGAAGAACTTTGATTTGCTATTAAATTCCGCCTAATGAAGATGGCTTTGCCATCTCACGTTCATCAACAGGCTATTTGGGGAACAATACAGGACCTGCAATGCATAAAGGGACATTGTTTCTTTTCTTATTCGCAGGTACATCATTTGAGTCAACTCACATGCAAATTGAAACGTTAGCAAGCCCTTGTCATATACTTGGTACCTGTAGAGCACAAATTATTACCCTCCAGGGTCTTCAGTATTCAAGGCAAAACTTGAAAAGTTAGATGGTCCCCTTCTTGTTTGAATTGTGTTCCACTTCCTGTTAGTGTTGTCAGGTAAGACAGAAACATACTGTCAGAGGAAAGAAAGTTATATGACAATGTGATCTTTCTTTGGCTAGGATTTGAAATGTATGTTTTCATATGGGTTTACATAGTTGGATTTAAAGGAAACCAGTTATGAGGGGATACGGAGGCTGCCATTGACAAACTTTTTCTTGAAATTCTAGTTGATTGGCAATTATGCTGACCTTTGAATCTCCTCCTGGCTGGCCCAATGTGCTAAGTTACTGACCTAAGACAAGGTTGCAGATCACATTATTTACAAAAAAGTCAGATATTCTTATCTGTGTATTTTTACAGGTCATTGACTCAAGGTATTGACGCCATTGGATCAGCTTAACTGTCAGGCCCCTAGCATTTGAAGGAGAATTCGGCAATGACAGTCATCATGTCTGACCATTGACCAACATCTAGTTTTCTGCATTTAGTTCCCAGAAGTAGAACTCGACTGTAACACTATGGGATGATTTACTAAACCTGGAGAGTGAAACATCTGGTGAAGCTGTGCATGGTAGCCAATCAGCTTCTAAATTCAGCTTGTTCAAATAAGCTTTGACCAAAAAAAAAGCTGGAGGATGATTCATTTCTATGCAGACCTGAGCCAGATTTTGCACTCCCTAGTTTTATTGATTCAACCCCTATATTTATTTTGTAGCATGCAAATTAAGGTCACCATAGCCACAAGTTATTTGTTGCCCAGACCTTACAATTCCAGTATATTAGTTCAAACATCTCGATGTATATGGACACAAGCCACCATAACAGATAAACCTAGACTACTAAAGTGTTACTAAACCCAGGACCCTGTATTCACTATATCTGGTCTCCCACAGTACATAGAACATGGAAATGCAATTATTTTAGTAAATACAAACTGCTAAATACCGTTTCTCATTAGCAGTTAGAGCAGTCTTGTGACTTCTATTAGTGTTCAGCAGAGCACTAGTTAAAGCTTGTAGGAGGAGTTTTCATTCTCCTCTCACTGCCCTATGAGATTGCATAACCCTTAACCCTTTTGTCTGGACAGTGCTTATTGGCCCTGTGCTGATCACATGCACCCTCCCAAGAAAAAGAAAAAAATTCTCTAGCAGTACACACCAAACTGAGCATGTGCGGAGTGCCCCAAGGCTTGTTCTATCATGAGATAAAATGGGGAATGTGGAAGAAGGGGAGGATCAGAGAAGAAAGGATCAAACGTCCTTTTTACACAATGTAGAGGATTAACCCCTTAAGGTCCACGGTGAGTACAACAAGTATGCTTTACTGCAGGGCTTGAAAAAGCCGCTCGCCAAATGCGAGGAGAAATTATTGTGTGGCGAGCGGCGAGCACAGATGATGGAACAGCTGCACCTGCGCTCCAAGCCTCATTGTGAAGCAGAGTTCCGGTTTCCAACTTCCGGCTTCTTCGGCACCACCATTACACAAGCAGCGCCGCTAAGGAGACAGGTGCAGGGGTGGTCCGCTCTCCTCCGCTGAAAAGAGACACCCTCTCCACCGCCACGTGGGACTCGAGGCCCGCTCTCCACTGCCTTGGGGGACACGAGGCCTGCTCCCCACTGCCTTGGGGGACACGAGGAGAGGCCCGCTCTACACCGCCTTGGGGGACACGAGGCCCGCTCTACAATGCCTTGGGGACACGAGGAGAGGCCCGCTCTACACCGCCTTGGGGGACACGAGGCCCGCACTACACTGCCTTGGGGGATACCAGGCCTGCTCTACACCGCCTTGGAGACACGAGGAGAGGCCTGCTCTACATCGCCTTGGGGGACACGAGGAGAGGCCCGCTCTACATCGCCTTGGGGGACACGAGGCCCGCTCTCCACCGCCTTGGGGGACACGAGGCCTGCTCTACACCGCCTTCGGGGACACGATGCCCGCTCTACACCGCCTTGGGGGACACGAGGAGAGGCCCGCTCTACACCGCCTTGGGGGACACGATGCCCGCTCTACACCGCCTTGGGGGACACGAGGAGAGGCCCGCTCTACACCGCCTTGGGGGACACGAGGCCCGCTCTACAACGCCTTGGGGTACACGAGGAGAGGCCCGCTCTACACCGCCTTGGGGGACACGAGGCCCGCACTACACTGCCTTGGGGGATACCAGGCCTGCTCTATACCGCCTTGGGGGACACGAGGAGAGGTCCGCTCTACATCACCTTGGGGGACACGAGGCCCACTCTACAACGCCTTGGGGGACACGAGGAGGGGCCTGCTCTACACCGCCTTGGGGGACACGAGGCCCGCACTACACTGCCTAGGGGGATACCAGGCCCGCTCTACACCGCCTTGGGGGACACGAGGAGAGGCCCACTCTCCACCACCTTGGGGGACACGAGGACTGCTCTACACCGCCTTGGGGGACACAAGGAGAGGCCCGCTCTACACCACCTTGGGGGACATGAGGAGAGGCCCGCCAATAGTGCACATCACTACACCCACCAGCTTAAGGTAAATGACATTTTTTGTGCTGTGCTCTAGGGGCAAAATTATTTCGAAAAGAGTTAAAAAAAACACCAACAACATTAAAAACACTTTTTCTTATGCTATACTTCTGTAAACTAAACTTACATCTTTTAAAAGAGGCTTTAGTTACTAAAGTCTCTTTTTAAAGACGCAGAAGATAAACGAAAAAAATACAAAATGTTCACTACAGGTTTAAAGCTGTAAAACTTGATATTTTGATTGCACCCTATTGCTCTTTAGCTATTGCTGTTATGTTTTTGGACTCTTTATTCTAAAGAAAAATTTAATTTCATAAGCTTTAACTTCCTGAAAGCGGTACCATTATTTTGCATGGAAATATGTAGTTTTTTTATTGTAGGCTGTAATTTTTAGGAATAACTCACTGAAATCTGTCCGGAGTCTATTAAACATCCCGGGTATGATAAAATTTGAAACGCGAAATCATAAATTATAATTTAATAAATAATCAAAAAAAATTTTTAATATAATAATAATACATTTAATTCAATAATATAATCAAACCAAAAACACTGAAATTTGAAATATAGTGCCAAGTTCGCACATCACTGAGCAAAGTCGCAAAATCGATTTCAGTGTCTGATGACGAATTTCCCCACAAATCATTATCACTCAATTCTGTAAGTAGTTCTGATTTACTATCGCTGTTCTCTAGCTGATCTGAAACCGCTTTAGACCTAAAGGGACACTTTTTGGACGCCATGGACTTTTCTCAGTTTCCAGGCAGAAAGAACAGACAAAATTGGATCAGCTTAACTGTCAGGGCAGGGCACAGGACAAAGCACTAGGGACAATATGTATGTGAAATGGGTTGAAACAGCAATGTTTTGCTATGTAAAATTTGTTTGGAAAAAAATTACTTTTTTAAAAAATTTCAAATTTCCGGCCGCCGGTGGCGCCCGTACGTCCCGATGTCACAGGGACCGGAACACAGAAGCCGGATGCCGGCATCGGCCAGAGGAGATGGCCGGGGACGCTGCAGCGGACACATCGCGGGAGCGCAGGACAAGGTAAGCTCTGCAGGGACTCCCTATGCAGCGCCGCATGGTAAGCCCGAGTGTAGCTCGGGGTTACCGCTTTTGGCACTGACATTTTACCCCGAGCTACACTCGGGAATACCGCTAGGGGGGTTAAGGGGACGTGGTTGGGGGCAGGGCTGGGGGAGGGGGTTGGGTATGGGCCAGGGGTGGGGTTGGAGGCGGACCTGGGCAAGGTTGGGTGGGGCAACTGGTAGAGAGTAAGGTTTGTGCCTGGCTAGTAGGTCTAGACTCGAAATTTTAAGCCCTGCTTTACTGCATATACAGACTGATTTTACTGTTGTGGGTTTAGTAAAAAAAAGGTACCTAACTATGCTGGGAGTTTTTACCCGTCCATGGTGATTTGAGAGATGTGGTTAAAAGAGAAGTGTGAACTTTTATTCCCCCCATTTATACTTACCTAGCTAGATGCAACATCGGTCTGATGCTGCATCTGTCCCCCACCAGTTCTAACTTTGAGACTGCTAATCTCTGAGTTCTCCCAGCCACTCTGAGCAGAGAGCGGTAACTTGAAGTCTGCTCTAACCACCCTCCCCACCCCGCGCGCGCACTGGAGCGCTGGGCTGTGGTGGGGGAGGAAGCGGGTGGCTCAGACTCTCAGCGGCTCGCTGAGAGGCTGAGCCAGGTGCCGCTGGGGTGGATCCCAACTTTGAAGGTGGGATTTTTCCCCAGCCTGGACCAGTTGAGTGACATCAGCCTGCTGTTGGCTGAAAATGGGTCACAGAAGTGCAGAACAAACAGCACTCCTGTGATCCACAGGAGAAGTACAGCCAAAAGAGCTTCTCCTTTAACCACTACCTGACGGGCCGTTGTATATAAACGGTGGCAGTGCAGGGTCGGGTGGCCGTTTATAAATGGCCTCTCCGCACCCTGCTTGTGCGCGCTCCCTGGGAGCGTGCAACACTGTGATCCGGTGCCGCTGTGTCCTTCGGACACAGTGAAACACCGATCGTCGGACGGGACCTCTGTGTGAGGTCCCGATCATGTAATCACTGATTGGCCAATCAGTGATCACATGCAAAGGAGCAAGCAAGATGTCACTTGTGACATCATTGCTTACTACGTGTGAATTCTGTGAATGATCACAGAGGTCACATGGTACAAAGCTATTCACAACAGCCTTGTACCATGTGACAAGCTGTGACCAATCACAGCTCACTCTGTATTTCTCAATGACTGCAAGAATGCAGACAGAGAGAAAGAGAAATGATTGCTTTTACATCCTATATGGGTGTAAAAGCAATCAGTGTAAAAAAAAATCTTCATCACCCCACACAAGTAGTACAGTGTCACCATGGTGACACTGTACTGCTAGGGTGACAGTATGTAGGAAAAAAAAATAAAAATAAAAAATAATGATATAAAAAAATAAAAATGTAAAAAAAAATATTTTAAAATTATAATTTTTGGTTATAAACTAATTTGGATTTTTTTTTTACTAAAAAGATAACGGAATAAATTTTGGCCAAGATTTATGATGAAATATTATTTATTTGCAAAATTAAAAAAAAAAAACACTTTTTTTCAAAATATTTGGACTTTATCATTTACATAGCAAAAAAATAAAAATCCCAGCAGTGAATAAATACCACCAAAAGAAAGCTTTATCTGTCTCAAAAAAATGTTTTAAAAATTCATTTGGGTACAGTGTGGCATGACCGCGCAATTGTCATTCAAAGTGTGATAGCGCTGAAAGCTGAAAATTGCCCTGGTCAGGAAGGGGGTAAAAGTGTCCGGTCTGAAAGTGGTTAAGAATATAAGAAAAATGAGCTTCTGGTCTACAAAGCATGTTTTTTGGAGGTTTAGATTATAATCATTACTATGTGCTATATGTATTAAGACATCAGCAGAATAAAACTTTGCACACACACCAATGCAGATTGCATTCTCTATCTGGCCCTTGTGCATTGTGTATTATGTTTCCTGGGCTGATTGACAGAGCAGCTCAAGGAAGGCATTAGTAGTGCATGCCACAGTGTCAATAACTTTGGGTCATATCCGGCATGATGCTAGGAAAACACGGCCACCAGGTGTCTTTGTCCTCCTATCAGGTCTGCTCTATATGCCTCCATCAGTACCCTGATTTGCTTCAAGAGATATTATAGGAAAAACCAGAATGCAAAGGCCATAGTGTAGAAGTCTTGAAATCCAGTTTATTAAAATAAAATCTGTTTGCATGAATGTAAGGTGTGACAGTCTTAACAGCAAGAGAGATGGCTAACAACAAATATGGTGGATACCCCACTTCTGGTCAAGCATCTGATGTCATTTCCTTGATGCGCTTTGTCACACTGACTTTATCAAGAGGAACCTCCTTCTAAAAATTTCCACTTGCCTGGCTATGGCCATGTTCAGTACCCCAGTTACAAACCTGGATCAAGTATGCAGCAAATTGAAGTCAGGAAAAAGTCTGAATTCTTCAGCTGTATTCTTGTTCTAGAAGAGCAAACCAATTCTGGGCTATTAGCATTCACAGAAGCACCAACGAGCAATGCCATATTAATTCACTGATGTCTCTAATACAAATGCCTACTTTCAGTTCTACACATTTTTTGACTACGGTTTGAGAAAACAAGATGTTGCTTGGTAAATCCGGCCACAGCACCTCTTAGGAGGATTATGTACGTGCATGCATACGCAGAGATTTGTACCAATGACATGGCTTCCAATCATACTCTTACTTTACGTATACTGTGTGGTACAGGGTGTTTTTTTAATCTCATGTGCATAGCAAATTGTGGGTCACTTGATACAAATGTTTATTCTTGGTCATTGATTTGCCCAGTAAGAAAAGGATAAGATTGGCAGCTCTGAAGCTTTAAAGTAAAGTCAGGGATGGCAGCTCCCACATGCCAAACCTAACAATTTTTTCTTAAATCCTAGACTAATTTTGAAAGATTTGAAACCTTGCACAGTGCTCATTTTGTGACAAGTTCAATATTAGACCAACTGGAATGAAGCAACATTTTTTTTTTTTTTTTAATATGAACCGATACTATACATTTTCAATCATACAATAAAAAGCTAGCCAGCAAAAAGAACCAAACTATAATATGTTTCCAAAATTTACATACAAAAACAGGAGACTACTTACATACGTTGCAAATATATTGTGACATTCATGGAGTTTCACTCAAGTGTAGTGCTTCCCAATGAGTTAATTTCAGCCAAGGAATACCATTTCAGGATTTGTTGGCCCACTTTTATTTAAAGATAAGAAATTAAAAGTTCCAACAAAATGGTTGCCCTTACAGGGCAAACACAAAGAAAAATGACATCACGCCTCCTAGCTTTCTCTTGCAGTATAGTTGCACCACTGTGCTCACGTGCAACTCTATACCTTTCTCAGATCTCTCAGCTCCCTCTCCTCTCTCTTGCAGCTCCCTGCTGTTCTTGCCTACACCCTGACTTCTTGGCTTGGGACATCTTGTTTACTGGGTGGAGCTGTGAATCACTGTCCAGCCCTAGAATATAAGGGATGTGCACACCTACACACGCAGTCTGCTGGTCTCTGGTAAGATCTGGACTTAAGGTGAAAGGCTTTGTCTCTGTCAGGACTTTTGAAGCCTCTGGACTCCAGAACCCAATCTGTGAATTACAATACCTGGAGAAATGCAAAAAATAATCTTCCCTGCTCATAATAGCTATTCTGGAGCCCCACAATAGCATCCATGAGAACCTTGCCTTCCATTTACTTCTTTTTTCTCAGAGGCAGGGTCCAGCATTGCCACTATATGCAAAACCCCAGGGCCACATCATGGTGTGCTGTATATCCACAACATATCATCTAGAACCCTAGATTTGAATTAGAGGTGCCACATCCCTGAAATCTTATAATACAACAACATGAATATATCAAAATTAGATTTTTGAGGCACAACAATGACTTTTTATGTTTTAAACATAATATTTATTCATAAAAGCTCATAAAAAGGCTCCACGTCTCTCACTTAGTTACAAAAATTACAAACTTTTTTTTTAAAACAAACCACAAAACAACATCATTATCATAAAAAGGTTGCATCATATACACTCAGTGATCCATTTCTGATGTTTTATGGCTCAAAACAATTCCTGGATATAGTCCACTTCCTGAGGAGCCAAAAGTACAGTTGCAAGAAAAAGTATGTGAACCCCTTGGGATTACGTGGAGTTTTGCATGAATTGTGCATAAAATGTGCTCTGAACGTCATCTAAGTCTCAACAATAGAAGAACACAGTCTGCTGAACATAATACTACACAAACATTAGATGTTACCATGGTTTAATTGCACATAACATGTAAACATTCACAGTGCAGGGAGGAAAAAGTATGTGAGGCCCTAGCTTAATGACTTCTCCCAGAGCTAATTGGAGCCAGGTGTGAGCCAACCTTGACTCCAATTAGTGTGATGATATTGGATGTGTTGCTGACAGCTGTCCTGCCCTTAAAAAACACACATCTGTTTTGGGTTTACTGGTTTCAAGAAGCACTGTCTGATGTGAACCATGCCTCGCAGAAAAGAGCTCTCAGAAGACCTACAATCAAGAATTGTTGACTTGCATGAAGCTGGAAAGGGTCACAAAAGTATCTCCAAAAGCCTTGATGTTCATGTGTCCACGGTAAGACAGACTGTCTACAAATGGAGAAAGTTTAGCACGGTTGCTTCTCTCCCTAGGCGTGGTCGTCCTGTAAAAATGACGCAAGAGCACAGCGCAGAATGCTGCATGAGGTAAAGAAGAATCCCAGAGTGTCAGCTAAAGACCTACAGAAATCTCTGGCACATGCTAACATTTTTGTTGACACATCTACAATAAGGAAAACATTAAACAAGAATGGAGTACATGGGAGGACACCACGGAGGAAGCCATTGCTGTCCAAAAAGAATATTGCAGCACATTTGAAGTTTGCAAAAGAGCACCTGGATGTTCCACAGCACTACTGGCAAAATATACTGTGGACAGATGAAACCAAGATTGAGTTGTTTGGGAAGAACACACAACACTGTGTGTGGAGAAAAAAAGGCACAGAACACCAACATCAAAACCTCATCCCCACTGTAAAACATGGCGGAGGAAGCATCATGGTTTGGGGCTGCTTTGCTGCCTCAGGCCCTGGACGGATTGTTGTCATTGATGGGAAAATGAATTCCAGAGTTTATCAAGACATTTTGCAGGAAAACGTACGACCATCTGTCTGCCAACTGAAGCTCCGCAGAGGATGGGTGATGCAACAGGACAATGACCCAAAGCATACAAGTAATTCAACAAAACAATGGCTGCAACAGCACAGAATACGCCTTCTGGAGTGGCCCAGTCAGAGTCCTGACCTCAACCCGATTGAAATGCTGTGGCATGACCTTAAGAGAGCGATTCACACCAGACATCCCAAGAATATTGCTACACTGAAACAGTTTTGTGAAGAGGAGTGGTCCAAAATGACTCCAGATCGTTGTGCAGGTCTGATCTGCAACTACAGGAAATGTTTGGTTGAGGTTATTGCTGCTAAAGGAGGGTCAACCAGATATTAAGTCCAAAGGTTCACATACTTTTTCCTCCCTGCACTGTGAATGTTTACATGTTATGTGCAATTAAACCATGGCAACATCTAATGTTTGTGTAGTATTATGTTCAGCAGACTGTGTTCTTCTATTGTTGTGACTTAGATGACGTTCAGTGCACATTTTATGCCCAATTCATGCAAAACTCCACGTAATCCCAAGGGGTTCACATACTTTTTCTTGCAACTGTATTTTCATAGAAAAATATTTTTGTATGAAACAAATAGTTAAAACATTAATACAACATACCTTCCATTAGCCCTCTAAGACTTACACATTATGCTGCAGTCCAAAATAAGGGAGAAACCTAAACCAGGGACCAAACTGCGAACTATACTGGCAGAGGCGCCTCACCATACACCCCCCCCACTTGCCCCAAGCGAGCACATGTAATATAAAAATACAGTATGTATACAAAATATACAGTATATGCCACTAAGTTGATAATAATAAGCAGGAGGCTATAACTGGGTGTAGGTAAGTACAAATACTATACCATGTGCTAAATATGTAATGAAATCAAATTATAATCAGAAATGTAATCTCCAGTACACTATATCGCTGCTTCACCAGGCTGGGCCAAAGAATAATTTTCACATCACTCCAGGTTACTATAGCCAACTATATTCTAAAATAGGAATATGAATGTTTAGCCTTCCCTTCATAGTAATACATTATTAGAAACATTAGAAACTTCTATGTTCCATTACCTTCAGGCTTTATTCATATGTCCACAGGGGACAAGAAGAAGGATGCTTGTTTAAGGACTATCCCACAAGACTTTTTTATATATAAAAGATATGTTGTTCCACAATTGAAACCTCTAACGCAGGGATGGGCAAACTTTTTGACTTGAGGGCCGCAATGGGTTCATATATTGGACCCGGGGGCCGGACCAAGAGTAGATGAATGATGTGTATGTGTCATCCATAGTAAGTATAGTAATATTTCCCCATAGTAAGCATAGTAATTAATCCCCCATATAGTAATTCATCCCCCATAGTAATTCATCCCCCATAGTAATTCATCCCCCATATAGTAATTCATCCCCCATAGTGATTCATCCCCCATAGTAATTAATCCCCCATATAGTAATTCATCCCCCATAGTAATTCATCCCCCATATAGTAATTCATCCCCCATAGTAATTCATCCCCCATATAGTAATTCATCCCCCATAGTAATTCATCCCCCATAGTAATTCATCCCCCATATAGTAATTCATCCCCCATAGTAATTCATCCCCCATATAGTAATTCATCCCCCCTATAGTAATTCATCCCCCATAGTAATTCATCCCCCATATAGTAATTCATCCCCTATAGTAATTCATCCCCCATATAGTAATTCATCCCCCCTATAGTAATTCATTCCCCATATAGTAATTCATCCCCCATATAGTAATTCATCCCCCATAGTAATTCATCCCCCATATAGTAATTCATCCCCCATAGTAATTAATCCCCCATATAGTAATTCATCCCCCATAGTAATTCATCCCCCATAGTAATTCATCCCCCATATAGTAATTAATCCCCCATAGTAATTCATCCCCCATATAGTAATTCATCCCCCATAGTAATTCATCCCCCATATAGTAATTCATCCCCCATAGTAATTCATCCCCCATATAGTAATTCATCCCCCATAGTAATTCATCCCCCATATAGTAATTCATCCCCCATAGTAATTCATCCCCCATAGTAATTCATCCCCCATAGTAATTCATCCCCCATATAGTAATTAATCCCCCATAGTAATTCATCCCCCATATAGTAATTCATCCCCCCTATAGTAATTCATCCCCCATAGTAATTCATCCCCCATATAGTAATTCATCCCCCATATAGTAATTCATCCCCCATAGTAATTCATCCCCCATATAGTAATTCATCCCCCATAGTAATTCATCCCCCATATAGTAATTCATTCCCCATATTAATTCATCCCCCATATTAAGTCCCCAAGTCCCCCCTGTGTCAATTCACTTACCTTTGCTCCGCGCGTTCCTCTCGCCGTGTTCCCGCGCCGTTCCGGTGTAGCATGAAAATCTGTCTTCTATGAGGATCTGTCCCCCTCGACGTATCTGCGCATGTGCCAGTTTCAGGCATTAGCAGCCGATCGACGATCTCCGGCACATGCGCAGATACGTCGAGGGGGACAGATCCTCATAGGAGACAGATTTTCATGCTACACCGGTCTTCAGGGCGGACTGTGAGAGGAGCCTAGCTCCCCTCACGTTCGTCACGCTGCCCCGCCTACACACATCCTGACAGCCATCCTGACAGTATCAGGCTCCGCGGGCCGGATTAAAAGGTCCGCCGGGCCGTATACGGCCCGCGGGCCGTAGTTTGCCCATTGCTGCTCTAATGTCTTGCTATTGATATTGGTCAGCACCCCACCCTGAGCCTTGATGGCCTAAAGTGGAGAGAGCCCATACAAACAATGGGTTTTCAACCTGCCTCCTTTTCTATGCACAATGTTCCAAATCAGATCCCTCATATATCATACAACATAACTTGGATAAATAGGTGCATAAACTTAAAGAACCAGTACCCCATGCATCAAAAGTACCTCACGATCTACAAAACAGGCCCCTAAAAATTAGTATCCACTTTCTAGAACTCGCACAAGTTGGCTCTATAGCAACAAAAAGCACAAACTAATATAGGCTAACATGTCAACCATTTTTCCATCCCCATCATTCTCACTGCTGTGAGCCTACTTTTAAACAGATGTATAAGTGTGCAGCCTATTGAGCTGTGCAGTAGCTTGCATATTGCACTGGAGAATTGAGGAGCCTGGATGTGGGAGGGAGGGCCACCCCAAACATATCCCCACAGGTGGCCAGCACCTTCTTTTTCAAAATCTTGTGGGTTAGGGTAATTATGTTTATTTTGGAGATAATGCACATAGGGCAGGGGTGGGCAAACTTTTTGACTTGAGGGCCGCAATGGGTTCATATATTGGACCCGGGGGCCGGACCAAGAGTAGATGAATGATGTGTATGTGTCATCCATAGTAAGTATAGTAATATTTCCCCATAGTAAGCATAGTAATTAATCCCCCATATAGTAATTCATCCCCCATAGTAATTCATCCCCCATAGTAATTCATCCCCCATATAGTAATTCATCTCCCATATAGTAATTCATCCCCCATAGTAATTCATCCCCCATATAGTAATTCATCCCCCATAGTAATTCATCCCCCATAGTAATTAATCCCCCATATAGTAATTCATCCGCCATAGTAATTCATCCCCCATAGTAATTCATCCCCCATATAGTAATTCATCCCCCATAGTAATTCATCCCCATATAGTAATTCATCCCCCATAGTAATTCATCCCCCATAGTAATTCATCCCCCATATAGTAATTCATCCCCCATATAGTAATTCATCCCCCATAGTAATTCATCCCCCATATAGTAATTCATCCCCCATATAGTAATTCATCCCCCCTATAGTAATTCATTCCCCATATAGTAATTCATCCCCCATAGTAATTCATCCCCCATATAGTAATTCATCCCCCATAGTAATTAATCCCCCATATAGTAATTCATCCCCCATAGTAATTCATCCCCCATATAGTAATTAATCCCCCATAGTAATTCATCCCCCATATAGTAATTCATCCCCCATAGTAATTCATCCCCCATATAGTAATTCATCCCCCATAGTAATTCATCCCCCATATAGTAATTCATCCCCCATAGTAATTCATCCCCCATAGTAATTAATCCCCCATAGTAATTCATCCCCCATATAGTAATTAATCCCCCATAGTAATTCATCCCCCATATAGCAATTCATCCCCCCTATAGTAATTCATCCCCAATAGTAATTCATCCCCCATATAGTAATTCATCCCCATATAGTAATTCATCCCCCATATAGTAATTCATCCCCCATATAGTAATTCATCCCCCATAGTAATTCATCCCCCATAGTAATTCATCCCCCATATAGTAATTCATCCCCCATAGTAATTCATCCCCCATATAGTAATTCATTCCCCATATTAATTCATCCCCCATATTAAGTCCCCAAGTCCCCCCTGTGTCAATTCACTTACCTTTGCTCCGCGCGTTCCTCGTGTTCCTTCGCCGTGTTCCCGCACCGTTCCGGTGTAGCATGAAAATCTGTCTTCTATGAGGATCTGTCCCCCTCAACGTATCTGCCCATGTGCCAGTTTCAGGCATTAGCAGCCGATCGACGATCTCCGGCACATGCGCAGATACGTCGAGGGGGACAGATCCTCATAGGAGACAGATTTTCATGCTACACCGGTCTTCAGGGCGGACTGTGGGAGGAGCCTAGCTCCCCTCACGTTCGTCACGCTGCCCCGCCTACACACATCCTGACAGCCATCCTGACAGTATCAGGCTCCGCGGGCCGGATTAAAAGGTCCGCCGGGCCGTATACGGCCCGCGGGCCGTAGTTTGCCCATTGCTGTTCTAACCTTTGCTTGGATGGGTGGGAGCATCAGGTCTTATATTGTGACACAGGTACATCGATGACATCCTCATGATGAGGACATGCTCGTAGGAAGATCTATGCTGTTTCCTAGACAAGTTGGAGGACAACTCATTCAATCTGTCATTCACATGCTCAGTAGCAAAGAGAATTTTCTTCCTGGACATTAATTTTCAAAATAAGTAAAATTATGCTGTGTTTATACAGATAAATAACACATATAAAATAAAATCATCATTCTTAAAATAGTGCCAAAACTCAATCCCATAAATCAAAGCTGTGGTAAATACCAGTGCAAGAAAATATATATACTGTATATATATATATATATATATATATATATATATATATATATATATATACACATACACACAAAAGATTCCAGAAGTCAAACAGTCCAGGACACCAAATCAAAAAGTATATAAATAAAAGTAAAGTCCAACACCAAAAAAGTCCTTCCACTCCAGTAATATTCCCGTGTATCAAATGATCAAAGGAAAACACTCAGTGCTTCACACCTACATCAATCTTGTGAGCTTACCAGATAATATGTGAAAAAGAGTAAAACAGCGCTTGTGTATAATGGTAAAGGAACCACAGCACACAGGAACACTTTGCTGCTCCCCGTTCAGACTTGCTTGCATAGACCAATGCTCTGGGAAGAAAGAGGAAAAGAGCACCATGCTCTCATAGTGTAATTACTATGGGGGATTAATTACTATATGGGGGATGAATTACTATGGGGGATGAATTACTATATGGGGGATAAATTACTATGGGGGATGAATTACTACGGGGGATGAATTACTATATGGGGGATGAATTACTATGGGGGATGAATTACTATATGGGGGATGAATTACTATGGGGGATGAATTACTATATGGGGGATTAATTACTATGCTTACTATGGGGGAATATTACTATACTTACTATGGATGACACATACACATCATTCATCTACTCTTGGTCCGGCCCCCGGGTCCAATATATGAACCCATTGCGGCTCTCAAGTCAAAAAGTTTGCCCACCCCTGGGCTAGACAAAGTGACCATCAAGTAATGTCTGTAGGTGGGTGCACTGAATACTGCATAATGTAGGGCAACAAAGAGCTTTAGTGGAAAATAGCACATGCCCACAATGACCTAGCAATTTTTAGATTTTATGTGAGCTTCTTTTTAAAAACAAAATAGTTCTCATAGCCAATAAAATAAAACACCTATTTGTGGTAAAATGTGTTGTTTTAAAATTTGACCCCTTTTTACTTCTAAGAACAAAACGGGATTCTCATATTTCATCACGGGGTTTGAGCTTTTCTAATTTGGTTGAGATATGACATGCTAAAGAGGAGTGGCTAGACTACATAGGAGCCAACATTCATACCGCTGCATGTGCGAACAGCTCATGGCAATAATAAAAAAAACACAAAGATTTTTGGTGGGTTTTATTATTGCTTTGAAATGCTCTACATAAAATGCACTTATTATGTGCACCCAGGGCAGGCCACTTCCATGGCCTTGACCTTAACAAAGTACAAGCATGGTTGCCAGGGTTTCAATGCTAGGAAAATAGCATTTAACAAATTGTGTGTTAAAAGTGAATCTGTGCTATGAGGAAAAAACTTAAAGTATAATCATTTCAATGTTTTTTTTCCCAATATATGTGTAAAAATAGATGAGCTTGACATTTAAAGCTTGTAATGTTATATCACATCCCAACTGGTTTCACTTATATATCTGTAGAGTCCTGTACCCCTGCATTATACGATTTATGACTGATTTTACTAGGTAATGCCTTTTTCTCTGAAAATGCTGCTTCCTGCCCTCACATTTCAATGCTCTGTATTAGCATAGCTGATATCCACACCCCTCAGCACAATTGTCCTCACTCAAACTTGTATTGCAAAAAAGGGTAGGGGTTATAATAAACCAGGCTTGGCAGTACTGAAAGTAGTGGGTCTAACTCTAAAGCATATTGAACTGCATAGTCAGCTGGAAAGTGGAGGTAAGACTAAGGCAAACCATAAATTATGAAATTCTCTTTCCTGCACTCAGAATCACTTGATTTCCCCATCAACACAGTCAATGTTGACTGTGTTGATGGGGGAATCCCTCCCACAGCTCTATTGTGTTCTGCCAGCAAGGATCATTTACTGTTGGCAAGACATAATGATCATTGCTGGTGCCTATAGCTGCCAGCAGTAATTGCATGCAAAAAACTTGACAGGCTGGTTGTACTGAAGTCGTTTGCTGAACTCTTAGTACCAATGACTTTTCCTAAGCTGGCCATAGATGGATCAAATCTCAGTTGGTCCCTGCTGAAGCGGTTGAAATTCATTCCATCTATGCCCAGTTTAGGAAAAGTCATTGGTACTAAGTGTGTCTGACTGCATATCTATTTTGTGACTTTAATCAGGTTTTATTAAAAAAATAAACATTGGTTCTATGTACAGATTGATATTACATGTACATGGGGACAGCCAAATGTGTTCATTACATATACAGGCTCTACAATAGTTATGCTTTTTGGCTTCTTTTCACATAGCAAGTCTATAAGATGGCAATATACATTGGTCTATAAGTTGTGGTTGATGTCTTCTCTCGACAGCTTTTAATCAGTTAGCTTCATGTTAGCGGCTAACTTACTTTCCCAATAATGTCTAAAAATAGCAACATTTAATATAAAAATAACAATAAAGAAGAGTAAGCTTGTAAAAAAGTGCTAGGCCTTTTTATCTATACCAGCTCAAGTGTTCAGAACATTACGTTATGTTTTCATATTCTCTTCTGTGGTTTTGTATATAATTTTTTTTCTTTGTATAATGGAAAGTGTTGGATTGAATGAGAATACATTTCTATCTGTGTTATAACACAGTCTTTGTATACGGTACCTAATTATCATTTTTTGTTAGTTGGTTTTCACATCAGCTTCAAAGATCAAGTATTTGTGTTCTACCATAACAGTCTTCTTTTAATATCTGAACAAGATCTCCAACTATCCAGCTCTTTTTAATTTTTTTATATTATTTTATTAACAATTAACGTCTAGCACTTCTATAGCAGCACTACTCACATTTCTGAGAAATTACTTTGCGTAAAAGATTGAATAAGATAAAATTTTGTTTTATGCTGTTTCTTTTGTTGAACTATTAGGGTTTAACATGGTGGTGACAAGATTATGACAGGTTAATGGTCCCTGTTGCTATGGTGTCAGACTGTGTGAAGGAGACAAGAGAACAAATGGCTTGCGCACCATTAACCCCTAAGTCTAATGGAGCAGCCTAAACTTGACTGTCTGCAGATTACCTATAAAATATGCATTGCGTCAATGGAAACTTTATTAGTTTTGGGTCTTTTTTTTATTTGATTTAATATAAATCTTATATGTATAACATCTTTCTATTACAAATAAACATTTAGTACAGGGTGCACCTATGGCACTGGGGTCATGAAGTGTGATAAGTTCCAAGGGGCAATAGAAAGTGATAATTTCATAGTGAATAGAGTAGATAGGGAAGGAGATAAGGGGGATTACGTTTGAAATATTCAGCTCTATAAAGCAAGGGACTTTTTTCAATAACATAGGTAAAGCTAAACTCAAGGCAGATATACAAATATCAATTAATCCATGTACAGCATGTATTCAATTAATACATCATTAAATGTATTTTTTTTATGCAAACAGTAAATACCTGAATTTGACTTGGTTACAGCCTTAGCACTGGCTAAAAATATTGATAACTGAATGACAGTTACTTACTGTAATTTTCCCTTCCTGACAAGCTCCATGTCAGCACAGCTGGGTATGGGCCCCACCCCTTATGCTTCCCGCACCTAAATAATACACTTGAGCCCACCTGCAGCCTTGGCATTTCGTAACTAGCCCTAGCAAGCTGGGTGCGAATTATGGCGACATAAAGCTCATCAGGAAAGAAAAAGTACAGTAAGTATCTGTTATTCAATTTTCCATTTTCCCTAATGGCTTCATGTCAGCACAACTGGGAACTATCAAGCCACACAGGGGAGGGATAATACTAGACTCCTTAATTCTGGCTAAAAGCAGAAGCTTCTTTACAGTAATGAGCCATGGAGGTATATATTGACACCATGTAGCTGCCTTGCAGATCATCTCTGGGAACACTCAGCCTGCTGCCACTTACAAGGTCAAGACCCTTCTAGTGGAGGGTGCTGCGATCCCCCTGGCACAGCCATCCCTTTTAACTTGTAGGCCAAGGAGATGAGCTTCACCAACCAAGAGGCATTTATCTTGTTGGAAGCCATGAAATCATTATGTGTTCATCTGGAATGACAAAAGGTGCTCCGACTTCCTGATGCCAGATGTTGCCCTGATGAGACATTTTAAAGCTTGGCCCACATCTGATGAGCTAACGCCTTGGGCACTCCCCAAAAGAGATGTAGAACGGACAACCTCTTGTGTAATATGGACTCTGAAGGCCACTTAGGCGCAATCTCGAGTACCACCTTGTCTGGAATAAATATGAGAAAGGGTTATTTAAACCCCAAGGCCACTAATACTGAGACTCTTCTGGTTGATGTAATTGCCACCAGGAAATTAGTTTTCAGCGAGAGGTACCACACGGGGCCACTTTTATTGAAGGCATCTAATGCAAAAAAAAAAATCCAACAGCAATGGGAGATTCCATTTCGGAAAGGATGTTTCAAACAAATTGCAGCTTGAAGAACAGTATAATTAAGTGGTGGATGCCCACTGTATGCCGGTGAAGGCACAGCTAGCTGAAATGTGGGCCTATAGCGTGCTTATGCATAGACCTAAATCATGTCCTGCCTGCTGAAACTTCAGAATGTGATAGACTTGTGAAGAGCCCAGTATAAAACCTTGATCAGCAGCACCCCAGTGAATTTATGCATTACTCTATTATAGGCACTGTTAGTGCTGTCCTTCCTTGCTTTCATAGGAGTACTCCCAACCTTTACAGAGAACCCAAGACCAAATATGGCCTGAAATGCTTGCCTTAAGGGATCATGTGCCATCACCAAAGCTGTACCTATGTCCAAAGAGGTTCCACTGAATGCCCATAAGACATGTATGGGTGGCGCAATTACCAAAATACCAGAAAGCTTCTTGCTATGGAGCTCTTCGCTGACTTCTTGGATTATGTGCTGGCTTACCAGTTTATCCCTGACTCCCAGCCAGAAATGCAAAAGCTAACCTCTCTGGCGTGAGTGTGGAAACTGACTCTTGAACTTTGGTCTCCTTTAACTCAACAGACGTCCACCTTGAGGTAGGAAGCCAAACTGACCGCTATTAATATATGCTTCACCTTCTAAGATCAGGTACACTGCAGTGATTGAGTACATCCTTGAAGGCCAGAGCATCTTATAATGGTAAGGACATGTATCTTGCCAATCCCATAAGGGACACACCAACAAATGAGATGACTCCAAACCCTTGGCACCTTCCTGTTCAAAACACCATCATTTTGACATCCTGCTGTTACAGCATGATTCAATCTTGTAGAATGAGCACTAAATTCAGTCATAAAGGAATTACTCATAAGTCATTCAGTCATAATTCAAGCCATCCTCTGGAGGCACTTGAAATACTTCCACAGCTTTACTTCTATTTTAAAGGCATTTCACCAAGCAAAAGGAGGGATCAAAAGCCTGGACAAAGGTCATCCTCATCTACTTGTTCAGAAGGTACAGAAAAGGATTGATTGCCTTTAGAAGGCTCAGAGACAAGTTTTAATGCCCCTGAAAGGAAGGCTGGACATTGCCAGTATAGATGGCCTTTGCAGAAGGTGAAAGCAACAATTCACTTAGAGTCTTGACCACATGCTCAATTAATTGTAACAACTTGGTCACCAATATCTTAATCACTGTATGCTTGAACAAAGCAGGAATCATACAGTCATTATCATCCACATATTCTCTGGAAGAATCTGAGAAGGGTTGATTTGCCTGAGAAGGTTCTGAGACTGCTCATTGGCAGAATATATGACCCCTTTGCAGGGTGAGTGAAAGCAACTCCTTTAGTCTGTATTGACCACATGTTCAACGAATGTGACAACCTGTTGACATCTTTATACCTGGCTGCTTGAACCAGCAGGGTACATACAGTCATGCTGATCCATATCTTCTTTTTGGAAGAATCTGAAGAGGATTGTTTGCCTGAAAGGCTAGGAGACTGCTCATTGATAGAATAAATAACCCTTTTACAGGGTGAGTGGAAATACTGATTTAGCCTCATGTGACAACCTGTTAGGTATCATCATCTTTATCCTTGGTTGCTTGTGCAAATCAGTATTCAGGTAGTCATGTCCATCTGCATTATCCTCTTTGGAAACTCTGAAGAGGGCTGTTTCCTGGGAAACCTAGGCAGCTTCTCATTGCCAGAGCAGATAACCCTTTCAGAGGGTGAGTTCAAACCACACCTTTAAGAGTGTATTGACAATGTATTTATTGAATGTGACATCCTACTAGGTGTCATCATCTCTATCTAGGGTTGCCACCTCATCCCTTTAAAACTGAACACATATTAACCTCCCTGGCGGTATGATTATTTCAGATTTTTGGTGCTGAAAGCGGTACCATTTTTTTGCATGGAAATATGTTTTTTTTTTATTATAGGCTGTAATTTTTAGGAAAAACTCACTGAAATCTGTCCGAACAAGAGTCTAGTAAACATCCCGGGTATGATAAAATTTGAAACACAAAATCATAAATTATAATTTAATAAATAATCATAAAAATAATATAAAAATAATAAAAAATTTAATTCAATAATATAATCAAACCAAAAACACTGAAATGTGAAATAGAGCGCCAAGTTCGCACATTGCTGAGCTCAGTCGCAAAATCGTTTTCAGTGTCTGATGACGAATTTCCCCCACGAATCATTATCACTCAATTCTGCAAGTGGTTCTGATTTACTATCGCTGTTCTCTAGCTGATCTAAACCGCTTTTGACCTAAAGGGACACTTTTTGGACGCCATGGACATTTCTCAGTTTCCAGGCAGAAAGAACAGACAAAATGCAGGCAGGGCGCAGGACAAAGCACTAGGGACAATATGTATGTGAAATTGGTTGAGACAGCAATGTTTTACTATGTAAAATGTAAAAAAAAAAAAATGACATTTTTTAAAATTTTTAAATTTCCCGCCGGCGGCGGCGGCGGCAGCGCCCGTACGTCCCGACGTCACAGGGACAGGACACAGAAGCCGGATGCCGGCATCGGCCGGAGGAGATGGCCGGGGACGCTGCAGGGGACACATCGTGGGAGCGCAGGGTAAGGTAAGTGAAGAACACATGCCGGAGCAGTGACGCAGGATAAGCCCGAGTGTAGCTCGGGGTTACCGCTTTTGGTACTGAAATGTTACCCCGAGCTACACTCGGGAATACCGCCAGGGAGGTTAATTACACAGGTTCTGTGGCTCATTAAGGTGATAATTAAAATCACTTAGTGCCCTATCTACATTAAATTAGCCTCTGAACCTGTGTAATTAATATGTGTTTGGTTTTAAAGGGATGAAGGGGCAACCATATTTCTATCCCTGGCTGCTTAAACCAGCAGGATGCATACAGCCATGCTCATCTGCATCTTCCTCTTTATAGTGTCCGAAGAGGGCTATTTTGCCTTGGAAGGCTACGAGACTGCTCTTTGCCAGAACATAAAACCCTTTCACAGGGTGAGTGGAAATAACTTCTTTTGAGTGTATTGGCCACTTGTTTAATGAATGCAACAGCCTGTAGGTGTCATCATCCTCATCTCTGGTTGCTTGAACAAAGCAAGATTCATACAGTCATGTACATCCACATCTTCTCTTTGAAGAGTCTGAAGAAGGCTGTTTTGCTCCGAGACTGCTCATTGCCAGAACAGATAATCCTTTTACAGGGTTTTGCCTGCTGATTAACAAAGCAGCTAAAAAAAAATTCACTGTAATAGAAATAGCTTGGTTGCTAACAAACAAAGAAAAGTTTTGTTCAGAAGAGCAACAAAATGTAGGAATCTGCAACAGAATTACAATAATATTCTGTAAAGTACACAAACAATTCAAGGGAGTAGTTGATATCACAAAGCACAAAAAATATTATATTATATATTATGGTTTATTGGTCATTTAGCCGGTACACCAGGGCCCGTGTCCAGCCTAAACTCACATGCATGGATGGACAGTTAGCCCTTTCGACCATCCAGATAGAGGAGCATGACTAGGTCCTGCACATAGGAGAAAAAAAGAGGAACGCTGAGGCTGCAGATGGGCTCAAATTTATGAGTTAGGTCCTGGAAGCATGGGGGGGTGGGGACCATACTCAGCTGTGTTGACATGGAGCCATCAGGAAAATATGATAATTTGATCCTGAGCATTATAAAGAAAGAAAATATACACTGTCTTATGTATATAATGATTTGTGAATGATTTTAATGGTTTACTGCACCTTTCAAACAATTATTACTTATTGCAGTATCTTTCTGATCTAACCTGGTTGAGACACATCAGTATCCATCATGGCTCATAGGTTGTGATTTATTTATAGAATTCCCTTCATTATGTATAGTGTATACCAACCTTTTTTTGCTAAATATTTGGATAGAGTGGAGAAAGGTTAAAACATCTGAACACCATTTGTGTCATTGTGGAACAAGATGAATTGGCTGTAAGTGGGCTTTTTATAGTGGCCAAGTTGGCTTTAAAGTGAACATGTGGTTTAGTTTGAATGTCAGGAGCTCCAAGACATAGAACAGTCTACTAGGTCAGTTGTCAACCTTGATAAGCTTAGTCCTGACCACTTTTAGGATCTCTCTTCTGGTCACTGAGATTATCCATTGTAATTATCGCCAAAATGAAAGTGCAGGGGGCAACCAGGGTTCTTTACCAAATTTTATTCAAAATTTCCATCATCAGGTGTCATGGTGGAGTCCGCGTTGCTGGGCTTCTCTTACACCACTTGTCAAACACCCTTAGAAGTGGAAATGGCTCAATTAGATTTTGGGGTTCATTTCTGGAGTGGCTTAATTGAAGGTGATAGTATTGGGAAAAACGTGACAATTTTTTTTTATTCCCTAAATAAAATCAATAAAAAATAAAAGAATATATTTTCAAATCTACAACAATATTGAAACCCTATTTGCACATAATAAGGGCACATAACATGCTAGAATAGATCATTAGGGAAAAACAAAACTGGCACATCTTCCAAGTGAAACAAATATTTTGATCCTATTGGGGAAATTTGCCCCCCCCCCCCCCAGTTAAATATAAACCTGATACTGGAGAGTGGAGATTGTTTAAGAAAACAGTTCTCCACACTGCAGAAGTACATTTGTTTGTTGTCATTCAAACCAAGCTCCCATTTTTTTTTCTATGTAGCTGCCATGTACTGCAAGACAAGTAGTAAAACATACCTATATATAATCACTCTTCTGATTAACAAATCTCTTACAATTTTCAGAACCCAAAGCTTTTTTTACATTTTACTAATACATCCTCTAAGCACACAAACTAATATTATCTGTATGGCCATTATGTTTTATTGATCTCTATAAGATCTTCTTGAATGCTACTTTTCACTTTATTACAGGTTTTACATTCTAGAAGCAATAGGATTTTCCTTTCTTGGACCCTTACTTGCTTTTCTAATATTTAACCTTTAAGATGTACGCACTGATGTTTGTAGAGGTAGGGGTTTTAGTGCTTTACTGGAGCTTTATGTAGCTCTAATATCTACTGTGGCGCTGTAAAAAGTAAATATTACAAAAAAAGCAGGTATCAGTAAAGGAAGGGGGAGAGGCTATGGGCAGAATAAAGGTTACACTCAAGGTAGTTTTTGGAAATTAGTGAGGACATGTATGGAGGTGTGAAGTTGACATCCATACATTCTGCATGCGTCAATAATCTCAAGTACTCCTCTCAACTGTATATTAGGAAGCTATCCCCATGATGAGCTTTCATGCTGGTAGGCATATCCTGAAGTCAATAAAAAGCACTATTAAAGGTCAGTGAGCCATTAAGTGAAAACCAAACTTCTCCACCCACAGCCTGTTGAGAATAAAATGACTGGTGGTAGAGGAACCCAACGCACACTGTGGAACAGCCCAGCAGTGTGTCTTTGTGACATGTAGCAGGACACTTTCAAAAGCTATAAATCAAAGGAGTGTTGCTTATTCTTTTGAGATCCAATATCCCTTTCTTGTTGATAATTCATTGTTACTTTGTAGTCTTTCCACAATGACAAGGCTGGCATCCCTTTACAAACGCCTGTGGTAAAATTGACTGATGTGTTCAGTCAACTGGAAAAGGTCTTTAGGACTTGATAGTAGGTAAGCTTTCTTATGATGTATATGTTTAGATAATCCACCTGATAAGAGCATTGACACAAGACTAATTATTTCAGGAAACACAAAGGCAGATACACATTTATTAAAACAGTACAGCATATTCATCAATATTTATTAACTTGGCATGTGGAACTGAGGTAACTATACGTTGCTTCAATGAATGTAAATTTGTAATACAAAAATATAGTAAGAAAAAGTTTCTTAGGCTCGTACTTTTCTATCTACGCTAACTTGCCACCCTGCAGAGTAATTTATTCTCAAAGTATCTTCTTTAATAAGCAGTTATATAGTAGGAAAGAAGGTAGAAGTAAAATATCTAGATACTAAACAACTGAAAATATTTAAACAAACAACTTCGCTGATTCATGAAATCCACTATATGGGTCTCATCCATTCAGTCTCTCAAAGCAGTGATCTACTGAGAAACTGAACTTGACAAATGTAAAGATCAACTTGTTGCTAGTCAACACATATGTGTAGACAAATAAAACCAACCAGTAGGCTCCATTTAAACTAGTAGGGTTTTTTCAAATTGCGGGTGGAATCGCCGCGGTTCTGCCCATTAATTAAAAACGCGCTGTAAAAGTGTGAAAACACGCTGTAAAAGTGGAAAAACGCACGTTTTCAGGTGCCATTTACTTCCAGAACATTTTTTGAGCATTGCGCATCCCACAATTTTGTTTGCGTGATCACTTTTGTCGCACAGAAAAATGTACTGTGATTGCGGCAAAAACGCCCTGCGTTTTCAGGTGCCATGGAAATGAGTTTAGACGCGTTTACAAGCATCAAGTGCTTGGGCGTTAATGCATTTCATTGGCCAGAATAATAATTTATTCTGTCATTGAAATTAACGCTCAAGTGCTAAACGCGCCTAGCTTTCGCTTCAAGAATTTTTTTCTGCCAAAGGTAACCCCCGACAGCTGAAACAGTAAAGAATGTTTTCACTACTAAAATACCGCATGACTTAATAATATAACTCATGCTGTATTTTAGTAGCTGTGCGGTATCTTAGCACATACTCAGATGCTGTAAGATATCGCTTAGTGATTTGTCCCTGTTCAAAGTTCATGGTCGAACTATCATTAGGTTTGAATATTCAGCTGCGAACCAAACAGGGGGGTGTTCGGCCCATCACTACTTACAATCTAAGAGAGATAATCCAAGCCACTGTGGTTTGTGCCATTTTTTTTTTATAATTTACTTTTTATTAATTTTTAAAGAGTGTACAACAAACAGAGTTGCATAGAATTGTGAAATAACAATCACAAGAACAATAAAAGAACAAAGAAACAGGTTCATCAATGAGAGGCATATAGGTACACATAATGTCAATGCATAACAGTGAATTAGCCATCATTTTCAGACAATTGAGTAGGAAAATGTGAAAGGAAAAGATCCCATAGTTTCCAAACTGCTTCAAAGATGGTGACAGAGTTAGTAAGCAAGGCAGTGAGGTACTACATTCTTCTAATCTCTGCTATGACCTTCACCAATTCCGAACGTGTAGGAGGCGTAATAAAAAGCCAATGCATGGGAATGGTTCTCCTGGCTGCTGTTAAAACTTGGGAGGATAGTTTCCTGGCAAATTTTGAGAGGCCTGGAAAAGTCAGGCCCAGCAAACAGTGGATAGGCTCAAATGAAAAGGGAGCCTTTAAAAGTAGCTACAAAAGATTAAGGACCTTACTCCAGAAAAGTGTAATGTGTTGGCAAGTCTTCAATGTTGGTTTCAATGTTGGTTATAGACCAGAGTAAAGAACAAGGGTGTGTTGGTTGCAGTTGTAGCCATTCAATCTCTGCCCATTTATTAGGGGGGCGCTGGGAGAACCACAAGCAAGAGAATGAAGGTGGGTTGGTTTGTGCCATTTTACTGTCAGATGTGTGTCGTGTGACATTGGCATGCCTACATATACTTACCTAGAAAATACATTTGTCTCCATCTGCTCTAGCAAAACAGCACAGTGAAGTGAATGTTCTGAAGCAGTGTGGTTCATCTTAGCATTTTAGCATTCCAGATCAACTGCACTTAGGAAACTGGGACCAGCAAACATGCTGTACTGCTGTACTTATCTCATCTATATCTAATATACTGTATAGGGTTATTAAGAAAAGAGACTGCCAAGCTGCATTTTGTTGTACTTTATCTAAAGCACACACATTCCTTGGTTTCCTTTTTTTTATTGGCAAAAATGCATGCAGCACACTGCATCTGCCTTGTGGATACTGTCAAGCCAAATTACCCATAGAAAGACTGCTAATTTGAGGTAGAACTCATGAAGCTCAAAATAACCCATTGCTTTTTGTTACTTCTACTGGGAATGGAAAAATAATACGCAAGAAGATGCCGAACAACAGTTGAAAGCAATCAGTACACTGCTTTATGAGTTAATTCCACTTTTTGCAAAATAAATAAATAATAATAATAATAAATGTACCCACATTTATAAAAAAATGTGTTTACTAATTTTTTCACACTGGAGCCTGCAATACATTCCAACTGCGATCAATGGATCACTGGTACAATGCACAGGTTTCTCCAGACTGTTATTCCAGCTCTGGGTTTGTACTGAGATATGAACCCCTGGTTATGGACCTTTGGTCATGGGGCTGAAGGAAATATCAATAGACTAAAATTGTGGTCCATTGAAATCTATAACCCCTCTGCCGCTGTGACCTTTGTGAATGGAAGACAAGGCTGCGCAAGCAGGGATTTTCACAGCCACGGCAAATTAAAAAAATGATAGGATCCTACACCCTAAATATAGGGGTAATATGAAACAATGTCAGAAGAAATTATCACAACAGCAGAAAAATCAGACTTTCTGGAGCTTAAGTAAAATCAATCATTTTCAGACTTCCAGGGTTGATTTGATTGGTGGTTGTGAAAACCCTAACGATGAACTTCTCTAAATTACTCCATTGTTATATCTGTTCAGTAAGTGCAAACGTTACCTGTTGGGCATGTCAGAAAGTCAGAGATGTCCTATCCACACTACCTGTGTTATCTCAAGCTACGCTCACATTTCTTATCTTAGATTAATGATGAGCTTTGGTTTTGGGTCAATCATGGGTTCGGGTCAACCATGGATTCAACCAGGATCCAAGCAGTTTGAAGTTAACCAAACTGGTGAACTAAATGCCCAGATTTGGCCAGTTCACCCCCAACCCTCTGGCTCCTGTATCATTACTACCACAACTAAATTACAACTACTGGCTGCCCATTACCTGTCTTATTTTGAACCATAAACAAGTTGGTTACCATCCCAGGTTGTAATGACCATATTTGGTCCATGATGTTACCTGGGATCCCAGGCTGGTTTGTTGACACACAGCAGCAAGCCTGGGAGCTGCAATTTGTGATGAGAGAGGCTTGTGGTGCAGGTCATTGTGTTTTTTCAGCGGATCATCAGGGAATCCCTCCGTGTGATTGATGATGTGTCTACATCACTATATGACATGATTAAATTTATATTTTGTTGATTTACTTTTGCTAAGTAAAACACTTTTTCTATGGTGTCTGTGTGATGTTAATTTTTTTTTGTGAATAAGTAGCATAGCAATGTATCCCTTAAAAAAAAAAGTCCTTCGCTACCTCGTGATTTGAATAATAAAATATTAAAATAATAATAGTGAACAGCTGCTGATAGCATTAGAAATTGTGTTCCCACAACAAAACCATAAAAATAAATAAACTCAATGCTGCGCTGCTAATGTACAGTATACAGATCTAAATAATCAACACAATTGAGTGAAAATATAACATACACAAATCATAATCATAACATGTCCATAGAAGCAAGTTCATGTAAGTAAGAAAACAGCAAAAGTGATTCAATAGTAAAATTTTTCACAACTTTATATGCTGCTTCGCGTGCTCATATAACCAACACCATCAATTGAAGTGCTGTAAAACATGCAAGTTGTGTCACCTCAGTGCTCACAGAACACTTTATAATAATAAGTACACAAAGGTTCTTCCACTGTCACCCTCTTACCTTTCAATAAAGCACCAAACCAAAGAAAAGCCCAGCCCCTTTAAAGGTGGTTTGAGGTCAGAGATTCCTACCCTTATACAGAGGAAACAAAGGACACTCCGATGGTGCAGTATGTACTAAAAAGTAGGCTTTATTAAACACTCACATGTAAAAAAGGTAAAAAACGCCATAAGAATGGTTTGGAATCACCAAATCCAGGCTGTGCTTCCTCATGCATCACTTCTGGTTCACGTCTGTCTAAGGCCATGCCCTTACACGTTACGTCACGACCACATGACTTCATCAGAGATCCCCTTACTTCTTCACATGGGGGAAGAGGGCAGGTATTGGGGGGTCCCCTTATTTCAAAGGGGCTTCCATATTCCAATATGTCTACATGCAGACCATCACATCCACTGGGCCAGGAATGTGGGGATCAGGTCTTTGTTCTCATCAGCATGTCCCTGTCTCCTTATGTTGAAAGCATATGACCTGGTATAGTACTGGACAGGAGAGGTTTTTTTTCTGCATGGCATGGTTGTGATTTTTTTCAAATGTTTGGAAAACATCCAGTGAATTGATCTGTTATTACTATCTTAGTCTACAGAAAATTAGACCCCTTGTTGTGGAGATGAGTACAGTGGGATGGATTCAGTAGTTTACCAAAAGAACACTGAACAGGGCAGAACACAATAAAATGGAACTTTAGTAAGAAAATTAAGTCCTGCTTGAACACATCAGGCTGGTCTCTTTTGCAGGTAAAGCTATGTAAAACATTACAAATAAGTACTATAAGTACTATATTGTTTAAAATCTGGTAATATACTGTCTTGCCCTGCTCTGCACATGCTCACTTGCTTTCTGTTTTTTGGCACTGCGACAAAAATACAGAAGTCGATCTGGTGACAACCTAAAGATTTACTGCAGCTCAGAGGCTCTGGACTTCAGCAAAATGGCAGCCTCCAGCAAAAATAGGAGCAATGCTGGCGGTAATTTACAGCACACACTTATTTTAATTGCGTAATTATTAAAGTGGAATACATGTTCCTTGCTAAAGAACAATGTTCTTTATCAAGTTGTTATGGGTAAAGTTCCGCTTTAAAGGAGAAGTGTGTCAACAAGTATACATACTTACCACCCTGCTGCAGCATCATTCTAATGCTGCAGCTGTCCCCCACTTGCTCATGATCTCTCACATGACCACTGATCCCTCAGTTGTCAGTCTGCTCTGTCAGGGAGGCCGGGTTAGCTGCCGATTAGGCATCTTGGTGGATCCTGACATTATTGTTGGGATCCCTTCAGAGTATGAAGTGGCTGTGTGATGTCAGTCAACAGTGACCTTTAGCCTGCTGTTGGCTGATTCTGGGTCACAGGAGAGCACAAGTAAGTATCCTTCTGTGACCTGCATTAGAAGAATAACCAAAGTGCGTTGACCATACTTTTATTTTAAGTTCACTAAAATGCTGTGTGTTGTCAGCCCACAGCAAGAAATTAGGAGCTGAGTGCATTTATGGTACATGAAAAGGATTCTTTTTGTATTTGTTTGGTCTTTAACCACTTCACGACTGCGATATAGCCAAATGAAGCGGCACGCACCCGACGCTGTCCGTGATCGCTGTGTACTACCAACACAGCTGATCGCATGATGAGGTGAAAGGCCAATCACAGTGGCCTTTTATCATTGACACAGCAGATCACCGAGTAAATACAGTTGCTGGTTACCGGCAACACTTCACTGCCGATAACCGGCAAATGTGACAGAGGACATCTGCACTGATCATCAGGGCACTGATGATAAAACTGACAATGAGCCAACACAAAACCAATAGATAATAAAACTGCTGCCAACATCCCTATAAACAGTGCAAAAAAGATGCGACCAAAGGTAAAATAAAAAAACCCAGGTGACTTTAAAGGCAGAGAATGTAAGACATACAATATGTTAAAAGACTGATATAATTATTATGAGTACCAAAAAATGGTCAAATGGCCAGTAGGACAAAATAAAACTTAATATGATACACCAGTTAGATGAACCAACATATACCCAAGTGAATTATGGATACAGCAATATAGATACATGTCTTGATTGGCAGTGGTGTATTCTTCCCTTCATTTCCAACACATTTCCCTGAAGAGTTCCTTCTTCAGGGAAAATTACTGGTATATTGATAGTACAAAATAATAATGTCATATCAATGATACATATATTGAAAGTTACAATATATATTCAAGTTGTAAAAAAGTATAAAACATGGTAAAAACGTGTATACAACTGCCTCCATGAATACAAAAACGTACAACTATTAGGTGTATCTGTGTGACTTGTTTAAATATAGACATCCACAGACGAAAGGACAATAAGACCAAGATCAATCATGGGATCTTCAAATTGATAGTATCCACACCTCCAACAAGGCCACTGCAAGGATCCCAATAAGGCACCACCCAGAGGAAAGGCCAATCTATATAAATTATATAAGTCAACTAAAGTTTGGCTCACTAAACAAGTGGACATATGCATTATGGTAAAGGCCAAAAGTTGAGAACTGTTAAGATTGGTAGTGATGAGATATTAATGCTGAGGCACAATAGATCTGACATCTACAGATCGCAATGATAAGTACATATAGGTAAAAGAAGGGGAGGATAATCTTCTAATATGGCCAATGGTGTCCCTAGAAAGGGAATGCAAACCCACTGCAAAGTTGCATCGCAGTGCAGCATGCAACCTGGGATCAACAGACATGGTGGTGCGCGGCTTCACCGTGTCAGGAGAGTGTGCGATGACATCACGCGTAGCCACATCTCATTGAGGCCAGGGGGTTTAGTAGCGTTAAGAGTATAGATCCACCATCGCTCACGTTGGAGGAGGGATTTGTTAAAATCACCCCCTCTAGACTTGAAGTGGATCCTGTCCAACGCCAAGAAACGTATAGTGGGGGTATATGTGCCATGAACCAAAGCGGCGTGATGGCCTGATGGAAAATCTGGATCTTTTTTATGTATGGTAACTAGGTGTCGATACATATGTTTCCAGAACTCTAGTCTGGTTTTCCCCACATAGAGACAGCCACATTCACAAGTGAGGAGGTATAGAACCCCCGACGTTTTGCAGTTGACATAATGTCCGGAACGAAAATTCGTCCCATTGGGGAGCCTGATGTGGGGTATGATGTCCATAAAGGGACAATAGGCACAAGACCCATATCGGAATGTCCCCATTCCTTTACATGGGTCACCTCTAGTGTCTCCCTAATATTCGCTATGAGCAAGATTGTCCCCTAAGGATGGAACTGTTCTGTAAGTAATGGCACGTTCATCAGGTACAAATGTGCCTATTGATTGGTCCATGGTGAGTAAACACCAATACTTCTTTAAGATCTGCCTGATTTGGTTGTGTTGGGCTGAATATTTAGGGATAATCCTAGTGGTGGAGTCCTGTTTGTCATTTCCCTTTGAGAACAGTAAATGCTGTCGAGATACAGAGCAAGCCCATCTGTAGGCTTCCTTTAGAGAGGTACTAGTGTAACCTCGTTCAAGGAGGCGTGATCATAAACGGTCAGCCTCCCTGCAGAAAGATATGTCATCTGAGCAATTCGCAAAACACGCATATATTGACTGTGTCTTATAGACATGATGAGGGGTTTTGGATGAAAGCTGGTAGCATAAAAGATAGAATTTCCTGCGGTAGGTTTACAAAAAAGTGCACTATCAATACCCTTGCGGATGCCAACATCCAAAAAAGTGACATCAGAGAGGCTATATGTCATGGTGAAATGTAAGTTATATTCATTGTTATTCATGAAGGTCAGACATTGATGTAGCAGGTCGATTGGTCCATTCCACAGGATTAGAATGTCATAGATGTAGCGGTGTCATGTGAGAATATGGCCCGCATACACCGAAAAATTACATTATTTGATGTTCCCACTCCCCCAGGTACAGTGCCGCCTGTCAGTGCCCATCAGTGCAGCATCATCAGTGCCTCCTCATCAATGCCCACCAGTGCCGCCTCATCAGTGCCACCTTATCAGTGCAGCCTATCAGTGCAGCCTATCAGTGCCCATCAGTGCTGTCTATCCATGCCACCTCATCAGTGCCCATCAGTGCTTCCTATCAGTGCCCATAAGTGCTGCCTCTCAGTGCAGCCTCATCAATGCACATCAGTGAAGGAGTAAAATTACCTGTTTGCAAAATGTTATAATAGAAACAAAGAAAAAGTTTTCTTTTCAAATTTTTTGCTCTTTATTTGTTCATAGTGCAAAAAATAAAACATCCAGTGGCGATTAAATATCATCAAAAGAAAGCTCTATTTGTGTGAAAAAGTGTGAGAGTGCTGAAAGCAGAAAATTGTTCTGGGCACAAAGGGGGTAAAAGTGCCTGGTAGGCATACAGATATGTACTGAATATGCTTTTTTCATTTTGCCCTGACTAATGCCTTACTAGTGTTTTATACTATTTGTGAGAGGCAGCAAAGAATCCATAAGAGTGTGCCAGTATAAGAAGCAATATATTTGGGTCATTTGATTACAAACCAAAGATACTAGGTACAGAATACTGGTATATTATAATAATGCATGAATGAAAAATGGAGGCACTGAGCAAGATAACTATTGTTGCTCTATATATCTCAAGGCATTATTTTCAGAGTTGGCTGAAAAGTACTTTTAAGAGGAAAATGATAAATAAGCTTAGAGAAATACTGTATGTCCAAAAATTATGTTTGTGTTACAGAAGGTCACATTTTACTGTGGCAGCCACATCATTTATTGAAAGCTTTGACCTAAAAAAAATGTATGATTTCTGGATACATATTGTTAAAAGTAACCTATTCTATCATTACAGGTGGGACTTTTGCTTGTTTCATAGAAAGTAACTGGCCAAGAAAAGTGTAAGCAAGAGGCAACAGGTGCCAGAAAACACTTGACACAAATTTGATGTAGCAGTAGCAGTAATTATGGGGAATCCACATTAGGGGGTAAGGAGGATGAGGTAGGTAAAGAAGAGTTTGGCACCTCAGTGCTTGCTTCTTTTTCCATCGCATCGATCATAATGATAAAGATTGTTTTAGTCCATTTAAAGGCATGCCCCATGAACACTGTCACTGTTTTCAGACTTATCAACACCTGCACTACCAATAATTGCTACTACATCAACCTTTAAAAAAATAAAATGATAAATAGAGCTTGTGTATACATTTTTTTTCATTTGCCATCACTGTAGCTATTGTGTTCAATACTAGCTCCTGCTAGTGTTATCATACTCTACTACCCTAAAAAAAAGGTCCATTGCATTGCTTCTCAGTTTGAATGGAAATGTTCTGTCCCAAGAGTATATTTACTCAGGACTGATTAAAGGCCAAATCAGAAAAACACTTTTGGTAATAGGAAGATCCCATTAAGAGGAAACACACTGGCCCATTTTCAGCTTATTCATCTTCATTTGTCTAACTTTTCCAGGTCCCAGAATAACTTAAAAGGAGCTTAAGGCTCCTTCCACTGCTGGTGGAGTCTGCTTGCTCAGCAGGAAATCTGTCCACTGATCCCTGCTGAGCCGGTGGATGGCTGGTCCGTGTTCACTCCGCTTATGCAGAGCAGACACAGACACAACCCGCTCTCCGATCCAATCCACTAGACAGAAGAAGGACATTTTTAGTAAAATGGATCAGCTTGGAGAAGAATGGAGGGTCCGATTGGGTCAGCCTGAAAAACTGATAGCCGGACCCAATCGGTCCACCCGTGTGAAAGGGGCCTTAAGCATACACTCATGGAATATCATTAGAAAATTTTAGTTTAAAAAATGTTTGTTCAATTTTCTGATTATTAGTGGGGTTAAATCAACATTCATTTTGTACCACAGTGACAAGAAAGTTAGAAGGAGCAGGATTGAAAATTTTCCGCAAATAAACACATTTCTACCAGTTTTTATGATTTTCATTCTGGAAAGTCCATTCACTGCAAAATTGAATGTTCAATTTTTTTAAATTACTTTTGAGCAACATTTGTAATTTCATTGAATGTACTGATGAGAATTTTCTTATAAATGTTAGCATGAATATTCATATAAAAGTTTGTTTTCAATAGCTACTATTCTATTGCCAACTTAACCTAGCACTGCCCTAGTAAATACTTTAAAAATCCAGAAAATCTATTTTTGTAAGCTAGAACTACATGTTTGGGTATCATAGGTAAATATTTTTCAGTGAAGGCAATTTTTGGCTCTCCTTGAATGGGAGGCAAAGCAAATTTTGATTGGTTCGGCCATCTTTTGTGATGAATAAATAAGGAGCAAATTGGCTGAAGGAAATGGATTCTAACTAGATGACCAACAGGGGTGCCCTTTTCTGATGTTCTATCTGATGGAAGAAGTTTTCTACTCTACTAACAAATGTAAATCTTTTTATTGATAGATAATTTTGATACTTAAATCAGTCAACGTTCTTTGAAATATTGATATAGCCTTTCTTACTTACAGTTTATGATAGTTCTATGCTTCAAACTACAAGGTATATGTCAAAAATATTACTTTCTAGTACACTCTGATCACACTCTGTGTGATCTGAACCAACGACGAATCTCAGCTACCTACATTTTTGTTTCATCTTGCACGTCTGCATGATTTAAAGGAATGGAAATGGGCAGAAATTAGTTTGAGTGGGTGTTGAGCAGTGGATGTGCATTATATTGTATGCTCTCTCATTATAATATAATAAAAAAATAAGAAAACATGTTATATAGTTATATTTTTTATTAGACTTAACGTTTTCTTCAGAGGACATAATTTATTGTGCACAAAGGTAATAGTGTCAAATGTACATACGTGTAAAAGTTCTTACACCATGCAGATTTTAATGGAGAGGGAGATCAAGGGGCCACATTTTTTGCAGGTACCCCCACCACAATTAATGAGCACATTACCACAGCACACAGCAATGCATTGATTTTGCACCCCATCGCACCTTACAGATGGACTTGCAATGCAGTGCAGTACAACACATGGCAATGCAGTAGCATGCGTTACAGTGTAGTGCCCTGCCAGTAATGGTAAATGTACCTTTTGGGTGAGTTTTGGTGCAGTAGGCAGCACATTCAAATGAATACGCATTATGCACATTAATGTGAGTGTTCAGTACTAATGAACCACAGTGGTGCAAATGATCTCGTAATGGTGCCTTTTATGCCAACATGTACATATACAGCTTGAATTTAATTTGCAGTCAGTACCTGTTGTGGACACAACAGGAAATGTGAAGAAATATCCCCAAATTTATGAGAAATTACCTCTTAGATAGCCATCACCAGAACATGTACCTCAACTGGGAACATTTTACACCACTTCCCAGTCTGGTAACAACCATAAAATAATGGATTTCCACCACTTTCTGTTCCAGTGGTAACCAGGAAAGATAAAAACCTAACAGGGGTTCTAACAATTCCCCACTCTAGCCAATGTTAAATAAAAAAAAGAAAGTTTTAGCTAGAGATATGTAATAAAAAAAAAACAGAATTGTTTACTAAGAAGAAATCATATGGTTTCTTCCATATACATTACCTGAAACTGATGTATGGCACATGCTGTTCATGTGTTGGTGTACTATCTCTTTATCTTACCTTGTTTATTTTAGATAAACAGTACAAGTTGCATTAGTTCAGTAGCTGTCTTTTTTATTTGCAAGTTGACTCTACACAGTTTTCTTTTGTTGGGACCACTTCTCCATTTGAATGGTCGGCTGTGTTGAAATGAATAGGGTGAGACATGTGTCTCTAATTGAGGAGGGGGCTCTTCTCTGGCACAGTAACTGATATGTTTGTCTTTTTGAACCATGTTTGATGTCTACACCCAGGTTGTAATCTTAGATCTATATTCTCTTGAGAATAAAAAGTAGTATGCTTAGCTATTTAACACTGGACGTCTGTAGAATCACTCTTTATCGGAAGCTCTTTAAAGAGTTTAATAAAGATTTTTTGCTTTTGTAAACTTTTTGTATACTTGGGCTTGAACGTCAGCCGACCCTTAAAGTTCTTCAGGAACATTATATTTACCTTAATCTGTTATAAAATTGGACAACTTCCCAGTGTACAATTTGAATGCATGTGTCCTGTACCTGATCGGAGGCTGCAATAGAGAGAGGGCTCCCCTTACGGCTAAGTGCAGTGCGCCCCTGGAGGTGGAAACAGGAGGTGCAGTGCCCAAAGAAGCATGGATTGCCAGTGGTGTTGCTGCTTGGAAATGCCTGATGAGATGGAACCCATGAGTGCTCCAGTTGCAGGATGCGTTTCTCCAGAGAACACGTTGATCCCAGAGGATGGGTACAGTAGTTAGTAGCCAGAGCCAGGATCAATATTGAACAGCAGACAAGAGCAACGTTAGGATTAGAGATGAGCGAAGAAATGAAAAATTTGATTCGACTGATTCGGCGAATTCGTGGACAATATTCGATTCGAGTCGAATAAATTCGCTGTGAATTTAACTTAAAAAAGGGTGTTTCTAGGCTTCAGAGAGACTTAATATTAGTGCAGAACACTGTACCTTTAATTTAAATGCCCTTGGAGTCTGCTGGGGAAGAGAAATAATACTGTCTGTCAGTATGACATGCAGATGAGTGCCGTCGATCTTAGAATCACTGCACACTTCACTCCTTTGGCCAGTCACGGGGCCAAAACCAGTGTTTGGAGCCACAGTGTGGCGGTGGAGGCAGCAGCAATGGGAGGCCATACAGCAACCTATGACAAAATGGAAACCAGCAGGAGCGTGAGGAGACCTGAAAGTGGCACATGGCAGAGTGGGAGCAATGGGAGGCGGTACAGGGACCCAGGTCACACTGTGGGCCCAGCAGCAGCGTGACCAGGCGGTACGGGGGGCCCATGGCCGATATGGGGCTTGGTGGCACCTATGGAAGGCCTGTAATCTGCCAGCAACCTATGACAAAATGGACAACCGCAGGAGTGTGAGGAGATTTCAAAGTGGCACATGGCAGAGTGGAAGCAATGGGAGGCCGTACAGGGACCCAGGTCACACTGTGGGACCAGCATCAGCGTGAACAGGCGGTACGGGGGCCCATGGCCGATTTGACCTCATTCATCCCATAGTCCTGCCGACTCACGAATAGCGTGGCCTCCTCAAAGGGCCTGAGCAAGCGCAGGTGTCACACATGAGCTGACAATGGCTGACATCTAAGTTACACAGGGAGTACCTTTATCCGCTTTTAACATCAGGAAATCTGTGATGGCCTTTAGCTGTTCGTAAAGGCGGTCTAACATATGTAGGGTTGAATTACACCTTGTTGCAACGTCACAGCATGAGGAGTCGGTACGGGGGCCCATGGCAGATTACATGTCTGGCAGCAGCAATGGGAGGCCCGTAATCTGCCAGCACCCTATGTCAAAAAATTTAACACACCAGCAGTGTGAAGAGACCTGAAAGTGGCACATGGCAGCAGAGTGTGGCGATGGAGACAGCAGCAATGGGAGGCCGTACAGGGACCCATGAGAGACTCTGGACTTGGCAGCAGCATGAGGAGGCGGTATATAGGGGCCCATGGCAGATTAGGGGCCTGGCAGCAGCTATGTGAGGCCCGTAATCTGCCTGCACCCTATGTCAAAAAATTAAACACACCAGCAGTGTGAAGAGACCTGAAAGTGGCACATGGCAGAGTGTGGCGATGGAGACAGCAGCAATGGGAGGCCGTACAGGGACCCATGACAGACTCTAGACTTGGCAGCAGCATGAGGAGGCGGTATATAGGGGCCCATGGCAGATTAGGGGCCTGGCAGCAGCTATGTGAGGCCCGTAATCTGCCTGCACCCTATGTCAAAAAATTTAACACACCAGCAGTGTGAAGAGACCTGAAAGTGGCACATGGCAGCAGAGTGTGGCGATGGAGACAGCAGCAATGGGAGGCCGTACAGGGACCCATGAGAGACTCTGGACTTGGCAGCAGCATGAGGAGGCGGTATATAGGGGCCCATGGCAGATTAGGGGCCTGGCAGCAGCTATGTGAGGCCCGTAATCTGCCTGCACCCTATGTCAAAAAATTTAACACACCAGCAGTGTGAAGAGACCTGAAAGTGGCACATGGCAGCAGAGTGTGGCGATGGAGACAGCAGCAATGGGAGGCCGTACAGGGACCCATGAGAGACTCTAGACTTGGCAGCAGCATGAGGAGGCGGTATATAGGGGCCCATGGCAGATTAGGGGCCTGGCAGCAGCTATGTGAGGCCCGTAATCTGCCTGCACCCTATTTCAAAAAATTTAACACACCAGCAGTGTGAAGAGACCTGAAAGTGGCACATGGCAGCAGAGTGTGGCGATGGAGACAGCAGCAATGGGAGGCCGTACAGGGACCCATGAGAGACTCTGGACTTGGCAGCAGCATGAGGAGGCGGTATATAGGGGCCTATGGCAGATTAGGGGCCTGGCAGCAGCTATGTGAGGCCCGTAATCTGCCTGCACCCTATGTCAAAAAATTTAACACACCAGCAGTGTGAAGAGACCTGAAAGTGGCACATGGCAGCAGAGTGTGGCGATGGAGACAGCAGCAATGGGAGGCCGTACAGGGACCCATGAGAGACTCTAGACTTGGCAGCAGCATGAGGAGGCGGTATATAGGGGCCCATGGCAGATTAGGGGCCTGGCAGCAGCTATGTGAGGCCCGTAATCTGCCTGCACCCTATGTCAAAAAATTTAACACACCAGCAGTGTGAAGAGACCTGAAAGTGGCACATGGCAGCAGAGTGTGGCGATGGAGACAGCAGCAATGGGAGGCCGTACAGGGACCCATGACAGACTCTAGACTTGGCAGCAGCATGAGGAGGCGGTATATAGGGGCCCATGGCAGATTAGGGGCCTGGCAGCAGCTATGTGAGGCCCGTAATCTGCCTGCACCCTATGTCAAAAAATTTAACACACCAGCAGTGTGAAGAGACCTGAAAGTGGCACATGGCAGCAGAGTGTGGCGATGGAGACAGCAGCAATGGGAGGCCGTACAGGGACCCATGACAGACTCTAGACTTGGCAGCAGCATGAGGAGGCGGTATATAGGGGCCCATGGCAGATTAGGGGCCTGGCAGCAGCTATGTGAGGCCCGTAATCTGCCTGCACCCTATGTCAAAAAATTAAACACACCAGCAGTGTGAAGAGACCTGAAAGTGGCACATGGCAGCAGAGTGTGGCGATGGAGACAGCAGCAATGGGAGGCCGTACAGGGACCCATGAGAGACTCTAGACTTGGCAGCAGCATGAGGAGGCGGTATATAGGGGCCCATGGCAGATTAGGGGCCTGGCAGCAGCTATGTGAGGCCCGTAATCTGCCTGCACCCTATGTCAAAAAATTTAACACACCAGCAGTGTGAAGAGACCTGAAAGTGGCACATGGCAGCAGAGTGTGGCGATGGAGACAGCAGCAATGGGAGGCCGTACAGGGACCCATGAGAGACTCTGGACTTGGCAGCAGCATGAGGAGGCGGTATATAGGGGCCTATGGCAGATTAGGGGCCTGGCAGCAGCTATGTGAGGCCCGTAATCTGCCTGCACCCTATGTCAAAAAATTTAACACACCAGCAGTGTGAAGAGACCTGAAAGTGGCACATGGCAGCAGAGTGTGGCGATGGAGACAGCAGCAATGGGAGGCCGTACAGGGACCCATGACAGACTCTAGACTTGGCAGCAGCATGAGGAGGCGGTATATAGGGGCCCATGGCAGATTAGGGGCCTGGCAGCAGCTATGTGAGGCCCGTAATCTGCCTGCACCCTATGTCAAAAAATTAAACACACCAGCAGTGTGAAGAGACCTGAAAGTGGCACATGGCAGCAGAGTGTGGCGATGGAGACAGCAGCAATGGGAGGCCGTACAGGGACCCATGAGAGACTCTGGACTTGGCAGCAGCATGAGGAGGCGGTATATAGGGGCCCATGGCAGATTAGGGGCCTGGCAGCAGCTATGTGAGGCCCGTAATCTGCCTGCACCCTATGTCAAAAAATTTAACACACCAGCAGTGTGAAGAGACCTGAAAGTGGCACATGGCAGCAGAGTGTGGCGATGGAGACAGCAGCAATGGGAGGCCGTACAGGGACCCATGAGAGACTCTAGACTTGGCAGCAGCATGAGGAGGCGGTATATAGGGGCCCATGGCAGATTAGGGGCCTGGCAGCAGCTATGTGAGGCCCGTAATCTGCCTGCACCCTATGTCAAAAAATTTAACACACCAGCAGTGTGAAGAGACCTGAAAGTGGCACATGGCAGCAGAGTGTGGCGATGGAGACAGCAGCAATGGGAGGCCGTACAGGGACCCATGACAGACTCTAGACTTGGCAGCAGCATGAGGAGGCGGTATATAGGGGCCCATGGCAGATTAGGGGCCTGGCAGCAGCTATGTGAGGCCCGTAATCTGCCTGCACCCTATGTCAAAAAATTAAACACACCAGCAGTGTGAAGAGACCTGAAAGTGGCACATGGCAGCAGAGTGTGGCGATGGAGACAGCAGCAATGGGAGGCCGTACAGGGACCCATGAGAGACTCTAGACTTGGCAGCAGCATGAGGAGGCGGTATATAGGGGCCCATGGCAGATTAGGGGCCTGGCAGCAGCTATGTGAGGCCCGTAATCTGCCTGCACCCTATGTCAAAAAATTTAACACACCAGCAGTGTGAAGAGACCTGAAAGTGGCACATGGCAGCAGAGTGTGGCGATGGAGACAGCAGCAATGGGAGGCCGTACAGGGACCCATGACAGACTCTAGACTTGGCAGCAGCATGAGGAGGCGGTATATAGGGGCCCATGGCAGATTAGGGGCCTGGCAGCAGCTATGTGAGGCCCGTAATCTGCCTGCACCCTATGTCAAAAAATTTAACACACCAGCAGTGTGAAGAGACCTGAAAGTGGCACATGGCAGCAGAGTGTGGCGATGGAGACAGCAGCAATGGGAGGCCGTACAGGGACCCATGACAGACTCTAGACTTGGCAGCAGCATGAGGAGGCGGTATATAGGGGCCCATGGCAGATTAGGGGCCTGGCAGCAGCTATGTGAGGCCCGTAATCTGCCTGCACCCTATGTCAAAAAATTAAACACACCAGCAGTGTGAAGAGACCTGAAAGTGGCACATGGCAGCAGAGTGTGGCGATGGAGACAGCAGCAATGGGAGGCCGTACAGGGACCCATGAGAGACTCTAGACTTGGCAGCAGCATGAGGAGGCGGTATATAGGGGCCCATGGCAGATTAGGGGCCTGGCAGCAGCTATGTGAGGCCCGTAATCTGCCTGCACCCTATGTCAAAAAATTTAACACACCAGCAGTGTGAAGAGACCTGAAAGTGGCACATGGCAGCAGAGTGTGGCGATGGAGACAGCAGCAATGGGAGGCCGTACAGGGACCCATGAGAGACTCTGGACTTGGCAGCAGCATGAGGAGGCGGTATATAGGGGCCCATGGCAGATTAGGGGCCTGGCAGCAGCTATGTGAGGCCCGTAATCTGCCTGCACCCTATGTCAAAAAATTAAACACACCAGCAGTGTGAAGAGACCTGAAAGTGGCACATGGCAGCAGAGTGTGGCGATGGAGACAGCAGCAATGGGAGGCCGTACAGGGACCCATGAGAGACTCTGGACTTGGCAGCAGCATGAGGAGGCGGTATATAGGGGCCCATGGCAGATTAGGGGCCTGGCAGCAGCTATGTGAGGCCCGTAATCTGCCTGCACCCTATGTCAAAAAATTTAACACACCAGCAGTGTGAAGAGACCTGAAAGTGGCACATGGCAGCAGAGTGTGGCGATGGAGACAGCAGCAATGGGAGGCCGTACAGGGACCCATGAGAGACTCTGGACTTGGCAGCAGCATGAGGAGGCGGTATATAGGGGCCTATGGCAGATTAGGGGCCTGGCAGCAGCTATGTGAGGCCCGTAATCTGCCTGCACCCTATGTCAAAAAATTTAACACACCAGCAGTGTGAAGAGACCTGAAAGTGGCACATGGCAGAGTGTGGCGATGGAGACAGCAGCAATGGGAGGCCGTACAGGGACCCATGACAGACTCTAGACTTGGCAGCAGCATGAGGAGGCGGTATATAGGGGCCCATGGCAGATTAGGGGCCTGGCAGCAGCTATGTGAGGCCCGTAATCTGCCTGCACCCTATGTCAAAAAATTTAACACACCAGCAGTGTGAAGAGACCTGAAAGTGGCACATGGCAGCAGAGTGTGGCGATGGAGACAGCAGCAATGGGAGGCCGTACAGGGACCCATGAGAGACTCTGGACTTGGCAGCAGCATGAGGAGGCGGTATATAGGGGCCCATGGCAGATTAGGGGCCTGGCAGCAGCTATGTGAGGCCCGTAATCTGCCTGCACCCTATGTCAAAAAATTTAACACACCAGCAGTGTGAAGAGACCTGAAAGTGGCACATGGCAGCAGAGTGTGGCGATGGAGACAGCAGCAATGGGAGGTCGTACAGGGACCCATGACAGACTCTAGACTTGGCAGCAGCATGAGGAGGCGGTATATAGGGGCCCATGGCAGATTAGGGGCCTGGCAGCAGCTATGTGAGGCCCGTAATCTGCCTGCACCCTATTTCAAAAAATTTAACACACCAGCAGTGTGAAGAGACCTGAAAGTGGCACATGGCAGCAGAGTGTGGCGATGGAGACAGCAGCAATGGGAGGCCGTACAGGGACCCATGAGAGACTCTGGACTTGGCAGCAGCATGAGGAGGCGGTATATAGGGGCCTATGGCAGATTAGGGGCCTGGCAGCAGCTATGTGAGGCCCGTAATCTGCCTGCACCCTATGTCAAAAAATTTAACACACCAGCAGTGTGAAGAGACCTGAAAGTGGCACATGGCAGCAGAGTGTGGCGATGGAGACAGCAGCAATGGGAGGCCGTACAGGGACCCATGAGAGACTCTAGACTTGGCAGCAGCATGAGGAGGCGGTATATAGGGGCCCATGGCAGATTAGGGGCCTGGCAGCAGCTATGTGAGGCCCGTAATCTGCCTGCACCCTATGTCAAAAAATTTAACACACCAGCAGTGTGAAGAGACCTGAAAGTGGCACATGGCAGCAGAGTGTGGCGATGGAGACAGCAGCAATGGGAGGCCGTACAGGGACCCATGACAGACTCTAGACTTGGCAGCAGCATGAGGAGGCGGTATATAGGGGCCCATGGCAGATTAGGGGCCTGGCAGCAGCTATGTGAGGCCCGTAATCTGCCTGCACCCTATGTCAAAAAATTTAACACACCAGCAGTGTGAAGAGACCTGAAAGTGGCACATGGCAGCAGAGTGTGGCGATGGAGACAGCAGCAATGGGAGGCCGTACAGGGACCCATGACAGACTCTAGACTTGGCAGCAGCATGAGGAGGCGGTATATAGGGGCCCATGGCAGATTAGGGGCCTGGCAGCAGCTATGTGAGGCCCGTAATCTGCCTGCACCCTATGTCAAAAAATTAAACACACCAGCAGTGTGAAGAGACCTGAAAGTGGCACATGGCAGCAGAGTGTGGCGATGGAGACAGCAGCAATGGGAGGCCGTACAGGGACCCATGAGAGACTCTAGACTTGGCAGCAGCATGAGGAGGCGGTATATAGGGGCCCATGGCAGATTAGGGGCCTGGCAGCAGCTATGTGAGGCCCGTAATCTGCCTGCACCCTATGTCAAAAAATTTAACACACCAGCAGTGTGAAGAGACCTGAAAGTGGCACATGGCAGCAGAGTGTGGCGATGGAGACAGCAGCAATGGGAGGCCGTACAGGGACCCATGAGAGACTCTGGACTTGGCAGCAGCATGAGGAGGCGGTATATAGGGGCCCATGGCAGATTAGGGGCCTGGCAGCAGCTATGTGAGGCCCGTAATCTGCCTGCACCCTATGTCAAAAAATTTAACACACCAGCAGTGTGAAGAGACCTGAAAGTGGCACATGGCAGCAGAGTGTGGCGATGGAGACAGCAGCAATGGGAGGCCGTACAGGGACCCATGACAGACTCTAGACTTGGCAGCAGCATGAGGAGGCGGTATATAGGGGCCCATGGCAGATTAGGGGCCTGGCAGCAGCTATGTGAGGCCCGTAATCTGCCTGCACCCTATGTCAAAAAATTTAACACACCAGCAGTGTGAAGAGACCTGAAAGTGGCACATGGCAGCAGAGTGTGGCGATGGAGACAGCAGCAATGGGAGGCCGTACAGGGACCCATGAGAGACTCTAGACTTGGCAGCAGCATGAGGAGGCGGTATATAGGGGCCCATGGCAGATTAGGGGCCTGGCAGCAGCTATGTGAGGCCCGTAATCTGCCTGCACCCTATGTCAAAAAATTTAACACACCAGCAGTGTGAAGAGACCTGAAAGTGGCACATGGCAGCAGAGTGTGGCGATGGAGACAGCAGCAATGGGAGGCCGTACAGGGACCCATGACAGACTCTAGACTTGGCAGCAGCATGAGGAGGCGGTATATAGGGGCCCATGGCAGATTAGGGGCCTGGCAGCAGCTATGTGAGGCCCGTAATCTGCCTGCACCCTATGTCAAAAAATTAAACACACCAGCAGTGTGAAGAGACCTGAAAGTGGCACATGGCAGCAGAGTGTGGCGATGGAGACAGCAGCAATGGGAGGCCGTACAGGGACCCATGAGAGACTCTAGACTTGGCAGCAGCATGAGGAGGCGGTATATAGGGGCCCATGGCAGATTAGGGGCCTGGCAGCAGCTATGTGAGGCCCGTAATCTGCCTGCACCCTATGTCAAAAAATTTAACACACCAGCAGTGTGAAGAGACCTGAAAGTGGCACATGGCAGCAGAGTGTGGCGATGGAGACAGCAGCAATGGGAGGCCGTACAGGGACCCATGACAGACTCTAGACTTGGCAGCAGCATGAGGAGGCGGTATATAGGGGCCCATGGCAGATTAGGGGCCTGGCAGCAGCTATGTGAGGCCCGTAATCTGCCTGCACCCTATGTCAAAAAATTAAACACACCAGCAGTGTGAAGAGACCTGAAAGTGGCACATGGCAGCAGAGTGTGGCGATGGAGACAGCAGCAATGGGAGGCCGTACAGGGACCCATGAGAGACTCTAGACTTGGCAGCAGCATGAGGAGGCGGTATATAGGGGCCCATGGCAGATTAGGGGCCTGGCAGCAGCTATGTGAGGCCCGTAATCTGCCTGCACCCTATGTCAAAAAATTTAACACACCAGCAGTGTGAAGAGACCTGAAAGTGGCACATGGCAGCAGAGTGTGGCGATGGAGACAGCAGCAATGGGAGGCCGTACAGGGACCCATGAGAGACTCTGGACTTGGCAGCAGCATGAGGAGGCGGTATATAGGGGCCCATGGCAGATTAGGGGCCTGGCAGCAGCTATGTGAGGCCCGTAATCTGCCTGCACCCTATGTCAAAAAATTTAACACACCAGCAGTGTGAAGAGACCTGAAAGTGGCACATGGCAGCAGAGTGTGGCGATGGAGACAGCAGCAATGGGAGGCCGTACAGGGACCCATGAGAGACTCTGGACTTGGCAGCAGCATGAGGAGGCGGTATATAGGGGCCCATGGCAGATTAGGGGCCTGGCAGCAGCTATGTGAGGCCCGTAATCTGCCTGCACCCTATGTCAAAAAATTTAACACACCAGCAGTGTGAAGAGACCTGAAAGTGGCACATGGCAGCAGAGTGTGGCGATGGAGACAGCAGCAATGGGAGGCCGTACAGGGACCCATGAGAGACTCTGGACTTGGCAGCAGCATGAGGAGGCGGTATATAGGGGCCTATGGCAGATTAGGGGCCTGGCAGCAGCTATGTGAGGCCCGTAATCTGCCTGCACCCTATGTCAAAAAATTTAACACACCAGCAGTGTGAAGAGACCTGAAAGTGGCACATGGCAGAGTGTGGCGATGGAGACAGCAGCAATGGGAGGCCGTACAGGGACCCATGACAGACTCTAGACTTGGCAGCAGCATGAGGAGGCGGTATATAGGGGCCCATGGCAGATTAGGGGCCTGGCAGCAGCTATGTGAGGCCCGTAATCTGCCTGCACCCTATGTCAAAAAATTTAACACACCAGCAGTGTGAAGAGACCTGAAAGTGGCACATGGCAGCAGAGTGTGGCGATGGAGACAGCAGCAATGGGAGGCCGTACAGGGACCCATGAGAGACTCTGGACTTGGCAGCAGCATGAGGAGGCGGTATATAGGGGCCCATGGCAGATTAGGGGCCTGGCAGCAGCTATGTGAGGCCCGTAATCTGCCTGCACCCTATGTCAAAAAATTTAACACACCAGCAGTGTGAAGAGACCTGAAAGTGGCACATGGCAGCAGAGTGTGGCGATGGAGACAGCAGCAATGGGAGGCCGTACAGGGACCCATGACAGACTCTAGACTTGGCAGCAGCATGAGGAGGCGGTATATAGGGGCCCATGGCAGATTAGGGGCCTGGCAGCAGCTATGTGAGGCCCGTAATCTGCCTGCACCCTATTTCAAAAAATTTAACACACCAGCAGTGTGAAGAGACCTGAAAGTGGCACATGGCAGCAGAGTGTGGCGATGGAGACAGCAGCAATGGGAGGCCGTACAGGGACCCATGAGAGACTCTGGACTTGGCAGCAGCATGAGGAGGCGGTATATAGGGGCCTATGGCAGATTAGGGGCCTGGCAGCAGCTATGTGAGGCCCGTAATCTGCCTGCACCCTATGTCAAAAAATTTAACACACCAGCAGTGTGAAGAGACCTGAAAGTGGCACATGGCAGCAGAGTGTGGCGATGGAGACAGCAGCAATGGGAGGCCGTACAGGGACCCATGAGAGACTCTAGACTTGGCAGCAGCATGAGGAGGCGGTATATAGGGGCCCATGGCAGATTAGGGGCCTGGCAGCAGCTATGTGAGGCCCGTAATCTGCCTGCACCCTATGTCAAAAAATTTAACACACCAGCAGTGTGAAGAGACCTGAAAGTGGCACATGGCAGCAGAGTGTGGCGATGGAGACAGCAGCAATGGGAGGCCGTACAGGGACCCATGACAGACTCTAGACTTGGCAGCAGCATGAGGAGGCGGTATATAGGGGCCCATGGCAGATTAGGGGCCTGGCAGCAGCTATGTGAGGCCCGTAATCTGCCTGCACCCTATGTCAAAAAATTTAACACACCAGCAGTGTGAAGAGACCTGAAAGTGGCACATGGCAGCAGAGTGTGGCGATGGAGACAGCAGCAATGGGAGGCCGTACAGGGACCCATGACAGACTCTAGACTTGGCAGCAGCATGAGGAGGCGGTATATAGGGGCCCATGGCAGATTAGGGGCCTGGCAGCAGCTATGTGAGGCCCGTAATCTGCCTGCACCCTATGTCAAAAAATTAAACACACCAGCAGTGTGAAGAGACCTGAAAGTGGCACATGGCAGCAGAGTGTGGCGATGGAGACAGCAGCAATGGGAGGCCGTACAGGGACCCATGAGAGACTCTAGACTTGGCAGCAGCATGAGGAGGCGGTATATAGGGGCCCATGGCAGATTAGGGGCCTGGCAGCAGCTATGTGAGGCCCGTAATCTGCCTGCACCCTATGTCAAAAAATTTAACACACCAGCAGTGTGAAGAGACCTGAAAGTGGCACATGGCAGCAGAGTGTGGCGATGGAGACAGCAGCAATGGGAGGCCGTACAGGGACCCATGAGAGACTCTGGACTTGGCAGCAGCATGAGGAGGCGGTATATAGGGGCCTATGGCAGATTAGGGGCCTGGCAGCAGCTATGTGAGGCCCGTAATCTGCCTGCACCCTATGTCAAAAAATTTAACACACCAGCAGTGTGAAGAGACCTGAAAGTGGCACATGGCAGAGTGTGGCGATGGAGACAGCAGCAATGGGAGGCCGTACAGGGACCCATGACAGACTCTAGACTTGGCAGCAGCATGAGGAGGCGGTATATAGGGGCCCATGGCAGATTAGGGGCCTGGCAGCAGCTATGTGAGGCCCGTAATCTGCCTGCACCCTATGTCAAAAAATTAAACACACCAGCAGTGTGAAGAGACCTGAAAGTGGCACATGGCAGCAGAGTGTGGCGATGGAGACAGCAGCAATGGGAGGCCGTACAGGGACCCATGAGAGACTCTGGACTTGGCAGCAGCATGAGGAGGCGGTATATAGGGGCCCATGGCAGATTAGGGGCCTGGCAGCAGCTATGTGAGGCCCGTAATCTGCCTGCACCCTATGTCAAAAAATTTAACACACCAGCAGTGTGAAGAGACCTGAAAGTGGCACATGGCAGCAGAGTGTGGCGATGGAGACAGCAGCAATGGGAGGCCGTACAGGGACCCATGACAGACTCTAGACTTGGCAGCAGCATGAGGAGGCGGTATATAGGGGCCCATGGCAGATTAGGGGCCTGGCAGCAGCTATGTGAGGCCCGTAATCTGCCTGCACCCTATGTCAAAAAATTTAACACACCAGCAGTGTGAAGAGACCTGAAAGTGGCACATGGCAGCAGAGTGTGGCGATGGAGACAGCAGCAATGGGAGGCCGTACAGGGACCCATGAGAGACTCTGGACTTGGCAGCAGCATGAGGAGGCGGTATATAGGGGCCCATGGCAGATTAGGGGCCTGGCAGCAGCTATGTGAGGCCCGTAATCTGCCTGCACCCTATGTCAAAAAATTTAACACACCAGCAGTGTGAAGAGACCTGAAAGTGGCACATGGCAGCAGAGTGTGGCGATGGAGACAGCAGCAATGGGAGGCCGTACAGGGACCCATGACAGACTCTAGACTTGGCAGCAGCATGAGGAGGCGGTATATAGGGGCCCATGGCAGATTAGGGGCCTGGCAGCAGCTATGTGAGGCCCGTAATCTGCCTGCACCCTATGTCAAAAAATTAAACACACCAGCAGTGTGAAGAGACCTGAAAGTGGCACATGGCAGCAGAGTGTGGCGATGGAGACAGCAGCAATGGGAGGCCGTACAGGGACCCATGAGAGACTCTAGACTTGGCAGCAGCATGAGGAGGCGGTATATAGGGGCCCATGGCAGATTAGGGGCCTGGCAGCAGCTATGTGAGGCCCGTAATCTGCCTGCACCCTATGTCAAAAAATTTAACACACCAGCAGTGTGAAGAGACCTGAAAGTGGCACATGGCAGCAGAGTGTGGCGATGGAGACAGCAGCAATGGGAGGCCGTACAGGGACCCATGACAGACTCTAGACTTGGCAGCAGCATGAGGAGGCGGTATATAGGGGCCCATGGCAGATTAGGGGCCTGGCAGCAGCTATGTGAGGCCCGTAATCTGCCTGCACCCTATGTCAAAAAATTTAACACACCAGCAGTGTGAAGAGACCTGAAAGTGGCACATGGCAGCAGAGTGTGGCGATGGAGACAGCAGCAATGGGAGGCCGTACAGGGACCCATGAGAGACTCTAGACTTGGCAGCAGCATGAGGAGGCGGTATATAGGGGCCCATGGCAGATTAGGGGCCTGGCAGCAGCTATGTGAGGCCCGTAATCTGCCTGCACCCTATGTCAAAAAATTAAACACACCAGCAGTGTGAAGAGACCTGAAAGTGGCACATGGCAGCAGAGTGTGGCGATGGAGACAGCAGCAATGGGAGGCCGTACAGGGACCCATGAGAGACTCTAGACTTGGCAGCAGCATGAGGAGGCGGTATATAGGGGCCCATGGCAGATTAGGGGCCTGGCAGCAGCTATGTGAGGCCCGTAATCTGCCTGCACCCTATGTCAAAAAATTTAACACACCAGCAGTGTGAAGAGACCTGAAAGTGGCACATGGCAGCAGAGTGTGGCGATGGAGACAGCAGCAATGGGAGGCCGTACAGGGACCCATGAGAGACTCTGGACTTGGCAGCAGCATGAGGAGGCGGTATATAGGGGCCCATGGCAGATTAGGGGCCTGGCAGCAGCTATGTGAGGCCCGTAATCTGCCTGCACCCTATGTCAAAAAATTAAACACACCAGCAGTGTGAAGAGACCTGAAAGTGGCACATGGCAGCAGAGTGTGGCGATGGAGACAGCAGCAATGGGAGGCCGTACAGGGACCCATGAGAGACTCTGGACTTGGCAGCAGCATGAGGAGGCGGTATATAGGGGCCCATGGCAGATTAGGGGCCTGGCAGCAGCTATGTGAGGCCCGTAATCTGCCTGCACCCTATGTCAAAAAATTAAACACACCAGCAGTGTGAAGAGACCTGAAAGTGGCACATGGCAGCAGAGTGTGGCGATGGAGACAGCAGCAATGGGAGGCCGTACAGGGACCCATGAGAGACTCTGGACTTGGCAGCAGCATGAGGAGGCGGTATATAGGGGCCCATGGCAGATTAGGGGCCTGGCAGCAGCTATGTGAGGCCCGTAATCTGCCTGCACCCTATGTCAAAAAATTTAACACACCAGCAGTGTGAAGAGACCTGAAAGTGGCACATGGCAGCAGAGTGTGGCGATGGAGACAGCAGCAATGGGAGGCCGTACAGGGACCCATGAGAGACTCTGGACTTGGCAGCAGCATGAGGAGGCGGTATATAGGGGCCTATGGCAGATTAGGGGCCTGGCAGCAGCTATTTGAGGCCCGTAATCTGCCTGCACCCTATGTCAAAAAATTTAACACACCAGCAGTGTGAAGAGACCTGAAAGTGGCACATGGCAGCAGAGTGTGGCGATGGAGACAGCAGCAATGGGAGGCCGTACAGGGACCCATGACAGACTCTAGACTTGGCAGCAGCATGAGGAGGCGGTATATAGGGGCCCATGGCAGATTAGGGGCCTGGCAGCAGCTATGTGAGGCCCGTAATCTGCCTGCACCCTATGTCAAAAAATTTAACACACCAGCAGTGTGAAGAGACCTGAAAGTGGCACATGGCAGCAGAGTGTGGCGATGGAGACAGCAGCAATGGGAGGCCGTACAGGGACCCATGACAGACTCTAGACTTGGCAGCAGCATGAGGAGGCGGTATATAGGGGCCCATGGCAGATTAGGGGCCTGGCAGCAGCTATGTGAGGCCCGTAATCTGCCTGCACCCTATGTCAAAAAATTAAACACACCAGCAGTGTGAAGAGACCTGAAAGTGGCACATGGCAGCAGAGTGTGGCGATGGAGACAGCAGCAATGGGAGGCCGTACAGGGACCCATGACAGACTCTAGACTTGGCAGCAGCATGAGGAGGCGGTATATAGGGGCCCATGGCAGATTAGGGGCCTGGCAGCAGCTATGTGAGGCCCGTAATCTGCCTGCACCCTATGTCAAAAAATTAAACACACCAGCAGTGTGAAGAGACCTGAAAGTGGCACATGGCAGCAGAGTGTGGCGATGGAGACAGCAGCAATGGGAGGCCGTACAGGGACCCATGAGAGACTCTAGACTTGGCAGCAGCATGAGGAGGCGGTATATAGGGGCCCATGGCAGATTAGGGGCCTGGCAGCAGCTATGTGAGGCCCGTAATCTGCCTGCACCCTATGTCAAAAAATTTAACACACCAGCAGTGTGAAGAGACCTGAAAGTGGCACATGGCAGCAGAGTGTGGCGATGGAGACAGCAGCAATGGGAGGCCGTACAGGGACCCATGAGAGACTCTGGACTTGGCAGCAGCATGAGGAGGCGGTATATAGGGGCCTATGGCAGATTAGGGGCCTGGCAGCAGCTATGTGAGGCCCGTAATCTGCCTGCACCCTATGTCAAAAAATTTAACACACCAGCAGTGTGAAGAGACCTGAAAGTGGCACATGGCAGAGTGTGGCGATGGAGACAGCAGCAATGGGAGGCCGTACAGGGACCCATGACAGACTCTAGACTTGGCAGCAGCATGAGGAGGCGGTATATAGGGGCCCATGGCAGATTAGGGGCCTGGCAGCAGCTATGTGAGGCCCGTAATCTGCCTGCACCCTATGTCAAAAAATTAAACACACCAGCAGTGTGAAGAGACCTGAAAGTGGCACATGGCAGCAGAGTGTGGCGATGGAGACAGCAGCAATGGGAGGCCGTACAGGGACCCATGACAGACTCTAGACTTGGCAGCAGCATGAGGAGGCGGTATATAGGGGCCCATGGCAGATTAGGGGCCTGGCAGCAGCTATGTGAGGCCCGTAATCTGCCTGCACCCTATGTCAAAAAATTTAACACACCAGCAGTGTGAAGAGACCTGAAAGTGGCACATGGCAGCAGAGTGTGGCGATGGAGACAGCAGCAATGGGAGGCCGTACAGGGACCCATGACAGACTCTAGACTTGGCAGCAGCATGAGGAGGCGGTATATAGGGGCCCATGGCAGATTAGGGGCCTGGCAGCAGCTATGTGAGGCCCGTAATCTGCCTGCACCCTATGTCAAAAAATTAAACACACCAGCAGTGTGAAGAGACCTGAAAGTGGCACATGGCAGCAGAGTGTGGCGATGGAGACAGCAGCAATGGGAGGCCGTACAGGGACCCATGAGAGACTCTAGACTTGGCAGCAGCATGAGGAGGCGGTATATAGGGGCCCATGGCAGATTAGGGGCCTGGCAGCAGCTATGTGAGGCCCGTAATCTGCCTGCACCCTATGTCAAAAAATTTAACACACCAGCAGTGTGAAGAGACCTGAAAGTGGCACATGGCAGCAGAGTGTGGCGATGGAGACAGCAGCAATGGGAGGCCGTACAGGGACCCATGAGAGACTCTGGACTTGGCAGCAGCATGAGGAGGCGGTATATAGGGGCCTATGGCAGATTAGGGGCCTGGCAGCAGCTATGTGAGGCCCGTAATCTGCCTGCACCCTATGTCAAAAAATTTAACACACCAGCAGTGTGAAGAGACCTGAAAGTGGCACATGGCAGAGTGTGGCGATGGAGACAGCAGCAATGGGAGGCCGTACAGGGACCCATGACAGACTCTAGACTTGGCAGCAGCATGAGGAGGCGGTATATAGGGGCCCATGGCAGATTAGGGGCCTGGCAGCAGCTATGTGAGGCCCGTAATCTGCCTGCACCCTATGTCAAAAAATTAAACACACCAGCAGTGTGAAGAGACCTGAAAGTGGCACATGGCAGCAGAGTGTGGCGATGGAGACAGCAGCAATGGGAGGCCGTACAGGGACCCATGAGAGACTCTAGACTTGGCAGCAGCATGAGGAGGCGGTATATAGGGGCCCATGGCAGATTAGGGGCCTGGCAGCAGCTATGTGAGGCCCGTAATCTGCCTGCACCCTATGTCAAAAAATTTAACACACCAGCAGTGTGAAGAGACCTGAAAGTGGCACATGGCAGCAGAGTGTGGCGATGGAGACAGCAGCAATGGGAGGCCGTACAGGGACCCATGACAGACTCTAGACTTGGCAGCAGCATGAGGAGGCGGTATATAGGGGCCCATGGCAGATTAGGGGCCTGGCAGCAGCTATGTGAGGCCCGTAATCTGCCTGCACCCTATGTCAAAAAATTTAACACACCAGCAGTGTGAAGAGACCTGAAAGTGGCACATGGCAGCAGAGTGTGGCGATGGAGACAGCAGCAATGGGAGGCCGTACAGGGACCCATGAGAGACTCTAGACTTGGCAGCAGCATGAGGAGGCGGTATATAGGGGCCCATGGCAGATTAGGGGCCTGGCAGCAGCTATGTGAGGCCCGTAATCTGCCTGCACCCTATGTCAAAAAATTTAACACACCAGCAGTGTGAAGAGACCTGAAAGTGGCACATGGCAGCAGAGTGTGGCGATGGAGACAGCAGCAATGGGAGGCCGTACAGGGACCCATGAGAGACTCTGGACTTGGCAGCAGCATGAGGAGGCGGTATATAGGGGCCTATGGCAGATTAGGGGCCTGGCAGCAGCTATGTGAGGCCCGTAATCTGCCTGCACCCTATGTCAAAAAATTTAACACACCAGCAGTGTGAAGAGACCTGAAAGTGGCACATGGCAGAGTGTGGCGATGGAGACAGCAGCAATGGGAGGCCGTACAGGGACCCATGACAGACTCTAGACTTGGCAGCAGCATGAGGAGGCGGTATATAGGGGCCCATGGCAGATTAGGGGCCTGGCAGCAGCTATGTGAGGCCCGTAATCTGCCTGCACCCTATGTCAAAAAATTAAACACACCAGCAGTGTGAAGAGACCTGAAAGTGGCACATGGCAGCAGAGTGTGGCGATGGAGACAGCAGCAATGGGAGGCCGTACAGGGACCCATGAGAGACTCTGGACTTGGCAGCAGCATGAGGAGGCGGTATATAGGGGCCCATGGCAGATTAGGGGCCTGGCAGCAGCTATGTGAGGCCCGTAATCTGCCTGCACCCTATGTCAAAAAATTAAACACACCAGCAGTGTGAAGAGACCTGAAAGTGGCACATGGCAGCAGAGTGTGGCGATGGAGACAGCAGCAATGGGAGGCCGTACAGGGACCCATGAGAGACTCTGGACTTGGCAGCAGCATGAGGAGGCGGTATATAGGGGCCCATGGCAGATTAGGGGCCTGGCAGCAGCTATGTGAGGCCCGTAATCTGCCTGCACCCTATGTCAAAAAATTTAACACACCAGCAGTGTGAAGAGACCTGAAAGTGGCACATGGCAGCAGAGTGTGGCGATGGAGACAGCAGCAATGGGAGGCCGTACAGGGACCCATGAGAGACTCTGGACTTGGCAGCAGCATGAGGAGGCGGTATATAGGGGCCCATGGCAGATTAGGGGCCTGGCAGCAGCTATGTGAGGCCCGTAATCTGCCTGCACCCTATGTCAAAAAATTTAACACACCAGCAGTGTGAAGAGACCTGAAAGTGGCACATGGCAGCAGAGTGTGGCGATGGAGACAGCAGCAATGGGAGGCCGTACAGGGACCCATGAGAGACTCTGGACTTGGCAGCAGCATGAGGAGGCGGTATATAGGGGCCCATGGCAGATTAGGGGCCTGGCAGCAGCTATGTGAGGCCCGTAATCTGCCTGCACCCTATGTCAAAAAATTTAACACACCAGCAGTGTGAGGAGACCTGAAAGTGGCACATGTTTGAGCCATGATTCATGGCGGATTTAGTCAGTTGTGTCAGGAACTGGTGGTTTGAAATCCAGACTAATCCACGCCTGATTCATTTTCACAAACGTGAGTCTCTCCACACTTTGGGTGGACAGTCGTGTCCTCCGCGGAGTTACAATACCTCCTGCCGCACTAAACACGCGCTCCGATGCCACGCTACTGGCCGGGCATGACAGCCTTTCAAGGGCAAATTCAGCTAGTTGGGGCCAAAGGTCAAGTTTCGTTGCCCAGTAGTCAAGGGGATTGTCTACCTCGGTTGGCAGGGTGCTGTCCAAGTAGGCCCAAGCCTGTTGTTTGAGCTCCTGCTCCAGGTCCACCTGATGCTGCTGCTGCTGCTGCGGCTGGTTAGTAGTTTCCTCACTGCGCTGGTGAAGAAAGCTACTCATCATCGACTGCAGACTGAGGCAGCCACTGCTGGTGGAGCTGCCACTGCTCCTACCACCCCACCCCTCCCCTGCTGCCATGCCAGCGGAACGCGAGCGCACAGGGCCCACAGTGTCTGAGGATGGACGTTGGCGCACAAAGGCAGAGACCAACTGACTACATAGGTGGTTTTTATAGTACGTAATTTTGGCCTCCCTCTCAGCAGGTGTGAAAAAGGCCACCATTTTGGACCGGTAGCGAGGGTCCAACAAGGTGGACAGCCAAAAGTCATCCCTCTGTCTGATGGTTATTATTCGGCTGTCGCTACGCAAGCAACCGAGCATGCTATGGGCCATTTGTGCCAAGGAATGCGAGGGACTCCCTGCCTCCATCTCCACAGCATACTGCCACGGTGCGTCTGGGTCCTCTGTCTCCTCCTCCTCCTCCTCTACCAGATGCTCCTGCTCCTCCACTCCTGTCCGCTGAGTGGAAAAACCACCCATTTCACTCAATAATTCCTGAGCACAAATGTCCTCCTCTACCTCCTCCTCTTCTTCCTGTCCTGCCCCCACAGGGGTCATGTGGCGTTGAGATCTGTGCGCCACGTCTACCGCACCCTGACCAGCCATTGTTAACAGCATTTGTTCCAGGACGTGCAACAGAGGAATGACGTCGTTCATCCCATAGTCCTGCCGACTCACGAATAGCGTGGCCTCCTCAAAGGGCCTGAGCAAGCGGCAGGTGTCACGCATGAGCTGCCAATGGCTGACATCTAAGTTACACAGGGGAGTACCTTTATCCGCTTGTAACATCAGGAAATCGGTGATGGCCTTTCGCTGCTCGTAAAGGCGGTCTAACATGTGTAGGGTTGAATTCCACCTTGTTGCAACGTCGCAGATCAGGCGATGCTGTGGAATTCCGTTCTGCCGCTGCAGCTCAATGAGGGTGTTCTTTGCGGTGTAGGAATGGCTGAAATGCATGCACAGTTTACGTGACATTTTAAGGATGTCTTGCAGTGGGATGGTGGATTTTAGGAACCGCTTGACAACCAGATTGAACACGTGAGCCATGCATGGCGCATGGCACAACCTTCCTTGACGCAGAGCAGACACCATGTTCTTTCCGTTGTCAGTCAACATGGTTCCGATTTTTAGTTTGCGCGGAGACAGCCATCTGTCGATTTCTCTGTTCATTACACTCAGCAGTTCCTCCCCTGTGTGACTACGTTCGCCAAGGCATACCAGGTGCAGCACAGCGTGACACCGTTGCGCCCTGCACATGTGATATGCCGGTCGGGTAATGGGACTTGGCACGGGGGTGGCGGCTGAGGACACGGCGGAAAAAGAGGTGGTAGAGGCGGACATGCTTGCTGGACCAAGGACGTGCAAACGTGGAGGCAAAAGCGTCGTGACCTGTCCAAGTTGCTGGTGCGGCTGTGCCGGCACCACGTTCACCCAGTGGGCCGTAAATGACATGTACTGTCCCTGACCGTAGTTACAGCTCCACACGTCGGCGCTGCCGTGCACTTTGGCAGAGACCGACATGCTCAAAGACTGGCCCACCATCTCTTCTACATGTGAATGCAGGGCTGGCACTGCCTTTTGGGCAAAGAAATGACGGCTTGGCACTCTCCACCGCGGCGCGGCACAAGCCATCATTTCTCGGAAAGGTGCTGAGTCCACCAGTTGGAAAGGGAGGGACTGCAGCACCAGCAACTTGGACAGGAGGACGTTCAGCTTTTGCACCGTCGGGTGCGTGCTCGCAAACTGTTGTCTCTTGGATACGGATTCCAAGAAAGACTGTTGACGGAATCCGAGAAGAGGAGTAGCAGGAGAAGGAGCATCTGAACGAGCGGAAGATGCCAATGAGCGACAACTCCCCTCAGCAGAGGTGTTGGAGCCTTGACTGGCTGATAGAGGGCGATTGACGACGTCGGGTGACGGAGCAAGTAACGGAGCGGGTGATGGAGCGGGGGCTGGGGCAGGCAGAACCGCCGTATGTTTATCACGGTTTTCCCAGGCCACCGAATGGTGACGCTGCATATGCTGACGCAACGCTGTAGTCCCAACATGGGCCCCCTGGCCACGCTTGCATTTCTGGCCACATAGTCGACATACGGCTACGTTTACTTCCTCGGGCGGCTTGAGGAAAAATTGCCACACCACCGAGTAGGAAACTTTGCCCCCGCTACTCTTCACTGGCTGACTGCTACTTCCTCCGTGCGCACCGGCACCACTACTGGCCGTGGTGGTAGGCTGCAGTGGAGCTGGTGCTCTACTCCGTGGACGTTTGGCTCCACTGACACTGATGCGACCCTGCTGCTGTCTCCTGGGCAACCCACCGACTGTTTTGCTCGCTGCCAAGCTGCCACCCTCTTCTCCTGATGATGCGGAAGAAATTGCCTGATGACGACGAGGCTGCCAAGTGCGATCAACCTCCTCATCATCAAGTAGGGTCTCCGCCTCACTACTAGCCCCCTCGGCTGCGTCTGGGTCAGGAGACAGACCTGTCTCTAGACCGGCTACCGAGCCACTCTCCTCGCCAGTACTTGTTCGCTTGGCTGCTGAAAAGGCCGATGTCTCCCCCCGTTCCTGACCGCCCTCTGTTAGCTCTTCCTCACTGTACAGTGGGGCTGAGCCCACAGCATGCGATACTTCGCTTGGTGAGGGAACAGCAAAGGACAGGGGCAGGTAGAGGACACGTGATTTCAGTGGGCTTGGTCCCGGGCCATGCCAACTAACGGTTGTGTCTGACGTACCCACCGACCGTTGGCTGTAGGTGTCAGAGGTGACCTGGGAAGAGGAAGACGACCGAGCCAACCAATCAATGACGGCAGGGTTGTCGGTGGAGACACGACCGCTGGATGACACCGGGAGCACTGGCCTCTGGCTGCGAATACTGCTGCCTCGACCCCTTCCTCTGCTGCCACGTCTGCTCGCTCCTAAAACATTGCCTCCTCTGCCACTCCTCTGCATGTTGTCTGACATACTATTTAATTCAACGATTAGGTGTCCCTGAGTAACAATTCTCTGGCACTCAGTAACAATTCTGTCTGTCCCTGAGTATGAATTCTGTGGCCCTGAGTAACAATTCTGTGTCTGTGCGAGTAACAATTCTGTGTCTGTGCGAGTAACAATTCTGTGTCTGTGCAAGTAACAATTTTGTGTCTGTGCGAGTAACAATTCTCTGGCACTCAGTAACAATTCTGTCTGTCCCTGAGTAACAATTCTCTGGCACTCAGTAACAATTCTGTCTGTCCCTGAGTAACAATTCTCTGGCACTCAGTAACAATTCTGTCTGTCCCTGAGTATGAATTCTGTGGCCCTGAGTAACAATTCTGTGTCTGTGCGAGTAACAATTCTGTGTCTGTGCAAGTAACAATTTTGTGTCTGTGCGAGTAACAATTCTCTGGCACTCAGTAACAATTCTGTCTGTCCCTGAGTAACAATTCTCTGGCACTCAGTAACAATTCTGTCTGTCCCTGAGTATGAATTCTGTGGCCCTGAGTAACAATTCTGTGTCTGTGCGAGTAACAATTCTGTGTCTGTGCAAGTAACAATTTTGTGTCTGTGCGAGTAACAATTCTCTGGCACTCAGTAACAATTCTGTCTGTCCCTGAGTAACAATTCTCTGGCACTCAGTAACAATTCTGTCTGTCCCTGAGTAACAATTCTCTGGCACTCAGTAACAATTCTGTCTGTCCCTGAGTAACAATTCTCTGGCACTCAGTAACAATTCTGTCTGTCCCTGAGTAACAATTCTCTGGCACTCAGTAACAATTCTGTCTGTCCCTGAGTATGAATTCTGTGGCCCTGAGTAACAATTCTGTGTCTGTGCGAGTAACAATTCTGTGTCTGTGCAAGTAACAATTTTGTGTCTGTGCGAGTAACAATTCTCTGGCACTCAGTAACAATTCTGTCTGTCCCTGAGTAACAATTCTCTGGCACTCAGTAACAATTCTGTCTGTCCCTAAGTAACAATTCTCTGGCACTCAGTAACAATTCTGTCTGTCCCTGAGTATGAATTCTGTGGCCCTGAGTAACAATTATGTGTCTGTGCGAGTAACAATTCTGTGTCTGTGCAAGTAACAATTTTGTGTCTGTGCGAGTAACAATTCTCTGGCACTCAGTAACAATTCTGTCTGTCCCTGAGTAACAATTCTCTGGCACTCAGTAACAATTCTGTCTGTCCCTGAGTATGAATTCTGTGGCCCTGAGTAACAATTCTGTGTCTGTGCGAGTAACAATTCTGTGTCTGTGCAAGTAACAATTTTGTGTCTGTGCGAGTAACAATTCTCTGGCACTCAGTAACAATTCTGTCTGTCCCTGAGTAACAATTCTCTGGCACTCAGTAACAATTCTGTCTGTCCCTGAGTAACAATTCTCTGGCACTCAGTAACAATTCTGTCTGTCCCTGAGTAACAATTCTCTGGCACTCAGTAACAATTCTGTCTGTCCCTGAGTATGAATTCTGTGGCCCTGAGTAACAATTCTGTCTGTGCGAGTAACAATTCTGTGTCTGTGCAAGTAACAATTTTGTGTCTGTGCGAGTAACAATTCTCTGGCACTCAGTAACAATTCTGTCTGTCCCTGAGTAACAATTCTCTGGCACTCAGTAACAATTCTGTCTGTCCCTGAGTAACAATTCTCTGGCACTCAGTAACAATTCTGTCTGTCCCTGAGTAACAATTCTCTGGCACTCAGTAACAATTCTGTCTGTCCCTGAGTATGAATTCTGTGGCCCTGAGTAACAATTCTGTGTCTGTGCGAGTAACAATTCTGTGTCTGTGCAAGTAACAATTTTGTGTCTGTGCGAGTAACAATTCTCTGGCACTCAGTAACAATTCTGTCTGTCCCTGAGTAACAATTCTCTGGCACTCAGTAACAATTCTGTCTGTCCCTGAGTAACAATTCTCTGGCACTCAGTAACAATTCTGTCTGTCCCTGAGTATGAATTCTGTGGCCCTGAGTAACAATTCTGTGTCTGTGCGAGTAACAATTCTGTGTCTGTGCAAGTAACAATTTTGTGTCTGTGCGAGTAACAATTCTCTGGCACTCAGTAACAATTCTGTCTGTCCCTGAGTAACAATTCTCTGGCACTCAGTAACAATTCTGTCTGTCCCTGAGTAACAATTCTCTGGCACTCAGTAACAATTCTGTCTGTCCCTGAGTAACAATTCTCTGGCACTCAGTAACAATTCTGTCTGTCCCTGAGTATGAATTCTGTGGCCCTGAGTAACAATTCTGTCTGTGCGAGTAACAATTCTGTGTCTGTGCAAGTAACAATTTTGTGTCTGTGCGAGTAACAATTCTCTGGCACTCAGTAACAATTCTGTCTGTCCCTGAGTAACAATTCTCTGGCACTCAGTAACAATTCTGTCTGTCCCTGAGTAACAATTCTCTGGCACTCAGTAACAATTCTGTCTGTCCCTGAGTAACAATTCTCTGGCACTCAGTAACAATTCTGTCTGTCCCTGAGTAACAATTCTGTCTGTCCCTGAGTATGAATTCTGTGGCCCTGAGTAAGAATTCTCTGGCACTCAGTAACAATTCTGTCTGTCCCTGAGTAACAATTCTCTGGCACTCAGTAACAATTCTGTCTGTCCCTGAGTAAAAATTCTGTGGCCCTAATAACGTTTCTGTGGCCCTAAGTAACAATTCTCTGGCACTGAGTGAAAATTCTGTCTGTCCCTGAGTATGAATTCTGTGGCCCTAACTAGCGTTTCTTTGTCCCTAAATAACGATTCTGTGGCCCTCATTAACAAGTCTGTGTCCCTGAGTAATGGTTCTCTGTCCCTAAGTAACTTCTCTCTGTCCCCAATTCTCGTTTCTGTGGCCCTAACTCTGTCCCTGTCCCTAGTACAGAGCGGTCTGCCTCTGTTCAATGACTGCAGGCAAATGAAGATTTCCAAAATGGCCGCTATATATACCTCGACCATTACACAGTGCTGGCTGGCTGGCTGCTGATTGGCTGATGCGATCACATGTCGTTGAGGAATGCATTATGGGGCAGCGCGCCTTGTCTGCGCGCCTTCCCCGACATCCCCGCTCCGTCGCCGCACATGTCAGCCGCCATTTTCGGAAAAATTTCGATTCGCGCGTCCGAATTAGGCTGTTTTTCGGATTCGGCACGAATCGAAATTTTTCCGATATTCGACTCGAATTCCACTTCGGATACTTCGATTCGCTCATCTCTAGTTAGGATCAAGCTGGGGTCATACACAGAGTAGCAGCAGGCAGGAGCAAGGTTAGGATCAAGCCAGGGTCATACACAGAGCAGCAGCAGACAGGAGCAAGGTCAGGATCAAGCCGGGGTCATACACAGAGTAGCAGCAGACAGGAGCAAGGTCAGGATCAAGCCAGGGTCATACACAGAGCAGCAGACCGGAACAAGGTTAAGATCAAACCAGGTCGGTAATGGGTAATCAGCAGTAAACTCAGGAACACAGGAACAGGAGGGACTAACGATAATCCAGCAATCACTATGCAGAGCTGCAGTCCTTATAAAGTAAGGTGAGTGTTAGCAATTAGCGCACCCTGCATGTGCTGGTGTGTTTTTGTGCACAGGAATGCTTTATTACGTGTCGCCCGCCTATGCACATGCTCACTTCTTTGCGCGAATTGGTGTGGCCATATTGCGCATTGGCGCATTTGCCCGGGCTTCCTCATCTTTTCCTCTGACAGTGCCCTCCCCCAAGGGGCAGCCCAGGCGGGCTCGTTTTTCAGGGAATCTGTTAAAAAATTCTTGAAGCCGCTTAGGAGCATGCATATTTCTTGCTGGTTCCCAGGAACTATCCTCTGGTGGATACCCTTTCCATTTAACCAGATATTGAATCTGTCTCCTCCTTTTCTGACCATCCAAGATGGTTTCAACTTCAAACTCGATGTCTTCCCCTACCGTGACTTGCGGTGGGGGCAGTTCCTCTCTTCCAGGGATAGGGCACATTACGGCTAGTTTGAGTAGAGAAACATGGAAGACTGGGTGAATCTTATAAGAGTCGGGTAAATCCAGTTCAAAGGCCACAGGGTTAATCTCCCTTTTGATTTTAAAGGGTCCAATGAACCTGGGACCTAGTTTTCATGAAGGGCAAGCAAGTTTGAGATTGGTTGTAGCAAGCCACACTTTGTCTCCCACCTTCCACCCAGGGTTACCTCTCCTCCATTTATCAAACTGTTTCTTGTAATCCTCCTGAGCTTTTTGCATGGTCCTCTGGAGTATCTGGTTATTGGATTGTATGAAAGTTAACCTATCCTGGACTGCAGGTACTGATGCTTCTGGAATGGCATCCGGAGCGAAGGAAGGGTGAAAACTGTAATTTACCCGGAAAGGAGACTGAATGGTGGAAGCATGGACAGAGTTGTTGTAGGCAAATTCTGCACAGGGAAGAAGAGATGCCCTGAGAGAAAGTGGAGAAGCATCTTAGGTATTGCTCCAAAGTTTGGTTAGTCCTCTCCGTTTGCCCATTACTCTGTGGATTAGGTTGAAGGCGTGGGAGGGTCAGCCTGTCAGTGCTCAGAACATACACCGCACACTGCATCAAATTAGTCTGCATGGCTGTTGTCCCAGAAGGACGCCTCTTCTAAAGATGATGCAGAAGAAAGCCTGCAAACAGTTTACTGAAGACAAGCAGACTAAGGACATGGATTATTGAAAACGTGTCCTGTGGTCTGATGAGACCAAGATAAACTTATTGGGTTCAGATGGTGTCAAGCGTGTGTGGCGGTAACCAGGTGAGAAGTACAAAGACAAGTGTGTCTTGCCTATAGTCAAGCATGGTGGTGGGAGTGTCATGGTCTGGGACTGCATGAGTGCTGCCGGCACTGGGGAGCTACAGTTCATTGAGGGAACCATGAATGCCAACATGTACTGTGACATACTGAAGCAGAGCATGATCCCGTCCCTTCAGAGACTGGGCCGCAGGGCAGTATTCCAACATGATAACGACCCCAAACACACCTCCAAGACGACCACTGCCTTGCTTAAGAAGCTGAGGGTAAAGGTGATGGACTAGCCAAGCATGTCTCCAGACCAAAACCCTATTGAGCTTCTGTGGGGCATCCTCAAATGGAAGGTGGAGGAGTGCAAGGTCTCTAACATCCACCAGCTCTGTGATCATGGAGGAGTGGAAGAGGACTCCAGTGGAAACCTGTGACGCTCTAGTGAACTCCATGCCCAAGAGGGTTAAGGCAGTGCTGGAAAATAATGGTATTCACACAAAATATTGACACTAAGGGCCCAATTTGGACATTTCCACTGAGGGATGTACTCACTTTTGTTGCCAGAGGTTTAGACATTAATGGCTGTGTGTTAAGTTATTTTGAGGGGACATACAAGCTGTACACTCACTACTTTACATTGTAGCAATGTGCAATTTCTTCAGTGTTGTCACATGAAAAGATATAATAAAATATTTTAAAAAATGTGAGGGGTGTACTCACTTCTGTGAGATACTGTAGCCGTGTCCCGGCTCTCACTACACAGTACTGCAGGTCCTAACTATCAGACTGATCAAGCCTACCGCTTGTTAGCCACAACATGCAAAGCTTGTTATTTTCTACTAACCTTTTAGCTCTCCAGACAGGACTTGTGTGATCCCCAGTCTGAGAGCTCTGGCTACAGGTCCCAGGTGGATTTAATTGCCCACAGAGAGAAGTAAACCCTGCACTGGACCTCATATCAGAGATCCCTAAAGGTATAGGAAAGGAACCTGGAAGATCTATAGACCCCAAACAGGACTTTCCCAGGGTTCCTTTGGGACGCTCTGCCACATATCCCCCCCTTGTTTCAACCCCAGGGTTGGAACACCTGTGGCCCAGCAGGAATGAACCCGGGACAGGGCATCAACATTCCCCATATTAAGCCCTGGCCTGTGCTTTACAGTGAATGCATAGCTCTGCAGGGCCAGAAACCATCGGTTCACCCGTCTATTTGTTTTGTTCTTTTGAGCCATCCACTTGAGGGGTACATGACCAGTTATAAACTCAAACTGGCATCCTAACAGATAATACCTTAGTGCATATAAGACCCACTTTATGGCTAAACATTCCTCTTCTATGACAGCATATTTTTTCTCATGTTCATTGAGCTTGAGAAGTTCATTGAGGGTGTTCTTCCCCATTGTGTACCTGCGACATTACTGCCCCAATGCCAACATCAGATGCATCTGTCTGCACCAAAAAATCTTTAGAGACATCGGGGACTCCTCTGCTTCTGTGGAACATTACTAAGACTTTCCCTTTTCTCAGGTCAGTCAGTGGAGCTGCTAAGGTGGCAAAATTCGGGATGAACCTTCTATAGTACCCCATGATACCCAGAAACGCCCTCACCTGCTTCTTATTTGCTGGACATGGCCATTCTTGGATGGCTTCTACTTTGTTTAATTGGGGTTTTATGATCCCCCGACCAATAGTGTAGCCCAGATACCTAGCTTCCTCTAACCCAATGGCACATATCTTTGGATTGGCTGTAAAACCTTCCGTGAAAAGGGAATCCAAGACCACCTGGACATGGGGCAAGTGAGACTCCCAGTCAGTGCTATGTATTGCAAAGTCATCCAGATAGGAGGCTGCCTATTGTTTGTCAGGTCTTACGGTTCTGTCCATGGCCCTCTGAAAGGTTGCAGGGGCATTTTGCAACTCAAAAGGCATCTTTTTATAGTGAAAAGAACTTTCTGGGGTCACAAACGTACTCTTTTCTTTGGAGCTATCCGTCAGGGGGATTTGCCAATATCCTTTGCTCAAGTCTAACGTGGTCAGATAGCGGGCCTTACCAAGTCTGTCTATCAGCTCATCTACCATAGGCATTGCATACGTGTCAAATTTTGTCACTGAATTCAGCTTCTGAAGTCATTATAAAACCTCCAGGTGCATTCCGGTTTTGGGACCAATACAACAGGACTAGACCAGTCCAGGGGCGGACTGACAACTCATGGGGCCCCCGGGCAATAGAGGATCATGGGGCCCCTGTTCCCTTGCCCAAACTCAAAAAAGCCTATGAAAAAGGTACCAGGGGCATCTCATGGGGCCCCCTACTGACCCCAGGCCCTCGGGCAGTGCCCGAGTTTCCAAATGGTCAGTCCGCCCCTGGACCAGTCATTGGATTCCTCAATTACGTCTAACTCCAGCATCCTTTGGACTTCATCCCTGAAGTCCTTTCTCCTAGCTGCCGGAATTCAGTAGGATTTTAGTTTGATACGGACCACAGGTTCAGTAACAATATCATGCTGAACAGCTGAAGTTATACCAGGCAATTCTGAAAATTTCTCCCTGTTTCTTATCAGGAAGGTTCTAGCTTCCTGTTTTTGGGAACGAGATCTCAGGGACAAGAGGGAACTCAGTACCCCTAGGAGTTATAGGGATGGCCCCCATAGTCAATGCCAGTCTATCTTTCCAGGGTTTTAACAAATTAATATGGTATATCTGCTCAGGCCTTCTTTTACCCAGTTGATATACCTTGTAATTTACCTCTCCAACTCCTCCGATTTTCTCGAAGGGCCCCTGCCACTTTGCCAGGAACTTGCTTTCAACTGTGGGAACTAACACCAGGACCCTCTCAACAGGTGAGAAAATACCGAGACGGGCCTCCCCTGTTATATACTCTTTGTTTGGCGGCTTGGGCCTGAAGTAAATGTTCTTTTACCATAGGAATGATTGCTACAATCCTGTCCTGCATCTGCGCAATATACTCAATGACACTTTTTTGAGGTATTTGCTCCCCCTCCCAGGCTTCCTTGGTGATGTCTAAGAGTCCCCTAGGGTGTCTCCCATTAGAGCAACTCAAATGGAGATTACCCCGTAGAGGACTGGGGAACCTCCCTGATGGCAAACATTAAGTATGGAAAAAGAAAGTCCCAGTTTTTCTCATCCTTATCAACAACCTTCTTCAACATCTGTTTTATTGTTTTATTAAAGCGTTCCACCTAAGCCATGCGTTTGCGGGTGGTACACAGAGGTTCGCGACTGCCTCACCTTAAACAATATGCACATTTCTCTGGTTACCCATGACATAAATGGGGTGCCCTGGTCTGTAAGGACCTCCTTGGAGCCCTGAACATGACTGAACACCATGAACAACTATTTAGCTATGTTCTTAGCAGACACAGTGCACAAAGGAACTGCCTCAGGGTATCGGGTAGCATAATCCATAATTAAGAGGATATATTGATGGCCCCGGGCAGACTTGGGCAGTGGACCCCCAAGGTCCATGGCAATCCTCTCAAAGGGCACTTCAATAATGGGTAAGGGCACTAAAGGACTTTAGAAATGGGGCAGAGGTGCCGAGATTTGACACACAGGATTGCCAAAAATTCTCAATGTCTTTCTGTCCCCAGTAAAACCTGCTCACCACCCTTTCAGTGGTTTTCTCCACCCCTAAATTACCTCCCAGTAAGTGCCCATGGGCAAGTTCCAACACCACCCTTCTGTATGCTTTAGGGACCACCAACTGCTCAACAATTTCTTTATTCTTTTTATATACATGATACAATAAACCTTCATTGCTGCTGAAATAAGGAAAACAGGGCCTATTCCCTGGTTTGACGGGTACATCATTAACCATCACTATATTTTCCCAGGCCCTGGTAAGGGTAGGGTCTTTTCTCTGCTCCGTATCAAAGTTTTTCTTGTGTACCTTAAGGTCAGTAAACTCTAGTGTAGCCTCAGTGTCAGCAGAAGGGTGACTACTTCCACTGGTTGTGGGGACTTCCTCAGGCTCATGCAGTTCTCCCACCATTACTGAAAAAAGAAAACCTGGGGAACCCCGAGAAGAGTCCCCTGAACCCACATTGTTAGCGTTGGCCAAGGGTTCTGGCTCCGCCACTGAGTCAGTCACTGTGACCGAGTCGGGATGATCCAACAGTTCCGAAAACTTAGGGAAGTCCCTATCAATGATGGCCCCGTGCACTAAGTGGAGTACGAGTCCGACTCAATGAGTCACAGTACGTAAGTCAGTTTCAAATATAACAGTGGCTATAGGATACTCCTGGGTATCCCCGTGTACACAAATCACTGCAATTTTTCAATCATGCAAGTTCACAGTTTCAACCATCTTAGCTTTAAGTAAAGTAATCAGACTTCCCAAGTCCAGCAAAGCCATAATAGGCTTATTATTAACAGTCATTTGGCACATGTGTCTTCCCACACTTGGTGCTGCAATGGATGAAACAGCAGCAAACATAGACTGCCATCTGAGAGATACAGTTGTGACCAAAATTATTCAACCCCCACTGAAATTGAGTGTTTTGGCCAGTTTGACATTGCTTTTGATCATTCAGTCATCTTGCTTACATTTACATTAAAGAGGCACTTGTAGGTCAGACAAATATAACATAACAGTTATAATGAAATAACCACAAATGTCTTTTCTGTGCTCACAGCATTATCAGTTTTATTCAACCCCCAAGTGACATTCAATCTTAGTACTTAGTACAGCATCCTTTTACAGTTATAACAGCTTTTAAACGTGAAGCATAGCTTGACACAAGTGTCTTGCAGCGATCTACGGGTATCTTCGCCCATTCTTCATGGGCAAAGGCCTCCAGTTCAGTCACATTCTTAGGCTTGCGCACTGCAACTGCTTTCTTTAAGTCCCACCAGAGGTTCTCAATCGGATTTAAGTCTGGTGACTGCGATGGCCACTCCAAAATGTTCCAGCCTTTCCTCTGCAACCATGCTCTAGTGGACTTGGAGGTATGCTTGGGATCATTGTCCTGTTGAAAGGTCCAACGTCTCCCAAGCCTCAGGTGTGTGACGGACTGCATCACGTTTCCATCCAATATCTCCTGGTACTGAAGAGAATTCATGGTACCTTGCACACGCTGAAGCTTCCCTGTACCTGCAGAAGCAAAACAGCCCCAAAGCATGATTGACCCTCCACCATGCTTCACAGTAGGCAAGGTGTTCTTTTCATCATAGGCCTTGTTCTTCCTCCTCCAAACATAGCGTTGATCCATGGGCCCAAACAGTTCTAATTTTGTTTCATCAGTCCACAGAACACTATCCCACAACTTTTGTGGTTTGTCCACATGGCTTTTGGCATACTGCAGTCGACTCTTCTTATTCTTTGGAGACAGCAAGGGGGTACGCCTGGGAGTTCTGGCACGGAGGCCTTCATTACGCAGTGTGCGTCTTATTGTCTGGGCTGAAACTTCTGTACCCACATCTGACAAATCTTTTCTCAGTTCCTCAGCAGTCACACGGGGACTTCTCTCCACTCTACGCTTCAGGTAGCGCACAGCAGTCGAAGTCAGCATCTTCTTTCTGCCACGACCAGGTAGCGTTTCAACAGTGCCCTTTGCCTTGAATTTGCGAATGATGCTTCCTAAGGTGTCTCTTGGTATGTTTAACATCTTTGCAATCTTCTTATAGCCATTGCCCTTCCTGTGAAGAGAAATCACCTCTTCTCTTGTCTTCCTGGACCATTCTCTTGCCTTCACCATGTTTGTAACCACACCAGTAAATGTCTAGAAGGAGCTGAGTATCACAGTCATTTTAAAGCTGCCTAATTGGTGCTTATTATGCTTGATTGCTGCTCGGTGACATCCACAGGTGTTTTCAATACCTGATGGAAAGCACCTGTATGAACCTCTGTTCTTCAGAGTGGTAGTCTTTAAGGGGTTGAATAATTGTGGCAATGAAGAAACCACATAAGAACCATTTACTACTGTATTACATAAACAATTGATGTCATTTTAGTTGCATTTGGGTAGTTACAACGTCCTTGTAGGATTTGATTCTGAATACAATTCCAAATGTACACTATAGTCCCTAAACCCCTTTACAGCATTGGGGGTTGAATAATTTTGGTCACAACTGTAAGTCACACTGCATTTTCTCATCTGTCAATGGACAGTTTGCTGCAACATGTCCCAGTTCATGGCAACAGAAAAACCTGATACTGCTCCAGCTTGGTTTGCTGACTGGCACTAACTTCCCTTGTTTGGGATGTCAAACTTCAGATCTGGCAGCAACAAACCTTCCCCCTGTCTCCTTGCCAGGCTTACCACCCACTTCCCCTGGAACAGTCTTACCAGCTTCCTGGGGAGACCATGGCTTTGGGCGGAAAGACCGTGTGGCTGAAGGGATGGTGACCAGGCTCTCTGCAGCAAAGTACCTCTCAACCAGCTCCACAAGGTTGTCTGCTGACTTAGGGTTCCCTTGACTCACCCACTTTTGCAGGGGAACTGGTAGTGAGCTCAGGAATCGGTCCATGACCACACGCTCCACTATTTGTGGCCCGGGCAAGGACTCCGGCTGCAGCCATTTCCGCACTAGGTAGATTAGGTCAAACATCTGTGATCTTGGGGGCCTCTCATCTTGGAAGGTCCTGCTGCTGACCCATTGAGCTTGAATGGCCAAGGTTACATTGAGACGTGCCAGGATTTCCTGCTTGATCTTTTCGTAGTCTCTTGCTTCTGCAGACTCCAGATCATAGTAGGCCTTCTGCAATTCTCCAGGGGTGACCAATCTGGTTCACTGGGTTTTTTGCCAACCTTTCCTCTTGGCAGTCCTTTCAAACAATAGAAAAAAGGCCTCTGGGTCATCATCTGCAGTCATCTTAGAAAGGAAATGACCCACATGGATGGCTGATGGCCTTTCTCCAACATCCTCACTTTTGGCAGGTCACCACTGCACCAGCGTCTACACGACCTCAGTCAGGGTTTTCCTATCCGCTTCTGCAGTAGTGGCTAGCTGTTCAAACAGCCTCTGCATTTGCCCCTGCACAGCACTAATCTTTTTGCAGGGCACCCTTGTTTGCTCCTGTGGAATAGTGTTTTCTTGCTGTTGTACAGCATTTTTCTTGCTGCTGTGCAGCGTTAGATAGCACTGTTTGAGGATTTCCTCCATGTCTCTAGGTACTGGCCCTTTAAATAACAGTTCCTTGCTATGAGTGCACGTAATCCTCCACCATATGTGAGCTGGGGATAGGCAGCCAGGATATATGCTACCTAGGGTAAGCAGTCTTTCAGGCACAGATGCCAAATCCAGTGAGATTAGTGGCAAACAGTGAAGGTGTTTATTAGTGCTATTTACAAAGTGCTGCACAGTGTTTAACCAAAATAAACAGGGCAAGAAAATATCAAACAAAAACTTAGCCATGTCCCGGCACTCACTACGCAGTACTGCACTTAGGCATGGGATCTCACTTACAGCTCTAGGGCATACTTACTTTCCATCTATTGTCAACTCTCCTGGCACGTTCAGAATAAGCATTAACAGGGGTAGTCAATGCTCCCTTGGACTCTATACTGAGAACTTTATGGAACTCAATAGTGCATTAGTTGTTTGTCTTTTATACACTGCTAAAAAAAAAATTAAAGGAACACTTTGCAAACACATCAGATCTGAATGGGGAAATATATCATTCTGGATAGCTATACTGATATGGACTGGGTAATGTGTTAGGAACGTAAGGATGCCCCATCGTTTGATGGAAGTGAAAATTATCAACCTACAGAGGACTGAAATCAAAGACTCCCCAGCAATCAAAGTGAATAAATGATGCAGCAGGCTGGTCCATTTTGCTGAAACTTCATTGCACCAACTCAAAATGGTACTCAAATGTTTGTACGGCCTCCACGTGCTTGTATGCATGCCTGACAATGTTGGGGCATGCTCCTAATGAGACGACAGATGGTGTCCTGGGGTATTTCCTCCCAAATCTGGGTCAGGGCATCACTGAGCTCCTGGACAGTCTAAGGTGCAACTTGGCGGTGTCGGATGGACTGAAACATGATATCCCAGAGGTGTTCTGTTGAATTTAGGTCAGATGAGCATGGGGGCCATTCAATGGTATCAATTCCTTTATCCTACAGGTACTGCCGGCATACTCTCGCCACATGATGGTGGGCATTGTCATGCACCAGGAGGAACCCAGGACCCACTGCACCAGCGTAGGGTCTGATAATGGGTCCAAGGATTTCATCCGGATACCTAATGGCAGTCAGGGTGTCATTGTCTAGCCTGTAGAGGTCTGTGTGTCCTTCCATGGATATGCCTCCCCAGACCATCACTGACCCACCACCAAAATGGTCATGCTGAACAATGTTACAGGCTGTATAATGTTATCCACGGCTTCTCCAGACCCTTTCACGTCTGTCACATGTGCACAGGGTGCACCCGCTCTCATCTGTGAAAAGCATAGGGCACCAGTGGCGGACATGCCATTTCTGGTGTTCATTGGCAAATGTCAATTGAGCTCTGTGGTGCTGGGCAGTGAGCACAGGGCCCACTAGAGGAAGTCAAGCACCCCTCATGAAGTCTGTTTCTGATTGTTTGGTCAGAAACATTCACACCAGTGGCCTGCTGTAGGTCATTTTGTAGGGCTCTGGCAGTGCTCATCCTTTTCCTCCTTGAACAAAGGAGCAGATACCGGTCCTGTTGATAGGTTAAGGACCTTCTATGGCTCTATCCAGCTCTCCTAGAGTAACTGCGTATCTTCTGGAATCTCCTCCATGCTCTTGAGACTGTGCTGGGAGACACAGCAAACCTTCTGGCAATGTTACATATTGATGTGCCATCTTGGAAGAGTTGGACTGCCTGTGTAACCTCTCTAGGGTCCAGGTATCGTCTCATGCTACCAGTAGTGACACTGACCCTAGCCAAATGCAAAACTAGTGAAAAACAAGAAAAGATGAGTAGGGAAAAAAATGTCAGTGGCCTCCAGCTGTAAAACCATTCCTGTTTTGGAGGTTGTCTCATTGTTGCCCATCTAGTGCACCTGTTGTTAATTTCATTAACTCCAAAGCAGCTGTACTGATTGACAACTCCCTCTGCTACTTAACTGACCAGATCAATATCCCAGGAGTTTAATTGACTTGATGCTATAATCTGATTAAAAAGTGTTCCTTTAATTTTTTTGAGCAGTGTATTTTCAAATTAGAGAGAGTGGGCTGTGGAGGCGTTCCGCCGGTCACACTTAGCCCCTGCTCTGGTTCCCTGTGAGTCTGGGTCTCCCTGTTCGAGATGGGCACCTAAAGACAACTTGCGATACTAAACACTGTTTTTTGTCCCTATACCTCAATGATAATTGTAAGCTATTTTGACAAACTACTTTCATTGTGCCTGTTTACTTGTGCTGACTGCATATGTTGGTGTTGTTATTATATGTATGTATCTTTCTGTTCATATATGCAGGCACTTCTCCAGTTTGCCCTGATGAAGACTTGTTTGTATTTGAAACGCATTGGAAATGAATCACTGGGGAAAGTTATGTTGTATTGAAATTCTGATATTGTGCCTTCTGAATGCTTAAAAGTTTTGTAAATTATGTCAATCAGATGATATAGTGCAATGGCTCATGGAAGAATATGTACACAATAATCTAGCTGTATAGACAAGACCAGAGTTTTTATTTTTAAATAAACAATTGTTTTAGATGGAATTAAAATAAATCTGATTTTTATTGACTTTTTGGATCTTTTTGATATACATTTTGATACATATTTCCTTGTTACTACATGTCCCAGTGGAGATGTTTTTATTTTCTTCCAATTTTTGTGAAATATATGCATTTTCAGTTAATTGCATAAACTTAAATGTGGATTTTGTTTAGATAAGAAGCTCTATGTCCTTTTCAAAATGCAATCTACTGCAAATAATTCAGTGCTGTATACAAACCAGCAGGTGGATCAACCCTGCCTTTTAGTTACACAAAGCCACAGGTTTTCATTGTGCACCATTACGACCTTCTAGCCGCCGGCATCCTGACAACCAGTGACATCATCAGTTGATAAGAAGGATGTCAGCTGCCTGCACAGCATCCTAGTTTGACCCTCCCCTGCCCTTCTCCATCAGTGCTGGGATCACATTAGCTCAGTGATGGAGAAAAACTGAGGGAGAAGAGGAACACTGGAATACTACTTAATGTGCAAAAGTGCATTTCCTTTGGAAGAATAAATCACCTCTAATGTTGGGTGTCCTACATGTGTGGATGTTGCTGCGTTATATAAAATTATTAAAATAGTTTTTCACATTTTAGAATGCGGTGCCCTTTTAAAATGATGGACAGTCTGGAGGCACCCCATTTTAGAATGGGGTGCCTCCAGATGGTTCATAATTCTAAAGGGTGCCTTGAGACTGTCCATAACCTTAAAGGGTGCCTTGACTGAAAAAAGGTAGAGAAACACTGGTATAAAGGATAAGGGCTTTAGCTTTATTTATGTTTTTCTTATAAGAGTAAATTTCCCTATAGGTTTAGATCTGGTATTCTATTATACTGATAAATAAAACAAATGAGATGTTGCACCCAAAATTACCTAAAGCTCTTTTAAAACTGAAATTAATTTGGTTGCTATAGCTGTATTTAAGCTAAGCTGAATGAAAAATTCAATTACATATGATAAATATGTTATACCATAAAATAGTTTCTTTGATGCTGTCTGAGAATCTTACTGTTTTTATACGCCGCATACCTTTTAAAAGCCTCTCCCAAGTATGTATTCGAAATGCTGTTTTTCCAATGTTGCCCTCAAGCAAGGGAGAACCCTCTCCCCAGAGTACAACATTATTTCCTGCCCTCGCCATTTGTTTGGCAATCACTTACTAATTGGCCTTGAAAACAACAGAATTTAATTTTTTTTTGTCCCCATAGGACTTCATTGGGGTTTGAATTAAGGTCAGCAATTTTCAGACAATGTATTCCACAAATGGCCCACTAACCAAACACTGGTCAATTCACTCATCCATAGTCATGGGTTTGTAATTTTGTAACTTCTATGATCTGTTCCTGAACAGTTACTCACCTCCCAACACTGTTAATCACTACAATCTGTCCCCCAGCAGCTCTTTAATTCCCACATTCACTTCTCTGTCAACTATTTAGATTCTACCTTTTCAACTCTCTACCCCCACACTCTCCCCCACTAATTTTTTATCCTCAAGTTTTTCAACATGTGGTCTCCTTCTGGCAGTTAGCAACTTTGTCTCTGATTTGTTGCCATTATGTGTTTATTTTTTACATGTAGGCCTGAAGAAGGAAGTACTCTGCAATTATTAAAAATTTTTCACAATTTAAAGTAAATATAAACATGTTTATGATTTCATATAAGCTTTAACTTGTTAAGGTATATCTAAAGCCATCAACATTGCATTTTTTTTTTAAAGTCGTGTGACAGGTAAAATCCTGTCAGGCTTTTTTTTTTGTCAACTTTGCCCCATTGAGGAGAGTGCTCCTTATCTCCTTCTGATGACCACTCAAAATCTGGGATTTTCTCTCACTCTCAGTCCTGTTTTATACGTGTTGATTTTACCATAAATGTCTGTGTTCAAATATTTCTTGTTATGGGGTGGCAACTGTCTCCTATCTGTGCTTCCCCACTTGTAAACCTGTTATGTGCATCATTGGCGTAGACATTAAGCAGTCTTGCACACGTTCACATTTATCTTTTTGAGCTTTTTTTGGGTTTATGGTCATACCAAAGTTTCCATAGAACATCAGAGGTTACCAATGGTTTCAGAGCAGCCTAATCATTTTCAATAATTTCTGTGATACTGTAATATAAAATTGAGATTGATTTTGTGATCCAGATTATTATTATTATACAGGATTTATATAGCGCCAACAGTTGGCTCGGCGCTGTACATTATAATAGATTCACATACTGCCAACCTTTCTACATATATCACTCCAAAAGGGCCATCTAAGACAGGAGTCTGACCATGCCTCACTGTGAAAATGACCTTGACAGGCAGATCCATGTATATTCTTGTAAGTGAAATTGGACACATTTTCTACAGCAGTCTATTTATAAGGTTAACACACACACACACACACACACACACACACACATATATATACAGTATATATATATATACAGTATATATATATGAGTGTGTATGTGTGTGTGTACTTTTTTACCATAGGTGTTCAGAATGGATTCTTCTTTTTGCAATTCTGCTCAAAATTAATAATCAATACTTTTGCTCTGTTGAATTCTGATCAGCGAATAAGTTTGTCCTTCTGTATATTATTACCTAGATCCAATTCTGTTGTACATAAATCTGAAGAGATAATGTTGACATGCTCAGTCTTTGAGCGGATCATTTTCACATGCAACCAGAGAATAAAGGACTTTCACCTCATTTCACAGGACATTTTGGTTGCATCAACTGTCAACTTGATCTAATGTTTCATTGATCTGACCACATAATTCAATAGATGCAAACTCTATTTGTCAGCATGGGATTATTTTTGTATCTATTACTAATCCTAATTACCCGTTTCTGGATATCCTGTAATTGTGTATTTGTTCTTCCTATTTACTCTAGGGGATATCATAGGTCAGCAAAGCCCATGAGACACCACATAAATTGTTGACACCATATTCACACATAAATGTATATCACCACACATAAATTATTTACGCTGATCAATGTGGAGCAACACATACGCTTTAAACACAAACTATTTATTAGACCCTACCTTCAGGATAATAAAACAAACTAGTATAAAAATGGTTAAAAATACTAAAAGGCAGAAACTTATAGCAAGAGTACCTTTCCGGTCATTTGCTTATTGTGTGCGTGTGTTTTTTTTTATTGTTGATAAAAAAAATGTACATGCCACATCTTAAGATGGACTACCCGAAATCGACCTGTTGTGTTCATTTTTATTGTATTCATGCATCTCTGAATTATGAGAGCTGAACTTCAATCAAAACTTAGATAATAAATTGTGGAATGTATGCAGGGGGTTTAGCGTACCTGCTGAGTTGTTCAGGTTTTTTTATGCAAGGATTGCTGTACTGCACTGATCCATCCCTCCATTTTTCTCTTTAATTGATCATCCTGGAACACAGCTACTGATGATACTGGAGCACATGCTGATTCCTCATGTGAGCCCGTTTTAAAAAAATGCCAAAATGATTTTTTTTTATTCCAGCCACCTATCAAATTCAAACTTTACTTGAAACTTGTTTCTTGTTAAACTTGGTAATGCATAACAGTAGACAGATAGAAACTTCCACAGCACAAGATTCAGTAAAACTGTTACTGCCTTTCTACAGACCCACTGCAGAGCTTTGGATGATTATTCTGCTAAAGTGTACACCAAACGTATTTTAATGTGACCTGAATGAATTTTCTGACTGTAGGCATGTTTACTGGATGGATTAGCTCGCTGAAATATTTTTACTGCCTTGAACTGCCTTTTAAGTGGAAATACTGTAAACATATCTACCAATCACATCACAGTTCCTGCCTAAGAGGAGCTTACCGTCTAATGCCATACACCAGTGGTTACACACATTCTAAAACCAGTTTAGACAAACTCTTCTTACCAAAAAATATTTTAGGGTTGTAGAAGATAAATGTAGTGCCAAATTAAAAACCAGACAAAAACAGGGAAATCATGCAAAATGGAGAGTGTCAACCTAACTTTTTTGAATTGCATTGTCAAAATGAATTAAAGTGCCAAAAATAAGCAAAGACAAAGACAAGGAGAGCATACAAAATGCAGTGAGTATTCTGTGGAACAGTGTCAGATTAAACTCTGTGGAGGCCCCTAGGCAGTCGAAAAGCTTGGTGCCACCTTGTAGGTTTCTGAAGGTTTCTCATGCACATGGTCTATTGAAATAACATTGAACATTGAGTAGAGTGCTGGTAGATGGAGATGACCATCACTACTGTACATTACATGTATGCATGTTGCACCAACATTTTTTTACATGCTGACATCTGAAAGAAGAGGAGCTTTTAAGAGACAAATTGTAACGTGAACCTGATGACTATAGTTTATGTACTTTAAGTTGTTATTGGGTAAATTACCTTAATACAGTATTTTCTATATAGAGTCTTTACCAGCTTGAGCTCCAGAAGGTTTTACCCCCTTAATGACCTAGCCATTTTTTGCTAATTGACACTGTTACTTTAAGTGGCAATTGCGTGGTCATGCAATACTGTAACCAAATGACTGTTATATAATTTCTTTTCTCACAAATAAATGTTGGTGGTATTTGATTACCACTGGGTTTTTAATTTTTATTATATAAATAAAAAAAGAGATTTTTTATTTTCGGTTATAAGCATATCCAATACAAAAAAAAAATTAATTTATCCATAAATTTAGGCCAGGATGTATTCTGCTGCATGTCTTTGGTAAAAAAAAAAAATACCAATATGTGTATAATAATTGGTTTGTGTGAAAACTATGGTGAAAACTATAACTACAAACTATGGTATATACAGTATATTTGAAAATTGATCAGTCCTGATCAATCTTATTTCTTGAGTCCCTAAAATGCCAGGACAGTACAAATGACCCCTTTTTTTGAAGTAGACAGTCTGAGGTATTTAGTAAGAGGCAAGTTTTTTGAAGTTGTAATTTTTTGTCAAAATGTTTTAGAAAAAGAAGAAATCAAATAATTTTTTTTCATACTGCCACCAGTGCAGTGCAGCAGCTAGTGACATTGCTATAGGGGTACGGACCTCACCCGGGCGACACCGGGGCCGAAACTAGGTGGGGAATGTGTCGTGGGCTGCCATTTGAAATCCTGGGAATGGAGTGCAGGGCTTCTCCCATCCATGCCTGCCCTGCACCAACCTCATCACCACTCCCCTAGGACCCTGTTTCCCTCTCCCTACCACCAATGCCTGATCTGACCACAGTATCACCACTCCCTTCTCCTACTAGAGCGGGGGTTCCGCTGCATCACTGAGAACCGGTATTAGGGAGAGCTAGCAGCAGAGCAAAGCACCTGCCCTCCAGTGTCAGAGTTTGAGAAGAGCCAGAAAGAGGCCATCATCATGTACAACCAGTGCAACTTCTACGGTGAGCCCTGCTGCCTCTGCAGTGATCTGTCCTGGGGACCGCTGGAAAACAAAGCCCACACTATCATAACCTGGAAAACCACAGCATGTACTGTGTCTGTGTGCAGTGCAAGACCCCATGTGCTGAAGGAGTGCTTTCACCACAGCCACAAGTTCAAGGCTCTGGGGACCATGTGGAAGCTGCACAAGGTGAGGGGGGGCACTGGAGGAAGGGGGAACAAAGGGGGGCATGGGTAAGTTCCAAAAGAAGGAGGTTGCACAAAGGGAAGAGGGGACACAAGGTAAGGGAGTATCAAGGTCCTACCTTTCCTCCGGGCTTGTGCTGCTCCATGTGCTGGCATCCATCTTAGGTCTGCAAAGCATGGTGGGATCCTTTATGCTTTCAGCCCTCTGCGTCTCCTCCCAGGAGGTGGCAGCTTATCACATTTAAGTCTGCTGTTTGCAGCTGTCCATTGCATTCGTGTCCTGTCTGTTGCACAGCAGGAAGCTCCTGTTCAGTTAACTCCTTGCTCTCCTGGATACCGACTCGGCTTTGGCTAAGACTCCTCCTCGCTTCTGACCCTGGCTCTGGCGACCATTCTTCCTGGCTTCTGACCCCGGTTCTGGCGACCATTCTTCCTGGCTTTGACTACGATTCCCACTGGTTCTCAACTTGATTATCCTGGAAGATGACCTCGGCAGGAGAACTTCTGTCCTACCAAGTCATCCGCTGTTGCTGTCGGACTTGCATAGACTCTTGCCTCGTTTCTGTGTAAATAAACCTACCTTTAATTGCACCTCCTTGTGTGTCTGGCTCCTCGCTCCCTGACAGGGAGGGAGGGGAAGCTGCACAAGATGAGTGGAGAGGGGGGTACACATGTTTGGGAGGAAGGAGCACAAGGTGAGGGGGGGGGGCAAGGGGGAGATGGAGAATCTGCACAAGGTGGTTGGGTGCACAAGATGAGGGGGCAAGATTGGGATGCACAAGATATGGGGGAAGGGCACAGGAGGGGGGGAAGGATAAGGTGAGTGGGGGGGTGACACCATGCTTTACCACACTAGGTAACACCAACCCTAGTGATACCCCTGACAGATTCATTATATGTGTGGTGTGGCGATGATCAGGGATAATGACTCATGACAGTATATAAAATAATAATAATAAAAAAATTCTTTATTTTCCTATTTTTTCTTTATTTACTATATTTTTTACTTCCTGTCATCAGAGTAGCTCTGTGTCACCATAGAGAATTCTGTTACTTGATAACCAGTCAAGGTGGCTCTCTAGTGCTCTTACATGCCAGTAAAACTGTGCATTCACCTACTACCTAGTTATCCTGGTTATCCTGTAGCACATCTCCATGCTATTCTAGGGGCTACCATGTTGTGCCAGTGAAGGTTGTGGTAGCTCCAAGCACAGCAGCAAGCACAGATGACTACAGACGTCACAGCATACATGTGCCCACCAATGGCCACCTTTAAAGAATAAGGCCACTTTAAAATGATAAAATAGGAAGGGTGTGCAGTGTTAAAATGTGTTTTGCACTTTCACTTCTTCAGGGGTTCAAGGGGTACAGTTGGATATGGCTGAAAGATAAATCCCAATAGATATCCCCAAAAAAGAGGGGCATAACCAGGTTTGGCAGAACGATCTCACTAAGTCTGTCACCAAGCATGGAGGGCAGTAGATGGAACCAAGGTGAAAATGTCATCCAAGAAACTGACCCAGGGGTCCCAGGAGCAATGCATAGGGGGAGAAGGTAGCGTTCTTTAATTTTAAACAACTGGACCATACAAAACCTGTGTGGATAGAGACATCCAGCAGGCTTGGAACATTTAATACCCAGTGCCCATGAAGGCTTCACGGCTTCACAGCTATTTATTTGCCCTACCTCCCCATATTCCTCTGTTTCAAACAAATATTTTCATTTTTATATTTCATATTACAATAAACGCCTCTGCAAACGCCACTGAGGAAATATCATCCAATCCATGATGATATTTCCTCAATAGCATTTGGAGTGGCGTTTACTGTAATATGGGAAGGTATGGCAAATAAATAGCTGTGAAGCCTTCATGGACTTGAACCCCTGAAGAAGCTAAAGTGCAAAACGTGTTGGGGCTCTGCACCTCCTTCCTGATACATTCATACATTGATGATTAATGTGTTATTACGAAATTAAGTAATTGAGGAGGTGCCTTTCTGGAGTGCTGTGTAGCAAAGGAGGTAGCAAACTATGGTTCATTTTAACCTTTATTTTGGTTTTCTCTAGGGTGTTCTGTTACCCCAACAAATTTTAAATTGAATTTTGTAATAAAACCTGATGATTTTATATTATTGTGTTTGTCAAATTTGTTCTTAGAGAAGGTATCAGCACTGAAAAAAATCCATTCTTCTTTTTTTGCCTGTTTTTTCAAGAGAGCTATGATAGTACAGACAACATAAATAGGGCAGTTTCTGCTTCCCTAAAGCTGAAGTTTAATCTGCTTAATCTGCCTTTCCTGGTTTCTTTTCCCCTCATAAACATGTTAATGACATTTTTAAGTACAACCTTTCTATTTTCATTACATACCTTATCTTAAATCCAATGATATCTTCATAGGATCTCTGTGTTTCTCTATGTAATGCAGGCAGGTCATGACTGGTGGGAGGGGTCAGCAGGGTAATGTACATAGCTTCCTGAAAACATCAAATCACCCAGCCTCAGTACTCCTCTTGCGTGAATAATGCCCACGTGATGTTCTTATGAATCAAATAATGAAACTTCTATGAACGAAAGTGGAGAGTAATGGACAATAAGGCAGGAGAGGAAATTGCTAGGTGGTGTTTGATGTCCTTCTAATGTACACTGTGAGAAGCTCTCAGTGTGCAGTGAAATCACAATTTTCTCTAGCCTGTAACACACTGTGAAGGAACAACGTAAGGTAAGTTTTACAATTGTTCTACTGAAAACAGCTGGCCATACACATAGTAACTTCAACCAGCTTTTTCAACATGTTTTCATTTTTTTTTCTTCAGTTGGCTTTTTTTTTAATTAAGGGTTTTAATCTCTTCCACTCTATCCAAAACTAAAAAAAAAGGAAGTATTACCTTTAGTTATACTTTAGACGTAACCAAGCTGGGTCAATGTTAGTTTATAAAAGATCATTTCTAGAGTACAGCTTAAATACAAATTATATTACTACAGATATTGTGGAACAGATGTACAAAGGAATAATAACTGACAGTTCTATAATTTATAAACAACAACCAAAACTATTACTGTATTTCTCTATTCTTGTGCATCAAACTTGTGAAAAAACTCTTTATGAAAACTGGACAATGCAAAACTATACAGCTGCCCAGAAAACCCATCTGAATTCCATGTTTTATTAAATGGCTACACCTGGTTTGATCCTGTTTCCAGTGCAAGGAACATACTGATAGGAGGAGAGAGCAGAGTGACAGAGAGATGAAATCATCAATCTGCTTATTCTTTTTTCACTGTTCAGTCACAAGGTGAGGGTAGGGAGGAGATCTGTAAATGTTACGGAACTGCACCAGGGGAAAAAAATCAGCTCTCCTCTGCGAGACAAGAGTGTGCTATCTGGCAGAGTTGGGTAAATCCTAGAATTGGATGTGCAAAAATACTAATCCTTTGGCAGTTAAAACAACTCCTTTTATGTGTATTCCATCTGTCTGTATAGCTGTTTGCCTGGATTCCACCTTTAGCTTTCTTCTTTTGTTTACATGACAGTTGTACTAATTAGCATAGATGATACCACACTGGAAGGAATTCAGTCTACACACACACACTATGTTCTTTACATATTGTTACTCTATAATAGCTAATGCTAATGACTGCATTACCCAGTCTTTTAAACTGCTAAATGAATCTATTAAAATGCCAGCTTTGTTTATTTTCAGTCCACAGCACAATATTGTACAACGGGGTCAATTCACTAAAGGTTACCGCATGCAATGTGACGGTCACGTGACTCATATTTCAGAAATATTGCCTGAGATAATAAGAGGGTCAATTCATCAAGGATAAGTGTATAAATGTAACACGGGAGTATGTCGAAAAATACAGTAAATGCAATTTGCACTCCTTGAAACTTTTATATTATATAAACTCAAAAGTCCCAGAGTGACTTGAACGTCCCTTGTATCTCTTAGTGAATTAACTTCAATGTGTCATTCTAACAGGCCCGTAGAAAGAATTTTCAAATATTTCTCAGTGGTCCTTCTGCTGGCCAGGACTTGGAATGGTTTCCATGTTTCACTGGACCTCATGCTTTGAGGAGGTATGTATTGCAGGGATGTTGTCACTTTGGTTATATTGAACCACACTTAATATACATTTTTGGGAGTTGAAATTAAATGGCAAGCTCTGCCAAACCATGGCCAGTGCAGTTTCAAGTGATCCTCTGTCTTGCCCATGCATATTACTTACCCCCCAGCACTTTGTTTGCAAGAGTAAATAAAAACACCAAATACTTCCTGGTAGGAGGAGTATAGGACTCACTCTCCTTCATCCCACATGACAGTCCTGATGCTGGGCCATTGGCTGGTCAGTCACCCAGCGCTGTCACATAGGTGGAGGAGAGTCTTCAGCTCTGTGCACACTTCAAATCCCAAAGTTCATAGGTGTCCATTTATGAACCAGCGGTAATAGATCGCTGCTCAGTTCTCCGGCATTCTCAGAGAACACAGTTCTCCTGTGAATGCAGTTTATGAAGCAGTTCTCCGAACGAAGGGAGAACGGTCTCCAAACGCTGGAGAGCGGTCTACAAACGCTGGAAAACGGCTCATTTTACTATAATCTCACGAGATTACAGTAAAAGATCAGTTTACTAAGCAGAGGTAAATTATCTCTGCTTAGTTTTCGGTCCCTCTGATTCTCCAGCTCTGGGCTGGAGAATCTGGAGGGAGAACACTGATCTCCAGAGAAGGGCTGACATGATCTCCTGAGTGTCATAAACTGTGAATGACCAGAGAATAGCTGAGATCTGTGTCATAAACGGACACCTTAGTCTCTTAGTCTTTCTCAGGAGTGAGTAAGAGAGGGTGGCTACCTCCCTGCATACAATGGGACCATGGAGAATAAACTCGTAACAGGAAGTTACATCACAGCATTAAAAAAAAGGAATCTGGAGATCTGGAGGAAGCTAAGAACAATGGAAGAATATATCTTGAATATCATTTTTTTAAAGCTTAGTGTCACTTTAAGTGAAGTCACTTTTTTCTCATTGAAAAGACACCACAAAAAAAAACTACAATTTCCCAGAATGTTTTCCATTTTAAACCCACATCAAAAGGATCATTAACCTCTTGCTGTCCAGCCCATGTCGATAAACAGCCGGAAAGGAGCACTGCCGATGCGGGTGGATGTTTCTAAACGTCCCCCCACATCCATTGCCTGTGCATGCTCCCTGGGACACAGATCGCTGTACGGGACCTTTGTGTGAGGTCCTGATTCATGTGATCACTGATTGGCCAATCAGTGATCACATGAATAGTAGTAAACAAGATGTCACTTCCTGACATCATTGTTTACTACCTGTGAAATCTGTGAATGATCACAGAGGTCACATGGTACAAGGCTATTCACAACAGCCTTGTACCATGTGACAAGCTGTGACCAATCACAGCTCACACAGTATTTCGCAATGGCTGCAGGAATGCGCCAGAGAGGAGAAATTATTGCTTTTACAGCCTTTATGGGTGTAAAAGCAATCAGTTTAAAAAAAAGAAAAACAATGTCACTATGGTAACACAGTATTGCTAGGGTGACAGTATGTTAAAAAAAAAAATTAATAATAATATAAAAAAATAAAATAAAAATGTAAAAAAGATTAGAAATATTATAATTTTTGGTTATAAACTAATTAGAATTTTTTTTTTTACTAAAAAGATAGATGAATACATTTTGGCCAAGATTTATGAAGAAAGATTATTTATTTGCAACATTTTATAAGAAAAACACTTTCAAAATTTTGGGAATTTTTAATTTATATAGCAAAAAAATAAAAATCTCAGTGGTGAATAAATACCACCAAAATAAAGTTTTATCTGTCTCAAAAAATTGCTAAAAAATTCATATGGGTAGAGTTTTGCAGGACTGCGCTATTGTCATTCAAAGTGTGATAGCACTGAAAGCTGAAAATTGTCCTGGACTGGAAGGGGATGAAAGTGTCTGGGCTTGAAGTGGTTAAAGCAGAACCTTAGCATTCATGTTAAGGTTGTATTGCAGAAGAGACTATATGGAGTTGATTAATTAAAACTGGAGCAATCAGAATCTCAAGCAGCTGTGCCTGGTAGCCAATCAGCTTCTAACCTTAGCTTGTTTATTTAAGCTTTCACAAAAAAAACCTGGAAGCTGATTGGTTTCTATGCAGAACTGCACCAGATTTTATACTCTCCAGCTTTAGTAAATCAATCCCAATGTGTTCTGCATTACCAGCTATTCTTCTTCCCCTAAATGGACATTAAGCCATGTATTTGTGGCTCAATGTAAATTCTTGCCTTCATGATGAGGTAAATTACCTCCTATGCACTTGAATAAGAGTTACATCATCCCAGGCAGGTCAAGCAGCATGGCTGAGCATGCCAAACCCAGAAAAAGACAGGGCAAAGATGTCAGCACTCAGAAAAGAGCTGAGATATGCCACAGCACTGCAGGAGAAATAAGTCTTGAGGACTTAAGTTCTACTTTAAATCACAGTTGAGAAAACATATAATACAATTCCTATTCCTGTTCCTCCAAGTTGAAAGCTTTTCATTTGTTAGTTTATTTTTTAACACTGGCAGTTTTTTCTTTCTGTTGAAAAAGGTAATATAATGAGGCTTATGATGGGATATTTTCGGCACAAAAACAGGTCCAGATTAATTGGAAAAGAAAAATGATAACTGTTCCAGTCAATTTATAACTAGCCTTTTTTTTAAAGCAAGGGGCACATAGAAGGGCTTTTCAAAGCAGAAACTTGATAGGAAAAATGTTAAGTGCACTTAGAAAAAATAGTTAAAAGTAGATTCTTGAACCCTCAGTATCCAGTTAAATTCCATTTAAAGTCTTTAAAAACATCAAAACCCACCTTCATTTCACCTATCCATATTGATTACAAAGAATTTTGCCAAATTGCAGAAATATGCAGAAATCTCCCTATTCTTACAGAAATTTTTAGAAAAAAAAATAAACTCAAATTCATTCATCTTTTATAAGCACTTGTAAGATATTTACAATACAGTATTTTAGTAGTGAAGCTTGTCTCACACACACTGTTGATATCAATTATTATATTAACCACTTGCTGACTGCACTATAGCTGAAAGACAGCTACAGTACAATCATCCAGTTCTGGGATGTCTTCCATGAACATCCTGGGCACCCCCGGGGCACGCGTCAGGTGCACTGTGTGATCAGCTGTGTCATTTGGACACAGCTGATCACAAATTGGGGTAAAGGGCCAACCACAGCAACCCCTTACCATGTGATCAGCTGTGTCCAATCACAGCTGATCACTTGTAAACAGACTTGTCGGTTATCAGCAGTCCTTTCCTCACATGCTGTATATGTGTGAGGAAAGCCGATAACCGGCAAGGCTGTCAGTATATGGTTTACACTCATAATCAGGGCAATGATCATCAGTTCCCTATCAGTGCTGTCTATCAGCGACCATCAGTGCTGCCTATCAGTGCCTTTTAGTTCCACTTCATCAGTATCCATCAGTGTCCATTAGTGCAGCCTCATCAGTGCACATCAGTACAGCTTCATCCGTGCAGCCTATCAGTTCACATCAGTGCAGCCTCATCAGCGCACATCAGTGATCAGTGATAATCAGGGCAATGATCATCAGTTCCCTATCAGTGCTGTCTATCAGCGACCATCAGTGCTGCCTATCAGTGCCTTTTAGTTCCACTTCATTAGTGTCCATCAGTGCCCATTAGTGCAGCCTCATCAGTGCCCATCAGTACAGCTTTATCCGTGCAGCCTATCAGTTCACATCAGTGCAGCCTCATCAGCGCACATCAGTGAAGAAGAAAAATTACTTATTCGCCAAATTTTATACCAGAAACTATAAAAAACTTTTTTCCCATATTTTTGGACTTTTTTGTTTGTTTAGCAAAAATAAAAACCCCAGTGGTGATTAAATACCATCAAAAGAAATCTCTATCTGTCTCAAAAAAAATGCTACAAATTTCATATGGGGTACAGTGTTGCATGTCTGTGCAATTGTCATTCACAGTGGAACGGCGCTGAAAGCTGAAAATTGGCCTGGGCTAGGAAGGGGGTGAACGTGCCCGGTATTGAAGTGGTTAATAGTAAATGACAAAGTGGGCACATCCCTGACCAATCAATAAAATGAATTCAATAAAATTTAATTACCTACCCTTAACAGGTAAAAAGTAATTAATATATGATTGACTAATTAACATTCATGGCACTTCCTGCACACAGACTCTCTTCCACTGTAGGAGAAATAGAATTCCCTGAGCTTTCACATTAAACTTCATTGCTATTACATTTGTATGGAGTAGAAGCAGTAAGTGTGCTAAGGTGAAGAGTTACCATACAAATGCTCACAAATGGAAAACTAATAATCTTGATTGAAATATAAAAAAATAAATAAATATAAATGTTTGTATCTGTCTAGGTTACTGTATATTACCTTCATGAAGGGGAATAAAGGTAAACTGGTAAGATCATATTCCCATCTAACGTTTGTTCAGACACAGCTTTAGGGCAATGTTGATTCCAAGGGCGGACTGAGAACTCCTGGGGCCCCCGGGCAATAGGGGATCATGGAGCCCCTGTGTTCTCGCCCACACCCAAAAAAGCTTATGAAAAAGCCAATGAAAGGTACCAGGGGCATCTCATGGAGCCCCCTACTGACCCTGGGCCCTCGGGCAGTGCCCTAGTGCTCGAATGGTCAGTCCGCTCCTGGCTGAATCATTCTTTTTTTTTTAATTAATAGATGCTTTTCAGCATGGTAAGCATTCCCAACTACTTAATATGTGGACAAGAACACTCACAGTAGTGCCTATTCACCGCTGTTGGCCCTTGATTCCTCAATGCAGCTTTTCTGAACTTCCCATGGGGGAGATCATGCACTGTGTTTAAGGTTGCAATGGACAGCACAGTTGTCTGGGAGAAGGTAGGAGGGGGGATCAGGTGAATGGCTTCCTGTGGGGTTGTATACTTTTACATATATTTGTAAATGCATTCCAAAAATGTAGATTTGTATTTTTTAAAGCCATACATTATATTTGAAATATATTTTTAAAAATATTTTGCATATATTTTGTAATAAAAACACATTTCAACATACAGTGTATGTATATATATATATATATATATATATATATATATATATATATATATATATATATATATATATTTGGGAAGAAGAATTTTAAAATATATTTCAAATATATTTTTCTTCCATATGGGAAGGCAGTTGGCTAGGGAGGGCGGTGGTTGGCAAGAAGTGTAAATCCAGCTCTAATTCTATGTGTTCTATCATTCTATCATATTCATACCACTTATTGGATTTATAGCATACCTGGGTAGAGTGTAGCCCTTCAGGCTTTTTTAAGAAGCTTGCACTCAAGATGTAATAATTTATTTATATCATCTTGCTGCTTTATAAACTGCTAATTTGTATGACAAATTAATTCACCATGACCATGCTTTATTATGGGGCTACAATGAAGTGTGTTTGTATACACAAGTATGGTTTCAGTAATAGAAGAAAAATGTGTGTTTAAGAATTTAAAAAAATTATATTTTTCACAGTTGGATTATAAAGGTAAGATAAGGTAGTATTAAAAGACAAATTAAGTTTTTAACTTGTATTTACAAATTGAGTGATTCAAAGCAAACAAGTGTTTTGTAGGTGAATTGAAACATTAAGTCCCCATTTCCACTGGCATTAGAAACAGATGTTCAGGGTGCATTTTTTCCGCTCCCCAAACTCTTAGCAAAGCATCCTACAATGGATAATATGGACAGTGGACAGAGCTATTCAGATTTTACGTTTTTCAAATCTAAACAGCTCTGTCCGCTGTCCATATTATGTAGTGTCTGAACCTCTTTGCGTCGCTGCGTGGCAAAAATGAAGCTGCTGCCTTGTTCACGCTTGCTCAAAATACTGACGCTGAGCAAATGCGCCAATAGCGTTAATGCATGTTGTTTGGCACGTATGATGATCTCACATTAAAAACAGTCCCCAAATGTCCTATGTGTGTTTGATGTGCATTTGATACACTGTGAATGCACCTGTAGAGTTACAAAGCATTTACTGCATGTTTACAGTGCATTTGACAAGTGTTTATCAAATATCAGTAAGGTGAAAAAAACACTTCTCTTTTAATTAAAAAAAATCACATGGAGGGTGTCTCGGTGTGTTTTTTTTTCTGTGCCTTAAACATATGTTAAATGTGTCATAATGCACATTAACAATATAGGCATGTTGGTTTGTGTTAGTGTCAGTGGTACAATTTTTTTCAAGTGTGAAAATATTGGATAATTACACTGTTCAACAGGTAAAAAGTTTTGGGCATAAAATTAGCTAATCTTACATAATTTTGGGGTGCTGAAAACGAAAATGACCCTAAAAAATGTTGATTGGCTCTAGTTTCCATGATATATTCACCCATCTAATGACGTAAGCCATTCAAAATTATGACGCAACTTCAGCAGCATATTGCGCAATTGATACTGGTGACCAATAGAAAATTGCATGTATACTGAGATGATGCAATATTAGCCTTTAATTGCATGACTTCACTGCATAAAAGCTGCAGTATCTGTAGCTGATTGTAGTTCGACAGCGTCTTTACATTTCGTTTTATGCTTATATAGGCTACTCAGTAATGCCTCGAACTTGTGTGAATAAAGCAGATAATTTCTGCTATATCTGCGGTGAAATAACTTTTATCTCACAAAAAAGGAGGATAACAGGAATGATTAAGAAAGCCTACAACTTGTATTTTGGCTGCAAGATAGGAGACCAGGACAAGAGCTGGGCACCACATATATGCTGCAATTCTTGTGGGACGGCACTGGAGCAATGGTTGAATGGAAAAAAGGCATCTATGCCTTTCGCTGTGCCAATGATTTGGAGAGAGCCAACAGATCATGTTAGTAATTGTTACTTTTGTATGGTGCCTCCAATTGTAAAAGGGCTAAATAAGAAGAAAAAGTTATCTGTGCACTATCCAAATATTCCATCGGCAATACGTCCAGTTCCTCATGGAGAGGGGCTACCAATTCCTACAGCACCAGAATCCTTCGTGGTTGAGTCAAGTGAGGAAGAACCTGAAGCGTGTAGTCACGTGCAGTTGTAAGAGATAGCCCTTTCCTCGAATACAAGAGAAAAGCCAAGAGAAGCAAAACCGACACAAACTGAAGACAAAACTAGTGAGAATCCTAAGTATTAAAATGATTCAACTTAGCTTATGGTTATAATTTTTCTTGGTAATCCTATGCAATATATTATGCCATTTAGGCTTTGTTATGTAGTCAATATCACTTGCTTTATATTTGTGGAAAGACATCTATCTATATAATTATTGTGCATTATGTAGTCATTACGCCTATAGTAGAAAACTTTCCGTTTACAGAAAAACTAGAGCCAATTGACAAATTTCATTGTTATATTTGAACTCAGAATGTGAAATTCATTAAGAAATGGATCCTTTTGTTTCCAAAACTGGCAAAAAATAAAAATTTGTTGAACAGTGTTATATACAGTATGTAATGTACATTAAAATGAATTTAAAGTAAGCACATCACTAATCTGGAAAACAAAAGTTGTGCATAATAAAAAAAATGCAAGCCAGGAAGTTATTTTCAATGAAAATGACAGGTCAATATGATTAGTAGATCTGGACTAGGGATGAGCCAAATGTACCTGGGTTCAGGCAGGTTCGGCGATCCTTACTAAAGTCAATTGGAGCCGAATCTTAGAAATCAGTCATAATAATTTTCTAGGCTAATAGGCAGGGCATTGTCAAACAAATAGCATGTGAAACTGGGCTCTGTCCTAGGGGACATGTGTAGCATGGGCAGCACAACTTCTGCCTGGCAGTACTAGGGTCATTGGTTCAAATCCCAACAACTGTACTACCTACCTGGGATCTGCTTGTTCTCCCTGTGCCTGTGTGGGTTTCCTCTGGATGCTCTGGTTTCCTCCCACAATCAAAAGACATGCTGGTAGGTTAATTGTCTCCTGTCTAAATTGTCCCTAGTATGTGTATTTATGAATCTGATTTACCCTAGGTTCACACCTAAGCATTTTCTGTAGCATTTTGTGTTTTGTAGAAATGCAGTGTACAGTCCATTTAACATGATTTCCTATGGGACACGTACACATCTCTGCGTTTTCACCCGGTGTGTTTTTTGGAAAGGGTCAGGGACTTTGTTTAACGCAAAAAGTTGCATTTTTGGTTCTATAGACTTCAAGGGAAAGGCTGCAGAAAAGCATGTAGTGCGTTTTTGCAGCATTTTTGCCATGTTTTTGATGTGTTTTGCATTTTTAATTTGCCTAGCAACAAGAAAAAATTAAAAACACAGCAAAAATGCATCAAAACAGCAGGTGCAAAAATGCAAAGCAAAACTCAATGCAGAAACTGGTCAAACGCAACCTGCATAGGTGTGAACCTAGCCTTAGGGACCTTGGATTGTATGCTCCATGAGGGGTAGGGATTGATGTGAATGTGCAATATATAGATGTAAAGCTCTGTGTAAATTGACAATGCCATATAAGTACCTGTAATAAATAAAATAATAAACATGTACCAAACAAAAAAATTTTTAAAGGATATGTTCGCCTTTGTAAAAAAAAAAAAAAAAAAGCACATCTTTTTGCAGGTAAAAAATGGTCATTTATTATTTTTTTTGTATTAGAAGACCATAAAGCATTGCACCTACAATCAGCAAATCTCAGGTGCAATCTCAGGCTCCTGCAGACTGTACCTCATCTGGACAGGCAGTTACTGAATGACAGGAAGCATCAATTAACTACCTAGAGCACTCATCAGCAGCCTGATAGTTCGTTAAGAACTACAAGCAATCAGCTGCAATGGCTGACGGTAGTTGTAGTTCTCCCATTCACAGAACTCTGTGAATGAACGATGTGGCCAGGTGGGCGAAGCAGCATTTTTTTTTTAATTATGGGGAGAGGATGGGGGGTGGGGGGTGGTGCAGGGGCTGCTGCATCTGTAACATGATTACAGGTGTAACATGCTAGGAAAGTTGAACCTATCCTTTAATAATCCTGTTTGGTAGGGAGCAGCATTTTTTATAATATTTAAAGTGAAACATTAAAATGCTAAATTTCTTTAAATAACATGAATGGAGGTTTTCCTTAAAAGAGAAGTATGGGATTCTTTTTTTCCCCCCAAATTATACTTACCTAGGTAAATACAGCATCAGCCCAATTCTGCATCTGTCCCCCACTGGCTCTAAGTGTGAGCACTCAGTGATGACATGACCGCTGATCGATGAGTTCTCAAAGCTGCTGTGAGCAGAGAGCGGTGACTGTCAGTCACTGCTCTTTGCTGTGCCCCCCAGTGCTCAATGGAGCGCTGGGCTGTGGAGGGGGAGGGAATGGCTGGCTCAGGCTCTCAATGGATCACTGAGAGGCTATTCCAGGTGCCACTCCAGACTCTGGGGGGGATTTCGACTTCAAAGTTGGGATCTTTCCCCACCCTGGACCACCTGAGTGACATCAGCTGACAGCAGGCTTCAGCCCGCTGTCAGCTGAAAACAGGTCACAGGAGTACAGAACGAACTGCACTCCTGTGATCCACAGGAGAAGTACAGCCAAAAGAGCTTTGGCTATACTTCTCCTTTAACCTATCTGAGAAGTGGTGCATCTGCATGATGTATACAACCTAACACAGTGAAACTGATATTTAAAAAGAAACAAAATACTGTTTGTAATTTTGTTAAGGAACAGTTCCAGACTACTTAGATTCCCTTTATCTATGGCAGACCATTGTTCTAGATAAATATCTGGTATAGATGTTAAGGAATGACTCCATAAAAACAAAAACCAGAGTGTTGTTTTTTTAAAAATAAATATCCTTGATTAGGGTCTGGTATGGAGGTCAAAGGGGGACTCAATGAAATGCAAACATAAAAAATGGTGAATGGTCCCCCACAAATTTCATATCAGACCTGAATTTTAATTGCGAACCAAAAATCAAGGGAAAAAAAGCATGAGGTTCCCTTATATAAGAATGCAGCTTGACATACCTAATGACCCCCCACCATTTTGAACAATACCACGCCACATGCCTTCATTTTGGTGGGGGCACCTTGCCAGGGGGAAACCTGCTGACAAAACTCCTTGTATGTGCCTTATAGAATTTACTAATAAAGTTCCAAATTTTACTTTTCTATGAAATATATTTTTTAATATTTCCCTGAACAGATAAGAATCCTGGCACTTTGATATTAGTAGTATTCTAAAGTCTAAAGTAAACTTGTCACAGAGCTTTGGAATTTATACCCTACAGGTTATGAAAAATTCATAAGAAGAGGTTACCTTCAGTGTAAACGGAGTGTCAAAGTGATCAGAGGATCCAGAGTTGGCCCTGTACTCTACCTCCTTTCAAGCATTGCTATTGGTCAGTGAAGCTGCCTCTCACTATTAGAACCTAATAGAGACATAGGAACGGGCATGGCCAAACTCACATTTCACTGAAAAGTGTTGGCTCTGTTATCTTCAGCAGTCTATATCTGTGGACCTACTGGCTGTTTCCCATAAAAATTCCTTTTTATAGTATATACTCAGTATAGAGTGGGTCAGGTTTTCCTTTAAGGGCAAATTCATGATTTATAACCCCCCCAGCCACTTAACTACCCTAAAGTTGCCTGTCCACTTCAGTTTGCTTATTTACCGTCCCCGATGGTGTCTGTGCATTAACATCCCATGTACTTGAATAGAATGCACCCATACTGCAGGAGCAATCACATTTATAGGGTGTTAGTGCACAGGGATGGGCAGCCCAGTCCTTGTATTTTTTACCGGCCAGCACATTAACAATGTTGAAAGCCACCACATTCAGAGGAGGTAAGTAAGCCTAATTTCAGGTTGAGTAGTTTAGGGGCTAGGGAGGGTGGCTGTGGCAAGAAGTTGATATAATTCATAAATTTCTCTTTTATTAACCGCTTCCCGTCTGCTCTATAGTAGATATACTGCTACAGTGCTACAGGGCGGCACAGGTGCACAAAATCACACACACACACATATATATATATATATATATACAGTGCATATGTGATTTCGCATTTCCAGGTGAGCGAGGCATGCGCGCTCCCTACCCGCGCCGCCATTCGAGGCCACGGTTGTCAGTCACCGGTCCCGGTGATGGCCGAGTATCTCCAACGGGGGAGAGAACTGTTTGTAAACAAAACAGTTCTCTCCCCTGTCAGCTCTTGCACACTGCTTCGCACGGCTGCGCATAGCACAGCGCATAGCACAGCCATGGAAAGCAGTGTGCTTACAGTGAAGCACAGACACACAGCCTCACAGTAAAAAACACACAGCACACAGTTAACCCTTTGATTGCCCCACATGTTAACCCCTCCCTGCCCAGTGCCATTAGTACAGTGTCAGTGTTTTTTATTAGCAGTGATCACTGTATTGGTGTCACTGGGGATGTCAGTGACACCAAGTCAGTTCCCCCCAGTGTCAGAATGACAGCCGCATTCCCGTTATAAGTCGCTGAACACCACCATTACTAGTAAAAAAAATTTTTTTTTAAAAAGCCCAGTATATAAACCGCAATTTGTAAACTATTTGTAAACTTTCACGTAAACCAATTACTTTACACATATTGGGATTTTTTTTAAGCAAAGAATAAATTTTGGCCTAAATTTATGATGAAATTTGATTTTTGAAATTTTTTTTACTAGACATGTTTAATAGCAAAAAGTCCAAAATATTGTTATTTTTCTCAAAATTGTCAGCCTTTTTTTTGTGCAAAAAGTACAAAAAAACCCAGGCAATCAAATACCACCAAGAGAAAGCTCTATTTGTGGGGAAAAAAAGCCCAGTATATATACCGCCATTTGTAAACTCTATAACTTTCGTGTAAATCAATTACTTTACACGTATTGGGATTTTTTTTTAGCAAAGACATGTAGCAGAATACATTTTGGCCTAAATTTATGATGAAATTTGATTTTTTAAAATTGTTTTACTGGAAATGTTTAATAGCAAAAAGTCCAAAATATATATATTTTTTTCAAAATTGTCGATCTTTTTTTGAGTAGGCTATCAAATACCACCAAAAGAAAGCTCTATTCGTGGAAAAAAAAGGACATAAATTTCATTTGGGTGCAGCGTTGCATGACGGCGCAATTGTCAGTTAAAGTAACGCAAAAAATAGCCTGGTCAGGAAAGGCAGTAAATCGTCAGGAGGGCAAGTAGAAAAAAAGGACGTAAATTTCATTTGAGTGCAGCGTTGCATGACCACGCAATTGTCAGTTAGAGTAACACAAAAAATAGCCTGGTCAGGAAGGGGAGTAAATCCTCAGGAAGGCAAGTGAAAAAAAAGGACATACATTTCATTTGGGTGCAGGTTTGCATGACTGTGCAATTGTCAGTAAAAGTAACACAAAAAAATAGCCTGGTCAGGAAGGGGAGTAAATCCTCAGGAGGGCAAGTGGAAAGAAGGACGTAAATTTCATTTGGGTGCAGCATTGCAGACTGCGCAATTGTCAGTTAAAGTAACGCAGTGTGGTAATGCAAAAAAATGGCCTGGTCAGGAAGGGGGGTAAATCCTCTGGAGGGCAAGTGGTTAATAAATATTTAGCGGTCTGCTTTTAACATGACAAATGAACATGGTTAGTAAAAATAGTCATGGCTACATGGCAGAAACACCTTACAAGTATTCAACAGTAAACATAAAGGAGAAAATGATTTGGACAAGATCATCATAAAAAAATAAAAACGTATTTATTTATTGTCCTTTAGTTTTTTCATACTACTGGAAACCATCATTTTCAAACTATTTAAATTATTCACTGATGTAACTAAATCAAACATCCCACACCAGCCAACAAAAACCATCAACTAAAACAAGTGACCACATGCATTCTTAAGGCAACAGTCCAGGGAACGGGAATGTGCTGTCCTGGGGGTGGAACAGTGACTGGAATTTAGCTCATGTTCCTCTGCTACCATGGTGTCAGTTTCTGATTTTGGGATATACTCATGCTGCTATTAATATTTCAGGTAGTTGAACACAATGAAAAGTAATTAACTCAACTGCTACAACAGGTGTTGTGTGGGGTAATATAGCCTTTTGTCATGATGAAGTCACGGGTACATGTGCTAACTGTGCTCCTCTCATTCTCCTCGGGATTATACTGACAGAATGCCACAGGCAAGATAGTCTACTGTCATCATTTATATGTTATAATGACACCTCATTAAAGATGCATCTTTTAGTAATCGCCAGAAACAATATCCCTTTTCAAAACTACCTTAAGATATGATTAGAGCTACATAATTTATATTGTTTGTGACAGAGAAGTGTTGAATCTCACTATGGATATTTAAAAGAAATGTATTTGGAAATAATAATAAAAATATTATTTATTTCAGGTACATATATAGTGCCATCAATTTGCACAGAGCTTTACATATATATTGTACATTCACATTAGTCCCTAACCCTCAAGGGGTGTACAATGTAAGATCCCTAACTTACATTCATACATACACATACTAGGGCCAATTTAGACAGGATCCAATTAACCTACCAGCATGTCTTTGGAGTGTGGAGGAAACCCACGCAGGCACAGGGAGAACATGCAAACTCCAGGAAGGTGGTGCTATGGTTGGGATTTGAACCAATGACTCTAGTACTGCCAGGTGGAAGTGCTAACCATTTAGCCATAATGCCAGTGCAAACTAGGGATGAGCTACGAACTGCCAAACAAACTGGTCATATATGGGCAGTAAGCCCGCCGGAATCCCTGACTGGTAGAATGTTAATGAAGCAGCCATGGATCAAGGGTGATGTCATTGACCAAATATGGTCAGTTTTGTCAATGACATCACCCAGGGCACCTGAAATGTTTTTTACATTCCAGGAGCTCCAGGGATTCTGCCATTTAGCAGTGGTAGTGTGCTGGGACAAAATCGGTGTGAGGTGGATTGTGTTGGTGGCATTGTCAAACAGGTAATTTTGATTGATGTTGGATTTACATCTCTGGACTATCTATATGGACATCTCTGGACATCTCTATGAACTCTTTTTTATTATTAAAGGTCTTTATGTGTGTGCGTTGTTTATTTACATTTGACATTTTTGGGAATGAGTAATATGGTGTACTAATGTGCCCTGTACAGGGGCGGACTGACAACTCATGGGGCCCCCGGGCAATAGGGGACCATGGGGCCCCTGTGTCCTTGCCCAAACTCAAAAAAGCCTATGAAAAAGGTACCAGGGGCATCTCATGGGGCCCCCCACTGACCCCGGGCCCTCGGGCAGTGCCCGAGTTTCCAAATGGTCAGTCCACCCCTAGCCCTGTACTCATTCCTCTGGGAAGCGAGTGGTTATATAGGCTTCAGTAGGCTTCAGTGATATGTCCGTGGTTTGCAGACTTCCTGCTGGGTTTGCTGAACGAACGGCCAGCGAACTGAACTTTGCTTGGTTTGCTCATCCCAAATGCAGATGTTATACTGTCAATTCATGAAAATTACATTTTCTAAATACAACTTTAATACAAAGCACCAATGATACACATTATGCAGAGCGTAACACAACATGCACAAACGCGTTTGTATACATCCATTGGCAAGAATCAGTGGATTCTTGCTGGCTGTTGTAAACGCTGTTGCATACACTGTGTGTCAATACCTGCAGGTGCCAGCAGCAGTTGCCAGATTTTTACTCTGAAGACATCAAAAGGGTAAAAGTTGTTTTTGTGATGGTAAGGCTGCTTAATAAGGTTATACTAATTTAATTATTATAATAAGTCCACTGAGACTTCTGTTGTTTGCATGAATTTGTAAAACGTCACTATGTGATTCAATGCAAAAACAAAAGTGAAGATTCCTCTTATTATGGAAAAAAGTGGATGAATATCCTTATAATTTCTTTAAACCTTTTAAGGGATAACTTTAAATTGTTTGAAGCATTACTGCATATCCTTATGAGGCACTATTGTATGGTATTAATACAGTGATGCTCAGGACATTCAGTTACTTTATATACCATAGGAGGTTGTTTAAATCCTGTCTGGTTGTTTTGAAATAATGTAGTCCATCAACTACAGTTATATTTATTTAATAAAGATTTTCTTGATACATTCGCGCTTTTTTAACTCAGGATACCCCAAAGACTTTTTCTTTTTTTTCCCCTTTAAAAAGGTAAAATATTTAAACAGACAAATTAAGCCCACAGTTTGTCTATTAAAGAAAAAATAGAGTTAAAAAATTGGTTGATTAGGTTTGGTTACTAAATAAGTAAATATAAAGATAAAATAAAATAAAAAATGGAATGACTTAGCCCTGAATTAAGACAGATTTTTTTCAACCACAACTGTCTTTGAAAGTGTTACGCTTAGTGAGTGCATCGACCCAGGGTATGTTATCCTATATATTTCCCAGGAAAACAGCTGTTGTGTTGTCTCATCTGTTAACAATTGTTCCAGCATCACTTTAAGTCCAGTAGTAAGCTGTTGTGTCTAATCTTTAAAGAGACACAGGCACACAAGGCAGCATGTTGCATTTTTCATTCACAATGGTTGTGGCACATGAGCTTTCTTCTCCTTAAAATTTCCTGCAGCCCTCTTGACTGTCTCTGTCACCCTGTGCCAGATGGGAAGTGAGAGCCGACCACACTCTTTGTGGTGGAGAAGCCCCCAGAGCTTCAGCTACTGGTTACTGATGCTTCATAAAAAATTCAGAGCTGATTTAACAAGTGTGCTGAAATTAAATGTGTGTCATGTTATCCACCCTCCTTTCAACTTACAGAAAGCAATTGCAAAGCAGCTTGCTATTGTCCTATGGCACCCAACTATGCCCCTTAGTCTGTATCTTAGAAAAATGATTCCTCTGTGTGCTATTAGAAAGCATTTACCTGTTCTGTTACACTTTAATGACACTTGCAAAAATGCAGTCAACATGTTCTGATGACTTTAAATGGCTACAAAACCTTAAATGGTATAATGTTTAATAGCTGCCCCTCAGAATTCAAACATATACACTGCTGGACTAGAACCAGAGCTAAGATTAAATGCAGAAAAAAAAAAACAACTCAGATCATATTGTTACCCATTTCACTTCACCTTATTGTATGCATGGAAATTAAGGAATGAATAAGAAAACTCATAGACACAGCAATGGAGGAAAAACTGTAGATTGATATGCTTTGGACACTTCAAGGTTGTAAGACTTCACTCAAAACAACATCTTCCCTCCAATTGTCTACTTTGAAGTGAACAACCAGAACAATTTATTTGGACTATTCCTGGTCTGGAGTTCTGAAAAGTTGTTAAGTTGTAAGACTTCACTCAAAACAACATCTTCCCTCCAATTGTCTACTTTGAAGTGAACAACCAGAACAATTTATTTGGACTCTTCCTAGTCTGGAGTTCTGAAAAGTTGTTAATCATAATGTTTGCTGCTTTTATAGTTCTGCTGCTGATGTGGATTCAAAAGATATATGGTATGCAGAATTCATCAGCTTGGTTGATTACTCCTCTATACCATACTCTTGCTTTCACAGCATCAAAACTATGAAAGCAGCAATCATTAAGACTACCAACTATTTGGAGCTCCAATGTCTATGCAGGAGCCCCTTTTATAGAGTTTCTGACTACAGTTGCCGAGTCTGAATTACAGGTGATTCCGAGAGGTGAGTTGGGAGGAAGCAGATCAGAGACGTTGGTGGAAGTGGCAGCAGAGGAGGAAGGGCGGTACATAAGGAGTCGATGCGCAGACGTCCTTACCCTTCTGAAAAAGTCATAGGAAGTGACGAAACGCGTCAGTGACACGTGACGTCAGACGTATCGACGCTGACCGGAAGTGCGATCGCGGCCATCTTGGAAGTGGGAACATGCGGCTAATGTTTCCCTAAACTTGTCTGTATCTGTATCCCTGTGAGGAGGAGCTGCTTCACCCATATTTTAATGTAAGTTGCCAAATAAAGGAAGACTGTGTTTTATCTACTATCGGTAATTGTGAATTTTCTCATGAGGGAAATGGAGGAATAATCCTAGGATTGGAGGAAGCCTGAAATCTGAATGATGAGATAGTAACCCAGAGTGGTGTGATGCCCTATCTTTTCCTACATAGGGTAATTATCCATCAGCACATGAGGTGGAGATTGCTGGTTTGGGTCTAAGGTGTACACCTATGTATACAGAGTGTGGTGATACACATCGTTTGGAGTGACATTTTTAGTTTCACTTATGTTTGCAGCTGACACTTTATGTGAGTGTCTTTCATTGATATATTTCTGCATGTATATAGATACTCACTTATAGAGTATACACGTGTATATAGATTTTGCATGTTGCACAGAGAGTGGCACGTGTGTTTTATTATTTAAAAGGTATGACACTATGTTAAGTTTTTTTTTCCTTTGAGGTTTATTGTCATCAGGATTTGCAAGTTTGAAGAAGAAAGAATTGAATGGCTTACATGTGTGGAGATTTATTTTGATAATTGAGACATTTGGGACACTATTTTGATATTTTGGACACTTTTTGTAAGGTGGGATTGGTGGATATATTTATTATTTGGGTAAAAAAAGAAAAGTTTTATAATTTTTGTTTAATTTGATCAGTTTGTTTATTTATTACAGGTACGTATATATAGCGCTGTCAATTTATGAAGTGTTTTACATATATATTGTACATTCACATCAATCCCTAACCCTCAAGGGGCGTACAGTGGGGATCGAAAGTTTGGGCACCCCAGCTAAAAATTTGTATTAATGTGCATAAAGAAGCCAAGGAAAGATGGAAAAATCTCCAAAAGGCATCAAATTACAGATTAGACATTGTTATAATATGTCAACAAAAGTTAGATTTTATTTCCATTATTTACACTTTCAAAATAACAGAAAACAAAAAAATGGCGTCTGCAAAAGTTTGGGCACCCTGCAGAGTTAATATCTTGTACTGCCCCCTTTGGCAAGTATCACAGCTTGTAAACGCTTTTTGTAGCCAGCCAAGAGTCTTTAAATTCTTGTTTGAGGTATCTTTGCCCATTCTTCCTTACAAAAGTCTTCCAGTTCTTTGAGATTTCTGGGCTGTCTGTCACGCACTGCTCTTTTAAGGTCTATCCATAGATTTTCAATTATGTTGAGGTCAAGAGATTGTGAAGGCCATGGCAAAACCTTCAGTTTACGCCTCTTGATGTAATCCCCCGTGGATTTCGAGGTGTGTTTAGGATCATTATCCATTTGTAGAAGCCATCCTCTCTTTAACGTCAGCTTTTTCACAGATGGCATCAAGTTAGCATCCAAAATTTGCTGAAATTTTATGGAATCTATTTTTCCTTCTACTCGTGAGATGTTCCCTGTGCCACTGGCTGCAACACAACCCCAAAGCATGATTGATCCAACCCCATGCTTAACAGTTGGACAGAGGTTCTTTTCATTAAATTCTGTGCCCCTTCTTCTCCAAACGTACCTTTGCTCATTCCGGCCAAAAAGTTCAATTTTAACCTCATCGGTCCACAGAACTTGTTTCCAAAATGCATCAGGCTTGTCTATATGTTCATTTGCAAAGTTCAAACGATGATTTTTGTGGTGAGGACGTAGAAGAGGTTTTCTTCTGATGACTCTTCCACGAAGACCATATTTGTACAAGTATCTCTTTATAGTGGAATAGTGTACCACAACTCCAGTGTCTGCCAGATCTTTCTGGAGGGATCGTGCAGTCAAACGTGGGTTTTGAATGGTTTTTCTCACAATCCTGCGAGCTGTTCTGTCTGATATTTTTCTTGGTCTTCCAGATCTTGCTTTAACTTCCACTGTTCCTGATGACTGCCATTTCTTAATTACATTCCGAACAGAGGATATTGACATCTGAAAACGCTTTGCTATCTTCTTATAGCCTTCTCCAGCTTTGTGAGCGTCAACTATTTTCAGTTTCAGTTTTCTAGACAACTGCTTAGAAGAACCCATGGTGCTGATTATTGGGGCAAGGTCAGATGAGTCTGGGCATTTAAAACCTTTAAGATTGACATCACCTGGTCTTCCCAGACGATGATTCAGAACAATCCATGACACTGGCAGGTCTCAGCTTGGCAAAGGGGGCAGTGCATGCTATAAATTCTGGAGGGTGCCCAAACTTTTGCAGACGCCATTTTTTTGTTTTCTGTTATTTTGAAAGTGTAAATGATGGAAATAAAATCTAACTTTTGTTGACATATAAGAATGTCTAATCTGTAATTTGATGCCTTTTGGAGATTTTTCCATCTTTACTTGGCTTCTTTATGCACATTAATACAAATTTTTAGCTGGGGTGCCCAAACTTTCGATCCCCACTATACAATCTAAAGTCCCTAACTTACATTCATACATACACATATTAGGGCCATTTTAGACAGGATCCAATTAACCTACCAGCATGTCTTTGGAGTGTGAGAGGAAACTGGAGTACCCAGAGGAAACCCACGCAGGCACAGGGAGAACATGTATACTCTAGGCAGGTGGTGCCGTGGCTGGGATTTGAACCAACGATCCTAGTACTGCCAGGTGGAAGTGCTAACCATTTAGCCACTGTGCTGCCATATGTTTAACACTACTCTGTCAAGTCTGTAAAAAATACTAAAGGTAGGTCCCTGCAAATAGAGAGCTCCTATACTCACCTCTCTAGTGACCTGTGTCTTCTACCTTCTCTCTACACCAATTCTGTAGCCTCCAGCAAAGTATTTAGTGTTTGACACTTCCTGGAGCATTGGATGTCTGTGTCCCCACTCACACATCACACACCATGGTTCCATCCACCAACCTCTGAAAAGGAATCCAGATCTGGAACACATAGAGAATTGGGTAGCAATGTGGTTACCAGATTGTCAAAACATGCACTCACAGGCGTTATAGGGAACCTGATTTCTTAGACAAGGCACAGGCAAAAGTAAATAGTTTATAGGTTAAATATATCAAGGAGTGACAGATTGGCTGAACAGCACACAGGTAGAACAAATACATAGAAAGGAACTCGTCACAGGCTAGAGTTCAACCTGATTTCCAACAGCAGTTGGGGAACCTGAGGAGGGGTGTTAACAGAGAGTTATTATAATGCAGACGTCAGCTTGAGCTGTGACTTGGAAGAAGTCATTAGACCATGCATTGCATATGTGCATAGGGGTGGACCTTAACACCCACAACTAAAACAAACAGCACCACTACAGACCTTTACCTCTCCTCCACCATGAGCACCCGGGTATAAGCTCAAGAAGCCCATATCCATTTTTCAACCCAAAGGTACTAATTACTGTGAGCTCCACACCAATGTCAACTTTACTGAATTGCCAGAAGCAGGACAGAATGCATAGCATACCCGCCCTGGGGACCTCTCCTCCTTGAAGCGTTTCACCATAGTAGATTTAATTGTAAGGATCCTTGTGATTAAGTCTATTATGGTGAAATTCATCAAGGAGGGGCAGTTCCTTGGCAGGGACACTCTGCATGCCATCATCCTTCTAGTAATTGAATAAAGGCGCTTGGAGAAGTCTACATCAGTATGCCACATGTATTAGTATCTTAATACTCACAAACCACACATGTGCATTCATGGTGGCTGAGGTTTTGTTGCTGAGAGCTCTCTCAGTGCACTCCTCCAGCACAATGACTGATCTGTCACAGACTTCTTCCAGTCTTTGTTTGTGATAGGGACAGGCTCCCAATCATCTGACCACTGTGATAGCGAATCACAGTGCTCGCCTTATTGGGAAGTGCACCCCACTTCCTAGCAATACAACCTAGATACTAGGGGAGGGTGGGAATGGGTTTAAAGTGTATGTAGAGCAAATTTTTTTTTTTTAGTTTGGAAGGATTTGAACTTTTGTCATGTTTTTATTGCTGTGTGTGTCCCCAATAGGGAGATTTATATTTGCTATTGGTCCTGGTGACCATGGTCATGATACAGAAAGTGATTTGAAATCCAACACTTATGAGTTTTCCCAGAAATATGAAGTAAAAGGATATCTTCCAATGGAGAGAACTTTTCTGGTGACAACTCTCTAGCAGGGAATATCCATTCAAGGTTGTCTTTTCTCACGTGGACCCCTGAACACAGCCCAGGGGCCCCAGGTGCATGGGGGCCTCTGCAGTCACCCCCTCCCCAACAGGGGGGACCTTGTGTGGAGTGGATACATTGGGTAATCAGTGCGGTGGGTGGAGGAAATAACTGAAACTGATCTTTTGTGGCTCTTACTGCAGCAGCAGAAAGCCAACTTCTTCTGCTCCAGCTGCTGCAGTGAGAGCCACAAAATATTGGATCCAGTAATTCTCCCTACCTTCTGCACTGATCCAGATTTATCTTTCTGTCTGGACCTCCCTCCCCCACAGCATTGCTGGCTTCCCCCCTCTCCTCTCTGCAACCACAGACACACAACGGGATGGAGAACGGGGGAAGAGGCCAGCAAATATGTAATTTACCAACCCCTTCCTTTTCTAAGTGAACACAATGAGTGATCATTTACTGTATTCATTCATAACTGAAGCATAGTAAACTGTGTTTACTATGCTTCTGTTTGTGAATGGGCAGGAGCTTCAGGTCACCATCTCCCTGGTAGGGGCACCAGTGCATTACTTTGACCAGGGCCCTGTGATGCTGTTAAGGTGTCACTGTATCCATTCACTTCGAATGGCTTTCCTGCTGTATGTCTATAAATTAAAATGTTTGACACAGAAAAAAACTTACACAGTTCTTAACAGTTCTCTTCTCTATCAAAAACAAAACGAACAAAAAAAGATTTGTCTTTACCTGTACTTTAATTGTATAAATCAATAAAACACATCCTTACAGAGTACGCAGAGGAGGAGTTTAATTAGGCATAGGTATGTATGGAAACCTAGTGTTGTGCCCATTTGGCAGTTTGTATCAGCTGACGTGTTGACAAGTTCACTGTAAATGTACACAGTTCTTGCAATGTTCTCTTTGTCCTACTAAGCTGCAATAACTGCCAGCATTACCTTCACTAGACACGTGACTAGGGATACTGAGATTTCAAAAGAATGTTAGGATAGTGTCATCTTTGAAAAAAATGCATAAACACACAATAATATTTTACAGTAAATTATCTACACCAGAAGTAGAAATACTTTACCATTTTATGTTTCTTTTTTGTAGTCAGTTCTCATGCAGGTGATGAGCACAATTGTTCACCTGTTTATTAGAAGTCACAGTGCAGTCAATCTAATCTGACAGGTTATGGGTACAGTGCTGGCACACTATAGTATGTGTTAGGAATCTTCAACTATTTTGTTCAAGTAAATATTTCTGCTGCTATAATTTGTTTTATACCAGGAAGCTTAAGAGTGTTTAACCTTCTCTTTACAGCATTTTCATATCTTCTGTGGAGAACTTTGTCCTTTACTTATTTTATTGCTTTTATAGAAGGTATTACAGTAGCATACAGTTTTTAAGCAATACTCCACACAACGAAACATTTTCTTCTGCAAATACTCCTCTTTGTTGATTGTTCTCATTGGTTTGCCTCTTTTTGGACTTTGTTAATGCAGTCCACTCATGTACTGCCTCAGAACTGATGTCCAGCATATACAGTCAGGTAAATAAATATTGGGACATCGACACAATTCTAACATTTTTGGCTCTATACACCACCACAATGGATTTGAAATTAAACGAACAAGATGTGATTTAACTGCAGACTGTCAGCTTTAATTTGAGGCCGCTGTGAAGCGGCGTCCAATGAGTTCTGAAGCATTTGGCTGAATATGAGCAGATAATATTGCCCGAAACACTTCAGAATTCATCCTGCTGCTTTTGCCAGCAGTCACATCATCAATAAATACAAGAGAACCAGTTCCATTGGCAGCCATACATGCCCACGCCATGACACTACCACCACCATGCTTCACTGATGGGGTGGTATGCTTAGGATCATGAGCAGTTCCTTTCCTTCTCCACACTCTTCTCTTCCCATCACTCTGGTACAAGTTGATCTTGGTCTCATCTGTCCATAGGATGTTGTTCCAGAACTGTGAAGGCTTTTTTAGATGTCGTTTGGCAAACTCTAATCTGGCTTTCCTGTTTTTGAGGCTCACCAATGGTTTACATCTTGTGGTGAACCCTCTGTATTCACTCTGGTGAAGTCTTCTCTTGATTGTTGACTTTGACACACATACACCTACCTCCTGGAGAGTGTTCTTGATCTGGCAAACTATTGTGAAGGGTGTTTTCTTCACCAGGGAAAGAATGTTTCGGTCATCCACCACAGTTGTTTTCCATGCTCTTCCAGGTCTTTTGGTGTTGCTGAGCTCACCGGTGCATTCCTTCTTTTTAAGAATGTTCCAAACAGTTGTTTTGGCCACGCCTAATGTTTTTGCTATCTCTCTGATGGGTTTGTTTTGTTTTTTTCAGCCTAATGATAGCTTGCTTCACTGATAGTGACAGATCTCATCTTGAGAGTTGACAGCAACAGATTCCAAATGCAAATAGCACACTTGAAATGAACTCTGGACCTTTTATCTGCTCATTGTAATTGGGATAATGAGGGAATAACACACACCTGGCCATGGAACAGCTGAGAAGCCAATTGTCCCATTACTTTTTGTCCCTTAACAAGTGGGAGGCACGTATGCAAACTGTTGTAATTCCTACACCGTTCACCTGATTTGGATGTAAATACCCTCAAATTAAAGCTGCCAGTCTGCAGTTAAAGCACATGTTGTTTGTTTCATTTAAAATCCATTGTGGTGGTGTATAGAGCCAAAAATGTTAGAATTGTGTTGATGTCCCAATATTTATGGACCTGACTGTACAGCATCACATGTAAATCAAATGACTATTATAAAAAGGGTAATCTTTTCCTTTAAAAAATATTTTGTATGTCTATATATTGCTGTTTACCTGGCAATTCACTTTAATCACATACAGTCATGGCCAAAAATATTGGCACCCCTGCATTTCTGTCAGATAATGCACCACTTCGCCCAGAACATTGTTGCAATTACAAATGTTATGGCATTCTCATGTTTATTTTTTTGTTTGTATTAGTATGCCACAAAAAAAGTGGAGAAACAAATAGCTAAATCTGACACATTCCACAAAAACCCCAAAATTGGACTGGACAAAATTATTAGCACCTTCTCAAAATTGTAAGAAATAATCCAACAGTCCAAGTTTGTGACGGTCCTGTAATTTATAATTAAACTCACCTAACAGATCTTAATGTTATTGTGTCCACTGTGCAGAAGAAGAAGTTTACAGCCAATGACACTGTATCTTATCTCCTTGGATGTAAACGAAAGAGAAAAATTTGATCAAAGATTGCAACAAAGGATTGTTTGAATGGTGGCTAAAGAACCTCAATCAACTTCCAGACAAATTCAAGCTGACCTTTAGGCACAAGGCACAAGTGTGTCAGCTTGCACTATATGTCACCATCTGAATGAAAAGTGACGCTATGGTAGGAGACCCAGGAGGACCCCGCTGCTGACACAGAAACATAAAAAGCCATATTATTATTATACAGTATGTACATTACAATGGGGACAGAACATGTGACAGAACAATACCAATACAATGCAAAACATGAGGGGATTGAGGGCCCTGCTCTTTCGAGCTTACAATCTAGGAGGGAGGGGATAGTGGTACAGGAGGGGATAGCTGTGGGGGATGGAGTGGTAGGAAGAGTGGAGGAGGTCAGCAAGTTAGCAGGGGGTGGGGTAGGCTTCTCTGAAGAGATGGGTTTTCAGGGTGCGCCTAAAGGAGAGGAGAGTAGGTGATAATCTGATGGGTTGGGGCAGGGAGTTCCAGAGGATGGGTGACACCCTGGAGAAGTCCTGGAGGCGGGCATGGGAGGAGGAGACCAGGGAACTAGAGAGAAGGAGGTCTTGTGAGGAGCGGAGTGTGCGTGCTGGGCAGTACTTGGATATTAGGTCAGTGATGTAGTTCGGGGCAGTATGGTGGACAGCTTTGTACGTCAGTGTTAGGATTTTGAATTTGATCCGTTGCGCAATCGGAAGCCAGTGGAGTGATTGGCAGAGGGGGGTGGCGGAAACAGAGCGGTTGGAAAGGTGAATGAGTCTGGCAGCCGTATTCAGGATCGACTGAAGCGGGGATAGCCAGCGCCGAGGCAGGCCAGTGAGGAGGGAGTTGCAGTAGTCGAGTCGTGATATGATGAGGGAGTGGATGAGCTGTTTAGTGTTTTCTGGGGTTAGGAACGTGCGGATTTTGCCGATGTTGCGGAGGTGGAGTCTGCACGAGTTTGTTAAAGATTGGACTTGGGGCTGGAAGGATAAGTTGGAGTACAGAATGATACCAAGTACTCTGGCCTGCGGGGCGGGTTTGATGGTGGCGTTGTTGGATGTGATGGAGAAGTCAATGGGGGTGGTGTCCGGGCTGGGGGTTTGCCAAAACTTACATGAAGAAGCCAAAAATCCTTTTGGTAGAATGTACTGTGGACAGACAAAACAAAATTACAGCTTTTTGGTAAAGCCCAACATTTTACTGTTTTCAGAAAAAGCAATGAGGCCTTTAAATAAAAGACTACAGTCAAACATGGTGGAGGTTCACTGATGTTTTGGGGTTGCTTTGCTGCTTCAGGCACTAAATATCTTGAACGTGTGCATGGCATTATGAAATCTGAAGACTACCAAAGAATTTTGGGGTGCAATGCAGGGCCCAATGTCAGATAGTTGGGTCTCCGTCAGAGGTCATGGGTCTTACAGCAGGACAATGACCCAAAACACGTGTCAAAAAGCATAACACAAAGCAATAGAGATTACTGAACTGGCCAGCAATCAGCCCAGATCTCAATCCCATAGAGCACCTGCGAAGAGAACAGTAGTTGGGAAAAGGAACCCTTCCAATCTAAGAGACCTGGAGAAGTTGGCAAAAGAAGAGTGGTCCAAAATTTATGTAGAGAGGTGTAAGAAACTCATTGCTGGTTGCAGGAAGAGATTGATTTCAGTTATTGTTTCCAAGGGGTGTGCCACCAAATAATAAATTGAGGGTCCTAATAATTTTGTCCAGTCCATTTTTGGGGTTTTGCATGGAATGTGTCAGATTTGGCTTTTTGTTTCTCCACTTTTTTGTGTCATACCAAAACAAGCAAAAGAAATAAACATGAGAATGCCTAAACATTTGTAATTGCAACAATTTTCTGTGCAAAGTGGTGCATTATCTGACAGAAATACAGAGGTGCCAATATTTTTGGTCATGACTGTATAACAATTAGTTTGTTGTTATCGTATGCTAGGAATGTTTCTTATATGAGATCAATTCACATTTATGCATATACTGGCTTATTACTATACTTATATCACTTGACTGCTCTCTTGAAATAAAGTTGGTATTACCCTCTGGGGTCAAGCTATGAATCCAAAGTTTAGTTTATTTTGAATACTTTCTGTGCCTTTTCGACACTCTTCCGGAATATCTTTTTATAAAATTTGATATCATTTTTACGATACTTATATAATGAATGCGATTTATTTCCCTTTGTCTGCAAAACGAGTCTTTAGAATCTTTAATAAGGATAGAATTGCAGGGTATGAATTACTTCCTTTTTCGCAGTAGTTATAAAACTTATCACTGGGAAATGAGTTATCAACATCCATTTAACAGTCTCACTTAACATCAAAAGATACATATCTCTAGGAAAAGGGAAGTAATAGAAAACTGAAGGTACGCTATTTGTTCAGTTATATTATGGCGTCTAGAAGGAGCTCTGAAGAAGCAATGTTCCTGAATTACAAAATTCTAATCCTCACTAGACATGCTTATATCCCTACTAGAAATTTAGTGTTATGGGTTTCTCTTTTAATATTTTTATTTTCTACCTACTTTGTTTTTATTGCAAGTAAGTTTTTTAATTGAAGGAGAATAGAAACGATCCAAAATGTACAATGTACAAACATTACAAGTTTGCAGGAAAGCGTGAGACTAAATGAACAGTCAAAGTAGGCTATACAGGATTACAAGTTAGACATCTTTGAGAGCACAGTGCTCAGTGAGACATTTCTAGAATATTTCAGTTCCTATAAAGTAATCTTAGTGGTGGTGGTGGTGATAGATTAGCATAATTGAGGTAAGTGGGAGTTGTAGGAAGGGCAGGAGCCATTAGCCGACCAAGGAATGAAAAAGGCATGTTGGCCAAGTGATTGTGTGAATAGCAGGGAATTCCTTATGGGTTAAGTGATGGAAGTATGTTAGTATAGGAGGGTGTAGGCCTGTAAAGAGGAGGAGTGGTGGGTGGTCTTAGGGGGTTGTGAGAGTGGTGGGAGTGCACCCAATACTGCTTAGTCATGCCAGGTGTGCATCTGAAAGTGATAAGATAATGCTGCATCTTCAGGGAGCATAGCTTGTTTGTACTTGTTGGCAAGTTTGAACTCCAACCAGACCAAATCTGAATATATGGGGTTATGTTATGGCTTATCAGTTCTTCCAGTTCTACAACATACAGTGAAGGAAATAAGTATTAGATCCCCTTCTGATGTTTGAATGTTTGCCCACTCACAAAGAAATGATCAGTCTAAAAATTTAATGGTAGGTGTATTGTAACACATACACATGTAAGGTCCTGGAGTGGCCTAGCCAGTCTCCAGACCTTGATCCGATTGAAAATCTGTGGAGGGAGCTGAAAGTTCGAGTTACCAAACGTCAGCCACCAAACCTTAATGACTTGGAGAGGATCTGCCAAGAGGAGTGGGCCAAAATCCCTCCTGAGATGTGTGCAAACCTGATGGCCAACTACAGGAAACGTCTGACCTCTGTGATTGCCAACAAGGGATTTGCCACCAAGTGAATCAAGTACCTATTTCTCTCATAAACATGCAAATCAGTGCATAATTTATTAGACATGTATTTCTTTTGAATTTTTTGTTGCTATTCTGTCTCTCAGTGTTACAATACACCTACCATTCGATTTTTAGACTGAGTGCGCAAACATTCAAAATCAGCAGGGGATCAAATACTTATTTCCTTCACTGTAGTTGATATGGTGGAACCACACTCTTGGGCTGAGTGTGGTAGGTGATTTCCAAAGTCTAAGAATCACTGATTTCGCTGCATTCAGTAATTTGAAAGGAAGAGAACATTTATTTGTGGTAAAAAAAAACATGTTAGTGCAATGTGGGAGGAATGTGGAATTCCAGGATGTGACCTGAGATTTTCTCAATCAACATGTGAACTTTGGTCTAAAATGGGCAAATTTATGGGCAAGTCTACCAGATGTGCAAAAGGGAGGCCTTAACTTTATGACATCTCCAACATCTAGAATATCAGGTTAGATTTTGTGTAAAACATCTGATTTGCAATACTATATTGTACACAGTTTATAAGTTGTTTCTTGTATATTAATATTGATGGAACCTTTTAGTAAGGTAGTCTTTATTTGTTCCCATTTGCCTTCTGTGAAGGTATTTTCCAGATATCCTTCCTATGATCTGTCTGCTGGGTGAGCATTGAGTGTGGATTTGAGGTGTAAAGGTGGGATATAAAATGTCCAAATGGTGTGTCAGAGGTATATACAGGTGAAACTCAAAAAATTAGAATATCATTAGGAAACCAAGGACCCAGGGTATGGAGGAAGAATGGAGAGGCACACACTGCAAGATGCTTGAAGTCCAGTGTGAAGTTTCCACAGTCTGTGTTGATTTGGGGAGCCATGTCATCTGCTGGCATTGGTCCACTGTGCTTCATTAAGTCCAGGGTCAACGCAGCCGTCTACCAAGAGATTTTGAAGCACTTCATGCCTCCTTTCGCAGACGAGCTTTATGGGGATGCTGACTTCATTTTCCAGCAGGACTTGGCACTTGCGCCCACACTGCCAAAAGCACCAAAACCTGGTTCAATGACCGTGGGATTACTGTGCTTGATTGGCCAGCAAACTCGCCTGACCTGAACCCCATAGAGAACCTATGGGGCATTTCCAAGAGAAAGATGAGAGACATGAGACCGAACAATGCAGAAGAGCTGAAGGCCGCTATTGAAGCATCCTGGTCTTCCATAACACCTCAGCAGTGCCACAGTCTGATAGCTTCCATGCAACTCCGCATTGAGGTAGTAATTGCTGCAAAAGGGGCCCAAACCAAGTACTGAGTACATATGCATGCTTATACTTTTCAGAGGTCCGATATTGTTCTATGTACAATCCTTGTTTTATTGATTGCATGTAATATTCAAATTTTCTGAGATTGTGGATTTGAGGTTTTCATGAGCTGTAAGCCATAATCATCACAATTATGACAAATCACGGCTTGAACTATCTTGCTTTGCATGTAATGAGTCCATCTCATATATTAGTTTCACCTTTTAAGTTGCATTACTGAAATAAATGAACTTTTGCACGATATTCAAATTTTTCAAGTTTCACCTGTAGCTTCTCTAGAGGTGTACGTTAGCTAGGACAGAAATGTAGGTCTTTTGGTGCATTACGTTTCACTTTTTTGGCAGTGAACAATAGCTTTTTATCCAAACTACTAGACTTTTTTTTTAATCTACTCCTCTGCCAGCTTTTGTTTTCTGGGTTTGTCACACCATAGAGCATGGATAGATTTACCATTAGGTACAGTTGTCATGTGCATGTAGGCAACAAAAGCAATGAGGTAGCTTTGTCTGTATTATTACTGAGCTCATTATTTTTTACCATTATCAATAGGAATAGCTGTCTCCGCTTGTGGAGACATATTAGGTTAGGTTAGGAACAAGAATTTTCATATGTTGTCCTAATACATCCTTTAGTAAACTTGCCTTTTTTAAATGATTAATAATGCATTAATTAAGGATGCAAATGTTTGAAGGCATCATTGTCTTTTACTAGTTTAGCACCTGCTTCTCAATATATATTGCTTCTGTAAACAGTTATCACAGTAGAGATATACAATGGGCAATGTTGACTGAGAGTTAACCCTGAAGGTTCTGTGTTTCAAATGCTGATATGATAACCTCTCAGGCTGTGTGCCTGAAACTCCATTCATTATAACATGGGGCTAGAGGTTACCGACTCAACCTTTATTCATTTCATTGATGTTATACTCTGCAATACATTGCCATGACAAGCAAACAAAACCAAGACGTTCAACTGCATTACCATTACTGTAATGAGCATATCAATAATTCAGTAGACCTGTCTTTTATTTAGGGAATGCCCTTTAGCGATAATAAAACATTATTTTTCACTTTACAGTTCATGATTGTTTAACGTACTTGGTTTGTTGTACTGTTTATGCTCTTGTGTCTTGGTCGTAGATTTAATAATGCATGTGAAAATGTGAACCATCATCTACTTTTTTCTCCTACCTGTTATAAAAAACTATGGAAGTATCATTAAATTAAATGTATAAATATTCCTCAGGCATCAGTACAGCGGAAATGTATTTTGTTTTTTTTCTTGTTAACATTTTCACATTGTTATGAGGTTGGTTCAGAATAACTTGTATCCTGTGACAGTTAAATAGTTTTTATGTCCAGTATAATACATATGGAGAATAATTCGTGTTTAGAGTGCAGGATTCAGGAATGTGACCCAGAAGTATTATCTAGTTTATTAATAATTGAAGTTAGTTCTTGCGAATCCATCTAGAAACCAGTTGGTGCTATTGTTTGATCAATGTACACTGCTGATAACAGTCAGTAAGATTAGAAACAATTTCTTTATCTTGAATATTGTTATTACACAGAAAGCCAATGTTTCCCCTTCTCATGTAAATAATATACGTCATCCAAACTGTGGAAACAGTACATGGCACATCAAGGGGAGCATCAACAAATACTGAACTTAATACCTTACGGCAGTCTTTTGTAAAAGGCAGTGAGATAGATAGATAGATAGATAGATAGATAAAATGTTTATTAAGATCATTAACCCATAGCACCCAGACTTAAGCTTATGTTAATGATATCAGATGAAGTATCAGGTACATGCATTAAAAGAGATGTGCAGGATTTAAAAGTACATATTTAACACTGTGCAGGTGGATGCAACATTGATCCCATGCTGCATCTGTCCCCCACTGCCTCTACACTGAGTGATCAAAGGCTGCTGATTGCTCAGTTCTCAGGTCCCTTGTGAGCAGAGAGTGGTGACTGTCAGTCACCGCTCTGTGCTCTGCCCCTCCAGGGCTCACTGGAACACCAGAGTGTAGAGGGGTGGTAGCAGCTGGAGACTTCCCAGTGGCAAACTGAGAGGCTGAGCCAGCTGCTGTTCAGGCATATAGGTAAATCCCGACATTATTGTTGAGATCTCTCTAGAGTCTGGATTGGCTGAGTGACATCAGCCGACAGCGGACTTTAGCCCTTTGTCATATGAATCTGAGTCACAGGCAGGGACAGACTGACCATTAGAGCACTCAGGTACTGCCAGAGGGCTCAGGGTCAGTAGGGGGCCCCATGAAATGCCCCTGGTACCTTTTATAGGCTTTTTTTGGATGTGATTTGAGTGCGGTCAAGGACACAGGGGCCCCATGATCCCCTATTGCCCGGGAGCCCCATGAGTTGTCAGTCCTCCCCTGGTCACAGGAGTGCAAAACAAAGTGCACTTCTGTCACCCACGAGAGAAGTATGACCAAAAGAGCTTTGGTCAATCTCCTTAAAAAATTATCTCTTATAAAAATATAAGAATGTATTGTGAAAGTATCATAGAATCAACTTCTAAAATCTGAACACATGATCATGCTACCCTGTGTCATATTTATGTTTGAAAAAACTAAACATCTGCTTGGACATGGGCCTGAAAGTGAAGATTTGTTATGTTATAGGGGAAATGTTGTTAATTGTACCTAAATAGTACCCTTTTGTTTAGATTTCCTCCTGACAAATAGCAGTGCACGTCTTGGTATGTGAGTGTGCCTAGGCAAATCTGTGCCTACAGCCTCATAACCCTATATTTGCAGTGTGAGATCTAAAGCTGGCCATAGACAAGTAGTAGATGGAGAAATCCACCCTGCAGGGACATTGCCACTGTCAGCTGGTTGGCTGCAACCACTGATTGCCAAATGTTTCCCAGCATATCCATTCAACAGATGTTAAACAAACGATCAACTTTTCTTGAGCAGGGCCAGCCAGACAATGACTGAAATTCGTCCAGTCTCTACTGAACTGGCCAATTTTCAATTCACCTATGGCCAGTTTAAGGCACTGCTGCCTTTGACTGCGAGTCTGAGTTTACAGTCGTTTTTTTTAACGCACCAAACTTACATTCAGGAGTAGAATTTATCAGCGTTGCAAATGCCAAATGCTTGTAAACACTTGTTAACGCATGTAAACGCGGCTAACTGTGTTTATAAGCGCTTGCGTTTTTTAACTGTTCCATATCCAAATGCTGTCCAGAGCCTTTTTTCATCATCAGAAATGCATGCAAAGTGTTTTCCATGTATTCAAATGGCCCTAGTACACCAGCGCAGTCAGTTTCAGATTTTGGGTGAAGGAAAAATTGGTAAAACGTGCTGCATTATACTCATGATGGGATCCATAGTGAATACAACCAGAAAAGACGTAATCTCAACACATACTGCTCTCTCTGCTTCTGCTCTCTCTATTTGTCTTAAAATGTCTGAAATAGTTAATTTTTTTACTGTTTTTCAGTGCTTTCTGGGAATTTTGGAAGGTCTCCTGTGGTTATCTTAAAAAAACGCTTCTAAAGGCAAACACTCATAAACACACATAAACGCAAACGCGGCTAAACAGCCGTTTTTTAACCTACGTTCTCCAGCAGTCAGTTTCCATCTTTCATCAGTGTTTTCCAAATGTCCCGTCCCGTGTACATGGAGCCTAAGGAGATTTAAAATAACATTTAGTGATGCTTCTATTCTGCTGCTCACTGTTCTTCTGACTGTAGGCTCCTGCACAGAGAAGGAAAAGCCCTGCTTATACCAAGATGGGTGCCTCCACACAACGGCTGTGCAGAACAAGGCATGGTCCAAATGCAGAATACCTAAACAATTGCAGAGCCCGTTTTTTTTTTCCTTGCACACAAGTGGGTATTATTTGCAAAGTAAAAGTTCATTACATTCACTAATCTCTGGGAAATATTCCCTTGCAAAGAGAACAGCCTATTTGCCTTCAGTAAATTAACCTTTAAATCTAGATAATCAAAATGTGTTTTACATAAACTATAGCAACTGATCATTTTCATATTCCAGAGCAAATTTGCATCTGATTAGTTTCTGTAACGCAGTATAGACAGTTTTGAGGAATAATTTAGAAAAAGAGGGCCTTTATGACTATATTTTGGCTTGGACCAATTATTTGGGAAAAGCTTTTACTTTTTAAAAAAAACTATGGTAAAAAAACTTCCTAATATTCTATTTAACTCTTATGTGATGATTGTAATTATTATTTTTTAAGAGCGTGTTGCTAGCTCAGCTAGGTGGAAACACAAAGCAAGAATTTAATTAGTAGAAAAATGCCAGAAGAACTGGACAGTTTATGCACTAAAGTTAATATTCCACAAGTCATACACATCTAGTTAAGTTTTATGAACCATACGACCTGCTATAATAAAGACTAATGTTGATATTTTAGCATGGGTCAATATGACACACCTCACGGATCATTCAAATTGTGTGTATCCTGTAAACAGAAATGAAAATTCATGGATGCAATAAAAAGGAGCCACTTGCTATTGATGTGCATCTCTGCTGCACTATGCATGCCCTTCTCTGCTAGTTCACCACCATCATGAGAGTCCAGACATTTACACACACTCTGTCTAATTGGGTGAGTGAAGTTCTATTAAAACAATCTTTATGCAAAAGGGAAAACCAACAGTTTGTTGATAGTGAGCATATCATTAAGGTTCAAACTGGTACAATTGTTTCAAAACCTTGTTTTGTGTTTCGGTCATAAAAAGTTTGCAGTGATGATATAAAAAAAAACTGTTTTATAATTGTATCAGGTCATATACAGGAAATGTAGAAGCACTGCACATCAACAAGATAATAGGGGAAATGTGACCATTTAGTTCTGTTGCTAATGTACACATCATACATTTCATGACCAGTTTGTCTATTGCATGCACCAAGCTGATCACATCATTTGAAATAGTTAACATTACATAAATATATTATTATTATTTTAAAATGTAAATAATAAAGAAAAAAGAGAAGCATGAGGCACTGTATGAAAAACAGAAGCATTAGGCACTGTATGTAAAAGAGAAGCAAAAGACACTGCATTTAAGAGATGTATGTAGCACTTCATGCATTACAGAGGCAAAAAGTGCTATATGTAAAACAGAGGTGTGAGGCACTGCATATAATGCAGATATGCAGTACAGAGGTGTGAGGCACTGCATATAGTCCAAAGGCATGAGGCATTGCAAGTAGCAGAAAGACATGACGCACTGCATGATATAGAGCAATGTGAGACACTAGAATTGATTTACTAAAGGAAAATATGTTCATTACTTAGCAAAATGTATTTTCAATTTGCAAGGGAATTTTCCCTTAGCTTAGTTAATGAGGTGAAGCTCTGCTGCCTTCCATCATCGAATCATGTGCAAGCAAAAATACTGTTGTTGTTTTTCCAATTTTGCTTGCTTGTGATTGGATATTATTTGAGAAGTGATTTTTTACCACAAGTAAATATTCCCTTGCAAAGTGAAAGTGCACTTTGAACATACAATACTTTTTAAACACCTTCCCGCCTGGCCTATAGCAGATTGACAGCGGGGCAGGACACTCGCCATTGTGACTGGGCGTGATATGACGTCCTGTCAAAAGCAGCCATTCACGCGACAGCGGGGCCTCACAGCGGTGTGATGTCAACGGCTGTTTCAAAGGGACACATCCGATGACATATCACTACACCAGCCCGTTGCCATTGTCATGTGACCACTGTGACCAATCACAGAAGATCGCATGTAAATTGTATACAATGGATGGCTTCCTGTAATACCATTGATTGTATACAATTGTGTTGTTAGCTGCGATTGATCAAAGCAGTCACATGGTACAGATAGGGACAATCACAGCCCATCTGTATCATGTGATGAGCTTTGCCCAATCACAGCTAATCACAACAAAAGACTTAATTAATCAGTTTCATTCAGGAACAATGATTGCAAATTTCAATGAAATACATTGGTATTAGCAATCATAATGTGTGTAAAAAAAAATAAATCCTGATCACTTGCCCAAAGTAGTTCAACATTACTATGGTAACATTGTATTGCTTTGGACACAGTGCGTTGAAAAGAAAAATAGTAAAAAAAAAATAATGTAATACAAAATAAAAAAAAGAAAAATTTGAAAAAAAAATACATATTCTTTTATTTTTTTTTTACATGCTGTCACAAGTCAGTGTCCCTGATCACCACCACACCAGTTATATAATCATGCTGTACTGGACTGGTGACAATATGTAAAAAAAATAATAAAATTGTGATTTGTTTTTTTAATTTCTACATTTTTTCAAAAAATTGTAACAAAAAATTACAACCTCCAAAAAAATGACCATGCCTCTTACTAAGTACCTTGGACAATCTAGTTTCCAAAAATGGGCAACTTGGGGGTATTTATTCTTTGCTGGTGTTTTCAGGCCTCAAGAAATTAAATTGGCCGTCAGTACATTGACTGATTGATTGTCATATATATATATACCATTGTTTGTGGACTCTATAACTTTCCTACAGATTAAATAATATACACTAATCTGGGGTATTTTCACCAAAGTAATGTAGCAGACTACATTTTGACCTAAATTTATGAAGAAATTTTATTTATTTGCAAAATGTTATAACAAAAATGAAGAAAAACTTGTTTTTTTCAAAAGTTTCAGTTTTTTTTGTTTATTTAGCAAAAAGTAAAAACTCAGTGGTCATTAAATACCACCAAAAAAAAGCTCTATTTGTGTGAAAAAAATGATAGCTGTCAGCACCTGTGGTAGTGAACCCTTGTAGATAGTCAACTTGGGGTTCCCTAGTTCACGGAGTCTAAGCCCCAGCCTGCTTCTTCACCAGAGCCCCTGATGGTGGGGATGGACTTGCAGCAAGCTGGGACCAGGTCGCGGCCCCCAGGTACGCCCAGCTGAGGATGAGGAGACCACTCGTGGGAGCAGAATACAATGGGAGGGGACAAACAGAAATAGGCAAGCCAAGGTCAGGACAGCACAGTCAGAGAACGGAGCCGGGGTCAGTACACAAGTGGTCAATGCAGGATACAGGCAATAGTAACACACAGGAGCTCAGACAACTAGGAAGTTGCGCAGGCAAAGTGGCCTAGTCTGAGCATGTCTTATAAAGACAGGCAAACAAGGAGGCAGGCCAGGAAGTGATGGAAGGGAAGGAAATAAGACCCAGAGGATAGCAGATGACCCCCATAGATGAGCACAGACAAACACATGAGAAGAGATCAGGAACAGGACTGCAGCAAGTAGGTAAGAACACAAACAAGACACTGCAGGCTAACTTGTGACAATAACATTTTTTTATGGGCGCAGTGTTGCATGACCGCGCAATTGTCATTCAAAGTGTGACAACACTGAAAGCTGAAAACTGGCCTGAGCAGGAAGGGGGTATTGAAGTGGTTAAATAAATCAACCCCACTATAAGTAGACAACAGGCACTTGGTTTGCTAAAGCATATTCACTCCACTAAGTGAATTTTCAGTTTGCACTGAAATCTACCCTTTGCTTAGTGAATGAGAAGAAGCTCTGTGGACCTAAATCATTTAATCATCCTTTTTTCCCCCATGCATGTGATTGGGTATTCTTTGCAAAGTGAGTTTTCATCACATTCATTAAGCTACCTAAATATTCCCCTGCAAAGTAAAAGTTCACTTTGCAAAGTGAACATGTTCTACTCCTTTAGAAAAGCAATCGCATTATGTGCAATAAAAAGGTATGAATCACAAATGTGTGTAGTAGCGAGGTGTGTTCAATAAAGAAACATCAATGTGTAGTGAATTTCTTAATTAACAATACATTGTTTTACTATTCCAGGTGGTTCTGCAGTGACTACAGAGTTAAAATCCAGCAAGTCCACTACATTTATTGCAAGAAATCCTATCAAATCCTATTCAGTACCTATCTGCATCTGTTCTGCAGATATTACAAATATCTTTTCCCTATTAAATGTTCACAAATTTGAAATGAGAAGTTCTATATGGAAGGATAAGGTCAGTGCAGACTGTAGCAATCAAAGTTGCAAGTGTGCCACAAATGAGAGATGAGACAGCCATGAAGGACAGAGGAGAGAGGTATCAGTAACCCAAAATCTGCTGGATGATTTTGAATAAAAGAAAGTGAAATATGTCTGAAGTATTGTCTTACATGACTCAGCACCTATAGACATAAGCCAAGAGCTGGAAAATTTGGATGCTACATAAATGGCTTATAAAATATTTATGGTATAAACGAGCACAACTATATAGGATGACACCATTTGCAAACATCCCCGACACTGGGGGGGGGTTAATGATGATTGTCTGGGTAAACCTATCCTGGATGTTTTGCTTTATCTTTTGAGGTCAGTAAACTTGCCCATCTACAGTACCTTAGATTCTGCTACTTTAAAAAAAAAAAAAAATAATTTTTTTAAACTTATAACCCATCAGTGGTTAAAACAGAAGCAACTTTTATTGTAAACCAATACTGATCCTCTTAAGAAGTGAATGATGCCCAGCTTCATCAAACCAACTTCCTGTAAGCCTGAGCCATAGGGTTGCCACCTCATCCCTTTAAAACCAAACACATAATTACACAGGTTCTGTGGCTGATAAAGGAGGTATTTAATGTCTTATCTGCAATGAATTAGCCTCAGAACCTGTGTAATTACTATGTGTTCGGTTTTAAAGGGATGAGGTGGCAACCCTACTGAACCATCCTGTCCCCTGTGTTATCAAGCTGGCCTAGGTTCACAGTACTCCTGCATAGCACTCATGACTCATTATGTGAGCACTGTGCTGTCATGGAGTGGCAATTGGCCATCAGTGTCACTGGAAGAAAAGAAGTAGGGGATGGGGGTGAGCGGTGGTGGAGTCTTAACACCTGTACTCGATTAACCACTTCAGCTCTGGAAGATTTATCCCCTTCATGAGCTGGCCATTTTTTGTAGTTCAGCTTTAACGAGTGATTGGGCAGTAATGCAATGTGGTACGCAGACTAAATTTATATAATTTTTTTTCACAAAATTTGATCACCACTGGGTTTTTATTTTTGACAATATAAAGGATAACAGACTCATAATTTTGAAAAAAAAAAACCAATATTTTCTACTTTCTGTTCTAAGACATACCCAATAAAAAAAATGTTTAAATCAAATTTCTTCATAAATGTTGGCCAAAACGTATTCTGCCACTAATTTCTTTGGGTTGATTCATTTTTTCTATCTTTTGTAAACAATTCTTTTTTTTTTGTAATTCCTTTATTTTAACCAAGGTTAAACAGTTTACAGATATAGGTTCAATAGATACATAACAGAGTGTCGTACATTAGAAAAATGCCATGTCATGGATAATGGCGTTAATTGTCAAAGTAACACTGAGAAAACTTAATTCCAAAGAACATTATGATACTGGAGCGTAATCTCAAGACATACAATAAAAGATATTACATTGATCACAGAAGGGGGGTCTAGGGAAAACATGAACAATTGCGGTAGTCTAATCCCAGATATGGTATTAAATGAGCAATTACCACATTTTTAAGCATAAAAATAGTTTGAAAGGCACTGCCAGGATCAGGGGGGAAAAGTGAGGGAGGGGAAAACAGACAGAGGCTCCCCGGTAAGGGAGAAAAAGAAGAGGGAGGCATCCCTCTCCTGGGTAGGATGATGGAAGACACAGGATTGGAGTCACTGGGTTGCAACTAACTCACTGAGGTAGGCATCTGTGTACATGAAATAATCCTAGGACCTCCAAGTTTCAGTAAACACTTCCTCTGTATTGTGCAGCTTTTGTAAACAATTCTGAAAGCTTCAATATAATTTTCTTTCAAGATCAAATAAAAAATATTTTGATCTATTGTCTTATGGCTTTAAATGGTCTACTCTGACTATTTGGTAATTCGGCACTGAGCTCATCTGTCTGGATGTTGAAAGTTCCCCCATAGAACTCTATGGCCTTTAAATCTATAGTGCTTCTCCAGTTAGAAAGAAATACCAAAATGTGGGTGGAGGTGAGGTGGGTCAGTGTTTAGCTCTATGTGGAGTTTTTCTTTAAAGTGGAGTTCCACTCAAAAGCAGAAGCTCCGCTTATTTGCCTCCTCCACTGCCATATTTGGCATCTTTTGGGGGGTAGGGGGGATTGGGTACCTTGTTTTGACAGGTACCTACTCCCACTACTGGCTCAGCTCGCCGCAGTGAAGTGAGCTGGAAGTTTGGCCCCCTCCTTCCTCCCGCAGTCTCCTGGGAACTTTTAATAGGTCCCAGAAGACTGCCAGACCAATTAGGGGGCGCGGTGAAACTCGTGCATGTGCAGTGGGCACCAGGCTGTGAAGCAGCAAGCTGTCACAGCCTGGTGCCCACAGTAGAGATGCCGTTGCCTTGGAGGACAGAAAGAGAGAAGGGACTGCGTGGGGGAGTACATCGCTGGACCCCGGGACAGGTAAGTGTGTGTTTATTAAAAGTCGGCAGCAACAGTTTTTGTAAAACGTCTGGAACTCAACTTTAATAAAGACAGCACAACTAAAAAAAGGATCAGAAGGATTAAAATAATTTGTAATTGGAACAGGGTCTGCCACTGGAAGTCACATTAACTCTACAAAATCAATTCTTCTGTGCCACTCAAGACAGCTTTAGTTGAATGCTAAATAGGTAAATATCTCAGTTTCAGGCCTTTAAATAGATGGATTTCATATCACTCTCTGTCTGCCTGTCTATATCCAAAGCATGCATTACAAATTACAATGAAGTATATCCGCAACTGTGCCCTGCTACTATTGAGTGATTGAAAAATACTTTATTCACAGATCCTATGCAGGTGTAGCTAATTCTCACCTGCTTGAGATAAGTGGAGTCTTAGAAAACATTGTAGCTGCACTAGAAAACAGATTAAATGGATTCTCTCTATTGTTTTCAACAATAATTGCAAGGATTTATTATATATTAATACTTTCCACTGTGCTTTAGTGTACATGTAGCTAAAGAAAACTTCTTTTAAAAAATATAGAGGTTACCATTGCTGACATTCTTCAAATGATGTTTGCATGGCTTGCATGCTGGTCTTCAATAGTGTAAAGGATAAGGTTACCCCATGTTCAGGGTGTAACATGTAACATGTTATGAAATGACCGACCAACACAGCCCTCTCCTGATGCCCTGCTTTGACAGCTAGCGGTTGCATCACTCATTCACAGTATTCTGTCAGTGAGAAACTACAAGCACCGATAGCCTTAGCGGCTGTTGGCTTGTAGTTCTTAATGAACTGGCACCACGCCATGAGCGCAGTGGTAGTTCATTGATTCTTCCTGTCAGTAAGTGTTGACTTGCCAGTATGAGGTATGAGCACACAGATATAGTGACAGGTCTGCACCTTTGTTGAAAGGTGAACATAACCCTTAAGTCCCCGACCCACAGAAAGTATGCAAATAAACAGTTCCTTTCTCTGACTTCCCTGATATCCATAGATATTGTTCCAGGTCTAGAAATGATTGGAGTCAGTGGGCTAGAATAAAAGCAATGCAACTACTATATTTAGAAGTAGAACAGCAATGGCAGCCACTTTTTTTTATCAGGGAATGTTTACTTAAAGGACTTCTATGGTCAAAGAATACACTTTAAGATCAGCATTGCAATAGCTTTGGATGGAAGCGTGGTGTTGTCATTTCGAGTATGGACAGCAGCCGCCATCTTGGTACACCTCAGTGTGTACACCTCTCTGCATTGCAGTTTTCTCTTGCCTGCATGGGTCTGTGGACCCCGTTTTTAATGTGAGTAGTGACTCTGCCTTTTTTATCAATATATGTTTACACATTACACTATGGGAAGTTTTTTGGTTTAAATTTCCATCTGGGGGCCATTGGAGAGTATTTGGCCATATCTATGAGGGGACACCTGAGCCATTACTGTGCACTTATGAGTGCTTACTATCTCCACCATAGAGGTTTACCCTAACCAATATTGAGGGTTAAACAGGGATATCATCATTTGAGTGCATTCAAAAGCCATATGACCCCTTGTGGGTTACATCCTGGAGGTGAGAGTGCATGCTAGCTGGTGGAGGATTTGTGGTTTTGCAGTGGTCACTGGATGTTTCACGGCCTTTGTTGAAAATACAGATTCATTGGAACTTTTACTTTATTGTGGAACTTCACATTTTTTTTATTATTTTATGTACTATTGATCACTCCTTTTGGTAACAGATTTATTTATTCAATATTGTCACTTTTATTTACACTGTGTGGTTTCATTTTATGTGCATTGAGTGATTTTCTTGCCCAATATTTTTGTTAATTGGGTATTATTATTATTATTTGTTGTATGATTTTTATTTCATATTGTGCAGGTTTAGTTATAATACCTTTATTGAGTAGCGCAGCATCATTCAGTCTTCATTTGTTTTCACTATCGGGAATACAGTTAGGTGTCTGCGCCCACTCGGGGGGGTGTTTCTAGGGTTTGTGGCAGCGCAGAAGGATTTATTCTTTTTAATAGCTATATAAACAATAGTTTTTTTGGCAATCCAATATAAGCTTACATGAAAAATCTCCTTTCATTCTGTGAGGGCTGCCTGTCTTCTGGTCATCTCTTTCCACAACTTCCTGGATTCCCTGCATGCTTTTCAGCTTCTCCTCTGCTGTTTACTTTCAATTTGTAATCATTACGTATCCCATGGTATCTTGCTATCTGCAAGCTGTGATTCTTGTACTGACTCCACCTTCTGAAACTCCTCTTCTCGACATCTCTGTAGATCAGAAGGCAGGCTCTGTGAAATGTGAGTCAGAAGTGCATATTCACAGGGCATAGTGAATACATGTCATAGAATTCAAGGAAGTATTCTTCATAAAGTACCGTACGTTTACAAACTGGATCCAAATCATTCAGATTACTAAATGTAGGCTAGACATAATTGAATTATAATATAGAAATTAATATATTATGTTAATTTTTGACTATAGATACACTTTAAAGAACAATTGCAATATAGTTGACCTTTAATTAATGCAGCCATCCTCCTAATTGCAACCCACTTGGTTAATTACAATGGTCCCTGTTCCAGCAATATTCATTATGTGGCTCTGCCCGACACTGCACAACCTTTATGTCAAAAAATTTCCCCACTGGGTCGTCTTCTTGTGCATGCACTCCACGCCAAATTCATGTCAATTGGAGAGCTGCAATTGCTGGAGGCCACCGGAACCCACCATGAGTGTAGTTTCCCTATAAATGCATGTGCAGAAGAGTAATTGGTGTGGATGTTTTTGGTAGAAAGGCTGTACAGTTGTCCTTTAGATACATTAAATAATGGGAAGACATAAGCTCTCACAGTAAGGGGCTGATTTACTAAAGGAGCACATTTTCACTTAGTTCAGTAACGCTGTATTCAATTTAGTCATCCAATCAAATGCAAATTACATTTTAATTTTGTTTTTATTTCTTCATCAAGTGATTGCACCTTAAAAAGTGAATGGCTTTCCCTGAGCTGTATAAAAAATGTACTTCTTTAGTAAATCATCCCTTAAGTAAAGCTGAAGAACATTTATAGTACCAAATATAGTACCTCATCTTTACTATAATATTGTAGCCACCCTACCCTAAGCAAAAGTGACTCTTTAAATGTAATACTGTAGGCTATTCTCTACTTAAGCTGAATTTATAGTTCTGTATTCTCTTTGTCTCCTCTAAGTGCAGTGTGAGTGCTTGCTTCTGCCTGCTGCTGTGGTGTGTCCTGGCAATAGTTCAGAAAGATTTAATAAGGTTGGGTTACTAATATGTACAGTATGTCTCCATGGCCAACCATTAGGAGGTGTATTGCCAGTGGTGCAGGCTGGGAAAGCATATAAATATTTGGATGTAACCTAGTGAAGTTTTCTTCCTCCCCTCCTGGAATTCTTCCTGGGGAAAGGTGTGTGTTGGCTGGAAATCTGGTCCCCCTAAGCCTGCTGCCTTGGGAGGTCACCCACATGAGTCAAGGCCTGAGTTTGGAGACTGAGCTGACACATTCTACTGAACGTGGTTTTCCTTGGAGAAGTGGGGCCAATGCTGAGCAGAACTTCAGGGAGGAACTTCGACTGGTGGTACCTGAAAATCTGGAATTGGGCTTGGACCTTACAGGGAATGTTTTATCTGCTCTACTATCAAATGCTTAAGAATCACAGAATACCAGTCTAGCTTAAAAGCCATTTAAGCAATGAAGGCTGGGAGTAGGGTTTTTTCCTGGAGTCTTCTATATTCTTTGGCGTAAAAATCAAAAATTTGACTGGTGCCCATCTCTTCACAACCAACTATAAGCCAAGAGTTCAACCCTGAGGTGAAATGTCAGGCCACCTGACCAATGTAGATCCCTAATAGCCTCAAGGGGTTAAGCGAGTGCTACAATATTATAATGACATTTCGATTTATATGGGTTTCTAAAGTACAACAGCCATATTATGGATAATTAGGGACAGTGTTAAAGAGCATTTTATACAGTATCATTTTAATGGTTCAACAAGCATTTGTTTGGCTGTGTGTACTGATAAATAGCATCTGGAGAGCTTGGAACTGCACTACACCATCAACACCTAATGCAAATCCAAATCTTCCACTCAGACATTTGCTAAGGAAGAGGCTAGTGTGGTATATTTGAAATATTAGGGTTGATTTACTAAAACTGTAGAGTGCAATATCTGGTGCAGTTCTGCATAGAAACCAACCAGCTTCCAGGTTTTATTGTCAACACTTAACTGAACAAGCTGAAGTTAGAAGCTGATTGGCTACCACGTACAGCTACACCAGATTCTGAGTGCACCAGTTTTAGTAAATTTCCACCTATGTGTCAGAAGCCTTTCTTTAGTTGTATTTTCTAGGTTATGAATTTGAAATACATGAGGGAACATTAATCAACTAACTTTAACTTTAAATAACATAACAGCTGTAAAGATATAGGACCACAAAAGCAGATATGTCACTCATGGTGTCTCCAATACAGTAAAAGACATTTTTAGATGATTTATCCTGCTAGAATTTAGCAATAACTAATATCAGTTTGGGTGGACTGAACTTTTTAATTAAAAACTGCAACCATTATGTGCTGAAGAGGTGCTGTACTGTCATATGAAAATCGACTATTCAAAGATCATCAGCCTTTTGTATGCCATATAATGCACATGGTATTAAGATTAACACTTGTAAAGATCAATCTATATTTGGACTGAATAATGTAGCACACTGAATATTTCCTTTTTCTTCAAACAAGACCATTACACAAAATAAAGACACGGGGTGCCAAGACAGTGGGAGGATGCCAGTCAAAACTCGGCATGTGAGTCACCCTTAGATGGTTCTATACAAAGGAGGAGTAACTCAGAGCACTGTATTGCTTCTTGGATGTGCATATTATTAATCTATTTATTCATCCTGTGTGGAATTTTAACCAGCTAGAAATGATGGCTTTTCTTAGCAAGTGTACAAGACCATTCAAATGTTAGGTACATATTGTGAGCATATAAAAAATATGGAGAATTGTAGCATTATAATATGAAAACTTCTTGCTCAAATACTCTGTGGTGGAAAGCCTCCAATTACCATGGTAACAGACGTGTGCCACTGTCGTAACAAAGCGTTATACAATGCCCCATGGCTTCAATATAATGGTAAAAAGTTCAAGAACAAACTGTACTGCATACTACTTGTAGCATTTGTCCTAAATTTCCATAATGCAGTTTCCTGGGCCATAATTCACAAGCAAGTCAATTACTTTTTGTATGTGACTTTAGAATAGTTATCAGCTTTTGAAAGTTTACCGTAGAAGCTTATTAAAAAATCCAACAAGTTCAGCCAATTAAAACTAAGCACTAATTGCAAAGAGAGGCATCAGTAGTAATCATTTCAGAATTGAACTGGTATGAGGTCACAAAGGTGAGCACTGATTGGTTGCTCTAGGTTACTGCTTTGCAATGTGTGCACATTATTATGTAAGCTGGCATACCAAGTAAACACAAATATACTCAAAATATGGTCATTGGTGTCACACAAAACAATTGCAGATTTTTCTATGTATGAGAATCTAGTGAGTATACTAAATGTACTAGATGAAAATGATGGAAAAAACATGTTATTACCAGCATTAGCATGGTATTAATGTCAGGGACTAATATTTTATTTAAGGGTGCTGTGCTCCTAGAAAAATAAACACCCACTGCATGGATTGAGTGCTTGTTTATGTCTAGGGATTTGGGAAGAGGGTTATACTTACCCAATCCTCCACTCTCTTACATGCCTCTGTACTACTAGACTTGACACCCTCTTCTCCTATGCACTCCAGCAGTCAGATGCCCGCTAATGTCATCAAGACAGGTGCATAGCCCTGCTTTGGATGGAAGGACGCTGCAAAACAATCTAGAGCTGTAACATGGGGAGGCTCAGAGGACTGGGTAGGTAGCTTTTTCTGTCCCTAGACATAAATGGGCAGTCAACCCTTGCAGTGCAGACACAGTTCCACTGCAAGGATGGCAGTTACTTTTAACAGAGTTGAGCTTTTATCTTTGTAATAATATTTGGTAAGCAGCTATGCTTCTCAAATTTGAATTTTACCTGTTGCCTTTCAAAGTATTCATACATATGGGCTTTGAAACATGTTAATTGAACAGCATGTTTAATGCCCACGGAGAATATCTTCTGGGATGAACAAAAATAGTGCAAAGCTACCATACAGCTCTGTTCAATGTGTATGTCTTCACATTAGAACAACTTCTGCTAGACATTAAAGTGTACCACTTCTCACAGTGGCGGGCTCAAGAACCACCACTAGAGTTAGCAGGGGCTCTTGATGTTCTTCTGCCACCAACATTCTTACGTACCTTCCCCAACTGGCATCTTTTTAGGCATATGATGTAGTAGAAATAAATGGAAGACTGTTTAGATAACAAGTGTCAACAAATGTGTTACTTTAGTTGAGTTTGGTTTCTTTATATACTTGCCACCACTAATTGCATATCAGGGTCTTGGTTTTATTTTTATATACAAGATCTTACTATTTGTCAGGCTACATCTTTCTATGCCACTGTCAACACTCTTTTTGAATGTTTTGATGGCTCCTTCCGCCTGATTTTCATCTTAGTGCCAACTGCAGTGGACATCTGGTGCATCTCTTTTGCCAGACCCAACTGTGAAGCTCAATTTGTAAGTTTTGATTGTTATATGTTATTGCTTTTATAAACAAAATATTTAGCATAATTTAATTAATTTTTCTAATTTAAATTTAGTTTACTCTAGTACCATATCAAAAAGCCCTCTGATTCAATGGGTTTTAACACATTACAGACATCTGAAACCATTCTACTTGTTTGCATATTTTTTAGTATTACAAACGCTGTTTAATTTCCAGAACAAATAGTCTATAATATATTACCATAAATCATAATAGCAAGCTGTGTGTACAGTGCACTCCTTGGATTGATAGATTTCATTCAATATTTTATATATTATGTCCCTACCATGTCATACCTGCTCAACAGGGCTTCTTTGCTGGATAGTGAAAAGGGTTTAATTATTTGGGATTTCTTAGGGCTGCAGACATACTTTCCATTTTTTTTTTTTCAGTTAATCAGATGATACTACAGTACAGTACAGTAGCATATTCTCATAAGACTTGGGTACTTGGCATTCCCTGGGAGGGTTGCATCACTCTAGCCTAGGCATAGCAGGTGTAACACCCCACAGTAGTACTGCTTGCAGGATGTTAAGTGGTCACAAGATGACAGTGTCCTGCAGCCCAGTTGTACAGACTCTTTTGTAAAACTTTGAGGGATACATAGGCCGAATGCAGGACTTTGCTGTTGGGCAGTGGGATAACAAACTACATTTCTCAGAGGAGCTGGCGTGTGTGCGAAGGCAAATAAATACAGAGGCCCGGGAACCCAGAGACAGGATGTAAGTGCTAGAGTTGGAAATCAGTTGCCAATCAGGAGGAGGCTGTGCGAGACGCCGTAGGATCGGGCTAGGCCAGACCGAAGAGAGAGATTGAGAGTGGAGGAAGAAGGAGGAATTGTTGACTTCTCTCACTGCTGATGATGCTGGTGAACTGTCCTATGGGCCGGCCTGCTGTTCAGAGTGACCTCTGAAGGAGGAAATGCAGGAACACTGGGGGTCCCACATCTACAAAGAGACCATAAGCTACTGTACCTGACCGGAGTCACAGATCGGGTGAGAGAGTTCCATTCTCAAGCCATTTAAGTTGCCAATGACATTATTCAAGTCTGTTCTTCCCTGCCTAGTTTAACTGACACTGTTCACAAGTTACATGTGTTGAGGCCTAGTTCACCTGGCCTACTAGTAAATACACCTTCACCATTATCCAATCACAAGACCCTACTACAGTGTCTGCCTTCCGCAGGTTAAACCACAGCATTGCTTTCCTCGCAGTTGGTCCCACATTCATTAAGGAACCCCTTCATTGCTGCAGTTTGCCACTGTGGTCCAGAGAAGAATTAATCTCTACAGCAACATGCTTCTGCCCATTTCTTGAATCCCTTGCTTAAATTCACATTTCACTTATGTTTTACAGGGGCAGCACTTTTCCATTTGTGTTCACCCTTTATTAAGGAACTTCCACTTTTGTCCTCAAAGAGATTTGAATCCTTAAACTGCACCAACTTGGGCCCCATCGAGTGTGCAGAAGAATTTATACTGCAGTTTATTTTGAATGTTTTTTTTTTATTGAGGGTTTTCAATAAAAATTAATATGATACATTTAAAGCTTTAAAATCCAGTAGATTCACATTTGAAAAAACAGTAAGAATGGAACATATTCATATCCAATGCTAAGAGCATGAGATCACATCATCCTACTTGTACATAGGAACGTAGTACACAGTATCAGGTAAAGAAATAAGTCTACCAACATTGGAGAGGCAACATGTCAGTCAACAAGTTAGATTCTAATATAATAATTCAAATATTAAGTAACCTTCCTAAACGCCCTCCAGGGAGCCCAAAGTTTATAGAAGCCACTAAGCCTGCCTTTTTATAGGCCATGATCTGTTCCATGAAATATCTATCTGCTACCTGTTGGGTAACCTCCCCTACATGTGGAACAGTATTGGATTTCCATTTTCTAAATAAGGTGAGACATGCTGCAAATAGAACATGGATGATTGGGTCTTAGGTCATAGGGGAAGTCATGTAGATTTACACTTAAAATGGCTTGGTTGAAGTTAGCTTTAGTGATGAATCCTGTTATATTTGCTATTAGACAAAATATATAGTTCCAGAAGCTGCACAGGTGCAGGCATGTCCATAGCATGTGCAATAAGGTCCCAACCTGACACAGCCCCTCCAGCATAAATTTGAGGTGGTTGTGTTGCATTTAGATAAAATATAGGGTGTATAGTATCATCTTAGATGTAGTTTCTGAGCCATTTCCCAGTATATTGTGCATCATGATGTAGATAAATTGATTTTAATGGCTGATTTCCATTGTTGGTCAATGATATTTTGTTGTAGTTCTGTAGCTCACTTGTTTAAAGGGTTAGATTTAGTAAAATTCAATTTGCATGGAGGGAGTTGTAAAAGAGTGAAATTCCCTTACGTTTGTGGTCAAGAGGACCAATATTACAATGCTGTTTTAGAAATATTTATTTCTGATATAGGATGGAGTTAGAAGTAAGATGCTACTTTGGCATATGAGATGAAATCTCCATCCAGTAGTTTATAGTCAGATTGTAGTTTTCCAAAGGGGATGGGCCTACTGTTATGTAACAGGTTTAATAGTTTTCGCATTCCTTGGTTCTCCCACGTTTTAAGAGATATGTTTGGTATGAGAAATTTGAGTAACTATAATGGGAGCTCAATCGTTATGGACTGTTTGCTTATGTTGCTAAATTTAAGAAATATTTCCATGCCTCAAAAGTTACTGTTGTAGAGGGGTGTGTCTTGTAGGTTAAGAGTGTGCGGGAAGGCATGAGCCAATAGTGATGTGCATGGGTTGCCCACACCTACCCAGTCATTTTCCAAGGAACACCAGTGTATTGAGCTAGGATTCTTATACTGCAGTTTAAAGGAACATTAACCTATTCAATTTAAGAGCTCTTTCTTTGCCTCAGAATTTAACCCTGACATCAACTTCTGAGAGTCCAAAGTGAGTTAGCCGCACTGGTTGGTACTTTTTTGCTCAAAGAGGGAAGTAACATCTCAGAGCTGAGGCCACTGGTCAAATTCTGAATTGCAGGACATCTGAAGCTGATTGAGATTTTTTGCTGCATGTTGACCTTTACTTGAAGTTGCTCAGAGTGATAGCCACTATTACATGCACGTGTTTTTCTTTATGTTGCTTTATTGTTCTCTCATTTGATCTCAATATAATCAAAATATCAGGTCACTCTAAACTGTGTGAGAATGTATTTTCTGGTGGTAGCCAGAGGTTCTTTTGGTCAGAAGTTTAAAGTGCTGTCAGCAGAGGTTGTGCTTTCAGAGAGGGGTCAGACAAGACAGGGAACCCACAAAATTACTCAGCAATCCCTGAAGGGGTTGTGTTACATGGGCATAGGCAAAAGTATGGTAAGTTTATTAGTCAACATCTCCCCGCAGACAGACTTTTTTTTTTTTTTTTTTTTCCTTTTTATGGGATGTGTGAGGGGGAGCCAAACTAAATAAGTGGGCCTTACAAAACCATTATCCTGGGTTAATACATACTTTTTGGTTTAATGCATTTATTGTGGGAATGAGGAATGAGCTGGAACTATAAATGTAAAAGGATAAGTTGGAACTCACCTTGCTGGATAATGTATGGCATGGAGGGATCAGGGGTGTATAGGAGAGCTTATGACACAGGCATGGGCTTTCTTTTATTTAGAGCCTCTTGTTAAGGCAGTGTCTAAATAAGAGTGCATATGCGGGTAAACTGCCAGGACCAAAGGATGCTACCCACTGCCAAAACAGCAAATCCAGTATGATTGTTTGGTTTGTCAAGCTGTAGCATTGTAGTGATGTTAAGCTGTGTGCAACTGGATTTGTCCATGGCATTGCCAGACCCCCCTCCTAACTAGTTTATAAGCTTTTGTCTGTGAGAGATAAGTGTGCCAAATTGTTTTTAAACTAGTTATAAGACAAAAAAATTTAGTTGTTGTCTATACTGATTAATCATTAGAGTAAACACTCAACTTTTGATCCTATTATATTTTTCTTTGTTATTTTTTATTAGTCCCCCCACTCTCTTTTTCATAATTTTATTGTGCCAAGCAGTTTGTAGGGCTGTCATTTTTTGGAAATGTATGCCTTATGGTCACATGGATGTTGGCATCGCTGCCCTGAAGTTTGGCACTTTGGCAGTGTAATCTGTCATCTTGTGATAAGTTGGTCATCACTCTAAATTCAAGAACAAATATATTGAAATATATTACAGTTTAGTCCTTAGATGTGGTGGATGCATTCATTTTTTCAGGATAAGTATCCTTTATTTTTATCCTGCCAAGTCCCTGTCAAAGGGTAACAACATTCACTCATTGTAGAAAATGGAAGAGCAGCTGGGTTACCCAAGGACAGGAAGTATTTTAGAACTACAGCGCACTTCCTCATCCTTATAACATATGGGGCAGGTGTTATGCAGTCTATAGAGCTGAACTGAGAAGGGCTAATAAGAGATGCAGATAATGCAGGGTGCACAGGCTCAGGACAGCATTGTATTTCTTTCAGAATCACCTGGGATTTATGTGGATTTATCAAAAAAATATTTACTAAGATACTTTCAATGGTATATTTGACACACCAGTAGGAAGCACTTTTGGTGCTATTCAATGAAGGGCTATGATTTTTAAATGTAAGTATTTCAGTGCAGTAACCCATAGCAACCATTAGAATTTACCATACTAGATCAGTAAAAGTTAGGTTTTGGTTGATTTTAGTTGGTTGCTGCCTTACCGTAGATCGAGTGCTTGAAGCAATTAGATTGCAAGGTTCGTTCATTCAGCTTGACCCACCCCTCTCATCTCAAAGCAAGAACTAGGCAAAAGTGACATTACTCCCTGAAGAAATCCTGGCAAATATCAAGTAGTCCAAATCTCAAGAGAAGATGCTACTGCACATAATAATAACTAATTTCTTAATATTAACTAACTTCAACAGGGGTTTTTTTTTTTGGTTGAGGTTATTGGTGTAATTGGTGTGAGGCACGGTCTGCAGGGAGGCGCACTAAATAAGTATATCTTTCTTGGAGTTCAAGGTCCTCTTTAAAGCTAAAGTTTATTCTACTTATCTTTTACTTTGCCTGGCTCCTCCATTAACAAGCTAATTAAATATTTGACTTAGAATTAAAATGATTCTAAAGGCTTATTTTTTTTAAGACAAAATAGCAAACATGTCTATATTTACCTGCTGTGTGCAGTGGTTTTGCACAGAGCCACCTGGATCCTCCTCTTCTTTGGTCCCCTGCAGGCTCTCCTGGCCCCTCCCTCCTGTTGGATGCCCCCACAGAAAGCAGCTTGCTTTGAGGGTACCCGCTACTCCGTGTGTCCATTACACACAGAGCTGCGGCTCAGCCCCACCCCCTCTCTCTTTTCATTGGCTTGCTGGCTGTGATAGCTGGCCAATGGCTCCCACTGCTGTCTCAGCCAATGAGAAGAGGGAGTCTCTGAGATAGTCAAGACTCTGAAGACACTGAAGGTTTTTTACCTTAATGCATGGAATGCATGAAGGTAAAAAAAACCTTGAGCCTTTAGAACCATTTTAAGCCTCTCTATTTTCATTAAATACTGTTTTTAGTGAAATCATCCTTGGGTCTTTGTGCTTCTCAGCTCTGCTAACAGTGGGCTGTCTCCTGAAAGTTATACAGGCATTGAAGGAGAATTAGGGCCAAAGCTCTTTTGGCCAAACTTCTCCTGTAGGTCAAAAGTGTGTACTTCATTCTGCACTCCTGTGACTCAGATTCAGCCGACAGAGGGCTAAAGTTCACTATCAGCTGATGTCCCTCATCCAGACCAGCCTCTGGATAGAACCTGATTTTAATGCCCGGATTCACCCAGTTGCCTGGACTTGCAGCTGGCTCAGTTTTGCAGCATGCCATTGGGAGGCTGAGCCAGCTGCTCCTGCCACCTCCACAGCCTGGTGCTCCAGTGGGTGCTGGGGGAGGCAGAGCAGAGACCTGGTGACTGACAGTCACCTGCTCTCTGCTCACTGAAGCCCAAGAAGTGAGCAATCAGCAGTCTTTGATTGCTCAGTTCTTGGTGTACAAAAATACATTTGCATTCAGACAACTCTGGGTAACGCTCACATGTGATGCTGAACCTCCATGACTAAAATAACTGAAATCCAATTAATCAAAGGGGCAGGCCAGGGACAGATTGGCTGGGGAGGAAATGCTAGACGATGCTAGACATGCTCCAGCCAGAAAACAAGGTGGGCTTTATCAGACTTGCTGCAGCTTCTAATGCACACTATGAAGAGCTCACATTATACATTAAAGTAAGCAATTTCAGTATAGCAGAGGAGTCTCTGCAAGGCTGAAAGCAAGGCCGGAGTTCAGCTTTCAGAAAAGAAAGTATCTTTTAAATTATTTATTTTATTTCCACAATACAATCAGAGTATTCTCCAGAATAGAGCGATTTCATGTAACAATGAAGATGTATACAAAATAAAAGATGTACTGTACATAAACCCAGAAGGAACACAGCAAGTATCTAGAATGTTTTCTTGTGCCGGAAAAGCATATGGACAAGTCAACTGGGACTTTTAAGAGTGTCCATTCTCTGTATAACTGAGAACAGACACTTTATAAACTGACATGTTTTGTGAAATTGTTACTTTCTTGGTAAATTGTTGATGGGAAGAGGGACTGCATGCAAGTGGAAAATGCTAAGTAAGGCCTTGTTCACACTGAATGTTAAAAATGCCCAGTGTGCATGAGGCCTAAAGGAGGGGGGGTTACCATGTAGGAGGGATGGGGGGGCAGGTACAGGTAAGAAGGAGAGAGGAGGATGGATGGGTTCTTAACCTCTTCATACCTACGGGTTAAAAAAATCTTAACGACTAAGCACAATTTTGCCACTTTGACCTGTGTTAGTAAAACCGTACATATCATCACAACTACTTTGTACATCCAGGTAAATTATACCTTGTTTTTTTCAGGACAAATTGGGATTTCATTTGGTGGTAAATGGTAATGGATATCTCTTAATTTTTTTTTTATTATCAAAGGAAAATTGGTCCAAAATAGTAAAAAAAAAAAAAAGTTTAATTTAGCTGTGTGTTTCTTGTTACTACCATAACCTACCACCAAAGAACAACGCAAAATAAATTTTCCAGCTCTTGACAATCGCAGCAATACCATATATGTGTATGATATTTGTTGTTTGTACCCACAGTACAGCCCAGAAACAATAGTGTGCATTTTGGTTTTTGGGGTTGTTTTACCTAAAACACAGAAAAAAGCCCAGTTCTGTTGGGCCGCATATTTGTGTTATGCAGGTGTGAAGGAGTTAGAGGGAAGAAATGGCATAGGGAGAATAAAAATGGAGGAGTAGTAGAGAGAGAAAAAAGGAGAAACATGAAGAGGGAGGGGGCATGGCCAGAGCTGGCATCACAGTAGTTGTCCCCCAGGGGTGCAGAAAGATAGAACTAACTTTGGTCTCTATAATAGAGGTGTCCTGAATTACTGTAAAGCCGAATGATCAATTCTATGCCTTAGGAATACTGGAGCAACCAATTTCCCTCAACACCCCAAAAGTGTTAAATGTATTCAATAAAGCAAATTTTTAAAAAAAAAAGTCCCTCAACATACAAATGCAAACTCAGACGTAGAGTATGCAAACACATAAACAGTTCTTATACAACCAGGGGCGTACTGACCATTTGAGCACTCAGGCACTGCCCGAGAGCCCGAGGTCAATAGGGGGTCCCATGAAATGCCCCTGGTACCTTTCATTGGCTTTTTCATAGGCTTTTTTGGGTGTGGGCAAGGACACAAGGGCCCCATGATCCCCTATTGCCCGGGGGCCCCATGAGTTGTAAGTCCGCCCCTGTATACAACACATATTAGGTATTACCCCACACATCAAGATGAAATGAATAATACTAGGGCCATTATTTACAGGCAATTCTAAACTGATGAGTTAGTAAGGTTTTAAAACATTGTCTACGGAACATTTTGGAGTATTTATGTTTTGTGGCAATTTCATGGCTGCATGCAATTTTACATCCTGATATCTTAATTACATTTATTTACTTGACACAGTCACTTGTCATTTTCTTTACTCATCATTTTTTTTAGCAAGGCATAACCATATACAGGTGAAACTCGAAAAATTAGAATATCATGCAAAAGTTCATTTATTTCAGTAATGCAACTTAAAAGGTGAAACTAATGCAAAGCAAGATAGTTCAAGTCGTGATTTGTCATAATTGTGATGCTTATAGCTTACAGCTCATGAAAACCCCAAATCCACAATCTCAGAAAATTAGAATATTACATGCAATCAATAAAACAAGGATTGTACATAGAACAATATCGGACCTCTGAAAAGTATAAGCATGCATATGTACTCAGTACTTGGTTTGGGCCCCTTTTGCAGCAATTACTGCCTCAATGCAGCGTGGCATGGAAGCTATCAGCCTGTGGCACTGCTGAGGTGTTATGGAAGACCAGGATGCTTCAATAGCGGCCATCAGCTCTTCTGCATTGTTCGGTCTCATGTCTCTCATCTTTCTCTTGGCAATGCCCCATAGATTCTCTATGGGGTTCAGGTCAGGCGAGTTTGCTGGCCAATCAAGCACAGTAATCCCATGGTCATTGAACCAGGTTTTGCTGCTTTTGGCAGTGTGGGCAGGTGCCAAGTCCTGCTGGAAAATGAAGTCAGCATCCCCACAAAGCTCGTCTGTGGAAGGAAGCATGACGTTCTCCAAAATCTCCTGGTAGACGGCTGCATTGACCCTGGACTTAATGAAGCACAGTGGACCAACACCAGCAGATGACAAGGCTCCCCAAATCAACACAGACTGTGGAAACTTCACACTGGACTTCAAGCATCTTGAAGTGTGTGCCTCTCCATTCTTCCTCCATACTCTGGGTCCTTGGTTTCCAAATGAGATGCAAGAGTTGCTCTCATCAAAAAAGAGGACATTGGGCCACTGAGTAACAGACCAGGTCTGTTTTTCTTTAGCCTAGGTAAGACACTTCTGACGTTGTTTGTTGTTCAGGAGCGGCTTGACAAGAGGAATACGACATTTGAAGCCCATGTCCAGGATCCGTCTGTGTGTGGTGGCTCTTGATGCACTGACTCCAGCCTCAGTTCACTCCTTGTGAAAGTCCCCAACACTTTTGAATGGCCTTTTCCTGACAATCCTCTCCAGGCTGCGGTCATTCCTGCTTGTGCACCTTTTTCTTCCACACTTTTCCCTTCCACATAACTTTCTATTAATGTGCTTTGATACAGCACTTTGGGAACATCCAACTTCTTTTGCAATTACCTTTTGAGGCTTTCCCTCCTTATGGAGGGTGTCAGTGATGGCTTTCTGCACAACTGTCAGGTCAGCAGTCTTTCCCATGATTGTGATTCCTACTAAACCAGACTGAGAGACCATTTAAAGGCTCAGGAACCCTTTGCAGGTGTTATACCTTAATTAGCTGATTAGAGTGGGACACTTTGAGCCTAGAATATCGCACCTTTTCACAATATTCTAATTTTCTGAGATTTGTGGATTTGGGGTTTTCATGAGTTGTAAGCCATAATCATCACAATTATGACAAATCACAGCTTGAACTATCTTGCTTTGCATGTAATGAGTCTATCTCATATATTAGTTTCACCTTTTAAGTTGCATTACTGAAATAAATGAACTTTTGCATGATATTCTAATTTTTCGAGTTTCACCTGTAGAATTTACACCACATTCAGAAATTTTGGATATTTTATTGCTCTTGTCCACACTAAAATTAATTTTAATGTATTTTATACTAAAATTTAGATTTGTTAAATTGTTGCGCTTATATCGTGCAACATAAAAACTTGCAACTATTGAACTGCTTGTACATGTTCCAGTATATGAGGTGTAATAGTCTTTGTAATATTGTGTGTCCGTTTTCGGAGCCTGCTCTATTCACAACCACCTTCCTATTATATACTAGTGCATTTTCATGTACATTACAAGGTGACTGCACTTGCTGATATACAGACTGCCACTATAAATCTGCACAAGATATACAGTTATAGAGCATTAAACATATAAACATGCATGAGTTTAATTAAAAATGATTTTTATTGTTACATGTTAGAGTACCAACTCTGAAGCTGTGTACACACTAAACACCTATAAACACGTAGTTGCCTTTTAAAAAAGGAGTGATTTTTCAAGGCGCACTCATTTTTTTAAAAATCAATCCAATTTAACTTTACACACACCTGCAATAAAGTTTATTGCAACTGAATTTACGTTCATTTTGATGCTGTCTAATAATGATTTATTAACCTTGCCAGGTGTTTTCCAGGCTGGGAGGCTACAAGTGTTTGTAATCCCAACCGATTTTTGGACAATAATAAAAAGCTGCAGGAAGGTTCCTTCTTCTCTTGCCCAACTGATTTCCCTCACCAAGTACTGTAAATTTATAATGCCTAGGCAAATTATTTCGTATGTGTAATTACAGATCACAGCTTTACTTACCCTAAATGTATTTTGTCACCAAACATGCAAAGCAAATAATTGAGTAGTAAATACACATGCCCCATTGCCCAGTTTTCTAGTGTATTTCACTCATCCCCCACACCAAACCAGAAATCTGAAAACAAATCATGAATTATTGCTCCGAGAAACAGTATGCTGTAACAAAATAGGTATTAACATTTATAACCTGTCTATACAGATTTGAAACAACTCTCAATTTAGGAATACTTTAAACCTGGACTCTAGGAAAATATCAATGAGACAGATGAAGGCAACTTATTTATTCATATATCATTATTATATATATTTAATTAATGCAAGTAGTAAATGTACCTAAATATGATTTGGTTTCAGCCACTTGCAGAAAGCAGAACTCTGCGCAGAAGGGAGAAGCAGTGCAGGGAGTCAATTTGTTTTGCACTGCTAGCTCAAGGAGCATGCTGATAGGAGGACAGAGAGATGAGCTCATCAGTCTTCTGCTTCTCCTTTCAGAAGGCAGTCAATGCAGACGGGAAGGAGACCTGTAGAAATGACTGATTGTGTATGTATATTTATATATATATATATACACACACACACACACACACACACACAGAGCTCGGCATAAATGAGTACACCCCAACAGATTTGCCAGAAAACCTTTACTTTCCTTTCAGCATCAACATTTTCTATGGGACACTATACTACAAAATACTCCCACAAATGGGACATTCATTGCAAACAAGATTTGTTAATTTGCACACACAAAAAAGTATTTTTCTTAACAAATGTATTCAAGACTTGTTCTAAAAATGAACACACTCCAATGAAAGTCTTAGGAGCAAAGCTAAATTTTTGATAGCAAAATCCTAAATTAACACGAATTCAACTACATAACACGAATACAACTACAGTCTAATTATTCATTAAACAGGTGTCCAGCAGACATTTGATTATAAAAGAACATTACTTAACAAAGAAAACCCCTTCCCATGTCATGCTGTTAGTAATGGCACTACATGGAAGAGAAATATCACAAGGCCTGAGAAAGAAAATAATTTTTTTACACAAGAAAGGTGAAGGCTACAAGAAGATCAGAAAAGCTTTACTTATCAGTCAGAATACTGTAGCAAGAGTGATACAAAAATTTAACAAAGATGGAAATGCAACCATCTCACAGAGACGTCCAGGCCATCCATGGAAGTTAACACCTCAAGAGGAGCATCTTCTGATGAGAAGAGTTGAAGAAAATCTCCATGCAAGTTCACTGCAGTTAGCTAAAGAAGTAAAATGCCAAACTGGGGTAATTGTTTCCTGTGACACAATACAGCGTACACTGCAGAGGAACGGCATGCATAAGTGTTGTCTGCAAAGGAAGCCAATCCTAAAGCCCATGCACAAAAAAGCCCACCTAGAATTTGCCAGGGCCCATGCTGAAAAAGAAGAAGACTAGTAGGACTCTGTACTCTGGAGTGATGAGACCAAGATAAATGTTTTTGGAACTGATGGCTTCAAAACTGTATGACGTCACAAAGGTGAGAAGTACAAAGAAAAATGCACGGTGCCTACATTGAAACATGATGGTGGCAGTGTCCTTCTGTAGGGCTGCATGAGTGCTGCTGGTGTCGGGGAGCTGAATTTCATTGATGGTATCATGAATTCACTGCTCTATATCAAAAGAGAAGTTGCTCCCATCACTCATTATCTTTAGTCGTCGTGCACTTTTCCAACATGACATGGCAGTGATCAAGGTTCCAGCTGGGATAGCTGGGGGACCTACTTTGCTGAAAGTTGCTGGAGCTGACTGAGGAGCTTTGCATCTGAGGATCTAGTCTGGTATCACTGGGAAAAAGTGTCTGGAAAATATTGGAAGGAAGTCACCAATTATCCAAGGACATTAGTGAGTGCAGATGGGTGAGAGAGATCCTAGGGGCTGTGTGCTGTTGCCACCCCTCTGGTGTCTCAATAGAGACATTGGGGCTTATTTACTAAAGCTAGAGAGTGCAAAAATCAGGCTGACTTCTGCATAGGAACCAATCAGCTTCCAGGTTTTATTGCCAAAGCTTAACTGAACAAGCTGAAGTTAGAAGCTGATTGGTTTCTATGCAGAAGTGAGCCTGATTTTGCACTCTCCAGCTTTAGTAAATAAACCCCATTGTGTCTGGTGTCCTGAACAACTCAGTCCATTAATTCCTGGTGAGATGACCCTGCTCATATTTGTAGGAGGAAGATTAACATCCTCACGTTTCTACTACAAAGCTCAGTCCACCATTTACTTGCAAAAGAGCTTTGCCCTTTTCTTCAAAGAAGAAGGTTTAGTGTCTTCAAATGGCTACAGGAGTTACATGAGTATCCCATAGTTACCCTGAACCTATCCAAGTTCAAGTTCTACAATAAAGCATCAGAAAAGAATACCCCTAGACTGTTCATTGGACTAAAAGAGTGACTATGACTGTGTGCCTGGCTGCGGGGCAAATCTAGGAAAACACCTAAGGACCTTTAATACTGCAGCTCCCATGGGGGTATCACTGCAATTACATAATATCACATATTATACTGTATAAATGATATCAAGTTAAACCTAAAGTGTTACTAAACCCAGGCCCCTGCATTCACTATATCTGGTCTCCCACAGTACACACTACATGGAAATGCAATTATTTTAGTAAATATAAACTGTTAAATACCGTTTCTTATCGGCAGTTAGAGCAGTCTTGCGACTTCTATCAGTGTCCAGCAGAGTACTGGTTAAAGCTTGTAGGTGGAGCTTTCTTTCTGCTCTAGGAGGATGCAGAACCCCTGAACTCTGTCTGGACAGTGCTGATTACATGTACTCTCCCAAGAAAAAAAAAACCTCTCTAGCAATACACACCAATCTGAGCATGTGCAGAGTGTCTCCCCATGATATGTCTTATCAGGAGATAAGAGGTGGGCACTGGTAGAAGGGGAGGATCAGTGAAGTCAGGATCAAACAGCCTTTTTACACAATGCAGAGGATTAACCCCTTAGTTTCCACAGTGAGTATAACAAGCATGCTTTACTGTTTATACAGACGATTTTACTGTTGTGGGTTTAGTAACACTTTAATTTTCCTGTACCAATCCCAAGTTGTGTTTTTAATCACCTTTTAATAGAGTCGCTGGAACATCCTTACAATCCCTATGTATTAAGAATGTCACTTACTAGCAACAGAGCAACTGCTCATCAAACATCGTGGATGCAGCTGAGTATTTTCTTTGCCCATAAAGTGATACTCTTCCCATCGCATTGTCACCAAGCTGGATCACAAATGTGACATGGCCCTTAGTTGTGTCATATTAAATAAAGTATGTAGTTATGCAGTAAGTTATGTGTTGTTTTTTTCTTTTTTTTTCTTTAATTTTCAATGCAAATCACCTAGCATACATCTGTAAAATTTTGAATGAGTGAGTTTCTGTTGATCTGTGTAAAAAATGAAGTTAAACCCTCTGTGCTTTAATGACTTGTGACAATAAAGCATGATAAATCACAAAGGTTGAATTTTTTTTTAATAGGAGCTACTGTATATATTTTGCCTTATCTTAATTCTTACTTTTTAAATATATAATTAAAAAGTGTAACCTGCCAGTGAAAAATTAAAGTATCCATTTGATTTTATATGTTGTGTGTTTATTTTAAGAATAAACTGAAGTGTACAGCAAGAAGGAGCTACTTGTCCAGTTCTTCTTATGTTACTATGGCAAAGGAACATCTGAACAGGCACTATTATAGAGCCAGTGTCCCTTTGTAGTTCAGAGAGCATGTCCAAGAGGTTTACTATTCTGACAAATAAAGGTCTGAAACCTGACCATGAATGTGCAGTTCCAAATGCTATACGCCAGCATTTTTAGTAGTCACTGACATTAAAAAATACATAAATAAAAGCTATCAAAAGCAAATTACCTGTATCTGCCCTTTGTTTTTTATTTGCTCTATTTAAAGGACAAAATAATGTTCCATAATGTTTTGCATGCAGCAAGAAATGTAACATTCCGCTTCCATTTGTACTGCCAGTCATAACACTTAATCCTCTTTCAAAAGTAGTCCTCTACCATAGAAAACAGCTTTGAATAGTATATATAGATCAGAATAAGATCTGTATGTCATACCTATGTACAAATTTCAAAATTATAAAATTATGTACCATTACAAAATTTAAAAAAAAAATAAATTAAAATTAACATTAAATGAAATTAAAATTAAACAATTGTGTACAGAATTACAAAATACAATTAAAAGCTGGATAACGTGATTTTAGCACATAAACATTAGCCAGCCAATATGAATCCATCTTCTTTTCTTTGTAGGTGCTCCATTCACGCAGGTAAGAATTAACCTAAAAGAAGTAGGGAGTTGCCAGCAAAGTTGTGACATCATTGCATTATCATTCTGCTGTTATGATGTCATGACTCTGGCCCACATTTCCAGTAATGTCTGTATAGCAGTCAGCTGAGCAGCAGGGATATGCTCAGTGGCAGTGGTTAACAGAAATTTAAGTACTTAAAGCAATGTGTATTCATAGCTGGCAAGTGTTCTCCTTGGTTTCTCAAGTCTACCATAGGCTGTATATAAGTTAATGTAGGGGGTTGAGAGGAAGGACAGGGGAGCTGCCAGCACAGACAGTAATTAAACATTCCTATAAGAGACGCTATGATATATTAGAAAAGAAAAAGAAAAAGGAGAGGCCAATAAAAAATGATTTATGGAAAGCAAATGCTTCAAGTAAGCACCTTTACAATATTAGATTTTCTGTACCTTTACCTTCACTTTTTAAATTGGTGACAGGGTCTCTTTAAAACTGTACTTTAGACAAAGATCTAAATTCACAATTGAAATGCAAACATCAGAGCTTTTTCACATGCTGAAGGATTTGTATTTATGTCCATTAACTCCTGAGATTTACACATCCCCATAAACTGTACAACGAGGATTGCTGCAGTTAAGCAACATATGCTGGTCTATCCCCCACACCCAGTCTGTGATCGGACAGTGAAGGAGCAGAGTGATGAAGTTACATCTCTGCTGTCTCCACCTATTAGCAGGTTCCTTGTTAGCACATGTGTATGTGTATATATATATATATATATATATATATATATATATATATATATATATATATTAGATGTCAATGATTAGAAGGGAGTATGAATGCATATATCATACATTTATGGTCTGGAGTTCATTTTACTATTGATGTGTGTGATGTCATAATGCCAAGATCAATAAAGCTCTTGAATGCCCTCTGAAAGAAAGTCATGGATGCCTATGAGTCTGCCAATAGATTTAAAAAGACTGACAAATGATTTCAAAATAATTATTCCACTGTAAGGAAAATAAACAAGAAAGAATCAGAAACATATGATGCCAATTCATTTTGCATAAGAGGGATGTTAAGAAAAAGCCTTTGCTGTTAAAAAAAAGTGAATAGAGCAAGATTACAGCTTGCCATTGAACATATGGGAAACACCAGGCCTTATGGGACACTGTACTGAAGACTGATCATCCAAAGATATGGTTTATTTGTTATAGTAACAGTAGACACATTTGTTGCAAACCAAAGTCAGTATTTCATAACAACCGTGAAGCATGGTGGTGAAAATGGTATGTTTCGGGGTTGCTTTTATGCTGCAGGGCTTAGTCAGCTATACATTGTGCATCATATCAATGTATGCTTGGTGAGAATGTGAGGCCAACAGTCCAAATTGTCAAGATGAACTGGAAATTAGTTTTTCAACATGATATTGATCCAAAGCACACTAGCAAATATATCAAGGAGTGGCTCAGAAAGAAGAATTAGTGGATTATGGACTGCCTTAGTCAAAAGCCTTGATTTGATTTTCATTAAAATTTTGTAGGGACACATACAGTATGGGGGTTATTTACTAAAACTCCATGGTGCAAAGTCTGGGGCAGCTCTGCATAGAAATCAATCAGCTTCCAGGTTTTATTGCCAAAGCTTAATTGAACAAGCTGAATTTAGACGCTGATTGGCTACCATACATAATAAATCTCCCCCATATGCCAAGAGTATCTCTATTAAAGTGTTACTAAACCCACAACAGTAAAATCAGTCTGTAAAGCATGCTTGTTACACTCACTGTGGAACCTAAGGGGTAAATCCTCTGCATTGTGTAAAAATGCTATTTGAACCTGATCCTCCCCTTCTTCCAGTGCCCCCCTCTTATCTGCTGATAAGACCTATCGTGTGGTGACACTCTGTACATGCTCAGTTTGGTGTATATTGTTAGAGAGGGTTTATTTTTCTTGGGAGAGTGCATGTGATCAGCACAGGGCCAATCAGCACTGTCCAGACAGAGGTCAGAGATTTTGCATCCTCTTAGAGCATAAAGAAAACTCCTGCAAGATTTAACCAGTGCTCTGCTGGACACTGATACTGCTCTAACTGCTGATGAGAAAAGGTATTTATAATTACTAAAATAATTGCATTTCCATGTTCTGTGTACTGTGGGAGACCAGATAGGGTGAATGCAGGGTCCTGGGTTTAGTAACACTTTAGGTGAATAGTAAGTGGGCTGTTATGAATAACTATCACTTGGTTGTAATAACACATACAGTATTTTCTTTAGTTTATAAATATCTATGGGATAGCAGTTAACTTTGTTTCCTATTTTGCATATTTTACTTTTAAAAATTACAATATACTGTAATATGTGATGAGATAACTCATGTATGTGTCATAACAAAAGTTAAAATATTGTCTTGCTTTTTTATAGCTATCTACAAATCCTCCATTATACCCAATCTATGACGAAATCCCTCCAATTCTTTAAATTGACCCTGTTCGAGAGAATATATTCGGATAGCCCATCTAGCAAGGGGCTAATCTTCCAAATCTAAAAGGTTCTCATTTCTGCATCTTCCCATCCTCCTCTGAAGCACCTATATATGCTGAAATGGGAACACGTTTTGGGTGAGGACCCTTTGCCACTTGGCAGACAATATGGTCTCAGACAGCTAAGAGCTCCATCTGCACCTTATACAGAGAAAACCAATATAAAATACTTTTTCCATTGGTACTATACCCCAGAAAAGCTCAGATCTATATATCCCACTATGATGACAGATGCTGGAGATGCAAGAACTGCCTAGGAACACTCTTACATATTTACTGGTTGTGCCTACTTCTCAAACCCTATTGGTGAGCAGTACACATCCTTATCCATCAATTCTTTGACCGCTGAATCCCATTCACTAAAACTTTTACCTTGGGGTTGCCCCTTCTAAGTTTTCTAAAACTTCTAAAAGGCTGCTATGACACCTTCTAATGTCAGCAAGGTGCGTTGTAATGCTTAAATAGAAACAGTGTGAGCCTCCCTCTCTGACAAAGCTTCATACTAGGATCCAGGATGTCCAAAGGATGGAATACCTAACAGCCACCCTGAATGACTCTTTGGACAGGCATAATAGGATTTGGGAGCTGTGGCACACTTTTGAATATCCACCTCAGGGGTGGACTGACCATTTGGAAACTCGAGCACTGCCTGAGGGCCCGGGGTCAGTAGGGGGCCCCATGAGATGCCCCTGGTACCTTTTTTATAGGCTTTTTTTAGTTTGGGCAAGGACACAGGGGCCCCATGATCCCCTATTGCCCGGGGGCACCATGAGTTGTCATTCCGCCCCTGATCTACCTTGTCAATTCCCAGTAGTTGCCTCATGTACCCTGCTTCTTTTCACCTTAAGGGTGGGAGTGAGTCTGTGGGTTCCATCGGGTCATGGAGTGCATTGGATATCCTCTTCTTTCGCTTCTTTTTTCCTTGTTCTTCCCTCCTTACTTTTCTTTTTCTGGAATCCACCTACCTGCTAATATCAATTTCTCTACAAGTATGTGAGCTCTATGTCTATGCTATATACCCCTCCTGTGCTGTACTGCGATTGCCATGTAATGTTTTGATTGTCAAGTCTCATGCTGTACTATTTGACAGCTGGGTTGGATTAAACACACGGGGAACCACTTTGCTTATACATGTTAAAGAAGCTATGGAAAATCTATCTGGATTTAATTGTGAGATAATGTGGATTTCTACCTCCTCTTTTTTGTATACCTTTATAATTATTAAAAAGACAGTGTAAAAAAAATATAGCTTGTTTTACAATATATATGAACAATCACATAAAGTAAAATTGCCCTAACAAGAGTAAATAAATAAACTGCAAACATTCACATCAAACAATTAAATTACCATGATTCAGATATAACTTTCTGCTGTTGGTTGATCAGAGTCCAACACTTTCCATGTGTAGTCCTGCATTTTTATGTTTGGATGGTCATATGCCGATATACAGTACATATAGGAACACCCAGTCATTTTACAATCGTTTTCAGGATTTTGCTGACCTGTAAATGACTTAGGCTTTATGACTGCACAGCAGCTGCATAAATAGATATCCACTCTCATAAAAAGCATACAACTTAGTATTGTAAGCGTTTGTGGTTGTGTGGCTCTTACAGTCGAGGGCTTCAGTTTAGATAGATTTTGAAAGGTTTTGTGGTTAGAATAAAATATATGGCATTTTCACTGGATAGCAACGTTAGAGATGTTGTTTAGAGGGGACCCAGAGGATATGCTTGCTAGATTTACGTACAGTTTCAAACACAAATCATTAAAAAAATTAATTTGATAATCAGTTTGATATTTCAGTTTAAAGCATTTTAAAGCACACTGTATATAGGTAATAGTGAAATAAGCAAGTGATTTTTTTTTAGTTGATCTTACCAAAGGATTAGCAATTGTGTCTGGCTAATCTTGTGAGTCATACACCTCTGCCATAATGCATAGCCAGGCAGTTCTTAACCCCGTTTCCTGGTTTATGTTTCCACCTTCCTGTTTTAACTTTTTACTTCCAGCCTGTTCATTGGACAGTTAACAGGTTTCTTGCAAAACAACTGTGATGCTATTTCTTTGGAAAAGACCTATGAGTGCCTTATTTACCTATTTTCCTGCTTTCTTATCTTCTACAGTACTAACCTGAGCTGTGCCTAGATTCTACTGCTTGTTCCTTATGTATACTAGTACTTCTCTCACTATTAATATATGTTTCAAATATGTATATAGCTGCGTACCTGAAGATCTGCAATACTTTTTTTTCGTTGATCTATTCAGCATTCAATATTTTCTTTTTTTACAGAGCTCCTTGATGCCCTGTGAACAAAAAAAAAGTGAATCATGAAATTACAGCATGCTTAAAAAGTGCACAAGGGTACAGTGTGGTCCTACCTTCAAAGTGTAATGTCCTAGATCCCTGGCGCAAAGCTCCTGACAGCAGTAGAGCACTCTAGTTCACCTGGCTGAAACCAGACTCCAATCCTTGAGGACCAGCCAAAGCCAGTCCTCCAAGTAGATAAGAGTTCTTCCGAAGAGGAACCCCCAATTAAGGAGAGAAAAAAGTGACAAGCAACGTTCACATGACAGACCTTTTGCCATTACCATAATTGCTCCAGGCCAGCCAAAAGTCTTGCAAGAAGCATAGTGTAAGAAAAATAGTAGTGATTTGACCAAGTCCCAAGGAAATACAGAGGGGTTCCAAACACATAGTGTTTTTCTGCTACCACTGGGATCTGTCCCGCAGGAGGCACATCTACAAAAGTTCCTTGCTTCTACCATCCTCTGGCCAGGCAACAGAAGCCCCATCACTACTAGAATGCATTAGCACTGTGTTACAAGCCAGGAGCACAAGACCAGAATCAACATGGGAGAAAAGGAACCCCTCTCCAGTACGTACCAATTATGTCAGGGAACAAACCCCATCTTCTTGTCCAAGGGAGTCAGGACTTTATTCCCCAAAAAACTGATAAGAGCAGATACTACACTTGATCTTAGCCAAAAAGGCAGAGAAGCAGCTAATTTTTCAGAGCCCCATGGTGCATTTCTTGTTGGTCCTTGTAAACAAAATAAGTGAGACGTGAAAAAAGTTCACAAGGGTACAGAATAGGTCCACCTCCAAAAAGGAAAGGCCTGCATCCCTGAACTCCCCAGCAAGGCTTATGACAGTGAAAAGGTACTTTTGGTCTACCTAGGCTGAAAAGAGTCCACCAAGTACTTGGTGAGGGTTGTCCTAAAGAGAGACCCCATGGTTGGGGAAAAGACCCAAAAGCTACAGATCCTCTACCCAACATTAGGGCAGGCCCTGAAAAACACCCTATATCTCTGTGAAGAAGAAAAAACAAACAAACCACAGGTGCAGTGTAAGGGTATGGGATAGATACATGCAGGAAATAAAAAATAAAAATATAGAAGTGCAGTACAATAGGCAGGTCTTCTGACCTGTATAACAATTACTCCAGGCTAGACAAAAGGATTGCCCTAACGTGCAAGAAAAGCAAGGTGAGCTTAGTGCAAGTGAAACTCATAGGGGTACCAAACCCATAGTGGTTTATTTACCAAAACTGGAGTGCAAAATCTGGTGCAGCATAGACACCAATCAACTTCCATTTTTTTTTCTGTCAAAGCTTATTAAACAAGCTGAAGATAGAAGCTGATTGACTACCATGCGCAGTTGCACCATATTTTGCACTCTCCAGTTTTAGTAAATCAATGCCATTGAGTTTTCATTGCACCCCTGGGATGGCACGCCAGAGGCCACATAACCAGGAGCTCCTTGTTCCATGCGAGAACCCGCTGTGCCGGCCAGCAGCTGCAGGGGGAGCTGAGGATCAGATATCCAAAATGACCACCGCAAGTTCCGGGATTGCTGGATCGCTTGAAGAAGGAGCTCTGCTCATGCTCCAAAACGCGTCACCCTTCTATGCTCGTTCCCAACCCACGCAACTTCCGTTTGTGGTCTCCTGTACAGCGTGCACTCCAGCCTGCTTTCCAGCAATCCCGGAACTTGCGGCAGCCATTTTGGAAATCTGATCTTCAGCTCCCCCTACAGCTGCTGTCCGACACAGCGGAATCTCGCATGGTGGATTGAGCCTCCGCACTATGACAATTTTATTGGGCCTGTTTTAACTAAAAGTTTGTAAGTGTTTCTAACTATCATTATTAAAGATTCTTCTGGATATACTGCACTTAGAAGCGCTTTCCTGTTCCATCCTCTTTCACATACAGAGTTTGCTTCAACTCCTAGTTGCTGCCCCGGTGCCTGTTGTCCAGTGTCTCCTCCATCCGCAGGTGACATCTCTCGGTCCACAGCCTCCTCCATTGATGCGCCCTATACATATCCTCTACTTTGCTCCTCCCAACCCCTGTGCAGTCAAGTGCAGCCTGATTTCTACCAGAAAGGCATTAGCAGTTAGGCTAGGTTCACCACTATGCAGTTTGCATTTGATCCATTTCTGCAGTGCTTTTTGCAGTACATTTTGTATTTTTGACACGTTTTTGATGCGTTTTGCATTTTTTCTTTCCAACTTGTTGCTGGGCAGATTAAAACGTGAAACACAAAATGCATCAAAATGCACCAAAAATGCACTGCATGCCTTTCTGCAGCATCTCCGTTGAAGTCTATTGAACCAAAAGCAACGTTTCAAATTTAAAAAAGTCCCTGACCCTTTCCAAAAAACGCACCAGGTGAAAACATGGAGATGTGAACCTGTCCATTAGGAAGTCATGTTAAATGGACTGCAGTGCGTTTCTGCAAAATGCAATGGAAAACGCATAGGTGTGAACCTCATGGAAAGTCCCGTATTCAACCAGGGACAAGCCTGGTAATCCAGGTCAGATACAATTCCAGAGGAAAAGTATACCTCCCACCATACCCACCTTATTATATTGGGAATTACTAATCGGCACCCCTACCCAACAAGGGGCATCAGCATTCTGTTCCAGAAAATTGATAGAAACAAATACTGCACTTGATCTTAACCAAAAGGCAAATAATCAGTTAATTACACAGTTAAAATAGATGAAAGGGCACTGTTTTACCTTCCAAATGATTATTTCTGTTCACCCAGCCCTGCGATTTATTAGATCCAGGTAGACAACATTGCCAGATTGGTCACCTGACATTTCTCTTCCACAGTCAAGCAATAAATCTAGGTTGTCTCCTTGCCATTAGACTCTGAATGGGCAGTGAAGAAACAGTAGTAATTCACCCTCTGCACACACTGCTCTCTCATCTCGTCAGTATGCTCCTTGTCACTATATTTGCGGGCAACACACCTATTGATTCCAAATGCTGCCCTACCCTCTCCCAGTCTGAGTGCTGCTGTACACAGGATTGATATCAAGCCAGATTCAGGCATTTACACTAGTTGTATTTAAAAATAGGTTTCATTATTTGTTAATGAATACACAACTGCATCCATTTTATATGTCTGCTTGAAGTTCCACTAAAGAATCTATATGTAGATTTTAGATACAGTCCAAAACATTCTTAAAATCATACATATTGTGAAATAGATACCCTAGAAAAAGTTACAGCAGTGATCTATATAGAGTAAATGACAGATTTGCTTCAATAACCAGCTCATAACTTGACAATGTGTTTTACCTGCATAGTTTGTCTATTAATCTTGAACTTCTATTCTGTAACGTCCCAATGAGCAGGAAATAATGAGGAATCCTGCACTGGTCATATAAAAATATTGACAGTAGATAAGAAGCCACGTACAAGATATTGACTGTATAGGGAGGTTCATGTTCTGTTTGTTCATATGGGCGTACGAAGCATTGTTGAAGTTTAAATAGATTTTAGCTGATTATAAATAATCTACTTAGTCTAGTGAGTCTAAAGCCAGCCATAGATACCAGAGGTCAGTGGGATGCATTGGCATGGTCTGACTAAATGAAAATGGTTCAGCTTTGAATTTAAACATAAACACTTAGGTCACTGGGGTTTGCATGGTTATGCTATCAAGCATATGCACATACAGTCAGGTCCATAAATATTGGGACATCGACACAATTCTAATATTTTTGGCTCTATACACCACCACAATGGATTTGAAATGAAACAAACAAGATTTGCTTTAACTGCAGACTGTCAGCTTTAATTTGAGGGTATTTACATCCAAATCAGGTGAACGGTGTAGGAATTACAACAGTTTGCATATGTGCCTCCCACTTGTTAAGGGACCAAAAGTAATGGGACAGAATAATAATCATAAATCAAACTTTCACTTTTTAATACTTGGTTGCAAATCCTTTGCAGTCAATTACAGCCTGAAGTCTGGAATGCATAGACATCACCAGACGCTGGGTGTCATCTCTGGTGATGCTCTGCCAGGTCTCTACTGCAACTGTCTTCAGTTCCTGCTTGTTCTTGGGGCATTTTCCCTTCAGTTTTGTCTTCAGCAAGTGAAATGCATGCTCAATCGGATACAGGTCAGGTGATTGACTTGGCCATTGCATAACATTCCACTTCTTTCCCTTAAAAAACTCTTTGGTTGCTTTTGCAGTATGCTTTGGATCATTGTCCATCGGCATCCAATGAGTTCTGAAGCATTTGGCTGAATATGAGCAGATAATATTGCCCAAAACACTTCAGAATTCATCCTGCTGCTTTTGTCAGCAGTCACATCATCAATAAATACAAGAGAACCAGTTCCATTGGCAGCCATACATGCCCACGCCATAACACTACCACCACCATGCTTCACTGATGAGGTGGTATGCTTAGGATCATGAGCAGTTCTTTTCCTTCTCCATACTCTTTTCTTCCCATCACTCTGGTACAAGTTGATCTTGGTCTCATCTGTCCATAGGATGTTGTTCTAGAACTGTGAAGGCTTTTTTAGATGTCGTTTGGCAAACTCTAATCTGCCCTTCCAGTTTTTGAGGCTCACCAATGGTTTACATCTTGTGGTGAACCCTCTGTATTCACCCTGGTGAAGTCTTTTCTTGATTGTTGACTTTGACACACATACACCTACCTCAATGAGAGTGTTCTTGATCTGGCAAACTGTTGTGAAGGGTGTTTTCTTCACAAGGGAAAGAATTCTTCGGTCATCCACCACAGTTGTTTTCCGTGGTCTTCCAGGTCTTTTGGTGTTGCTGAGCTCACCGGTGCGTTCCTTCTTTTTAAGAATGTTCCAAACAGTTGTTTTGGCCACTCCTAATGTTTTTGCTATCTCTCTGATGGGTTTGTTTTGTTTTTTCAGCCTAATGATGGCTTGCTTCCCTGATAGTGACAGCTCTTTGGATCTCATCTTGAGAGTTGACAGCAACAGATTCCAAATGCAAATAGCACACTTGAAATGAACTCTGGACCGTTTATCTGCTCATTGTAATTGGGATAATGAGGGAATAACACACCCCTGGCCATGGAACAGCTGAGAAGCCAATTGTCCCATTACTTTTGGTCCCTTAACAAGTGGGAGGCACATATGCAAACTGTTGTAATTCCTACACCGTTCACCTGATTTGGATGTAAATACCCTCAAATTAAAGCTGACAGTCTGCAGTTAAAGCAAATGTTGTTTGTTTCATTTCAAATCCATTGTGGTGGTGTATAGAGCCAAAAATTTTAGAATTGTGTCGATGTTGCAATATTTATGGACCTGACTGTATACAGACATAAGCCCCGTACACATGATGAGAATATCGGATGGATGATTGTGGGGGTATTTTTGCATGCTAGTCTCCATATCAAAAATGAAGCGGTTACTAGAGTTACGCAAATTGTCACGTGACAGAATAAAAATTTAGAAGTGAGGTAATGTATTGTATTTTCATACGAAAACTGTACTGCTTAAAGGAAAATCGTATAATCTAGTATGGTATGAGAAAGATTTTCGTGCATCTCCCTTCAAATAATTTTTGACAAAAGCTGTGTACTAATGATCGGATTATCATACAATCGCTCTGAAAGTGGTATTTTTCGTATGATTTTCTGATCGTGTGTACTAGGCTATATACAGACAACTTTATTACAGGGTTATCTTGGAGGAAATTGTGTCAATTGGACAAAGTTTACAACCGATCCACATTCTGTTAGATGAACCCAACCCATTCCACCACTCTCAGAGCAGCCTGTATCCTCCTTGATTCCATGCAAACACCTGGAAGTCAAACCCTGGAATCCACTCTTTCTCTATTGTAGTCTACATTTCAATTAACAGGTTGCGCACTGAAGACATTTGACTCCATTCAAGGTTTTTTGCATGGTAGCACACCACTCATTCCCACCCAAAGTCAAGATCACAATATCTTTCACCCACTACAAGGATTAAACATGGACTTTGGGTGGGAGTGGGTGGTGTGCTGTCATTGCAATAAACCTTGGCTGAAGTTGAATGTCTATTGTGTGTGGTATGGTATTTGGCTGTTAGTCCCCATTCTATTTTCACCTATATCTGTTGACTGTCAGTGCCTGCAGGTGCTATAGACATGAGACCATTTTCTAGTCCTGCCGAAATCAGTCAACTCTATGTTCACCTTTACTCTGGCTCAGGGGTGGACTGACCATTTGGAAACTCGGGTACTACCCGAGGGCCCGGGGTCAGTAGGGGGCCCCATGAGATGCCCTGGTACCTTTTTCATAGGCTTTTTTGAGTTTGGGCAAGGACACAGGGGCCCCATGATCCCCTATTGCCCGGGGATCAGGACAGATCCCCTATTACCCGGGGTAGGCAGGACAGAACACACAGAGTAGATGGCAAATGCACAAAGCTTTATTGAGACAAAAAGATGACAGTCACTCAATAGAGGGGTTGCAGGGAGGGTGACCTCACCAGTAAGGGGCAGCAAGGAGGGGCTAAAACACTTGTAGTCCAGTACCGCGAGCAAAGGAAAAGTCTCTGTAGCAGATTGTAATCCAACAGGGGGGGTGCAGGATCATCACAGGAACAGTTCAGATAAAACAGGGGAGAGCGTATGCTCACGGATCTGACGGGGTGCCTGGTCTACCAGGGATAGAAAGTAGACACAGGTACCTGTTGGGGTCCGGAATAGGTAGGTGGTCTCTCCTTTTAGGCTGGGGTCTCAGGCAGCTGGCAGGCAATCTCTCCCCTGGACTGGGGTCTCAGGCAGCTGGCAGGCATCCTCTCCCCTGGACTGGGATCTCAGGCAGCTTGTGGGCAATCTCCCCCCTAGACTGGGGTCTCAGGCAGCTGGCAGGCAATCTCTCCCCTGGACTGGGGTCTCAGGCAGCTGGTGGGCACACTAACAAATGCACATTTTTGTGTTTAATGTGTTTGTGTGTGTATGCGTGTTGAATGTGTGTATACAGTATGTATATATGCTGTATGCGTGTTTCTATGAGTTTAGTGTAGTTGTGCTAGGGCCATGTCAAAAATATGAGTCTGTAACTTTTGACATGATCACTAAAGATGAGCGAATTATTCAAAAATTCGATTCGGCTGATTCGCCGAATTTGAGGAAGAAATTCGATTCGATGTGAATTTATTCGCTGCGAATTTAACTTATAAAAAGGGTTTCTAAGCTTCAGAGAGCCTTTATATTAGTGCAGAACACTGTACCTTTAATTTAAATGCCCTTGGAGATGAGGAAGGAGAAGGAGAAGGAGAAGGATGAGAAGAAGGAGAAGGAGAAGGATGAGAAGAAGGAGAAGGATGAGAAGAAGGAGAAGGATGAGAAGAAGGAGAAGGATGAGAAGAAGGAGAAGGAGAAGGAGAAGGATGAGAAGAAGGAGAAGGATGAGAAGAAGGAGAAGGAGAAGGATGAGAAGAAGGAGAAGGAGAAGGATGAGAAGAAGGAGAAGGATGAGAAGAAGGAGAAGGAGAAGGATGAGAAGAAGGAGAAGGATGAGAAGAAGGAGAAGGATGAGAAGAAGGATGAGAAGAAGGAGAAGGATGAGAAGAAGGATGAGAAGAAGGAGAAGGATGAGAAGAAGAAGGATGAGAAGAAGAAGAAGGATGAGAAGAAGGAGAAGGATGAGAAGAAGAAGAAGGATGAGAAGAAGAAGAAGGATGAGAAGAAGAAAAAGGATGAGAAGAAGGAGAAGGATGAGAAGAAGAAGAAGGATGAGAAGAAGAAGAAGGATGAGAAGAAGGAGAAGGATGAGAAGAAGGAGAAGGATGAGAAGAAGAAGAAGGATGAGAAGAAGAAGAAGGATGAGAAGAAGGAGAAGGATGAGAAGAAGGAGAAGGATGAGAAGAAGAAGAAGGATGAGAAGAAGGAGAATTCCAAGCCGGCAAAAAGTGTATCTGCAGAGCTCCGCTATTTCTTAGCGGAGCTCTGCAGATACACTTAGCGGAGCTCTGCAGATACACTTTTTGCCGGCTTGGAATTCTTCTTATTTTCATCCTACTTCTTCTTCTTCTTCTTCATCCTCATCCTCAGAAGAAGAAGAAGAGGATGAGGATGAGGATGAAGAAGAAGAAGAAGAAGCAGGATGAAAATATGAAGAATTCCAAGCCGGCAAAAAGTGTATCTGCAGAGCTCCTCTATTTCTGACAGTTCTCTGACATTCACATTTACAGCGGTTGAAACATTGTATCTATTTGTTTCCATAAATGGAAACAAATAGATACAATGTTTCAACCGCTGTAAATGTGAATGTCAGAGAACTGTCAGAAATAGCGGAGCTCTGCAGATACACTTAGCGGAGCTCTGCAGATACACTTTTTGCCGGCTTGGAATTCTTCTTATTTTCATCCTACTTCTTCTTCTTCATCCTCATCCTCAGAAGAAGAAGAAGAATGAAAAGAAGAATGAAAAGAAGAAGAAGAATGAAAAGAAGAAGAAGAAGAATGAAAAGAAGAATGAGAAGAATGAAAAGATTCTTCTTCTTCTTCTTTTCATTCTTCTTTTCATTCTTCTTCTTCTTTTCATTCTTCTTCTTCTTCTTTTCATTCTTCTTTTCATTCTTCTCATTCTTCTTTTCATTCTTCTCATTCTTCTTCTCATTCTTCTTTTCATTCTTATTCTCATTCTTCTTTTCATTCTTCTTCTTCTTTTCATTCTTCTTTTCATTCTTCTCATTCTTCTTTTCATTCTTCTTTTCATTCTTCTTCTCATTCTTCTTTTCATTCTTCTTCTTTTCATTCTTCTTTTCATTCTTCTTCTTCTTCTTTTCATTCTTCTTCTTCTTTTCATTCTTCTTTTCATTCTTCTCATTCTTCTTTTCATTCTTCTCATTCTTCTTCTCATTCTTCTTTTCATTCTTCTTCTCATTCTTCTTTTCATTCTTCTTCTTCTTTTCATTCTTCTCATTCTTCTTTTCATTCTTCTTCTCATTCTTCTTTTCATGAAGAAGAAAAGAAGAATGAGAAGAATGAAAAGAAGAAGAATGAAAAGAAGAATGAGAAGAAGAATGAAAAGAAGAATGAGAAGAATGAAAAGAAGAATGAAAAGAAGAATGAAAAGAAGAAGAAGAAGAATGAAAAGAAGAAGAAGAATGAAAAGAAGAAGAAGAAGAATGAAAAGAAGAAGAAGAATGAAAAGAAGAAGAAGAATGAAAAGAAAAAGAAGAAGAATGAAAAGAAGAAGAAGAATGAAAAGAAGAAGAAGAATGAAAAGAAGAAGAAGAAGAATGAAAAGAAGAATGAGAAGAATGAAAAGAAGAAGAAGAAGAATGAAAAGAAGAAGAAGAATGAAAAGAAGAAGAAGAAGAATGAAAAGAAGAATGAAAAGAAGAAGAAGAATGAAAAGAAGAAGAAGAATGAAAAGAAGAATGAGAAGAATGAAAAGATTCTTCTTCTTCTTCTTTTCATTCTTCTTTTCATTCTTCTTCTTCTTTTCATTCTTCTTCTTCTTCTTTTCATTCTTCTTTTCATTCTTCTTTTCATTCTTCTCATTCTTCTTCTCATTCTTCTTTTCATTCTACTTCTCATTCTTCTTTTCATTCTTCTTCTTCTTTTCATTCTTCTTTTCATTCTTCTCATTCTTCTTTTCATTCTTCTTTTCATTCTTCTTCTCATTCTTCTTTTCATTCTTCTTTTTCTTTTTATTCTTCTTCTCATTCTTCTTTTCATGAAGAAGAAAAGAAGAATGAGAAGAATGAAAAGAAGAATGAAAAGAAGAAGAAGAAGAATGAAAAGAAGAATGAAAAGAAGAAGAAGAATGAAAAGAAGAAGAAGAATGAAAAGAAAAAGAAGAAGAATGAAAAGAAGAATGAAAAGAAGAAGAAGAATGAAAAGAAGAAGAAGAAGAAGAAGAATGAAAAGAAGAATGAAAAGAAGAAGAAGAATGAAAAGAAGAAGAAGAATGAAAAGAAAAAGAAGAAGAATGAAAAGAAGAATGAAAAGAAGAAGAAGAATGAAAAGAAGAAGAAGAAGAAGAATGAAAAGAAGAATGAGAAGAATGAAAAGCAGAAGAATGAAAAGAAGAATGAAAAGAAGAAGAAGAATGAAAAGAAGAAGAAGAAGAATGAAAAGAAGAATGAAAAGAAGAAGAAGAATGAAAAGAAGAATGAGAAGAATGAAAAGATTCTTCTTCTTCTTCTTTTCATTCTTCTTTTCATTCTTCTTCTTCTTTTCATTCTTCTTCTTCTTCTTTTCATTCTTCTTTTCATTCTTCTCATTCTTCTTCTCATTCTTCTTTTCATTCTTCTTCTCATTCTTCTTTTCATTCTTCTTCTTCTTTTCATTCTTCTTTTCATTCTTCTCATTCTTCTTTTCATTCTTCTTTTCATTCTTCTTCTCATTCTTCTTTTCATTCTTCTTCTTCTTTTCATTCTTCTTTTCATTCTTCTTCTCATTCTTCTTTTCATGAAGAAGAAAAGAAGAATGAGAAGAATGAAAAGAAGAATGAAAAGAAGAAGAATGAAAAGAAGAATGAGAAGAAGAATGAAAAGAAGAATGAAAAGAAGAATGAGAAGAATGAAAAGAAGAATGAAAAGAAGAAGAAGAATGAAAAGAAGAAGAAGAATGAAAAGAAGAATGAAAAGAAGAAGAAGAATGAAAAGAAGAAGAATGAAAAGAAGAATGAAAAGAAGAAGAAGAATGAAAAGAAGAAGAATGAAAAGAAGAAGAAGAATGAAAAGAAGAAGAAGAAGAATGAAAAGAAGAATAAAAAGAAGAATGAGAAGAATGAAAAGATTCTTCTTCTTCTTTTCATTCTTCTTTTCATTCTTCTTCTTCTTTTCATTCTTCTTCTTTTCATTCTTCTTTTCATTCTTCTCATTCTTCTTTTCATTCTTCTTCTCATTCTTCTTTTCATTCTTCTTCTCATTCTTCTTTTCATTCTTCTTCTTCTTTTCATTCTTCTTTTCATTCTTCTCATTCTTCTTTTCATTCTTCTTTTCATTCTTCTTCTCATTCTTCTTTTCATTCTTCTTCTTCTTTTCATTCTTCTTTTCATTCTTCTTCTCATTCTTCTTTTCATGAAGAAGAAAAGAAGAATGAGAAGAATGAAAAGAAGAATGAAAAGAAGAAGAATGAAAAGAAGAATGAGAAGAAGAATGAAAAGAAGAATGAAAAGAAGAATGAGAAGAATGAAAAGAAGAATGAGAAGAATGAAAAGAAGGAGAAGAAGAATGAAAAGAAGAAGAAGAATGAAAAGAAGAATGAAAAGAAGAAGAATGAAAAGAAGAAGAAGAAGAATGAAAAGAAGAAGAAGAAGAATGAAAAGAAGAATGAGAAGAATGAAAAGAAGAAGAAGAATGAAAAGAAGAATGAAAAGAAGAAGAAGAAGAAGAAGAATGAAAAGAAGAATGAGAAGAATGAAAAGAAGAATGAAAAGAAGAAGAAGAATGAAAAGAAGAATGAGAAGAATGAAAAGAAGAATGAAAAGAAGAATGAGAAGAATGAAAAGAAGAATGAAAAGAAGAAGTATTCCAGTACAGCAAAAAGTGTATCTGCAGAGAGCTCCACTATTTCTGACAGTTCTCTGACAGTTCCTTCACATGTACAGCGGTTGAAACATTGTATCTGTTTCCGAATAAAAACATCTGTATCCTAAATGGAAACAAATAGATACAATGTTTCAACCGCTGTACATGTGAAGGAACTGTCAGAGAACTGTCAGAAATAGCGGAGCTCTCTGCAGGGACACTTTTGCCGGCTGATCGGGAAAAATCCGATTCGCGTACCCGAAGTATGCTAATATTCGGATTCGCCGCGAATCGAATTTTTCCTGAAATTCGAAACGAATTCCACTTCGCCTGGTTCGATTCGCTCATCTCTAATGATCACTATGCTGATCAGAGGAAATTCTTACCTGGTTCCACACTTTGCTTCCCATGAAAAGTCTGACAAGGGTTTCAGGAGGCTTACCTTACAGTACATAAAGCAGGAAAAGGGTCAACATGGGGCTGCACAGAGTAGGGAAAAGTTTACTGCTGGAGTGAAAGCAAACCTGCCTCCTATTCACTCCCATACCCAGCTTCCAAATGCCAACTTGGCAAAACTGCTAGCTTTACAGCTGCTTCAATTCTAGCTGGTCGCCCAATACAGCAAATTTATATCATGTGCAACTACATAGCTGCCATTTTTTCATAGAGTAGGCCATCCTTGCCCTGCACAAGCATGTGGAAGGTAATGTTTCCATGTCTCTGGACCATGCAGTCAGGATCAACATGACCGCAAGCACATAATCCAGCAAGCATAGGCAGAAATATTACATCTTCTTTACAACCTACTGGTCAAATTTTCTAAAAAGGAGGCAGGAATGGGCACTCCTTTAGAGCTGGTAGTGCCCTCCACCTTGGTGATGGTGACAGAGCAGTCATCTTTACCCCCTCCTCCTCATTGGCCTTATCTGGCAACTCTTCAGAACTACCAAATAAAAGATACGTTAATAGAACACCTTAATCTTCTGTGAAAAGAACCATCTTTATTGACATATGACATGCTGAACAAACGTCAATAAAGACAAGTATTTTCGCAAAAGATTAAGGTGTGTTGAAAAAATATCTTTTTATTTGATTGCTGTGATGTCATCCAACAGTTTCTCCAGCTCCCTGCAGTTGAGTGTATATTAGTCCAGTGTATGATGAAGATGCCTTTATGATTCTTGAGAACCACCATGCCCCCCAAGCACCCCAGAGTTATCCAATAGCTCAGACAAAACACTGCCAACTTGTTTTGCAGCTGGTATGCCTGAGGGATAGAAGCCACTCTTGATAGAGATTTTGGCAGCTTTTCAAGGGCAGACCAAGAGGTGGCTGACACCGTGCCATCTTGTGCCAGGCAAGTTCATATGTGACAATGGCCCCAACCTGCTGGCCACCCTTTAGCAGGGTATGTTCTCACACATGTCTTGCCTGGCACATGTCCTGAACCTGGTGGCACAGCAGTTCATGGATATGAGCTCTGTCTCCTGAAGAGAGAGTAGTCATTAAACGCATTCATACCCAGCAAGTGTTTGCCTGGCAAAAAAGCAGTAGCAACAAAATCTGCCTGCAAGCTGCCTTATATGCAATATGTCCATGCACTGGTACTCAGCATTAGCCATGCTGCAGTGTAGACCTGCAAAGTTAACTGTTTGGAAAGTTTGGTGATCAGTCAGCTAGATGGATGTTCAGCCTTTATAAACTGCTGCAGTGGAAAGTGATACTTTAGCTGCCAGGGAGTTGTAGGGAGCTAGTAGCCACCAGCGTCCTAACAACCAGTGATGTATCCCCACCCAGTCCATTCAGCTCTCTATTCTATTCAGAATCTAGGGATTCAAAGCTAACGGTTGAATGCAAACAAAGGGGCGGGAATAGTGTATAAAATATAATGGTGTGGGGTCCCCCCCCAAAATTCATGACAGACCCTTCAGGTCTGGTATAGATTTTAAGGGGGGCATTGCATTGCAAAAATAAAGAAAAAAGTCTTGGGTTATCCTCCAAAACCATTTCCAGACCCTTATCTGAGCATGTAGTCTGGCAGGGCAGAAAAGTGGGGATGAGTGCTGCAGAAGAACCTCTTGGCTACATTTCTATATATACAATATATGATTCTCTGATCTCAGTGGTGGTGGTGATTGCCTTGTCAATGCTTTTAATGCAGACCTTCCTCAGCTCCACTTTATTTAAAACTGCCATCTTCAATATAAAATCTAGCAAAATAGACATATCTAATTTTTATTACTAGTTATGAGCTAAACAGCCATGGGTGCAGTTCAAGCACGATTCAGAGAACTTCAAATAAGGTCGAACACCAAACCAGAACCCTACTGAAATCAAAAGGAGCTAAATCTCTCAAAGAAAAGAATGCTCATTTTCTGGGCTAATAGGCAAAAGGTTTCCAAAAAAATAGTATGTGGACTAGGCAGTGGCTTGTGGAACATGTACCAGTGAAACATTTTTTTTTTAATTCCATTTGGTCAGGTGTAGTGATTTTATTAAGCACTGACATTTAAAAAGGAAAAATGGTCCTGGCCAGTTCCTATCGACCTGGTGCATATATGCGGCCTCTCGGAGGGTGGGCTTTAATGCCAAGCAGCTGAATATATGTGTCCCTAGGTAAACCCTTTTCTGTGCTGAAAGCATAGTCCTGCAATGTGCCGACAACAGCAGCGGTTGCTAGAGATGCAGCGGGTGCCAGCTGATGCTGCTTCCCTAGGAACCACTGACAGCGGGAAGCTGTTATCTATGAAATAAGCAAAGATCCCTACTTGTCATCTCTGTTTCTCTTGCAAATGGTAATGTGCCTCTTCTCTAATCCTTTGCCACCACTTGAACTCCTATATGTCTTCGCTGGCTAGTTTCTTCCTTCATATTTTATGGCCAGCCCAATGATGGCGTCAGCACCTAATCTTTGTAGAAAAAAGAATTAACGGAAGTCTCATGAGATCCCATGAAAAAGCCCATTCATTCTGTTTATTCTACACAGATCTTGTAGTTTACTTTTGGAAGTTCCCTGGTAAGACACTGGTGACATAGCCTTCAGAGAGAGCTGTGAGGGAGCTGTGGGATCACAAAAATGTAAGTAATAAATACGTCTTTAATTTCAAATATGACTTTAAGATGTTTAGGGATCACCAAACAGAGCTGCATGCAGGGGAGATTTATATGTTTATATGTTTGGGGGGAAAAGGTCCTTTTTAAGTTATTTTTCTAACCACAGCAGACAGGCTTGGCTGCAGGCAGCACCTAAATCATATGACTGCAGACTACTTGAGGGTCCAGGGCTAATGTGAGGATCCTATGCACTATTGGATGTTCAGGCTGGACTACTGGCCCAAACTTACACAGTACATGCTTATAGCTTGGTCTGTGGACAGCGTGCTGTCTGAATGGGCTTATGATACAGCAGGCAGTTTTGTAACAGGGAGACACATCTGCCTGTCCCCTGGCACTGTGGGAAGATTCACTTTCATTAAAATAAACCAATTCTGGATCAGCAATGATTACTAAACACCTGCAGTGTATGCTACTGAATGCATTTGTACTTGTAATTTGGCCCTGAAACCATTACTAGTTCCTACAATTACTGCTGGACTGCAACCATTACTGGCTACTTCCACCTATCCTGGCCTGCCACTATTACCAGCTCCTACCACCTTTGGTGGACTGCCACTATTACCAGCTACTGCAATTTCTTCTGCTCTGCCATCATTACAAACTTCTGTCACCTCTGGTAGCCTTCCATCTTTCTGGCCTGCAACTGCTGACATCCCTCTTAGACTGCCACAACACCCCTGTAGTGTTACTGAATAAATTTTTACTTGTTATCTGGTCCGGAAATCATTACCAACTCCTGCCACCTCCACTGGACTGGCACCATCACAAACTCCAGCCACCTTTGCTGGCCTGCAGCCGTTAGCAGCTCCTTCCACCTCAACCAACCCCAACCACCTTTGAGGAGGAGCCGTGAGCAGTGACGTCATGCCGCCACGACCACGTGGAGGTCCGGCGGCCATCTTAGAATCACATATGGTCAGTGTTTATACTTTTTTGTGACCTACATTCTACTTCATAAATATACTTTGGAAATACTGCACTATGGGCTTCCCTCTTTTTGGCTCCTTGTGAGCGGATACTGATACAGAGCCCATTCTGGAGGACGGCTTGAGGTGCTACCAGCGGAAGGGGATACACATCTCTCTCTGACCAGACCAGGCTGATCATATCTTTATGGGGACCTCCGGCAGACAACACAATATATAAATATATATATATATATATATTTATATGCGCATTAAGGTTGCGCATCTGTTGTGTGCGTAATCTTAACATATTCACGGCACATCACCTGGATGATAATAGAGCACCTACCTGAGATCTTTTTCAGATGGATCTTCACATTTAAGCACCTTTTGAACATTATAAGACTATGAATGTGAATAGATATCTAGCACTATTGAGTGCTCACTAACATCACCCTTTACACTTTGATGTATATTATTGTTATTTGCACTTTGTCACTTTATTTACCACACATATATGTGATTTGTGCATTTCATATGGTTATATGTGTGTATATATAAGATTGTATCTATTTGTGGTTCTAGCGCCGCACCTTTTTTATCTTTGATCATTTTGGAGGTTTTTTTGGTTTGCCTTTTCGGTGCATTGGCTGCTTGCGATTTTTTAGCGCTCACTTATCTTATTTTATATATTTACACCTTTGGTGGTTAGCCACCATTACCAACTTCTGCCAATTCTCCTGGCCTGCAGCTGTCACTATTACTAGTTCCTGCAATCTCTGTACTGCCATTGCCACCACTGCCAGCTCTGCTAGACTGCCACTATGGCCAGCTCCTGTCAGCTCTGCTAGACTGCCACCATTACCAGCTTTTCCCATCCCTGATGGCCTGACACCCTTACAAGCTACTGCCACCTTTGCTGGACTTCCACCATTACCAGCTCCTGCCACTTCTACTGGACTGCCACCATTACCAGCATCTGCCGTCTCTGTTGGCCTGCCACTATTACCAGCTCTTGTAGTCTTTCCTGACCTATCCCAGTGCTCTGGCACTGTAAATTTGCAACACACATAATGTTTCTACAGCTGGGTCTCAGCTACAAAATTTCTAATGTTTGCTGGAGTGTAAATCTTGCCTCTGTCTCTCCCTTTTTCAGCCCATTCCAGTGCTCCATCACTCAAAAATATTTGTAACTAACTTTAATGTTTATTTCAAGATAAAAGCTGCCTCGTTCCTACTTTTATATTGCAGCCTAACCATGCTGGCTCCGTACTCTCCTGTGACTGTACAATATATGTGGCTATTGTCTCTGAAATAATGCACTCTGATTTTTATTTAATGAGAAAAACCAATTCCTATATTTTTCTTACATTGCTAATAATGCTTCTTATAAAAATAGCAGTGTGTGTGATCTGAGTGTAGTAAATACAGTACATTTATTAATAAAAGCAGCAAATTGGCATATAGCCAGTAAAGATTTGCTTATCATCAAAGCCAGGTTAGAGTGGTGTATATCTCAGCACAAATATAGTCCAGGATAAGCTATTCAGGGCTGTCAGTTGAATATACCTATAAGGCCTAAAGAACACCAGATGGCATCAGACTAAGTGTAAGTGTAGCATATACAGACATGGTGAAGATAAAAACACAGCAGGCAACTCACAGATATGTGAAAAATTCTGTGTGTATCAAATAGTCCAGGTTCTCAGCTCCATGGTATCCATAGCAGGTGTGTCCTCCCCCAAAACTTTCAGTTTAGCAGCATTTGGAAAATCCAGATGCTTGTGGAAATAGGAAACAGGAAGTAGCTGATGAGGTTGGTGGGGAGTATGGTGGAGTGGAAATTATGTCACTTCCTTTATCATCATTATGGAGTGTGGCTACATGTTTTGAGGCCACCCAGCCTCTTTCTCAAGCCTTTTCTGTTCTTTTGCTTAATACAGTTGCTTACATACTGTGTAGTAACTGCAATCTGGCTATTGTTCTGAAATAATATAGTGATGATATAATTTTTATTTTGTGATAAAATTTGCCTTGTCTTCTTTGCATTGTGGTCCAATAAAGCTGCCTACATACTATTCAGCAACTGTACGATATTTCTGGTGATCTCTGAAATAATACACCCTCATTTTTATTTCATGTTAAACATTTAATTGTCTATCCCTCTTACACTGCATCCTAATAAATCTGCTTATACAGTATACTGTGCAGCAATTGTACAATATTTCTGGCTATTGTCTGTAAAATATACACTTCAATTTTTATTTCATTATAAAACATGCCTCATCCCTCCTTCTCCCGTTGTGGCCTAATTAAGCTGTTTACATATTATGCAGCAACTGTAAGTTATTTCTGGTGATCTCTGATTTTTATTTCATGTTAAAACCTTTTTTGTCTTTCCTTCCTACATTATGTCCTAATAAATCTGCTTATAAACTGTGCAGAGTCTGTGCAATGTTTGTCTTTTAAACAATGCACTCCAATTTTTATTTCATAATAAAACCAATTGTATTATATATGCAACTATTGTCTGAAACATTTTTAATAAGAATTTTTATTTCGGGATAAGAAACCACCTCATCTTTGAAACCTAGAGTTGTGGTTTTAAAGTGTTTTTGTGTACTCTGTTTCAACATTTTATTAGATGCTAGAGACATTACAGTGTGGTAATGTGAAAAAGAACATCACAAACTATACTCTGAATATGTTTTGCCACTGGCCAGATGGTACAAAGTTGGGCACTTTTTTTTAAGAGCGCACTTTCCTATAGCTTTTATATCTGTTGTGGCTTCTACTTCAATCCAGTCCTGGGACAAGGTCATCCAGTGCCCATATGTCAAACTGTTCTCCCCATCCCCAATGTGCACATCCAGTTGTGTGACACACATTTTGTAACAAAGTGAAAATATTCTAAATGAGTAAACACGAGTAAAACAGTAAGGCAGCAAATTTTTCTGATCTAAAAGAGCGAATTTATCTGTGTTTGGCCAACTTTACTGATAGAACCAACAGTGCTACAAGATAACCACGAACATATTATTTAGGGGCAATAGAAGTCCAGTGGTGATCTGCAGGGAGAAGTGACTGTGATAATATATAAAAAGAAGATCAAGAAAAGAAATTATGCAAATGAAAAGTCAGCAAGTGTGTGCAAATCAGTGTCAGGAGCAGCAGAAAGAAGCCAGTATTGAGACCCTCTCAGCCTAGCTCAGTCTGCTCTTCCAGCAGCAGGCAATACGGAGACACTACAGTCTGGAAATCAGAATTAAGTTGAACATCAGAGGGATGGACACACCAGCACTGAGCCCAGCAAAATGAAACATGCCACATTCTCCTAGAGCAGAGAAGCTCTGGGCACATTGTGCTGGAACAATACCAGTCTGAGCTGAGCAGACAGAAGGGAAGACTCCTATCTCATATATGAGTATGGTTAGGCTGTAGAGGCAAAGAGGAGCTAACAGTGAAAATAGATGCACAATATGTCCTGAAATGTCACAGACTGAGAGGGACATGAAAAACTGTGGACTTAAAAATCCCCTAGCTGAACTCATTCCTATCTCTTTTACAAACCTATTAACCTGATAGCATTCTTAGACTCCCATTTCCTTTATATTATCCTTTATCCCTAATAATGTTGTTAGAGTTATTCCTTCCACCCAACCATCCAACCCATGAAAACTCCTTAATTGCTTTGGCAATGCTAAAATGTACAGCAATTGGTCCTGCCAATAAAGCTAATCTGAACTTGTGAGAGAGAAAGTTGTAGATATAGAAAGGGAAAAGAGAAGAAGAGTTGGTAGGGCAAGAGAAGGTGTGAATCTTTTTTCCTTAAATACGTATAAACATTAGCAGTAATAAAGGTGATGGCAAAAAGGAAGGACACGGTAAAAAGAGAAGGGGATAAAATGAGTAAACAAGAGTTTGGATAACAGTTACAGCATACTCTGCCATGCCATGTCCTTGGCATAGAACACATCAGGTGCAGCCACCTGTAGCAGTCATCATCATCATCTCTGTATTTCATTATAGTAGGCAGGATCAGATGGCTTTCCATGTAACTGTATACATAACCTGCCCGGCACTCCACACTAGGCAGCTATATATAGTTTGTTTACTAAGGAAATAGTAAAACTCCATTGTACTCTCCAGTCACCATTTGCTTGTTCTGGAATGGTAAATAAATCCTCCCCGTAGGTGCGATGTTATCAGGAACTGCATGGATACAAAGAACACAAATTCCTTTCCATATCTACCTAATTTCCAAAATTGTTAAAAAATATCAAAGATCATCAATTAATTATTTGGGGGGCATGCAGGAGGCATGCACATGGAAAGATGTCCATGGACGTAATCCCAGGACTGGAGAGCCACGCTGTAGCCATCTTTCAGCCACAGTGTGATCAAATAGTGGTTAAATTATAAATAAACCCAAGAACAAAAATTTAATATGTTGCAGCTTATAGGTCCTTAGATGTGGTGGCTGCATCAATTCTTTTTTTTTTTTTAACTAAGACATTTTAAGAAAATGTAGAATTTCCCAGTAAGCCTAGGTTCACACTACAGCGGTGCGGTAAATTCCATGTGATTCGCACAGGAACAGCACTGCATTCCTGTACAAATCACATGCAATTTGTATGCGGTGCGATTAGAGCCATACATTTTGTATGGCTCTATTTGCACCACACCAAAAACGTGCAGGACACTTTTTTGGTCCGCACTACAATCGGATTGCATAGGTATTCCCACCTACGCAATCCAAATCTGCACATCGCACCGCATTTTGCGGACCAATGTCGGGGGGTTGTTAACATACACACCCGCATCGATTCGTATGAACAGGGTGCGATTGTGATGCGGTGCGGAATTCGCACTGAAAACACTGCGAATTCCGCACTGCATCAGTGTGAACCAGGGCTTAGTCATAGAATTGTAGCATCCTTTGCACTTCCTGTGAGCTGCATTGAGTATCTTCTTTCCTTGCTATCTTTTGTAATCTACCAATTGTCCTGCCCCCTCCCCCCATGTAATGGACAAAAAGCGATTCGGACATGTTTGTAGCCCATATCAGGAGAGCAGCCTAGGGTGACAACCATGGCTCCCTCCATAGATACAGTGGAGCAGTCACATAGCCACCCAAGGACAGGAAGCATGTTCTTTGCACGATTGCCAGTTGAAAATAAAAAAAAAGAAGCTTTTTAAAAAAAAAAAAAAAGAAAACAAATGCAGCCAGCACACCAAATCTGCAATATGTTACATTTTTAGTTTTGATCACCCCACCTTCGCACAACACACAGGAACAGAGTTGAGACTGTCAACCACAGGCTCTGTGCTGAAGGCCCCTCCCTTGTCACCATTTTTCTCTTAATGTCAGGAAAACTTGTCAGAACTGATTCATGCAGATAGCAAAGGAACAAGGCAGGATACAGAAATAACCCAGTGCTCTGGATAGAGACAACTACACACTATAGAGGGATATGCTTTGTTCATATTTCAAGTCCATGTACAACCATTTTAAAGTGGTTCTAAAGGCAGAAGGTTTTTTATCTTCATGTATTCTATGCATGAAGGTAAAAAAGCTTTTGTGTGCAGTTCCCCTCGCCCCAGCCCCCAATCCTTACCTGAGCCTCCTCCAATCCAATGACTTTCTCAGCAGCCTCTGCTGTCTGGGAACCCTTCCTCCTCATTGGCTGAGACAGCAGCAGGAGCCCATTGGCTCCCACTGCTGTCAGTTGTAGCCAGTGAGCCAAAAAGAAGAGAGTGAGGGGGTGGGCCGAGCCACGGCTGTATGTGTCTTATGGATGCCTAGAGCAGCGGCTCAAGGATGAGCATGCAGTGGTGCCCCCAGGGACACTGCTCAAAGGGGGAGGAGCCAGGAGCACTGACGGGGACCCAAAAAGAAGAGAAGGAGGCAAGAAGGTGTTTCTAAGTGCAGCATAATCAGGACTTTATTGTAAATAATGGTAAAAACACTTACAAGATATGTATTGATTACAGGCTCATCATAAACCTCTAATGCAGAGCCCGTCATTATGTACCCAAGTCTGCTGTGCTAGCCAGCAGCTGCAGGGATATCTCCGCGTATTGTGGCAAGATGGCCACCGCTCTTCTGGGAACACTATGGAACGCACGCCGTCCGTGTAGAGCACAAGGACTGTAAGTTATATCAAAAGGGGCAGTGATGCATTTCATAGCATGCGTGAATCACTCCTTCATCAAGAAACATATCACCGCCTCTTTTGACGTCACTTCCAGTCCTTGAGCTCCACATGGATGTCGTGCGTTCCAAAGTGTTCCCGGAACAGCGGTGGCCAACTTGCCACAATACCCATCGATCTCCCTGCAGCTGCTGGCTGTCACAGCAGACATGGGTATACAGTGACAGGGGCCCTGCATTAGAAGATTATGATGAGCCTGTAATCAATACATATCTTGTAAATGTTTTTACTGTTATTTACAATAAATTCCTGATCATACTGCACTTAGAAGCGCCTTTTTGCCTCCTACTCTTACTCCAGAGCAGGGGTGGACTGACAACTCATGGGGCCCCCAGGCAATAAGAGGCCCCCTGTGTCTCTGCCTGCACTCAAGCCAAAGCCACACTCACACAAAACCCCACCTACATATTGCAGCTCAGCTGCATAGAAAGGGCATTAAAATTTTCTTTTAAATAATAAAACAACGTCATGGGGTCCCCCCTCCATTCATACCAAGCCCTTCGGGTCTGGTATGGGTTTTGAGGGTCCCCCCCAAGAACCATACCAGACCCTTATCCGAGCATGCAGCCCGGCAGGTCAGGAAAGGGGGGGGGACGAGCGAGCGCCCCCCCCCTCCTGAACCATACCAGGCCACATGCCCTCAACATTGGGGGGTGCTTTGGGGGGTCCTTATGCTAAAAATGTTTTGGAGCACTGTTTGCATGTTTAACCTCCCTGGCAGTATTCCCAACTGTAGCTCGGGGTAAAGTTTCAGTACCACAAGTGGTAACCCCGAGCTACACTCGGGAATACCTTGCAGCGCTGCTCCGGGATCTCTTCTTCACTTACCTTGTCCTGCGCTCCCGCGATGTCCCTCCTGCAGTGTCCCCGGCAATGTCCTCCAGTGGATGCCGGGATCTGTCTTCTGGGTTCTGTTCCCTGTGATGTCAGGACGTACGGTGGACGGAACTGGCGGGAAATTTGAAAGTTGTAAAAGTGACATTCACTAAATTCTTTAAAATCACATAGTAAAACATTACTGTATCAAAGCGTTTCACATACATTTTGTCCCTAGTGCTTTGTCCTGTGCCCTGCCTGCATTTTTACTGTTCTTTCTGCTTGGAAACTGAGAAAAATGGCTTCCAAAAAGCGTCCCTTTAGGTCAAAAGCAGTTTTAGACCAGCTAGAGAACAGCGATAGTAAATTAGAACTACTTGCAGAATTGAGTGATAATGATTCGTGGGGAAATTCATCATCTGACACTGAAAACGATTTTGCTACTTTGCTCAGTGATGTGTGAACTTGACGCTATATTTCAAATTTCAGTGTTTTTGGTTTGATTATATTATTGAATTAAATTTATTATTATTATTTTATTATTTTTTATGATTATTTATTAAATTATAATTTATGTTTTCGTGTTTCAAATTTTAACATACCCGGGATGTTTACTAGACTCTTGTTCGGTCAGATTTCAGTGAGTTATTCCTAAAAATTACAGGCCTACAATAAAAAAAATACATATTTCCATGCAAAAAAATGTACCGCTTTGAGCACAGAAATATTTATTTTATTATTTCAGGTACTTATATAGTGCTGTCAATTTACGCAGCGCTTTACATATATGTATTGTACATTCACATCAGACCCTAACCCTCAAGGGGTGTACAACCTAAGCTCCCAAACTCACATTCATATACAAGGGCCAATTTAGACAGGATCCAATTAACCTACCAGCATGTCTTTGGAGTGAGGGAGGAAACCAGAGTACCTGGAGGAAACCCATGTAAGCACAGGGAGAACATGCAAACTCCATGCAGGAGGTGCCATGGTGGGATATCAAACCAACGACCCTAGTACTGCCAGGCAGAAGTGCTAACCATTTAGCCACTGTGCTGCCCACAAATATGGACATAATCAGACAGCTAGGGAGGCTACAGGGGACTTTCTTTGTTTTTGCTTTCATCACTTTTTGTATTTAGACACAAATTTAATATTTTTTTCATTTTGTTGGTTTTGGACATTTATTTTATAACCACAGAATTTATTATGATTTGTGTATAATTCTTTTTGATTCATATCATGTTTTGCGCTGTTTTATTGTCTCAACAATTGAATTTGGTACAATTAGCCTGCCCATAGATAGTACAAATCTCGGGCCGTTCCCTGCTGAACTAGCTGAGATTTGGATTATCTATGACTGGCTTTAGGTTTTTTTTTTATGTTCAGCCAAAGCTGTGTATGGCCAGCTGAAGTCAATGAACATATGCTTTGTTAAGGGAATATCCACTTTGCTAAGTAAACAGCCTGTACAGCTTTAGTAAAGCAACCCCAGGTATGATGTATTTTAGGCACACGTATGCAAACTTGTCCTATAACACTTGTTGTCTTGCTGAAGCCGGCCACCTGATACCACTTCAGAAGCCTGCACTCCCTGCTCTGTTATATTCTGTGTCCCCTCTTTTCATACACAGGCTGAAAGCTACAGGTGAAAGAGGCAATTCATTTGTGATGAAGAGAGCTTCACTTATTGCAGGTTGAGTATCTCCTGACTCCCTGCGGGTATTGCTCCTGAATAGAGGATACACATCTCCTAGCAGCACTCTGGACAGCATACAGTAGCGATGGGGCTCTCTGGCATTCACTCCCCTACCAACTCGATAGGTTTTGGATTGCAAGTTTTCAAACAGCTTATTCTGATCTGACACTGAATTCCAGCTATTGTTTCATCTTCAGTGCCGGGGACTTAACCCTCCCTTGTCAGTGATTGCAGGGACATCAGGTGCTGTATAATGACACCCATCCAGCCCCTAAACTTTGAAATATTTCCAAAGATCGCTACAAGTGTTACAATCTGATTGTACATTCTCCTTTATGGTGGCCATACATGCTTCAATAAATGACCGATTTCTTTTCAGATCGATCTCTTCCGATAAGAATAATCATTCTATATTGTACAACTCGTTCAGTCAATATGTCACACACTTGGATTTCAAACGATAATTGGAAGATACGATTGCAAGTTATTGGTCACAGCTCTGTTTTCTCCATGCAATTCCATGACTAATTCCATGACTGATCTGATTGTACATTCTCCTTTATGGTGGCCATACATGCTTCAATAAATGACTGATTTCTTTTCCGATCGATCTCTTCCGATAAGAATAATCACTCTATTTTGTACAACTCATTCAGTCAAAATGTCACACACTTGGATTTCAAACGATAATTGGAAGATACGATTGCAAGTTATCAGTCTCAGCTCTGTTTTCTCCATGCAATTCCATGACTAATTCCATGATTAATATGATTTTATATTCTCCATTATGGTGGCCATACATGCTTCAATAAATGACCGATTTATTTTCAGATCGATCTCTTCCGATAAGCATAATCATTATATATTGTACAACTCATGCACTCAATATGTCACACACTTGGATTCCAAACTATAATTATTATTATTATTATTATTATACAGGATTTATATAGCGCCAACAGTTTGCTCAGCGCTTTACAATATAACGGGAGACAATACAGCAACTATGCAGTTCAATACAAGAGGGACAGGAGTGCCTGATCCTTGGAGCTGACAATCTAAGAGATAATTGGAAGATATGATTGCAAGTTATCGGTCACAGCTCTGTTTTCTCCATGCAATTCCATGGCTAATTCCATGACTAATTCCATGACTAATCTGATCATACCTTGTCCTTTATGATGGCCATACATGCTTCAATAAATGACCAATTTATTTTCCGATCGATCTCTTCCGGTAAGAATAATCACTCTATATTGTACAACTCATTCAGTCAATATGCCACACACTTGGATTTCAAACGATAATTGGAAGATACGATTGCAAGTTATCGGTCACAGCTCTGATTTCTCCATGTGATTCCATGACTGATTGAAATATGATCAAATTTATGAGCAAGGCATCTCAATGCTGCTGATAAATGCTAAACAACCAGTTCCATTGATATGCCATACACGGAGAAATGGATTTTGATCAATAATTGGGATGTGACCCTAAGCCCCCAGTCACATCAAAGCCGATTTTGAAATCGTGCGACTTACAGTGAAGTTGCACGATTTCAAAATCGGGTGGCCTGCTGATTTCAGTTGTGATTTGCAAGACATCTGACGCAGAGGTCTATGCAAATCGCAACAAAAGTAGAGCATGTACTACTTTAGAAATCAGTGCGGCTCCAACCAAGTCTAATAGCGGACAATAGGGTGCGACCAGGGGAGGACTGACCATTTGGAAACTCGGGCACTGCCCGAGGGCCCGGGGTCAGTAGGGAGCCCCATGAGATGCCCCTGGTACCTTTTTCATAGGCTTTTTTGAGTTAGGGCAAGGACACAGGGGCCCCATGAACCCCTATTGCCCGGGGGCCCCATGAGTTGTCAGTCTGCCCCTGGGTGCGACTTGGCATATGATTTGCAAGTCGCATGGCATGCAAACCGCATGTGACCGGGGTGTTAATTACAATCATGAGTAATCAATCACATCTCTGTTTCCGCTATGTAATCTCTTAATCTGATAAATCAGATTTATAAAGAAAAACTAAATATTTCAGTGCAAGATAATCAAAATTTTCCACCCTGGCCGATTGAGAGAATTGATCAAATCTAATCCAAATTGTGTTTAAATTGATCGGAAGGGAAGTTATGACTCTCCGATTGATTGCAGATTTGATCATTTTGATCAAATCGCATATCAATTTGATCAAAAAATTCAAAGCATGTAAGGCTACCATTAGATCTATCAACAACTATGTAGTGCAAGGGCCTTCCTGATTGGATACAAATTGATTGGATTGTTTAGGTAGGTAAATCTAAAAAGTTGTAAATATAAAGTTGATTGTACAAAGAATGTATGCTCTGATTTAACATTACCATGTATGTAATGATCTGATTGAACGATTCTTCACAGAACCAGATAATATGATCAGATTCATGAATTATCAAAACGACATACTAGGGGAGATTTACAAAATCTGGCCACTCAGAATCTGGTGCAACTGTGCACGGTAGCCAATCAGTTTCTAAGTTCAACTTGTTCAGTTAATCTTTGGCAATAAAATCTGGAAGCTGATTGGCTACCATGCACAGCTGCATCAGATTTTTCATTCTCCAGTAATGCCATAGATGGGTCGAAAATCGAACGATTTTTCGTCGGAAAAAAAAAATTGGGCAATTTTCGCACTCTTAGTGGGTTAATTGGTCGGCCGTTTTTCGGGTGTTTTGCACAATTTTTTTTAAATGGTCATGATGGAAAATTTGTGGCCGATTTGGACGAGCAGCCGATTTTCCCGGCAATGATGGGCAAATCAGCCGATCGTTTTACCGATAAAAAATCTGCGCATGAGCCGTGACCTGCAAGGTTGCCAGCATTCTTTTTACTGTAAATGCACACACACACACGTATATATATATATATATATATATATATATATATATTGTTTCTGAAAGTCCAAAATTAAATTGTATTCCTAGAAAAGGTATTGAGGTTCTAAACAGGTTCTTTAAAATTTTCTAAATAAAGAAATAAATATTTTCCAAGCAAAGATAGGTTTATAGGAGAAGAAGGAGAAGGAGAAGAAGAAGTTGCTGCCTCACAAGCAGTTAATTCAGTGCACCATTCCCAGTCCTGGCCTTTGCCTGCCCAGTGACTGCTCTGAACTGCTATGGAATGTACACTATTATATTTTATATGAAAAAGTCTTGCGGTTGCAACAAATGTATCCATTTGTATCCAAATAAAAACCTAATGTATTTGTATTGCTGTCACATTGTATGGTGTGCTCCCCTGTCTCTGTCAAACTGGTTTCTTGTCCCATTCTTTCGTGAGCATTGGTGGCAACATCGGCAACGGCACCGACCGATTTTTCGTTTATCGGCTGACAATTCGGCCAATAAACAGCCCACCTATGGCCTGCATAAGAGTAAGTACTTAATAAATAACCCCACAATGCCATTCATCAATTTTGAGCAAAACTGGTATGAGAAACTTATTCTGACCAGTGAGGATGGAAAATCAGATTGTAGGAAAGTAAATAATCTGATATGATTGTTCGGCATATGGTGCATCAAATGATCTCCTGATTGTATTTCCTATCAGATAGTAAATCTATTGACAATATGATCGTAGATAAAATCTTTTTGTTATGGTGGCCATTTTGGTAGCCATACATTTATTATTTATTTCAGGTACTTATATAGCTCCGTCAATTTACGTAGTGCTTTACATATATATTGTACATTCACATCAGTCCCTAACCCTCAAGGAGCTTACAATCTAAGGTCCCTAATTTACATTCATACATATACTAGGGCCAATTTAGAGAGGATCCAATTAACCTACCAGCATGTCTTTGGAGTGTGGGAGGAAACCAGAGCACCCGGAGGAAACCCATGTTGGCACAGGGAGAACATGCAAACTCCAGGCAGGTGGTGCTGTGGCTGGGATTCGAACCAACAACCCTAGTACTGCCAGGCCTTCTGAATAGTGGTCCCCAGTGAATTGCTTTTCTGAGGGGTGACAAGGGCTGCTGCTTGTAAGAATGAATTCTTAAAGTGGTTGTAAAAGGCTGATGGTTTTTTACCTTCACGTGCAGCAGTGCCCTCAGACCCTTCAATACTTACCTGAGCCCCATCAAGATCCAGCAATGTGAATGACAACCTCGGCTGTCTTAGGTCCCTGCCTCCTCATTGGCTGAGACAGCAGCGGGAGCCATTGGCCATTGAGGAGAGAGGGCGGGACCAAGCAGCGGCTCCATGTGTGAATGAACACACGGAGCAGTGGGTGCCCCCATAGCAAGCTGCTTGCTGTGGGGGCACCCAACAGACAGGATGAGCCAGGATAGCCTGCGGGGGACCCAAGAAGAGGAGGATCCAGGCTGCTCTGTGCAAAACCACTGCACACAGTAGGTAAGTATAGCATGTTTGTGTGTGTGTTTTTTTTAAATGAACCTTTAGAATTGCTTTAATGTTCTTTTATATGAATTGAATTCAGTTTATTTCTATCAGACAAGGAGTAAGCTAGTAGTGAGTTCTCTGTCTTGAAATGAGCTTGTATTATAAAGGAAGGCACCCATATACATAAGCAGACTATGATAAGAATCAATGTTACTGTGCACTGCTTTCTCTGCAAACAGTATGAGGAAAGATAAGGACAATGAGGTATCAGCGTTATTTATTATATATATGATTTATGAGCAGTGGGAGGATTAGCCACTGTTCTTCTTTATCAGGTCAGGAGAAACTACTGCTACTCATTACTATATAGTATGTTCTTGGACTCTACACTCAGTAGTCTGATGTACTAAAGAAGAGAAGCTTTGCTTAGTTTAGCGACTAATGTGTAGCAGTGTGTGTGTCATCCAATCAGAGGAAGGATCCTGTTTCTATAATTCTCCTGCGCATGATTGGTTATCACCAGAGCTTTTTTTCTCAGAGAATAGATGCAGATCCTGCCCCCGCCCATTTCCAGTCACCTCTTGTCTCTCCCCCTCCCCGGTCCACCCCTTACCTATCTCCCAGTACCGCCACTTTTAGAGAAAAAATAAAGAACCAAGTATAATTTTGTGGTGCTAAATAATTTGTATGGAGTTTGTAAATGATAACAAGAAAATCAGTAAAATAGACCCCTGCAGCCAGCAACAATGGACCCCCCAAGCAACAATAGATTACCCACAACAAAATACCTTCCCAGCAACAATAGACCCTGGGAAGCAACCACATATCTCCCTGCCACCAGCAACAATCAACCCTTCCATCAGCGGAAGATCCTTCCCAGCAGAAACTGACCCCCCAGCAACATAAGACCCACCCCCAGCAACAACAGACCCCCCCAAGCAACAATGGACCACCCGCAACAAAATACCTTCCCAGCAACAACAGACCCTGGGCAGTAACTAAAGATATTCCCACCGCCAGCAACCATAGACCCCTCTCTCAGCAGAAGATCCCTCCCAGCAGCAATTAACCCCCCAATAACATAAAACCCACCCCTGGCAACTATAGACCCCCAAGCAACAATGGACCAGCCACAACAAACCACAACAAAATACCCTCCCAGCAACAACAGACCCTGGGCAACAACTACAGATGTCCCCACTGCCAGCAACAATAGACTCCTCCCTCAGCAGAAGATCCCTCCCAGAAGCAATTGACCCCCCAGCAATATAAGACCCACCCCCAGCAACAATAGACCCCCCAAGCAACAATGGACCTGCCACAACAAAATACTGTCCCAGCAACAACAGACCCTGGGCAGCAATCACAGATCTCCCCACCACCAGAAACAATAGATTCCTCCCTCAGCAGAAGATCCATCCCAGCTGCAATTGACCCCTGCAGCAACATAAGACCCACCCCCAGCAACAATAGTTTTCCCACCAGCAACCATAGACCTCCCCAGCAGCAATAGACCCCAACCGGAAACATTAAATCCCTCAGTATCCATAGACCCTGCAACACACAACCTAGCTCCCTTTGCCATTACATACATTCAGTGCTGGAGGTGCCAGCATTGCATTCCTCTGTGTACCTGGTGAAAAAAGCTCTGGGTGTCACATGGGAATACTGTTTTTTTTCCAATAAGCCAAGTGGCAATCCAGATAACCAACGTTGGCTATACACTATACAATCTGATTGTACGATCTCATCTGTGGTGGCCATACATGCCTACATAAAGGATTATTTATTTTCCAAGCCATCTCTTTTGATAGGGATAATTGATCTATAGCTGACAACCCATTCAATTGATATGACACACAGGAGAAGTGGATTTTGAACAATAGTTGGAAGATACACTCATTATTGGAAGATAAGTTCTCCATTGCATCTGTGTTCACCATGCAATCTCATAATCTGATTGATCAATATGCGATCAAATTCAAGACCAAAGCATCACAGTGCTGCCGATCAATGCAATATGATCAATAATTTTCCACCCCAGCCAAACCACTCAGTTTGGTTAAATATGATCTAAATTGAGTCTAAATTGATCAGAAAAAATTTGTTTTGATTGATCACACATTGATCAGATAATAAAAAAAATGGTACAGAGATTGTAAAATCAGATTGTATGGCTTCCTTAAAGTAGAACTATAGGCAAAACCTTTTTTTTCTTTTTGGATAGAGTGAGAGAGGGTTATAACCAGGGGCGGACTGACCATTTGGAAACTCGGGCACTGCGGGGTCAGTAGGGGGCCCCATGAGATGCCCCTGGTCCCTTTTTTATAGGCTTTTTTGAGTTTGGGCAAGGACACAGGGGCCCCATGATCCCCTATTGCCCGGGGGCCCCATGAGTTGTCATTCCGCCCCTGGTTATAACCCGTCAGATCTTTTTTTTTTTGCCGTATGTGTCCCATTGCTGAGATTTCCCTTTACTCCTTGTCCCCATGACACCAGAACTAGTGTATCCATTGGAAAATTTACCCTCTGTTACTTTTCTGGGGACAACCCAAAGCTTGTATTTTTTTCTTTTGCTTTCACTTGCAATGATAATGGTGAACAGGACAAATAGAGAAGATGAATCTCCTTAACGGAGCCACAGACAGCAATAAAAACTGACAGATGTTCTAATCCATCTCCAAAACTAAAAAAAAGTGTTGCCTTTAGTTATACTTACAAGTGTTACTAAACCCAGGACTCTGCATTCACTATATCTGGTCTCCCAAAGTACACATAACATGGAAATACAATTATTATAGTAAATATAAACTGCTAAATACCTTTTCTCATCAGCAGCATAAAGCAGTCTTGTGACTTCTATTAGTGTCCAGCCAAGCACTTGTTAATGCGTGTAGGAGGAGTTTTAATATTCTCCTGATTGTCCTATGAGGCTGCTTAACCCCTGACCCTCTGTCTGGACAGTGCTGATTGGCCCTTTCCTGATCACATGCACTCTCTAAAATAAAAAAAAATTCTCTAGCAATACACACCAAATACCTTTTCTCATCAGCAGTTAGAGCAGTCTTGTGACTTATATCAGTGTTCAGCAGAGCACTGGTTAAAGCTTGTAGGAGGAGTTTTCTTTCTGCTCTAGGAGGATGCAGAATCCCTGACCTCTGTCTGGACAGTGCTGATTGGCCCTGTGCTGATCACATGCACTCTTTCCAAGAAAAAAAAAACCTCTCTAGCAATACGCACTAAACTGAGCATGTGCAGAGTGACTCCACATGATATGTTTTATCGGGAGATTAGAAGGGGACACTGGAAGAAGGGGAGGATCAGAGCAGACAGGATCAAACAGCCTTTTTACAAAATGTAGAGGATTAACCCCTTAGGATCCACAGTGAGTATATCAAGCATGCTTTACTGCATATACAGACTGATTTTACTGTTGTGGGTTTAGTAACACTTTAAGCTTTGGCAATAAAACCTGGAAGCTGATTGGCTTCTATGCAGAAGGGAGCCTGATTTTGTACTCTCCAGTTTTAGCAAATAAGACACTAAAGACTACTAAACTCAGTGTTCAGTTTCTAATCCTGTAAATCAAGAAAAAAAAGGATTTTTTTCTTCCAAATAATTGGATGATTAAAGTACTTATGCATTCTCTTTATAAGCTCACTGAAATTTCACTTTGCTAAGTGAAAAGACTCTACTCCTTTAGTACATAAACCCCATAGTCACATTTGATGAACGCTCTCGCAAAGAAACAAAACTCTCTAGCAATACACAATAAACTGAACATGTGCAGAGTGACTCCTAGAGCTCTGTACTATCAGCAGATGGATTGGGGACAGTAGAATAAAAGGGGGGGGGGTCAGAGAAGACAGGATCAAACAGCCTTTATACACAATGTGGAGGATTAACCCCTTAGGTTCCACAGTGAGTATAACAAGCATGGTTTACTGCATATACAGACTGATTTTACTGTAGTAGGATTAGCAACACTAGGCTAGGGTCACACTAGCCAGTGCTTTGAAAAGTGATCTGTGGAGGATTGCTTTTCACAGCATGGCTAAGCGCCTGCTGTCAGGGGGTCAGGCAATCCTGCCATCTTTTGAATGTCTGTTTTCTTTCTTTTTCTATAAACAGCAGTCTATACTGCGACTAATGTACTAAGGTGTCCTTTTATTATCCAGCGGTAAGTTCTCCTCCGAATGCCTTTTTATGAAGCGGTGTAGAGCAGTTCTCTGAATGGAGGAGAGAAGTGATCTACAAACTCTTTGAACGCTGGGAAATGGCTGCTTTTACTATAATCTCGCAAGATTACAGTAAGAGATCAGTCAAACACCGTTTATTAAGCAGCGGTAAATTACCTCTGCTTCGTTTGTGGTTCCTCCGATTCTCCAGCTCTGGGCTGGAGAATCTGGAGGGAGAAAACAGATCGCCAGTGAAGGGCTGACATTGCTCCTTCATATACTGGCCATCTGTGTGCTGAGATGATCAGTGGAGAACATGTTCTGTTTCCTAAACCACTAATGATCAGAGATCAGCAACAATCCTTAGGATCACCACCAGGGGCGGACTGACAACTCATGGGGCCCCCGGGCAATAGGGGATCATGGGGCCCCTGTGTCCTTGCCCAGACTCAAAAAAGCCTATGAAAAAGTTACCAGAGGCATTTCATGGGGCCCCCTACTGACACCGGGCCCTCGGGCAGTGCCCGAGTTTCCAAATGGTAAGTCTGCCCCTGATCACCACTGATCTGTGTTTCATAAAAGGACACCTGAATCTGCAAAGTGTTTGGCTCTTGACTGTGTGCAGCCCCATTGAATTGAAGTGCTGTTTGTCAAATCAGCGTGTTACATTAAATTTGACACAGCCATGATTAGCTTCCTCCAGCTGTTGTATAGCCTTTACGTGTGTGGCTGGGGGGTGTAATAAAATCACAGGTCAGCTGCCTGAATTTATCACTCCCTGACCACCCATGTGAAAGAGGCCTAAAGGAGATTTTACAGTCAGATTGTATTGTGTATGGCCACCTTAAAGGAGACTGTGCAGAGTTTGTTGAAAAAAAAAGGTATGGTGTATGGTCAGCTTTAGTAAATATTCTCTATTCCTGTAACGAATTCAGAGATGATATACCCAATGCATTCATTTACTAATGGGGTACAGAATGATGTGTTCACTCTGACCATCTAATTGTGTGCAAGGCAAAGTCCTTTTTTTTTTTTTACTTTACTCTCTAATGGGCACTAAAAATGAAGACAGCTCCATTTTGCTATGGTTGGCCATACATTATACAATTTTCTTGAAATTTTTGCTTTAGATTTACCAGAAACCATATAATATGGGATCAAAGCTAAACAACACTTTCAATTGTATCCAATTAGGCAGGTGCTTGCACTGCATAGTTGAAGGTAAATCTAAAGGAAATTTGGCAGAAATTGGACAGAAAATTGTATAGTGTATGGCCAGTCTTAGTGTATCTTTGCTATTTGTTTAGTAGACTTACCCTCTAAACAAATACAGAATACTGTATTCACTCAGATCATCCCTGAAAATCGTGTTTTTTACTTTATTACTGTTTTTTTTTTTTTTAATTCTTTATGGGGTGTCCACAATGAAGTGGACTTTATTGTGGACACCCCATAACCCCTTTACTATGTAGATATTTGCTACTCCTTTAGTAAATAGGCCCTGCTGGCTCTGATCTGTTACCAAGGAGTCCATAGTAACCAGGGACGCCGGGTGGTTGCTATGGGCTACAGCTCCATGAAGAGGCTCTCTGAAGATCGGGGAGTAGAAGTCATGTGTGTACAACGATCCTCCATAGAGCGCGGTGTGTGCTGGGAGGTGTGGAGCCCAGTGACAGCAGTCAGGGCTGATGTTTGGGGGGGGGCTGCCATTGCTGCT